>NC_067403.1:33653250-34388250 GCF_016432865.1 Antechinus flavipes
ACAAAAATCTCTCATTGTATTCTCTTTGAAAATAGTTCACTGATTTTTTTCAAATTGAGAAATATTATAGAATTTAAAAATTGTTACCAATAAAAATTAAATGTAAACTGCAAAAATATGGCACTTTATATATTGCTTTGTAACTTCCAGATATATTGCATAATGTCAATAAAATAAATACATAACAGTTTAGCTTCCATTCTTACATCTTGTATTTCTTATAAGCAATCTAAATGTCTTCTTTCAGATTCATAAACTTTAATATTTAATTCCTTTTAGGAAGGTTTTCATGTATTGTCATTTCTTTCTATAAGATGTTTTAGATAACTAAAAATGTTAAAATATAAGCAGATCCTTGGAAATTGTATTGAGGGAAATTACCACTTGCTTATGATTTGCATAAAGAATAAAATGAATTTCACAGATAGAGATATTGCTACAATGGAATCCAGAATACATAAATTGTCCTATTTCTCAGGGTGGAACAAATAACAGAGAAATTCACTCTGTCTATTCAGTCTGACAAATTGTTGTCTGGGAATACTGGGAAGTTAAATGATTTACCCATGGTAACATAACTAGTATGTGTCAGAGACAAGGCTGGAAGCTCAGATCACCCTGACTCCCAACTGGCTTTCTTTCTGCTGTGCCGAGCTACTACCCACTTCTTGACAACAACTACTTATAACTGCCTAAAAGTTTTAAGATTCTTATTTTCTTCTCCTTGTTTCTAGGTAGTATTTTGGCTTCTAAAATCACAATGGGTGATGACCATTTTCCTATCCTTCTTCCTATCAACTTGTTCTTTTCCCTGCTTTGTTCAAGCTTCTGAAGTGGTGAGATAGAACGCATCTAAGCAAAATTATTTATAAAACTAACTAGAGAAAACCATTCCTCAGTTGGTTGGCTTTTTAAGCTCTTAAGGGTATAGTTTGAACCCATCTTTGTATCCTTATGTTCACATTTGTTTCATCTCACATTTCTGTGCTTTGGCGTTTGCTGTCTTCCCTGCCTGGAATATACTCACTTCTCTCTAGCAACATAGAGAATTATTTACTTCTTTTCAGACTGAAATCAAATTTCAATATACGTACTTGAACATTTCTGATTACTCTACTCTCCAGTTCTAATATTTCCCCCTTTCTCTTTTTATTTGATTTTTATTCTATATATTCATGCATTTGTATATTTATATATGTATATTTATATATGTATATATATGTATATATATACATATGTTCTTATTAACAAAGCAAAGATTAACATAACAAAAACTACCTTCTTTCAAGGAACTTACATTGAGTTCATTACATTGAATGTTAATCTTTGTACCCTCAAGGACTGCACATGTATTGGCACAAAATAGATATTTGGTTCATACTTGCTGAATATTGAAGCTCCTTATTCTTTTCTTCTATCCTGGCCACATCCCCAAAATTGAGTATGTGTATTTGATAATTAGCTGACTTTTTAGAAAGATAAAAAAGTATGATGGGGGGATGGGGAATTCCTTGTATTTCCCACTAAGTTGTACATTTTGAAAATATATAGAGCAGCTTCCCAAATCAGTATTTGTTGTTTTTCCCCACTTTGGAAATTCAGGTAGAAGAATCTATTGTTATTTTTTGTCTAAAACAAATAGTACCTGTACTGATCATAACCAAGTTAGAGGAAAATTGAATTTTATAAGAACTGCAGAGTTATTAAATATTTCTTTTCCACATGTAATTTTCTCTGATTCAAGGACTAGATAAAATATGATGATTCCAGATTTGTAATTGAATCAAGCTGTAACTCCAGTTCAACACCTCCAACTTCAGAATCTTATCATAACAAATATATCCCCATAGCACTTAATATTTTCTCAAGCCCAAAGCTAAAATCCATTGTTTAGAAATAGCGCACTGAGGTTTTGCTACATTTTCCACTTAATGAATCTTTTATCAAAAACATATACTTAATACAATTTTCTGGATACTGTGTCAATCAATTTTTTCCCTTCAGAACCAGTATAATTAACAAAAGGCACACAGCTAGAAGGCTTGAGGACTTCTTGGAGAATGTATGTATGCATACACATATACAAACACACACATACATATACCCTTTAAATGGTTTCAAAATTTTTCAAATGTGTGAAACAAATTATTTTTTATCCAGTTGGACTGGGTCAGTAGCTTGACTAGTTAGCTAGAAGGACTTACCATTTTGATTATCTGGTTCATTGCTCCACTTCACAAAACAACTTTTGTCCTCTGTTCTGTCTCTAATTTTGCTGACCAAAATGTTGGATTTTTTGTAAACTCCTTTAACTAAGCAATTTATATTTCAAGCTGTAACTGCAGCAGCAGGCTTTTAGAAAAGCTATCCTTAGTTTTGTTTTTAAAAAATGGTTCTGACTGATAATGGCAAAGAGGGATTTTTTTTTTTTATTTCAATGTTAAAGTGGTTGACTAAATCGCCTGGGTCTTGAGGGAATTTAATCTTCAGGGATTCAAATTATCAACAAGACTTTTAATTTTCCTTCTTCTGTAGGCAGTAAAGTGAGGAAGGTTTTTTTTTTTTAAATGAGTTATACTGATAACTACATAGAACAATGAATGAAGTGTTGGACTTGAAGATTTAGTTCAAATCCTGATCACTAACTAGGTGACCCTGAGAACTTTTTTTCTACTTAGAGTGTTGTTACAATCATTACATACATTAATACATGTAAAGTGTTTTGTATTTATTAAAGGGCTTTATAGATATTATCTGTTATACTGCTAACTTTCATAAGTTACATAGTATTTAACTCACAAGACTATACCTCATTTAATGTTCACGATATGCTATAGTTAGTTTTTTTTTTTTTTTCATTTTCTTACAAATGGGGAAATTAAGACTAAATACAATTAACTGACTTGTGGAGGAACCCAAGCTAGAAAACACCAAAGAAGTTGAATTCCAATATTCTGTTACAAAGTTAAATACTCTGTACTTCACTATCTTATTTCTTTTAAGCATTAGTAGCCTCAAAAAGAAGGTTGAATAACATATACTCAAATACTGAACTAAACCCAGATGCATCTAAAAATTAGATAAAGGGAAATGGGTGAGGAGAGGGTGCTCAAGGATTTGGTACTTCTTTAAGCTGTGTGAATATTTTTAAGCTTTCATTTTCAATGAAAACATCAAACACATCTTTATCCTAAGTTATCCTTGGACTAAAAACATCATGCTAAAAATGCATGGGAATAAGTACACAGTGTTGTTTTACTCTACTGCTGACTGGGAAGCATGAGAACATTGTCCATTACTCAAAACCCTGGAAATCATGCTATCATAAAACATGATGCAATACTCATGAACTTTGTCAAGAAACCACATTTTGACAAAATTTTCATAAGCCTTCATGAAGGATAATATCAAATGCCTTGGTCAGACACAAATGTTGTTTACAGACCTCTTGGAATTTCTGAAATTTCTTCTAAAGTTGTCAGGAGCAAATGCCATATAAATTGTTCCTTAAAACTAATAAAGAGATTCCCCCTGTCATTATTGTCATAGGCAAAATATATTCTTTTTGTCTTTTTTGAAAATGAACAATGGAGGAATACTTGAATTCCTAGGGAATAAACTCCTTTTGCCATATAACCTGGAAAATGTTAACTTTTTATGAGTCATGGATCATCCACCTTGTAACTCTCTGCTGGAATAGAATTAATATCAGGTGTTTTGCCACACAAAAGGAGTCAAATGGCATTCAAAACCTTTTCTTCATTTATAACTTCAGCTAGAGAGGGATTGATTGCAAGCTGGCATAAACTGTCAATGGCTTTAAAATTTATGACAGTGTGTTGAAAACACTATGGTAGTGTTCAACCCATCTCTAGGGACCTTATCATTAATAATTATGGCTCCATCATCAATAAGCTGCACTACAGGTTTTTGACCCTTCAGATCCTCATAAAAGTGCTTTGGATTGTTACTATCAGCATAAAACTGAAGTTCATCTGTCTTCTGGCTGAGGCAAGAATCCTGCATCTCTCTAAGTTTCCCTTGTATTTTATTTTTGATGGAATTAAATACTATCCTCCTTGATATAGATGAACTATCCTGCTGGTACATACTGTGGAATTCTTGATTTTCATTTAGCAGCTTCTGAATTTTCACATCACTTTCACCAAAACAGTTTTGATGTTTGCTAGTGTTCTGGATGAGCAAATGCAATACTGTACATCAGTAAGCCCTTCTTCATTTGTCATCTTTAATTCACTCAGGGCTATAATTTGAATCATCTTTCATATCTAGTGTAGTGGAATCATCTTTGCAAAAGTTTTTATAACTTTTTGTGTATTTTGATTGCAGGGTGTGTGTTTTGATTGTTCTGTCCCTAGGTAGTTAGGCCAGGGTTAACTAAGCAGACAATTTTTAGGGTACCTTTTCTAGTTCCTTCTTCATACCAGAGGTGAGTAATGTGATCTTTAAAAGCAGTCTCAGACAACTAGGAGGTTAAGAAATCCCCGTCTTGCTTCTGGCAAGAAGGTGATTGTTTGATCTGGGTTGCCTATTTGCAAGGATATGACTAGAGATGTGTATCTGCATCTGCTACTTTCAAAACCTGTCCATTGCCACAGGAATTTGAAATAAGTAGAAATGGTAAAATGGTATAGTGATGTCTTTTAGTTCATGAAAAAATTATATTCAAATGAGGCAGAATTGCAGAAATTTGTTGACTGTACTCTCTCTTTCAGATTCATTACTGTCCAATGTCCAAGTCAGGCTCAAGATGACTGCTGATGGCTTAAGATGAACTAGATGACTTTGGCTTCTTTGGTGTATATCCAAGCTCTAAGTACTTCAAAGCACCTGTTTCAGCAATCTTCATGGCCATTGGAATACATTGTTTTCATCCTCCCATTCCAGTAGGGTAAGTGTTTACATTCTTGGGGTAAACACCCAGCCAACTGACCAAGAGGATTCTTTTCAAAGCTTATAATTTTCAAAATATATTTATAGATGGTTTTTGATATTTACTTTTGCAAAAATCTTACATTCCAATTTTTTTTCACCCTCCTTACCCCCACTCACCTCCCCTAGATGGCAGGTGATCCAATATATGTTAAACATGTGCAAATCTACTATGCATATTTCTGCTATTATCACTCTGCACAGGAAAAATCAGATCAAAAAGGAAAAATGGGAAAGAAATCAAAATGTGAGCAAATAACAATAAAAAGAGTAAATATACTATGTTGCGCTCCATAGTCAGTCCCCAAAATCTCTCTCTGGGTACAGATGGCTCTCTCCATCACAAACAAGACCATTGGAACTTTATGAAGATTTATTATTGGAGATTTATGGTATTTCAATTACTCTCATGGAGTTCACAATCTAATGGGGGTAGATAATCAAACACATATGCACAAATAAGTTAGATATAAGCCAGTAGAAATGTATTAAAAGAGGGGAGGAATTGGGAATTAAGAGGTATTGGGAAAAGTTTCTTGTAAAAGACAGGGCTTAGTTGGGATTCAGCTAGTAGGCAGAAATGATGAGGGAAAATACTTTAGACAAAAAGCCAAGAGGTCCAAAATTGTCTGTGATCCTTTCAGTCATTTACAAGATGTTTCCTTTGTAGCATTTCTTTGCTATCATTCAATTGTTCAAATTCTATAAGAGTCACAGCTTGATTAAAGACTTATTTCTAGACACTTTCCACTTATGATTAATTCAGTTGAAGAGTCTAGAGCTTTTATGATTCCACTAATTGACCCTACACTTTCATGAACTTACGCAAAGAAAAATAAGCCAAGTTAGGACAATATGTATAATGATTACAAAAAATGTAAAAGAAAGAAGTACTAATAGGAGCCAAACTCTGATTAACTGCTATGACAGGTCTTTGAGAATAGGAGATAAAACACATTCCTCATTTCTTATATGAAAAATGAAAGCCTATGGATATGTTACTTAGAATGTCTTTTCAGTCAGTGTAATTATTTATTTATTTGATAAAATATTTCCCAATTATATATTTCAGTCTTGTTCAGGCAACATTCAAGAGTGTTATTGTCTGTGTATTTATTGCCTGCAGGCTATGCGGTTACCACCTCTAGTATACAGGAGAGAGCTTCAGATGTGTAATCAGAATGGCTATCTAACACCTATTTCCCAGGGTTGTTTTGAGGACAAAATGAGTTATTGATTGTAAAGAACCTGACAAACATTAATGCACTATGGAAATGGCTGCTGTCATTATCATTGCTTCTGTGGTTATTAGTATTGTTGTCATTATACAATTGTAATATATTTTGATTTATTTGACTTTGTTATAAGAGAGGGTTCATTGTAGTAAGTATATATTTGGACATTTTTGTTGTATAAATTACAAATCATCAAAAACAATAACAATATTTGTATTTATACAAATTTTTATATTTAGATAAACTATTTAATAACCTGTATTCCAAAATATCTAAGATGAAATTTTATAGAACAATATTAAGCCTTTTATTTGGATTTCAAATATAATCATCAATATGAGAGGTGGGAGACAAGGCATTTCATAAAGTGGATATGATACCAGTCTTCAAATATGTGAAGGAATTTCATGCATGCATAATAGTAATCACTATCCCTAAAGAACAGAATTAATCTTAATGAGTGGGGTTTACAGAGCACTCTGTTTCACAATTAAAACCAACCTGAAGTGTAATCAGAGGCAGAAGCTGAAAATAGGAGATAAAACACATTCCTCATTTCTTATATGAAAAATGAAAGCCTATGGATATGTTACTTAGAATGTCTTTTCAGTCAGTGTAATTATCTATTTATTTGGTAAAATATTTCTTAAATTATCTCTTAAAGAGATAATTCTTCTTCTCTTATCTCTTAAAGAATGTAATTGCAGTGGTTGTTTTTCAGACCCAGAGGAGACTAGATTCCCTTTGAGGCATTTTCCCAATAAATATCCATGATTCTATCTTTCCCTTTATATTGTGGTATACATCCCTTATGCCTACCTTGTACCTCAACACTGGCCTGAAGATCATCCATAAGTTCAATAATTCAGAGGTTGTGATGTGTTTTGCTCTATATCCATGTAGGATGACCAGGAAAATTGATGTTAAAAATCTCATTCTGCTAAGGTAGGTTTTGTTTTACATTCAAGAGGCAGAAGTTGGACACATCAAGAAAAATTCTAGGAGTGACTGGCAAATCCATAAGCCTGCCACCACTGTTATGTATATGTATATGTGTGTATTTAATTAAATTCTAAACTGCACAAGCTTGGGAATATAAAATGTAGTTCAAATTAAACTAACATTTATTAATTAACTATTATGTGTCAGATATTGTATTAACCACTAGGAGGCAATGAGAGGCAAATAGATATACATGATCTGAACAGTGATTAGTAAAGAAGAATCCCATAATTTCTGTTTATTCCATTGATTGGATAGATAATTCCAGAAAGAAAAAATCCAGAGAGAGTTTGCTTTCTTTGTTACTTCTCCCCAAATTAGTAAGATTTAGGATACAGAAAAACAACCACATGCATAATGGTAATCAAGCCCATATCCTAGGTCAATGTTCAGGGACAGCCTAAATACAGGATTTATAAGAAATTAAAGGAATATTTATTTTATCTAACAAAAATGAGGAAATTTCATCACAACACTCAGGTATTGTTAAGTAGTTACTTAATATTTGTTTGGTTGACTTTTTCCTAGCTCAAATTATCTTATTTCTTTCCTCCAAAGAATAAAATATAGATTTTTTTTCTCCAAAAAATATAAACTATTCTAGGCATCTTGAGCTATTTTATATTCCACAAAAGCTTTGAACTATAAACCAAGTGGGTTACTGTATAATCAAGTCAAGAAAATAGTTTGGCTTCCTTTATCTAGAGACCTAAGATATTCCCCTGGGGCATTTGAGAATTCTGTGAATCTATTTTGGTTTTTGTGGAATTGTAATTGAAACTGTCATTCAAGACTGATAAGAATGAGGGAAAAATTTTATTAACTTTTAAACAAGTTATCCAGTAATCTGCATTTCTGGAGCACCAATAGTGATGAGTCATCATGCTATTTCTAGATGACTATCAAGTCTGAGTTCAGAATAGAATATTTGGGTTATGACAAGACTCATTTATATAACATTTTATATAATAGTAAAATGATATTTTGGTGCATATTGCATTCCAAAAAAGCTCAGAGGAAAAGAGCAAAAGAAGCTTAATCCAAAAATGGAATAATTCTGTGGAAGCTGCAAAAAATAGGTATATAAGGTATAAGGCAGAGGCATTGTAGTTTGCCAGAAAGAATATTGGACTCAAGGTCTTGATCTGGGCATTCTAAATCCAACTGTGTCACTAACTTAGGCCATTCATTTACTGTCTCTGTATTTCACATTCAACACCTGTAAACTAAAGATGCTGAATTGGAAACTCTCCATTATATTTTTCAGTTTTATGAGCTGCAATTTCTGGAGGAAAGGGAACTGTTGTTGTCTTTCTTCATGCCCCTAGCATTTCTTGCAGTGACTGTGCTTTATGACATGGCTGAAAATTGTAAATGAGTAAGCTTTTATTAAGCCCTCTCTCCTACTTCCTCTTTTTGTCACCTATTAATCAGTAAGTATTGATTAAGTACCTATTATGTACTTAGGGACATAAAAAGGGGCAGAAGTCATTTCCTGTCCTCAAGTTTAATAAGAAGTAATAAGAAGAGCAAACATATATAAAACAGAAAACATATGTATATGTATATATATATATATATATATATATATATATATATATATATATATATATAATAATAGAGGTAATAGATTAAAATTAAGAGAAGCTGGGAAAGGCTTCCTGGATTTTAATTGAGAGGAAGTAAGTTAGGGAAGTCAATAGATCCACTCCTTTACTTTCCCCAAAGCTAATCTGATTCTACTCTGCAATCTGTACCCATTCATGCATTCATTTATTTATTGAGATGAATGAAAAACATGAGAGACATTTTCTGGGTAATTCATAATCAATTTATTAAGTAAGCTAGCTGATAATCAATAAATTAATAAAAAGTGGTTTCTCTAGGTAATCAGAGATACCTGATGGAAATAATAAATAACTTAATATGTTTTTAGAAAATGCAGGTGCCTGTGAAAGGTGAAAATCAACCTTGATTGGTTAACAATTAATGGGGGGGGGGCATTAATGAGCGGCTATGCTAAAAGTCTTCAGCTCCTGTTGCTCTGAACATGCCTTAATTCAGCTGCCTCCAAGAAATCCATCTTTACCCAGATCACTTTGGATAAATGAGCTGAATAACCCTCAACTCCAATGGTGGGTTGCAAAGATCTAGACTCCTTACTTTGGGGCAGAAATTCACCTAGATTAGATTTTTGTTTATACTCTAAACAGACTGGGTCTCAACTTTGATTGGGTGGGGTCTTACTCAAGAGGATTTGGACAATCTCATCTATTTGCCTTATTCAGAAACTAATTGAATGACTACAGGTGCTGGTCCTTAAATGATGAAATAAAGAGGAAAAAAACCCTTCATGTTAATTTAATCATTGGTTATTAATATGATAGAAAAATAATTTGCCCCACTATCCAACATTCACCTTAATGTTTTCCAACTGTATTTCCCTTTCTTTATTTTTTTCAACTCTTGTTTTAAAAAGAAGTACCTGAAACTTGGGAACAGTTTAAAAAATCACATAAGATATGAGTCTATGGTGTTTATCTTAGGGATTTATGAAGTGGTATATTGGGGGGAGGGGTGTAATTCTCTGACCAGAAAAAGTTCTCTTATGATATGTTTTATATTTTATAAATCTAAAAATAAGCAATTCCTGCATGATGCTTACCTTTATGAACATACTGTAGAGTTCCTGGAAATCACTAAAATTAAATATGGGCATTCTGCCTACCATTCCTCCCTAAGGCATATACTCAGTCCACAAGTTTAAATGTAATAGAAGCAGAGCAGTCAGAGAAATGCAGCATTTGCCTTTGAACTTAAGCCAATATCCGTTTCTTTCAGTTTTTTTTTTTTTTTAAATCTGAGAAACATAGTTCAAATGTAGTCTACTTTTGCCTAGAGCCAAGTTTATATTTTCAGGTATACTCAGCAATGAAGATAATAAAATCATCATAAGAAACAGAAAAGTTTTGAATGAAGCACCTCTGAATACTATCTCCACTTAATGTGACACTGGACCAAACTACATGCTTAAAATGATTCCTAATTCACATCTTAGCTAGGATACTTTGACTACAGAAAATAATTTTAACCGTAAGGTTGAGAAAGTAATACTTAGAGCATCATAACGCATCAAAGTTTATAATTGCCAGCAAGCTATCCAAATAAGAAATCCACGTTTAATTTTCAATATGATTTCAAATAATGTCCCATTTCAGGAGTGTATATGCCTAAGCAATAGATCTATAAATCTTGGACCAGTTGGTTATCATCAACTGGAAATTTTAAAAATCATTAAATTGCATAGGTAATTTAGGGAAATAAATTTTATTGGTTTAAGAAAAGGCATAACAAATTGTGGTGCATTTTATGAGTCTACTTCATTTAAGTGACTAAAGTATAATGTTTGTAAAATCAAGAATATTGGTTCATCAACCAAAGGGCAGAATACATTGACATTCTTTTAAAGGTATAAATTATATCTCTTAAGCGATCATTTTAAAATGACTCTTGTTAGTGATATAGGTTAGGATCCAAAAGAAATGACAGACTAATTCAAATCAAGTAGTTAGTCAAAATAGATTGCAATAGCCTATACCAGAATGCCATCATAATATAAAGGACAATTATTACAGAACATCTGTGATTTGGACTAATTAATTTTATCTCTTTAAGGTTTGTTTTGGTAAATGTTAAGTGAAGAGACTTTATTCTATGATCTATTTTCAAGCACTTTATTGAGCCCTACAATTCTATAAGATTGTCCCCAAACAGCAGTCAGAGTAGGTTTGTAATAGTAAGAGCTCCAGAAAAGACTTCCCTTTGATATTAGTGCACTTTTTTGTTAATATCAAATATAACTTTATCCCAACATCTAATGTACTTCAAAAATATGTAGTTCCATCAGGGTCCTGATCTATTTTCTTTGTTGAAAATAAATTGAAAGGGCCTCTTTTCAGTTACAGAGAAATGCAGCAACATCTGCTTCTAAGTATTGTCTCCTTTCTGGTGATAAGTAGTTTCTCAGAATCATAGCATTCCTTCTTAGGAAATAAGGGGAAAAAAGGGAGTCAACTTTACTATAATCAAAATTTCTAAGTAAATTATTTTCTCTTCTCCCTGTCATTCTTGCCACCCATTCTCCCTCTCTTTGTTAAAACCATATGACTATGGTGGGAAAAATAATTTATTTTCATTATTTTAATAAAATGCTCACATGCTTTTTTATACTTAAAGATGGAAACTAAGACCATATTTAAACACAAAAATTGGAATGCCAAAGTCCAGTTAGATGCTATCAATCTGACATGGGCAGATTTAAAGAAAGAAGCTATTCTCTATTTTAAAAATATTTCAGTCATAAATTTAAGTTTAGCATGAAATGTGTAGTTCAGCATATTGAAAGTGAATGTTTTCATTTGATTCAGGCACATATCTCAAGACCTTTACATGGGTATATATGTGAGCATAACATATGTATTAGATCAGAGATGATGAACCTTTTATGTGCCCCTTCGGCAGTCTGATGAATTCTATGAACCTTTTTTACAGCAATGGTTTGGTGACTGTCTTCATGATTGAATGAAATTCTAAATTTTAGCTACAAATTAATAAAATCACATACAGATACAGATTTGTTGTTATAAAATAGTCAATCTTATGAGCATAATACGTTAAAATTTGTATAACTTTCAGGTAATCATAAAATAGTCAAGAAATGTTTAACTAAAAATATTTTTGAAAGCCAGATTATTCCCTATTGATTTTCTCAATTAAGGAAGTCCTCAATAGATACATGAACACAAATATATATATATATATTATATATATATATATATATATGTATGTGTGTGTGTATACACACAAACATACACACTCACATATATACAGAGACAGAGACAAAATGAGACAGAGAGAGGCAGAGAAAGAAAGATTTCAAAAAGTTTGTATTTTTCTTCATTTTGATAGATTTATTGCCTTGATCTCCTTGATTTTAGTCTTAAGTATGATCCTTTTCTTTTAGCAGTCTGGGACTCTAAGAAATTCCTACTTCTATGATTAAATGAAATGCAACCATCCACTTCTTCATGAAATGTTAGCCCTAAGTAGAAAGCCTCTTGTATTTCTAGAAACCTGGGTCTTGGATCTGATAATCCAAAATCTCTTTTCTTGGGCTCATGGCAAGTAAAACATTAGAATACTAGTAATTCCTGATAGGAGGCTGTATATATGATCACATTTCTCTCTTATCCACCTTGACCTAAGTATGCATTTAGACTTATTGTACTCTGTCCTGTCTATGGAAAAACGGAAAATGAAAGGCAAACACTGCAATTGTCCTTCTTCTATAGACTGAGCATAAATCAATTAAAGAGATATAAAGTAGATATGCTCTGACCCAAACTTATTATGTTATCACCATAATAGACCAAGCCAAGCATTTTGGCCCCTATATTTAAGAATTTAAGAAGTATTTTCTTTTACAGTTGGATGCAACTGTCACATCTTAATAAATGTTCTCCAAACTTCTTGAAATTATCAATAATTATATCCTCGTAAATATGCTGAATATATATATATATATATATATATATATATATATATATATATATATATACATACACATACATACACACACTCACACTGTCCATAGTAAATACAATGTGTGCCTCATCAAGTTGATCTGGGACCATTATTGATTAAACATCTAGATTTGAAATTGATATTAGGCAAGAAATAAAATGTAAGCTGAAATGCCAGAAAAACTCAAAAATGCTTAAGCAAGTAAAGAAATAAATATAACAAATAAAACATCAGCAAGCTATTTTAATAGCTTCCTATTAAATTTGTTTGTGTATTAAGGAGTAAGTAGATCAATTCATAGATCCCAGATCAATTTGATGAGTCCATCAATTTAATGACATTGTTAAGAGATAGAACTTTTTCTAAAACATACTTCCTCTGTGTGTGTATGTGTGTGTGTGTGTATGGGGTGTGTGTGTGTGTGTGTTTATTTGATGAGTGAAACAAATAGACTGTCTCATATCCACTAACTGTATTATATATCTGTGCTAAAGCATAAGTTTAAAAGCCACTTAGCCACTTTTAAGATAATCTAAATATCAAAACTCTAAAGTTTATTTACACAAGATTTTTTGGTTATTGTTTTAATCATGTACAACTCTTCAGGATCATATTTGGGGTTTTCTTGACAAAATGATGGAGTGGTTTGCCACTTCCTTCTTTAGTAAATTTTATAGATGGGAAATATGACAAAATAAGAAATGGCATTACAGGAAGTAAAATAAATAATTTTGAATATATTAAATTAAAAAAGATTTAGCATAAACAAATCCAGTGCAACCAAAATTAGAAAGAAAGAAGAAAACTGAGAAAACTATATAGCAAGTGACTCTGATAAAGGATTTATTTCTCCAGTATATCGATTATTGGTTCAAATTTATAAGAATTAAAAGTCATTCTCCATTTGATAAATGATCAAAGGATAATGAATGTACAATTTTCATAAGAAGAAATCAAAGGAATCTGCAGTCATGTAAAAAATGCTCTGATTCATTATTAATTAGAGAAGTGCAATTTAAAACAGCTCTTAGATGCCATTGTATATCTATTGAATTGGGTAATGTGGGAAAAAAAGGGGAATGACAAATGTTGCAGCAGATGTGGAAAAATAGAAACACTTGCACTTTTGGTATTATTCTGAACTAATTCAACCATTCTGGATAGCAATTTAGTATTACCAAATGGCTCTAAAATTTTGCATATCTTTTGACCCAGCAATGTCTGTATTAGTTCTATACTCTATAAGATCAAACAAAAGACAGAAGGAAGATCTATATGTACAAAATTTGTTTATAGAAGTTCTTTTTGTGTTGCTAAAGAATTGGAAATCTAGGGGATATATTTTCTTTTCTTTTCTTTTTTTTTTATAAAGGTCTGTTTTCAAGATTATTTATTTATTTATTTGTTTGTTTTAATTTGCTGAGGCAATTGGGGTTAAGTGACCTGCCCAGGGTCACACAACTAGGAAGTGTTAAGTGTCTGAGACTAGATTTGAACTCAGGTCCTCCTGACTTCAAGGCTGGTGCTCTATCCACTGTACTATGGGGATATATTTTCTAGATCAGTTAATTTTCTATACAATATTTCACATTTTCTTCTTTTTTAATTCTTCTGACTTTGGTTTTATTATAACTTTATGGCTCCTGGAGTTATTAGCTTCCACTTGCCTGATTCTAATTTTAAGGAATTGTTTCCTTTGGTGAATTTTTGCACCTCCTTTTCCATTTGGGCAATTCTTTTTTTAAAGCTGTTATTGTCTTCAGAATTTTTCCCTTTTTTGAAAGAAGCTTCTTTTTAAAATATATATTTTAAAATAAAATAGTATTTTTACCTAGATACATAGGAAAAAAATAGTATTCATTTCTATAAGATTTTGACATAAGAATAAAGGAAAACATGCTTTGATCTGTATTCTGAGTCAGTTCTTTGTGAAAGGAGCATTACTTGTCATGTATTATTATATTGCTGAAAAGATTTGAATCAATCATAGTTGATCATCACACAATGTTTCTGATATATAAACAATATTTTCCTGGTTTTGCTCATTTTGCTTTGCATTGGTTCGAAGAGTACTTGTCAGGTTTTTTCTGAAATCTACTTCATCATTTCTTACTTTCCAATAGTATTCTATTATATGTATATACTGCAGCTTGTTAAAACATTTTCCAATTATTGTGCATCTCCTTAATTGCCAATGTTTTATAAACATGAAAAGAACTGCTATAAATATTTTTGCACATGTAGGTCTCCTCTCCCCCTTTTTTAAAGGATCTCTTGAGTATGGAAACCTAATAGTGATACTGCCAAGTCAAAGGATATTCATAGTTGGGTGGTAAACTAAGTTCTTGGGCATGGTTCCAAATTATTCTCAAGTAATGGTTGGATCTGTTCACAATTCTACCAACAATACATTAGTGTCTCAGATTTCTCATTTTCTCTTCAACATTTGTCACTTTTTGTCACATCAATCAATCTGAAAGCTGTGAAGTGGTACCTTAGAGGTTTTTTTTTTTTTAATTTACATTTCTCATGCAAATTAAGACAACTCTGAGATACTACTACATACCTGTCAGATTGACTAGAATGACAGGGAAAGATAATGTAGAATGTTGGAGGAGATGTGGGAAAACTGGGACACTGATACATTTTTGGTGGAATTGTGAATACATCCAGCCATTCTGGAGAGCAATTTGGAGCTATGCTCAAAAAAGTTATCAAACTGTGCATACCCTTTGATCTAGCAGTGTTACTATTGGGCCTATATCCCAAAGAGATCTTAAAGAAAGGAAAGGGACCTGTATGTGCAAGAATGTTTGTGGCAGCCCTCTTTGTAGGGGCCAGAAACTGGAAATTGAGTGGATGCCCATCAATTAATTGTAGGATGCTGAATAAATTGTGGTATATGAATGTTATGGAATATTATTGTTCTGTAAGAAATGACCAGCAGGATGATTTCAGAAAGACCTGGAGAGACTTATATGAACTGATGCTGAGTGAAATGAACAGGAGCAGGATATCATTATATACTTCAACAGCAATACTATATGATGATCAGTTCTGATGGGCCTTCTTCAACAATGAGATGAACCAAATCAGTTCCAATAGAGCAGTAATGAACTGAACCAGTTACATCTAGCAAAAGAACTCTGGGAGATGACTATGAACCACTACATAGAATTCCCAATTCCTCTATTTTTGTCTGCCTGAATTTTTGATTTCCTTCACAGGGTAATTGTACACTATTTCAAAGTCCAATTCTTTTTGTACAGCAAAATAACTGTTTGGATTTATACATATATTGTATTTAACTTATACTTCAACATATTTAAGATGTATTGGTCAACCTGCCATCTGAGGGAAGGGGTAGGGAGAAGGAGAAGAAAAGTTGGAACAAAAGGTTTTGCAATTATCAATGCTAAAAAATTACCCACACATATATCTTGTAGATAAAAAGGTATAATAAAAATAAATAAACAAACAAATAATGAAAATAAATAAATTTACATTTCTCTAATCAAAATGATTTAGAACACTTCACATATCTAGAAAGAGTTTGGTTTCTTTATCTGAAAGTTGCCTATTTTGACTATCTATTGGAGAATGGTTTTATAGTTTTATAAACAATACAGTTCTCTATATATTTGAGAAATGATGCCTTTATTAGAGGCACTTGTAAAGATTTTCAGCTCTCTTTCCTAATCTAGGTTACATTATTTTGTTTGTACAAAAGCTTTTATACTATTATGATCAAAATCATCTAAAATCATTTTGTAATATTCACTCTCTCTTGTTTGATGAACATTTTTTTCCTCTTCCTATAGACCTGATAGGTAGACAATTCCTTGATCTTATAATTTGCTTATAATTTATCCTTTCTGTTTAAATCATGCATCCATTTAGACTTTATCTTGTTATGTGGTGTGAGAATTTGGACTATACCTCATTTGTGTCCTAGTGTTTTTCAGTTTTTCTGATAGTTTTTGTCAAATGGTGAGTTACTCCAAAAGCTGGAGTCTTTGGGTTTTTTAAATACTAGGTTACTTTAGCCATTGTTTTATATACCTAATCTATTTCAGTGATCCACCTCTTTATTTTTTAACAGTACCAGATAGTTTTGATGATTACTGCTTTATAATAAAGTTTGAGATTTGGTATTGCTATGTCACCTTCTTTTGTACTTTTAAATAAATTGATTCCCTTGATATTCTTGACCATTTTTTTTCCAGATGAACTTTGCTATTTTTTCTAGCTCTATACTTTTTTTATAGTTTAATTAGCATGACCTTGAATAAGTAAATTAATTTAGTCAAAAATTGTTATTTATTGTATTGGCTTGGCCTCCTATGAACAATATTTTTTCCCAGTCATTTAGATCTGACTTTATTTGTGTGGAAAAAAATACTTGTAGTTATATTCAAATAGTTCCTGGGTTTGATTTGGCAGATAGATGCCTAAGTATCATATTGCTTACAATTATTTTAAATTGAACTTTTCTTTCTATCTCTTCCTGATAAGTTTTGTTGCTCATATAAAAAAATACCGATGATTTATGTGGGTTTATCCTATATCTGGAAACTTTGCTAAAGTGGCTATTTCAAGTAATGTTTTACTTGATGTTATAGAATTCTCTAAGTATACAAATATATCAACTGCAAAGAATCATATTTTTCCTTCCTTATTGCCAACTCTCCTTATATTTCTTTTTGTTTTCTTACTTCTAAAGCATATATTTCTAGCACAATATCAAAAAATAGTGATATTAAGAAGAATCCTGATTTCACCTGTAATCTTACTGGAAATGCTTCAACCTTCAACGTATACTGATGATTTTTGAAAGATACTGCTGATTATTTTAAGGAAATCTCCTTTTATCTCTATGTTGTCTAAGATTTTTTCATAGAAATTAGTGTTGTATTTTGGGAAAAGCTTTTTTCTACATCTATGAGATAATCATATATTCTGTCAGTTTTATTATTGATATGGTCAATTATACTGATAGTTTTCCTAATATTGAACTAGCCCTGCATTCCTCATATAAATCACTCTAGTCATAAATTATTATCCTGTTAATAAACTGTTGTAATCTCTTTGCTAATGTTTTATTTAAAATTTTCACTCAAAATTCATTAGGGAAATTTGTCTAAAATTTTCTTTTTCTGTTGTGGCTCTTCCTTCAGCACCATATTTATTTGATAAAAGAAATTTGGTAGCATTAACTCTTTGTCTATTTTTCCAAATATTTTATCTATTATTGGAATTAGTTGTTCTCTAAATATTTGCTACAATTCACTTGAAAACCCTTTGGACAACTTTTTCTTAGGGAGTTTATTGCTGGTTTGTTTTGTTTTATTTTGTTTGTTTTTGCTAAAATTGAGTTAAATATTTTGTTTCCTCTTCTGATACTCTGGGCAACTTATGTTTTTTTTTTTTTAATTTCATGTAAATTGATAAACTTATTGCATACAATTGGGCAAAATAGTTACTAATTGTTATTTTATTTCCTTTTCATTGTTTGTGAATTAACACTTTTATTTTTGATACTTCTGATTTAGATTTTTATTTTTAAAATCAAACTAATCAAAAGTTTATCTGTTTTGTTGTGCTATTTTTATAAAACCAGCTCTTAGTTATATCTATTAATTCAGTAGTTTTCTTACTTTTAATTTTATTGTTCTCTCCTTTGATTTCAGAATTTCTAATTTGGAATTTAATAATATATTTTTATTTTGTTCTTTTGTTAGTTATTTTAGTTGCATGCCACCTTCACTGATTTCCTTTTAAATTTTTTTTATCCAAATAAGCATATAGAGATATAAAATTTTCCTTAAGAACTTCTTTGGCTGCATCCCATAAATTTTGGTATTATTGTCATTGTCTTTCATGAAATTAGTGATTGTTTCTATGATTTGTTGTTTGTCCCACTCATTCTTTGGGATTAGGTTATTTAATTTTCAATTAGCGTTAGTCTATTTTTTCCATTTATTACGTGTAATTTTTATTGCATCATAATCTAAATGTGATGCATTTTATATTTCTGCCTTTTGCATTTGATTTTGATGTTTTTATACATCATGTATTGTCATTTTATTAATGTGTTAATGTGTAGATGCTATGTACCACTAAAAAAAGTAGATTCCTTTCTATCCCATTAAATTTTCTCCAAGGGTCTACTATATGTCACTTTCCTAAACTTATATTTTCTCCTTAAACTCTTTCTTTTTTTAATTTTATGATTAAATTTATTTAGTTCTGAGGGAGAGAGGTTATGCTACACTAATATAGTTTTGCTATCAAATTCTTCCTATAACTCACTTAACTTTAGATGTTATATAACTCGGTGATTTAGTATTGACGTTACTTCTTTGTTTATGGTACCTGTAAGTAATATATAGTTTCCTTATCTCTTTGAATTAAATCTATTTTTGCTTTTGCTCTTTCTGCAATTGTTATCCCTGTTTTTTTCCCCTACAACTGAGGCATAATATATTCTGTTCCAGAATTTTACCCTCTGTATATATCTCCCCACTTCAAATGATTTGTTTTTTTGGAAAACAGTACATTGTATGATTCAGATTTTTAATCCATTTTGATACCTGCTTTTCTGTTTTCATCATGTATCTCCATCACTTCCTTAATATGCCTTTTCTTTCTATCAGCACCCTCTCCATTTCTCCTCCCCCGCCCCTTTTCCTGTCCTTCCCTCTTCAAACTATCTCCTTTCTCTTATCTTAATCCTTTTACTTCCCTGTAGGATAAGATGAATATTTTTTTTTTTTGCTCAACTGAATAATGTATGTTATTCCTTCTTTGACCCAACTCCCATGATAATTAGTTTCAAACAATTCTAACCCCTTTCCTTTCCTCTACTGTAATAATCTTTTCACGTGATGTAATTTATCATATTTTGCTTCTCCCTTTTCTCCTCTCCCAGTACAATCCTTAAAAAAAAGCATTACATCAAATTCAGCTAATTGATACCCTCTTTCTATGTATATTCCTTCCAATTGTCTGTGCTAGTGGAGATATGGTTTTCAAGAGTTATGAGTATTATCTTTCAATGTAGGGATTAAAACAATTTAATTTTACTGAAAAACATGATTATCTCTTTCTTGTTTACCTTTTTATGTCTTTCTTGAGTCTTGTATTTGAAAATCTTTTGTTTGTTTGTTTGTTTGTTTGTTTAGCTCTGGTCTTTTCATAAAGAACGTGTGAAAATTCATTTTTTTTACTGAATATCCATCTTCTCTCCTGATAAATTTTGCTCAGTTTTGCTAGTTAGTTGATTCTTGGTTGTAATTCAAACTTCTTTGCTTTCCAAAATATCATATTCTAAGTGCTTTGATCCTTAAATGTCAAAGCTCAGTCCTGTATAATCTTGACTGTGATACCTTAATGTTTGAATTGTGTTTTTTTTTTCTCACCGCTTGTAGTATTTTTTCTTCACAGAATTTCACTACAATATTTCTTGTTTCTCTTTTATCATTCTCTTTTCTTTCTCTTTTATGCCATTTTCTTTTATCAAATAGTACCTCAAGAAGCAGTGTTCCCCATCTTGTGAAGAGAATGCTCCTCTCCCCCCCTTCTTCCCTTGAGGAAGCTTTAGGTTTTTTTTAAAAGCTTTTTATTTTTCAAAACATATGCATAGATAATTCTTCAACATTAATCCTTAGGAAACCTTGTGTTTCAATTTTCCTCTCACTTTCTTCACCCCTTCTCCTAGATAGCACGTAGTCCAATATATGTTAAACACAATATATACACACATTTTTATACAATTTATCTTGATGCACAAGAAAAATTAAACTGAACTGGAAAAAATGAGAAAGAAAATAAAATGCAAGCAAACAATAACAGAAAGAGTGAAAATGTTATGTTGTGAATCACACTCAGTTCCCACAGTCTCTCTCTGGGTGCAGATGGCTTTCTTTATCACAAGACCATTGGAACTGATTTGAATCATCTCTTTGTTGAAGAGAGACATGTCCATCAGAATTGATCATTATATAATCTTCTTGTTGCCATGTACAGTGATCTCCTGGTTCTGCTCATTTCACTTAGTATCAGTTCATGTATGTCCCTCCAGGCCTCTGTAAAATCATCTTGTTCATCGTTTCTTATGGAACAATAATATTCCATAACATTGATATATCATGACTCATTTAGCCATTCTCTAACTGATGGGCATCTGCTCAGTTTCAAGTTTCTTGCCACTACAAAAAGGGCTGCCACAAACATTTTTGCACATGTGTGTCCCTTTCTTTCCTTTAAGATTTTTTTGGGATATAAGCCCAGTAGACACATTACTGGATCAAAGGGTGTGCATAGTTTGATAACTTTTTGGACATAGTTCCAAATTGCTCTTCAGAATGGTTGGATCCATTCACAATTCCACAAACAATGTATTGTTGTGCCAGTTTTCCCACATCCCCTCCAACATTCATCATTATGTTTTTTTTTTTTTTTTTTTCTGCCATGTTAGTCAATCTGAGAAGTGCACTACAGTATTTCTTGAAATTTTAATTTTAGGATATCTTTCAGGAAGTGATCAGTGAATTCTCTGCAAGACTGTTTCACCATCTGGTTGTAACATAACATGGCAGTTTTTCTTGATAATTTCTTTAAAGATTCTGTACAGCATTATTAGCCAAATTCTGCAACCCCCAAATCGAGAAGAAAATATTATGAGGAACAAGAAAAGAATAATTCAGATATGAAGAGCCCTAGTTAGATCACTCAAGACTTAACAGGGGCTACATTAAAATATCAGAGATCTTGGAGCTCTATATATTGAAGAGAAAAGTACTGGGATTGTGCTGGAAAATATCATATCCAGTAAAGTTAAGCCTAATAGTGAATAAAATGAAAAAGATTTTCCCATGAATTGCCATACTTTCAGGATTTTGATGCAAAAACAGAAAAAGGCCACTCCTCCCAAAAAACCAACTCCAAAATTGAACTTAATAGAAAATTAGACATGTAAGATCTAAAAAAAAAAAAAATAAGGTAAATATCAAAGACTAATTTCATGACTCTATTAAGGACAACTGTTTATATTTTATATGTGGAAATGTAAACCATATATCTAAGATTGTCATTAGTAACTGGATTGTTGAAAAGAAAGAATGGCATAGAACTGAATATGGTGTAATTTTAAACAGCAAAACTATAAAGGAAAAGATTAAAAGAGCATGTTATACAAATGAGGTAGATGGGAGGAAATGATATAGAGGAATTAGATGGGAGAGGATGGCTAGTAGTTATGGAATCCTACTCACATGAGGGTTAGGTTAAAGAGGAAAATACATATAAAGGTGCAAAATTCTCTAAATTTATAAAGAAAAAAGAGGGAGGGTGTAATAGGCTGAGGCTCGAGTTGATGCACTGAGGTCCCGAGCATGTGAGGCTAAATAGTAATTGGACCATACTCTATTAATATATATGCTTGGAGAAAGAATGGCCCCCGCCTACTCTTTGTGCAAGTCCTGATGTGTTGTATAGGAAATGACGATTTTGGTGGGTGGAGGCAGGGGAGTGGAAAGGGAAGCGGAAGGAGAGACGGCTGGCTCGAGTCTTGACACAGCTGCTCGCGTTGTTATCGTGACCGTCCCTCACCTCCAATCCCCCTCTGCTAGCTGGCTTCCTGTGGCAGCTGTCCATATTGCTATAGCAATCCTTCTTGCCCATATTGCTATAGCAATCCCCCCTCACCTCTACTGAGAATAAAGATAGAAGATTTTTCCCTTAACCTGAATTCCTGACTCTGGCTGATTTTAAATACGTGGTCATCACAGGAGGGAGTTTAGGGATATATATATATATATATATATATATTTATATATATATATATATATAATATATTTATGTATAATTATTTTAGACTATTCAAATTACTAGGTAGGTTAAGGTTGAGATATTGATGTAGTGCAGGAAATGTTGGCTGGTAAATTCAGAAAAATATGTAAAGACTTAGACTTATGAAGGATGATGTTTCCATATATATATATTTGTTGGATTAATTCTTGATGTCTCATTGAGTTATTAGCTTCCACTTTCAAATTCCAATTTTTTGAGGCAATTGGGGTTGTTACTTGCCCAGAGTCACATCACCAGGTAAATGTTATGTGTCTGAGGCAAGAGTTGAACATTGAGGTACTCCTGACTTCAGGGGTGGTGCTCTATTCACTGAGCGCACCTAGCAGCCCCATTCAAATTCTAATTTTTAAGGAATGATTTTCTTCAATTAACTTTTATACTTTCTTTTCCTTTTGGCTAATTCTTCAATCAATTTTTGTGCTTCCTTTTTCTAAATTCGTTTCCCCATAATTCCCCTGTGTAACTCTCCATTAACTCCCCATTTTTCTTCTACTTTTCTTACTTGATTTTAAAAATCCTTTCTGAGCTCTATGAAGAGGACTTCTGACTTCTGAGACCAATTGATATTCCACTTTGAACCTTCATGAATAAGCATTTTGACATTGTTGTTCTCATCTGAGTTTGTTTTGAATGTTCTTGTCACCCACGGTAGCTTTCCATGGTCAGGGGTCTCTTTGAATTTTTTAAAATTTAATTCTACTACTGGAGCACAGTGGACACTGTCTCAAGCTTCTTGTGCTGGTATTTAGGGACCTGATCATCGACTTTTTGCTTTTGAGATTCTGGTGCTTACACCTTACTTACTGTACTCTGAAGGTTAAGCCTAGTTTCTTCCATTGTGCAGGGATGCCAAGGATGGCAATTTGCTTTCTTTACTGGCGCTCAAGGCCTTACAATTGACCTGCTGTGTCACTGGTCTGTTGAGTCAGAACTGCAGGGCTTTGGTTGCTGTTCTGTGCAGCAGCTGAGAATCTCCTGTTACCTTGCTCAGACACCCTCTGAGCTGTACTGTGCTCCCTTCTTACTCAAATGAGACATCTTCTTAAAGTCCTTTGAAATTATCTTAAGCTGGAAAACTGTTTCACTCGGTCTTATAGGTTCTGTTGCTTTAGAATGTGTTGAGAAGTTTGCTTAATGATTATTTCAGAGAAAAAAAAATTGGGAGAGCTCAGGAAATTTCCTCACTTCTCCCCACCATTTTGGCTCTGCAAAACAACAACAACAACAAACACAAAAAACAAGCAAAAAAACCCCCAAAAAACTACTTCATGATGATTACAGATTACCTAATAAGTAATATTTTTTTCATGTTAAACATTGAATTATTTCATACTAATAAAATACCCTTTCAAATTCCAAATTGGTCTATTTGAAGAATGTCTCCTTTATAGGACAAAGGGGAAAAAGACTATAAATATAAATAAACAGAACTTTAGAAATATTCTATTGTTCCAATATCATTATGAAAAATATACTATGTTCCAAATGTGCTTTGAACTCAAAATGTTGATAAGAACTTGGCATAAGAGATAGAGTTGGTTGAATTCCATAGGTGCCACTTTCCTTCCTTACTGATGATAGATGGAGAGAAGAGATAACAGTTCAATGTGGTGACAATCCCTTTAATTACAGAGATAGACATTACACTGTAAATCAAACCCAATTCCAATCAACCTCAGTTGACAAATGGCTCCAATACTAAGAAGTGACTTCAGGAGACTATTCACTTCAGGAACTTGTGGTATATTGAAAGGGCACTGCACCAAGTAAAGTCTGGATTTGAAGCTTGGTTGTCACTTTCTTTCTAGGAGCAAGTTTTCTTAGCCATAGAATGAAGAAAATCATAATTCTATTATTTCTCTTATAGAACATATTACAAATGAAATAAAGCATATAAAAATATTAAAGACATCAAGTTCTATATAAATGTCAGCTCTTTTGTTACAGATCAAGTACTCTGTATTAAATAGGATGCAGTTCATAAAGTCAGGGATACATGGATTCAAATTCCTCAACTGACATTTATATGGTTGGTCACACTTGGCAAGTCATTTAACCTTGGTTTTTCCTCAGATTAAGTCTCTTCAAGGCTAGGCTGTGTTAAGCATTTGTTTTATGTCCTCTGTTCTAAGGTGAGTGTTAAACATATAAAAGTATTTTATAAATTCTAATTGATGGACTTATTAGTTGATAACACTTATCTTTCGAATCATGGAGAAATTAGAGATGAACCACAATTGAAGGATTGTCAGAAGCTGGAGGAATAATAGACTTTTAAAAATCATTTTCTGTTATGGAACTGAAACATTTCAGCATTGCCATATATTAATGCGCATGCACATTCTTACCTGTGTGGAAAGATCTCTAGGTGAGACATTTATTTTTATATTAGTTTCTCAGTTATCTTTCATCTGACTGATACAGAACTGTTATAAAAGAGAGTTGATTTTAGCTTGATTTCTAGCATCATTGTTGGGTGGGAATTTCCTGTTTATATGAAAGTAAACTTATTTCCACTAGATGAAGGACTCAGAAAACTGAGATGTTCAAATTAACTGGACCAGGAAGACTGGTCTGTCTTCAAAGCTCCTCCATTGTCAGTTGCTACAATTTAATTATAAAGCAGACAGTGACATTGAAACTAATTCTCATATATGTATGACTCTTTTTGACTCTTATTTTGAATAGATTAAAGCTGTTTCTGTACAGGTATAGCTGATTGCTACATTCCTGTGTGCCAATGTTCACACCCTAAAGTCCTATAAGACACTTATAGATTCAGATAATACTTTCTCTCTGTTATTTTCAAATTACTGAACAATGCTGGTATTCTTAATCCATATTTACAAATATAAATGTATAAAGCTATCTTACTAGTCAATTCTATATTTTAATGCTGTTTATTCTTATATTTATGAAAAATGTTTGCCCAATTCATTCTTATTCCTAAAGTGTTTGTTGGAAGACCTTACAAAATAAAATGGTTCACACTTGAGATTCAATAGACATCTTACATGCTTTTCTGTATGTAAGTTAAGAATTTTTATTACATTTCCCCCAAAGAACCCATCTTGAAAAGTCACCCCATGACAGCAATAGAATTGCCTTTCATTCAGGCATGTGATCTTCCAGTCTGCTGGAGTGACAGCCAGTTCATATCACAAAGTTTGAAATTGCACTGGAAATCATAAACACCCCTTTTCTTGTCAGAAACAGCAGGTTACATTGTTCAGTTCAGCTGAGTCTGGAGATCCCCTACATGTAATGCTTTGGTTTGATTTTAGGAAGACTTATTTTTTTAAATGCTTTTGCTGACACTCTATCTTCCAATTGTTCCCTTTTCCTTCCTTTTCACCACAATTTCCTTTCACACTCTCCATCAGACCTTGTATACGTCATTAACAACATAAGAGAAATTTCTTTCAAATAACTTCATATTCATATTGTATCACCAACTATGTGCCCACTTTGAGGACAGAGCTCAAATAGTTTTATGCATTCTTCCAAGAGAACCTAGTAGAGCAATACATCAGGAACAAACTCTCTATAAATGTATGATCTTCATAAAATACTGACACTCTTTGACTGCTCCTTAAAAAAGTCTTAATGTACTTTCATTTAACAGTTTTGAGTTTACAAAATTTGTCCTTGTGACAACTCTGCCCAGAGAAAATGAATATCAGAACAAGAATAGAGGGGTAAGGAAAAGAAGATAGGGAAATAGAATAATCTGAAATTGCACTGAATAATCTCTGAAAGGATGGAAAAATGGACACCCATAATAGAGTGGAACAAAGTTGTTGCTGCCACCACAACCGGACTTTTAGCTCTTGTCTAACTCATTTAGAATAGACTTAGAATTTTCTTCTACAGATATGAATTGTTAACAAAAACTTTTAAGTACTATACTTGTAAATTGGACTTGACAAGTCATGTCAAAATCACATAGAAATAATGGTTACTAAATACTTTCTAAGGATCTCTTCAGATACCATGTTGACTTAAAACCCAGAAATTAATATTATTTAAGTTTGATTGCATTTTTATTTATTATATTAAATACTTCCCATTTTTAAAAAAAATTGATTCAAGTGCACTCAGCAACATGGTCCACATGTTTGACATAAGTAGACTAAATAACATCCAAGAGAATCTGTCTTAGACTCGAAAGTCTATGTTTCTACAAATGTGCTGTTTTATAGATATAATACAATAAATACAATAGAAAATTAAAGAAATAATTTTTTAAAAAAAGAAATAATCTGAATAGTTCAGAAAAAAAGAATGAATTTAATTAGTGTTCAGATATCTAGATATAACTCACTAGAAATAAATTCTTGATTTAATTTTGCATCATTAAACATGTATTTAAATCCAGAGGTATGTTTGCCATAAACATACTTTTAAAAATCCATGGCTCTAAAAAAATCTGAGACTTCCTTCAGTGGAGCTATAACTAGCAAGGGGGAAATCATTTTTTGCCTTCTGTAACTAAAAGCTGAAAGATAGACTCTTTTTAGGAAGCAGAATCTTCATTCTTCTTGAGGCAATAGGAATCCTTCTTTGAACCATGGGTAGCCCATGCATCCAGCTATAATTGCACCCCTCTTCTGAATCTAACCTTTTACTTTTCAACTCCAGTGGTGTAAGCTTGGCTTTCTATGATTATTAACTATTCAATCTCTATTAAACTACTCATTCAGTCTTCTGTTCCAGCCTCCTTTCACTGAATTGTTTTTGTACTTGATATAAGAATTCCTGCTGAGGATTCTATCTATCACTAATAATTTGAAAATTTAGATCATGAATTTTATTCTCAATATTTATTATCAGCAGCAATCATTTGCCTTTCATTGATTTAGAGAGGAGATGGGATAGGTATTGTATTTTTTTTTTCTTGTGTGGAGATTCTTAGATAATATGTGAAATTAAAGATGTATTTGATATTTTTAAGAAGTAGGTGTTATGAGAGTATAGCCTTGTGTTCCATATAAATATCTGATACATTGTTTTGTTTTATTTTTCCCTACTAGCACATTCATATGTAAACCTGGTTATAATCTCTCAGCACTTGACAGTATAGGTCAAAAGCATCAAACTGCCATAATATTTTCATGAAGATTAAATAAAGACGGGAATACAAATTAAATATACTTTGTGTTTGATATTCTAAAACATTATCATTATTACTCTTAAACAACTTTAAAAAACAGGATTTTCGTACCTATGGCAACAGGTACTTAATAAATGATTTATTGAGCATGGCCTGATGGCAATTGTGATTTGTCCAGCTAATTCTAAGAATCCTTGGTTCAATATTGTCTTCTGTCTGGGTGCTTTCTATTTCCAAATTGTGCTCCTACATTTAATGCTGAGTAATTTATATTTCCAATTATTTCAGATTCTTTTCAGTGTATTTTTTTCTTTTGCCAGTATAAAGTTAAGGAAAAACTAAACACAAGAGAAAAATAAATGCAACATTATATTTCATATAGCAGAATGTGTTTTTTTTTCTTTACAAGGTATATGTTGGGTACTTCTCTTCCTTAGACCATTCCTTCTTTTTTTAATATTCTATATTTATTTATTTATCATTTTTTTTTCAATAACTTTTTATTGACAGAACCCATGCCAGGGTAATTTTTTATCCCTTGCACTCACTTCTGTTCTCATTTTTTCCTCTCCCTCCCTCCACCCTCTCTTCCAGATGGCAAGCAGTCCTATACATGTTAAATAGGTAACAGTATATCCTAGATACAATATAGGTGTGCAGAATTGAACAGTTCTCTTGTTGCACAGGGAGAATTGGATTCAGAAGGTATAAATAACCCGGGAAGAAAAACAAAAATACAAGCAGTTTATATTCATTTCCCACTGTTCTTTCTTTGGGTGTAGCTGCTTCTGTCCATCATTGATCAATTGAAACTGAATTAGATCTCTTTATCGAAGAGATCCACTTCCATCAAAATATATCCTCATACAATATCGTTGTTGAAGTATATAATGATCTCTTGGTTCTGCTCATTTCACTTAGTATCAGTTCATGTAAGTCTCACCAGTCCTCTTTGTATTCATCCTGCTGGTTATTTCTTACAGAACAATAATATTCCATAACGTTCATATACCACAATTTATTCAACCATCTCCAATTGATGGGCATCCATTCATTTTCCAGCTTCTAGCCACTACAAACAGGGTTGCCACAAACATTTTGGTACATACAGGTCCCTTTCCTTTCTTTGGTATCTCTTTGGGGTATAAGCCCAGTAGAAACACTGCTGGATCAAAGGGTATGCACAGTTTGATCACTTTTTGAGCATAGTTCCAAATTGCTCTCCAGAATGGCTGGATGTATTCACAATTCCACCAACAATGTATCAGTGTCCCTGTTTTCCCACATCCCCTCCAACATTCCACATTATCTTTCCCTGTCACTCTAGCCAATCTGACAGGTGTGTAGTGGTATCTCAGAGTTGTCTTAATTTGCATTTCTCTGATTAATAATGATTTGGAGCATATTTTCATATGACTATAAATAGTTTTAATTTCTTCATCTGAGAATTGTCTGTTCATATCCTTTGACCATTTATCAATTGGAGAATGGCTTGATTTCTTATAAATTAGAGTCAATTCTCTATATATTTTGGAAATGAGGCCTTTATCAGAACTTTTGACCATAAAAATGTTTTCCCAGTTTATTGTTTCCCTTCTAATCTTGTCTGCATTAGTTTTGTTTGTACAAAAACTGGACCATTCCTTCTGATAAAACTCAAATGCAGTCATCAATGATGATGACATTCATATACTAGAAAACATGTTTTTATGACAATAGTATTTTTAGAAACATGTTAGAAATGATCATTTTTTTTTCTTATGAAGATAATTTCCTTTATCAAGCACTAATAGGTCTTTAGAAAATTCTATCCAAATCTGAACCATAAAACAACAATAAGGAATTAAATAATTTATCAAAATATCATCTGTGAGTCAATAGTAGAATTTTTCAAGTGAAGCTGTTTGGTTTGTTTGTCCTGAATCACTCAGATAATTGTTTCAATTCTCCACTTCATTCTGACAATTTAGAAAAATTCATATGTCTTTCTTTTGTAATTATGAAAGTCTGGAAGATAGAATTTTCATTACAAAATGCACATTGCATTCTTTTAAAAACAAAAACTGATGGCAGGATTGGACTTTTCCATATCTTAGTCAATTAGGTAAGTGATAGAAATATGTTGATAATATGACAGACCCAGATGAATTTGACTTGCTGCTAAAAAGTTACTGCAGAAAATGACTTTAATTTTATCTAAAACCATAAAGCAATTAGCAGTGTAGTATTTTTTTTTAAAGATGAATACTCTATTGCCTGAGCATCTTTCAAGTCTATAAATAGCTGTACATAGTTTAATTGTATAATGACCTTTGGATATGGTCAAAATTATAGGAGTTCTTCATCATCTGCTAAAGGGGAATAAGGGTGGATAGGAAGTCTTGATATGGAAGGAATTCTGACTGCAGTGTCAGTGGTGAAAGATGGGGAAGCAACATACTGAGGACTCAGACATTTCAGATATAGTCACTTCGGCTTATGTTAATCTCCTATTGGACTTTCTGACCTGTTGTTGTGAGAGGAAAATTAGCCTACATTCCAGCTTTCTTGTGGGAAAGAAGAAAAGAAGCTATGGCAAAGGGTACAGATTTACCAGTAAACACATTAAATTGCTCTATTTAAGTGATCAAATACAACATAGTGATCTTTTTTTGAACCATAATTAACAAACTACTTATGTGAAATGGGAAACAAGTTAGTTATCTCAATCCAGAAGTCCTAAGATAAACGGGCATGGGGGGAGGGAGAAAGAGTCACTAAAAAAAAATGAAATTATTGATTGTTTCTATGATTTTTTTTAACCTATTTAATTTTAGGATTAATTTATTTAATTACCAATTAGCTTTTAGTCTATGCTATTAAATTTTTTTATAGTGTGGTCAAATATGCATTTGGTATTCTGCATTTCTAAATTTGGTTGTAAGATTTTTATGTACTTTTGTTTTGTTTGAGATCATGATTTCTACCCTGACCTTTTAAAAAATCTCATCTAAAGAATAATAGATTCTATTCCATCCCTTATTTCCACTCCATATTTGTCTCTCTGTTTGGAGTGTTTTTTTTTTAATAATCAGCATAATTTTAGATTTTGTTTTTAATCCATTATGTTATCTTCTTCAATTTTATGGATAAGTTCATTCATTAATATTAAATTATGATTACTATTTATGTATTTCCTTCCATCATATGATGAGAAAAATAAACTGGTAAACATTAAACACCAAGCAGACCAAAGATTGGTGATGATATTCAATGAGTTTGAGTCTACAAATATTTGCTGTACTTCTAGTCTAGGCCATTTGGGGAGACTCAAGCTAAAGAATAAATAATGAAAAATAATTCACTCCAAAAACAACAACAACAAATAAATACAGCCTTATATAAATGAAAGTTCCAAACTTACTAACCCATTGATAGTTTCATTAGGTCATTTTATCCCTAAAAGGTACAAGAGGAAGAAAATTAGAATTGAAACTGGTGTTTTTTTTTTTTCTTCATCTCATTATTATCACCCTAGATGAATAGATGAATGACCATGGCCAAGAAGATTCCCTTGGCTAGGGAACAAAAGAATGGGGCCACTAAGACTTCAGGACAAAGAATGAAAATAATTCATTTCTGTCTAGGGAAGTAATGATTATTTAAAGCAAGCAATATTGTCCTATATCAAGAAACTAATTTTATAAACTACTACTTCTTTACATCAGTAAACATGACATTTTCAAATTATCTTGTAAAATTAAATTTTTAAAAATGTATTTGATAGAGGTGATTTTTTTCTATTGCCTCTTCTAATTTCTTTATTTAAGTTAATTGGTGGGCAATGGAAGAAAATGTTCTCATAATTACAGCTATTATTATGGGGTTAAATAAAATTATTTATCTTGCATATCATGTGCACCTAAAATAATAGGTATTTTGGCAGATGAATATTTTATTTAGGAAGATACTAAGACTTAGAAGACAGATATTGAATTAAAGATATACAAATACCCATTAAGTAACTGTGGAAGTATGTGTATACACACACACACACACACACACACACACACACACACACACACATATAAATATATAATTGTTATTATTACTATTGAAATTTAAAGAGGGAACTCTTTTTCCCCACACATTTTTTAATTTCAAGCTAGAAAGACTAAATTTGAAGCCAGGGGGAATTTACTACTTGACAAATCTAGAGAATGTAAGACTCCAAACTAACTTTTCTTCATAATCAAGTGTTATGAAGAAGGTTTAAACAGTTATAAAAGATAACCATACTTTTGCCTAAGTTGAGGCAAACTATATCTTTTTTTTTAATAACTTTTTATTGATAGAACTCATGCCAGGGTAATTTTTTACAGCATTATCCCTTGCATTCACTTCTGTTCCGATTTTTCCCCTCCCTCCCTTCACCCCCTCCCCCAGATGGCAAGCAATCCTTTACATGTTGAACAGGTTACAGTATATCCTGGATACAATATATGTGTGCAGAACCAAACAGAAACTATATCTTTTGACAGATGATTTGTTTTCTAGTGATTTCTAGAAATTTCTAGTTTTCTAGCATTCTGAATGCATATAGTTGTTCTTGGTATATTGCTATCACTAACAGCCAGAGAAGAATCCTTTTAACAGTAAAAGAGTCTTAGGCTCTCGTAGAATAAAACTACTACTCTATATCTCTTCTATATCTTTAGTTTACTCTGATTAGCACCAGCATATTAATCTTTCTAAAAACACTGCCATTTTTATGATGCTGCAGAAGTATTGAACAATTTTTAATGGGTCATTTTGGTCTATTAAATAAACCCAAATTTTTTATTTTGTCATTCAAGGTTCATCTTTAATGAATAGATGCCCATCAATTGGGAAATAGCTGAGTAAGTTATGTTATATGAAATTAATGGAATATTATTGTGCTTTTAAAAAATGATGAGCAAGTTGATTTAGACCTGGAAAGATTTACCTGAACTGATGTCAAGTGAAACAAGCAGAACCAGGAATACATTGTACATAGTCATATCAAGATTATATGATAATCCACCATAAAAGACTTGGTATTTCTCAGTGGTTCAGTGATCCAAGGCAATCCCAATAAACTTTAAAAAGAAAATGCCCTCTATATCCAAAAAAAGAACTATGGAGATTTAAAATAAATCAATACATACTATGGTCACTTCTTTTTACTGCTTTTTTATCTCTCCTGGCTTTCCCCTTTTGTTCTGATTTTTCTCTCTCAATAGGATTCATAAAGAAATGTGTATTTTAAAATTTAATATACATGTATAATTAGAAAAATAAAACAATTAATAAAACATTTAAAAAAAAGACTCATCATAATTCAGCCTCAAACTGCCTTTCTAGAAATGTTCTTTGCACATAGAAAGAATTCATGACTATTTTTTTTAATAACTTGAATGGAGTTTATATTTAACTATAGTTTGATAGATACATATTACCAATGTGAATATTTGAACCATATAGATCATGCCCTATCTACTTGTTCTTATCCTTGACAGTACTTGTCCATACCCTTCCATTGCTCTGGTATAGGGTATACTCAACATGATAGGCTTTTATTAATTTTTTTATAGACTCTTCTTAAATACTTAAGACTATCACTCTATTATCTCTAATTCTCATTTTTGATCATTCTACCTCCTGTTTCAATCACATTTGTGCTTAAAAATATCTACTATTTGTATGTTAATCATCATCAGTTATATACTACAAATTGTTTAGTCCTTATATTTTAGTCCTAGTGCTGAGTCCTTCTACTATCATTGCAATATAAGGCATAATATTTTTCCTAATGTTCAGTTATTCCATGATTAATATGACCATATATCATTATAAAGAGGATATTATTTTTGGTTCTCTATATATTGATGTGAGTATGTGGGTAGATGTGTTTGGTATAATTGAAAATACAAAATAATTTCATGTATATGCGTACAAGGCATTGAAATATACAAAGTCCAGTGTGATATCTATTATGACAAGCTGATTCTTTTTATCATAATTGTAAACCTATTGCAATAACAATATTCCACATTTAAATGTGATCATTGGAAACAGATATAAGTATTAAAGATCATTCAAATACAGATGGCTTCAGTTGATAGTCAGGCCTGAAAATATTTTATACTTTGAACATTTTTTTTTGTTGTCCACATAAAAGTCTCATTATTTTTGCAGATTAGTATCCCCAGTCTCATGATCTTATTATATATATCTTATTATACATATGGAATATTGATAAGCAACTATTGCTTTTTTAATTTTCTTTTTTAATAATGTATTTTTATTTTCAAAACACATGCAAAGATAGTTTTCCACATACACCCTTGCAAAACCTTGTTACAAATTTTTCCCTCTCCCTTCCCCTCACCCTTTCCCCAAGACATCAAGTAATTCAACATATGTTAAACATGCAGTTCTTCAATACATATTTCCACACTTACACTGCTCAAGAAAAATCAGATCAAAAAGGGGAAAACTGAGAAAAAAGCAAACGAACTACCACAAAAAGGTGAAAATACTATGTTAGGATCCATACTCAGTTCCCATAGTCCTCTCTATAGGAAGATGGCTCTTTCTATCACAAGTCTTTTAAAACTACCCTGAATCACTTCCTGGTTAAAGAGAGCCACTCCATCAAAATTGATCATCACATAATCTTGTTCCTGTGTACGATGTTCTCTTCGTTCTACTCACTTCACTTAGCATTAATTTATGTAAGTCTCTCCAGGCCTTGCTGAAATCATCGTGCTGATCCTTTTTTATAGAACAATTATATTCCATAATATTTATATATCGTAACTTATTCAGCTATCCCCAGATGATATGCATATACTCTTTTTCTACCAACTATTGCTCTTTTGGCATATAGATGACATAAAAATTATAATTTTCCTATTTTAGACATTCTTTTCTTCTTTTGTAGGTCAAATTAGTCAAAATCTTGGATCTTATATGTATGGAGCTGGTCATTGCTGTACAAGAGTTATATCACTGTTTTTGATTTGTTTTCACATGTAGATATTATAAAAATGTGATTTTATTTACTGAATGATGAAGGATTTCTCTAAAATTAATTCTACAAAAATGATTGTCCAATAAACAGTTTCTGTGATACCTTTCTCAAAAAATAGTGAAATGAATAAAGTTTTATGGATTAATCATAGTTTTAGAAGAAACTGGAAAGATAGTGTCTTTAAAATGATGAGGGACTTTTGGGACTTCTATAAATGTAAGAAAATGTAATTTAATGTCTTTGAGCAAAAGAATATATATATTTATGTGACATCAATAGCTTCTGCATTTATTGAATTATTATTAATATTATTTATTATTTTTACTTCAATATCTACTTATATTTTCTACATCCAAGTATAAAATGCATTAATTGAATCAATGTCACTATGGTTTATAAGATAAATTCACCTGTATTTTGAGACAAAATAATATGAATTTGGAGGAAATTTCCATAGTTATTTTTTGGCTTTATGGAGGCTAAATTTTTTTGGTGGATTACAGAAATATTATAAAAGAACAAAAACCTGGATTAATTATTTTCATTATTGACCTGACAGAAGTTAAAATTGGTTCAGCATCTGACATATCACCATAGATTGTCTTATAATACTACTTCCAAAACTCAGCTGTTACAAACCCTCTGGTAATGAATTTTTTTAAACCTTTATTCCAAGAAAGCTGGAAAGCAGCAAAATGGGCATCTGGTGTATGATGGAAGAATCCAAGATGTTCATGTAGTGAGACTTAACGCTCTTAGGCCATCAAATACAAAAAGATATGTCAAAAGAGCTTATGGTGCCTCCATGTGCACTAAACATGTTCATAACAGAATTAAACTTGTTTTTGTTTTTGTTTTATTGAGTAGAAAATTATTGTGAAGGCATTGAGCACACAAGCACAGAGTGAAAAAAAAAAACATCAAAAAGGATTTTTTTTTTATCAACAAAGAAAGTTAAAATGTGAGAAAAGTTTATTCTATGTCAGACCATCTTAATACACTATAATATAAATGATTCTTGAATCTTATAGTATGATGACATTTGATATATAAGTGGGCATTACCATTATTTTACTCATTCTGTAATTCTCATAGGAAGTAGAAGATTTTGATAACATCATGGTCATTTTAGAACTGACAAAATAGATTCAGAGTGAGTGCCCATCTTTTTATTTTGAAGATTGCTAAGCACTAGAATGAGCTAATGAGAAAAGATATGGTCTTAACAGTCTGTACCACACAATTGAGCTCTTAATTATATATTGCCTAATGTTGATTGTTGCTCTTGTATGCCGAGTATCACTTTTGTTTTCTGAACTAGAATACAAAGCCAACAAATTACTAGTGGCAATGACTAAAATGGTTCATCTCCCTGAGCCTCAGTTCACCCATCTGCAAACTGCAGATAATAAATATTTCTTTAGCTACTTCATGTTATTATTATAAGGAAATGCTTTATGATAAGTAAAGTTATATATCACTGTTATTTTTATAGTCATTAAATTACTGTGTACCACCCAATACCTAATATAATGCTAAGAAATAATACAGTGGTAATGAAATATGCATTTGTTAATGGATTATTGAGTTTTTCTTAGAAGTGACAGAGTAGAAAGAACCAAATTGAGAGGCTTACTCTGATTTTATTGGACAAGCATCATAAAGACATTTTACATCTCTCTATAAGTCTTGGTTTCTTTTTATGAAAAATATAGATAATAATGTCTTTAGAATCTATCTCAAAGAATTATCATGAGACTCCAATGATACAATATCTATAAAATATTTCACAAATTCCAAAGTTTCATAATGATACAATTTGCTATTTTACTAACTCTTATTACTTTCTAGAGAAGTTGTAAAAGTGGGGAAACAATCATCACAATGATGAATAGTAGCTTTGAAGGCATATTACTCGACTCAGATGATTCCTTAAAATCCCTTTCAATCCTAGGATTCTTTGAGTATGCCATATCACACTAGCTTCAGGAAAAATATTTTTGGTTACAAAGCATTACATTTTCTTTATAAAATGCACATATATATGCATTTTATAAAAATTGTATATATAGATGTATACACATACATAATATGTATATCTGTATATGTATTTATTTATTTATGTTTATACACATATATATTTAAATTTTCCCATTACAGAGATGTGGTCTATGAATTTAAAAAGTAACTGAAATTAGTCCTACTTCAAAAAGTTAATATTGGGAAGAGATTTCTCAAACTTAAATTTAAATTTGTTGTTTGTTTTAATTAAGACTTTTAATTATTTTTCCACAAATAAAAGGCTAGTAAATGCTAATGTTAAAGTTAAAGAATTACTATCTCTTAACTTTAGATAAATAACTTACCCTTTTGAATTCAATCTTCCCATATATATTTTATTGGATTTGGATTCAAAGACCTTTAAAATCCATTCTATCTCAAAAAGTTATGATTTTATCATCTTTTGAATTCTTCTTAATAGTAGAAGCAAAGGAAATGTTAGCTACCTAATCAAATACTGGCAATTTTCTTGTGTTATCAGATCAGTTTTACATGACTTTAGAAAGGCTATAGGTATTTCAATGAAATTTACTTTTATTGGAAATTGAATATTCTAGCTATTAATATGAACTAAATTATGAAATATATGAGCATAGCTAGCAGAATTGTGCCCTAAATACCATAATTTTCTAACATTAAAAATTAGCAACCATCCTTTGAAACTTAAAATGGAGTATTTTATTTATTTTATTTCTTATATTTATTCACAGAAGCTGGTAAATTTATAGAATGTATTATTCCAACTGATGAGATGATGCGAAAATATAATTACTTCCTAAATTATTCTTATATAAAAACTACACTTTGATCTGCTTTTTAATGGAAATGAGGTTGTTTGGTTGTATTGGTCTAATACTATCTTCTGTTTCATATGTTATGGGAACATAGAACCAAGGAAGAACAATTACTGGCTACTGCAGACTGAATTGCTATCCAGCTGCTTATGAGTTCTCTGAGTCCATTTAAGGATATTAGGAAGCAGCCTATAGGCTTGTGTGAGTTCTTTTGGACTTTCAAAAGTTCCTGGGTACAATGAAGAAAGCAACATAGATGTAAAAAAAAAAAATAGGGCTTTTAATGAATCCTTGCAATTCTTGAGTTGGGGTAGAGGGGGAGCAATTATTCAGTAGTGTTAGAGATGTGTGACATGATATTTAACATAGAGAAAGTTTAATTTCAAGAAATAGAAGAAAATTAGACAAGAATGAAGAAATAGCAAATGTATAGAGCAGAAAATAAGGGAAGATAATGAGACAATATGGAAATGAGATGCTGGAAAGATTTGGCTATATTCATTTTCTGAGATGGACTATGTGCAATGATGCAGTTACATGGCACCTTATGCCAAACATATGTCTTTTACACACATGACCACTGAAAAGTCAATGGGAGAGAATATAAAACAGAATGAACAACATACCATTGGTATTTTGAAGGCCTCTTGAGGTGTTTTGGAAGATAATGTCTGGGCTTGGGTGATCAAGAAAGAAAACAGGAAGGTAAATAACTATAAGGGATAGTTTTGTGACATAATTTGAGGTTAATGTCACAGAGAAAAGTCATGACTACCTGACAATGTTCTACAGTTCAATTATTGTATAATTAAAACTTGTATGGTTTGGTCAATATGTAATTGTTTAGTCTCCTTCCAAATACTTATGGCTACAGGATTCATGAACCTTTTAAGGAGTAGAAATATTTATTTATCTTAGTTACATTTCAAAGTGAATCTTTACATTTAAGGTTCATAATAACTAAGTGATTTAATACATTAATCAAAAAATGTTACTCTTCTAAAGACCACAGGTTCTCAGTTTATATACTTGAAAAGAAGCTCAGTGGTCACCCAATGCAATCCTTTCATTTTACAAATGAGGAAATTGAAATACATTGAAGTATAAGTTGCTCAAGAGGCAGAGAAAGGATTGGAATTCAGATTGTCTAAATCTAAATTCAGTATTAAATAAGTGCTGTGAAGAACTCCAAACCAATAACCACTATTTTTGGCATAAACAACTGGTTTTGATTCTATCACTAGATTGTTCTCTTCAACCAAATATACAGTTTCATAAAAAGGGAGAGAAGGGAGCATCATCCTCATCAGTCCACTATGTATTGATAGTCATTGAGATGGCAGATATCCCACCTCATGTCTTTACAGCTTTAACTGTAGCAAATATTTTCTTTCATTTCCATTCAAACATTTGAGTGCCATTTACATTTACAACTTTTTTTTGATAGTTTCCTTTTGATATGTGTCAAACTTTCATTATTCATAAATCGAAAATCTGTCTTCTTGTATAAATACTGCACTATTTCTGACTTAAAGTACACACACATACACACACACACACACACACACACACACACTTTTTAAACTCCCAGAGCTGTAAGGATTTCTAAAATGGAAACAGTTGCAGGATTTACAATTTATATTGATCTACCAAAAATCTGGAGGATATTTGTAAGCATAAGGTCATCAAAAGATTAACAAGAAATGACATCAATTTATAATATGCAGTTATTGACAAATAGGAAAGTTGTACTTTACTAAAATGAGCATTTTAACTTATTGACTTTTTCTAATATGTAATGTTTCCACATGTTTTCTGTTTTTCAATTCTGCTATTAAAAACCCCAACTATTTATAAAGTTGAACAGTTTATTTTCAAGAAGTAAATGAAAAATCCCTCATTTGAACAGATGCTGTATATGCTTTTCCTGCAAATTTAACATATTTTTGTGATGATAGCTTAAGATCATTTTAGAGGTATTTTTTAGTGACTGCTTTTGTTCCATGTAGCTGGTTTTGCTTTTGTTGATTTGAAATCTGAACAGCAGCAGCTTTAAAAATAATGAATTTGATTAAGCATATATTGGGGAAATTACTGTTTTTATTTTGCATAAAGAGAGACTATGTGTGACTAAGTACATGCAAGTATTTTCAGAGAGCCTGACTTTCCTTTGGAATTGAATTCAGTTAAGTAAAGCAGCTTACTATGCATGAGCAATATAGTATGTAGAATAAAATACTCAGCATTTAATATTTAAATAGTCCAATTTATACGAAACTCAAATTTATTCCACTTTAACTTTTAATGCTCAAGCTTCCTTTGAGTAAGCAGACCTTTCCAACCATATTAATTTTTAAATACACAAAATTTCAGTGTCATATGATAGACTACTGAAAATAAGATTAAATTGTGATGGATGCATTGAGAAAAAAGTATGCCCTTATAAACTGCTCATTGAGATAATATTCCACAAGATAACCTTGTAAGTTTAAATATATAATGTTTTCCTAAGTAAAGTAGAGCCGATGTAAGTAATACCAGGGAAAATTAAATATTTAACGCTATTGTGACACCTTTGGTTAAGGTATTGTTTCATGCATTAAAAGAGTTAATGTATTTTCCAAAGGAGTTGTAATTTAAAATCTAAAATGAATTTGAAAACTGAACCATTGATCCAAATGATTGTTGATATCTACATATTTGCTCACCATCATTAGAGTTTGGAGAAGCCTGATGTAGTAGAGTGATGAACAAGAAAACTTGGGTTAGAAACCTGACTTAGATATGAACTATCTCTGTGAAATAGAGTAAGTTGTTTAGCTTCTTGAGCTATTAAAAATGGCAATGGGCCAGGAAGTAATGGGTAGCGGTGTTTACATGATGTGTTTACCTTGATTCCTTCCTGATGATTGAGACAATACTCCGAAGACCTGATTGACAAATCATAGGGGGATTAAAAACCACAATAATAATCAAAGTAATCAGTTTGACTCTCCAGGTCAGCATAGGTAGACATACAAAGAGATCTACAGACACCGGGGACAACTTTTAACTAAGAACACACTGCATAGGAGACTCCAGACCAAAAAAGTGTCAGACTTTCATAAAAAGTTGCCCCACTCTCACACTCAAAAGTCCTTATAAAGGCTGAAGGAAAAAAGGTCAAGATGCAACTATGTCACTCACTGTTTATGATGACTGCATTAGCATCCTGGATACCTTAGAATCAGCCAGAGTCAGGATAAGCAAAAGTCCTTAGTCTTTATTCTTGGTCTTTAGAGGTAGGATTGAATTGGATGAAAGCAGAATCTCCATGACCTTCCTTCTTCTCCCACCCAGAGTGACCCTGGCTAATCTTACTCCACCCCCTAGTCCCTCCTACAATTCTCTATATACACCAATTATCAAGCCAGCACAGGATAGTGAGAAGGGCCATTTTCCAAATATATGGACCGATTGTCCAATCAGTAATTAGCCTTAAGTGCTTGGTTGTCTGGACATCAGTGAATGAATTCAAGAGTTTCAGCCCTCTACAATTGCTTAACTCAATATCACAAATCTAGTATAGAGTGAAAAGAGGACCTGTGATTGAAGATTGGCATTATAGAGTAAAGAGCAGACATTGGACCTAGTCTGAATACTGAGAAAGAATAGCAGCTATTTGTCTTTTTCTCAGGAGAGGAGTATGGTTTTAGTTTCATTCCCTTATTAATTCTGAAGCTGTGGAGAAAAAAAATCATGGGAGGAATCTCAGACCAAAGTATAATGTATCATTGTGAACCTACAGAACTTTTAAGTTGGTTTATAGTGACTAAGTTTCAGCAGCAGTCTACTGAAACTCAAACCCCACAGATATGTTGAAAAGATCTAAAAAAAGAAGGGCAGTGACCACACTTTCTCCTTTATCAGTCCACTTTGGGAACACTGAAAGCTCTCAAGTCTCCAGCCTGAACTGTTTGTCACATTACAGAATAATACAAAACTCAACATTCCAAGATAGCAGCAGAAACAAGACACAAATGTAGGCCAGAAATCCCCTCATAAGTGCTCAAAATCAAGTCCTAACATTAAGTTTAAATCGGGAAATAAGTAGAAAAATAAATATACAAAAAGGAAGACAATGAAAAAAAATTAGGGAAATAAGGATGGTCAAGACAGGATCTCAGAAGAGCATTACTCCAAAATAACTATAAGCAAAGCTTCAAGGAATAATGTAGCATGGGCACTAGTTCATCTAGAATTTCTGGAAGAAATTAACCTAGAATTATTTTTTAAAATAGAATTAGGTGATTTTTAAAATCAAATGAAAATAATAGAGGAAAATGAAGAATTAAATGAAAGCAGTGGAAAAAAAAAACAATAGAAAAGAAAATTGACATATTGGAACAAGAGATACAAAATCTAACTTAAACTCCTTAAAATTACAATGGATCAACAAGTAATTAACAACATGACAAAAGAAACATTTTAAAATGTTAAAAGAAAAAAATAGAACAAAATACAAAATATCTCAGCAGAATAACTGATCTAGAAAACAAATTAAGAGAAAATAATTTGAGTATCAGTGTATAATCTTTAAGTTATGGAGATAAAATGATTATAATCACCATAAAACTAGCAACATGTTTTTGGAAAGGAGATCCAAGTGAAAATACAAACAACCTTCTGGTTACCACAAGAAGAAACACCCAAATTAAAACTTTTAAGAAGAAGTAAACAAAATATAAGTCCTCTACATTAATGAAAATACTTCAAACATCCAGAAAAAAGAAAAACTGAAATACTGAAGAACCACCACAGGAATGTATGAGATTTATCAGCAGCCACATAAAGAATCATAACTTAGAATACAATATTTCAGAAAGCAAAATATATAAGTTTATAAACTACGATAATGTCCCCACAAAGCAGAGTATAATATTTGTCAGAGAAACAAATGGACAATTAACCAAATATATGATTGCTAAATATTTCTAATGAAAAGACTAGAGCAAGATAGAAATTTTGAATTCCAAATAAAGAAGTGAAACATAAGAAGTAAAATATGAGAAATTATATCAATCATAACACAGAAGATATAACTGGTTTATATTTAAAAATAGAGAGATATATATCTCTACACTCAGAGCAATAACATTAGTAAGGCTCTTAAGGGTTATATAAAACCAGACATTTTGGAAATAACTTTATCATGTTTTGATGATCTCCAAAGAATAAGGAAAGAGGTAGATAAACAAAATACACCAAGAGAAAGAGTAAGCAAGGCAAATTATCTCACAAACCTGAGATGTGAAAGTAGCAGCAGACTGAAAATAAAGAAGAAAACTGGGGAAGAGCTCTCTCTCTCTCATCTAAAATAGGTTGAGTAATGAAAAATACACAGAGTTGAGTACAGTAATATATTTCATTGAATAGGAAAACAAAAAGGGAAAGGAAGAAGAAAGAAAAGTAATAGAAAGAAAAGACAAATTAAGGGAGAGATTAGTCACAACACAAACAATTTTTTTTTAATGAATCTGGAAGAGGGTTTTAAATGAAAGGAAATAAAAGATGAGAACCTATTACTGGATATGGGGTGAACAAAAAGGAAAAGAGGGCTGAAGTAGATTGCATCACCGCTAGTCTCCTTGTTCTGAGCATATCCCTCTATTTTTTGTAAACATAGGGTATGAAGCAAATAGAAAATATTAGAAAAAAATGATGGAGTGAGACAAACAAGAATAATTACTTTAAATGTCGATAAGATGAACTAATAAAATAGAATAGCACAATAGATTACAAAACAGAACCAATTACATATTTATAAGAAATAAAGTTAAAATGTAATAATTCTCACTCAATTAAAATAAAGAGCTAGAGGAAAATCTGTTATGCTTTAGAAGAAGAAAAAGTGGTCATTATAATAATAAAAATCTTAAATAATGCAATAATAAAAACCAACAACAAAATGAGATAAAAAAAGAAATTATTTTGCTGAACGATATCATAGCAATGAAAAATAAACCCGTACTCAAATGGCATAGCCTTTTAATGCTTAAGAAAAGGTAAATGAGTTACAATGAAAATAGAGAGTAAAAAGATGATAGTTACTCCCTTGAAGACCAAAATAAATCTAATTTTAAAATAAGCCAAAATAAGCAGCAATTCCAAATAGAATCTCAGAAAAAAAAATTAAATAGAAGAAATCTCTGGAAAATAGGGAAAAAAGTAAACATAATTTTTAATTGTGCTTGGCACTTTTAAAAATTACCATGTAATAGTACATAAAACAAAAATTCAGAAAGGAAAAATACTAATCATCATTATTAAACACAAAATAATAATTATTGAGTAATGTTCAATAAATAAAGATTAATTTTAGTAATTAACTAGCTTATTTCTAATAAATAGATGGGTCAAAGTATATTATAGGAACAAAAATAATTTCATAAAAAAATCATAAAACTGAGAAAACATACATAAAATTGGGAATGGTGCCAAAGCATTGATTAAGTGGAAAATGTATATCTCTATAAACATAGTAATCAGTAACAAATAAGAAGTAAATGAGTAAATGGAGCACACAATTAAAAATAAATGAAAACCCGTTAATTCCCCCCAATGTAAACGAAATAGAAACTCTTAAGATGAAAGGTGTTATCAAAGTTTAAAACAAAGGAGAAGAAAACCAAAATAACTTTATAAAAAATTGAAGAGGGGTTCACAATGAATAAAAAGGAAGTTAAATTATGAGAAACTTTTATCCAATTCTTTCTGATACATATGAAAATCTGAATAAATTAACAGATATTTAAAATTTTAAAAAGTCCAAATTAAGAAATGAATGAATGGAGGACTTAACCTAAAATCTGAAGGAAAAAAAAGTCATTGAACAAACCATAAATAACTTCCTAAAGGAGGGAGGAAAAAATAATTCTAGTAGCAGATGGATTTTTAACAGAAAAAAAAAGTAATATATCATAGGATTTATATAACATGTTAGCATGTTTCAATATCAAGCAAACTACAAATATAGATTTATATATTATTAACAATAGCAAAAAAAAAAAAAAAAAACCAAACAAACTTACAAACAGCATGTCAATAATATGTAACACCAGTTCTTGTTAAGATCCATAATAGAAAAGATAAGAATAAATGATTTTTCCTTAATAAATTCATTAATATTTGCCTAAAAACCAAAAGCCAATATTAATAAAAATGCACTCCCAAATGAAGATATCCCCAGTAACATCAAGGATAAAATAATGATGTTATTATCAAAATTACCCAACTTAGTATTAGAAAGACTAGGTACAACAATGACCAAAAAAATAATAATAATAACTAGGGAATATAAATAGGCAAACAGCAAAGAATATTATTGCAATATTTTGGCAGATGATATGATTTACCTAGAGAACCCTAGAAAACCAATTGAAAAAAAATTGAAGCAGTAACTTCAAAAGAGTTGTGGGATATAAAAAATGCACATAAATTATTAACATTTCTGTATATTACAAAGAACATCCTGCCTGAAAAATTATGGAAGTCCTACTTTAAAAAGTTATAAAAATCACAAAATACTTGATAGCATACTGGCCAAGACACATATACATGTTATCACAAAACACATTCTACCAAAAAAATAGAAGTGAAAAAAATTATTATTTCCAAAATAAGAATTGTATCTAAATTAATTTATGTATTCACTGTCATAGCAATCATACCAAAGAAGGACTACTTTAAAGACTTAGAAAAAAATAACTTTGGACTTCCAGTTAAGATGGCGGAGCGGAGGCACACAGCTGTGTAAGCTCCACGCTTTCTCTCACTATCCATTTCATTACAAGCCTCTGAATTAATGCTTGACTGAAAAAAAAAAACAACCACAAATAGTTACCAAGAGAAGCCATCCTTGAGATTCGCCAAGAAAGGTCTGTCTTTACTGGAGGGCTGGGATGGTTTTAGATCGGGCGCAGGTGGCGGGCAGCGGCAGTGAGAGCATGGGAGCAGACTGGAGAGGGGGTGGGGAGTGATTGCAGCCGTCTCTGCGGGGAGAGCTTCGCTACAGGTTTGGATACTTTGCTCCGGCACCAAGTCAGCAGCCCAGCAGAGAAGCTAAAAACACCGGGGCTGAAGAATACAACCCCAAACAGCTGGAGTATCTCGGGACCTGGCCGCCCCCCTTCCCCCCCCCCCCCACAGTGACTCAGCACGCTCTGGGATCTCAGAGCGCAGGCATAGCACAATCCTGCTAGTGCCTCACTGCTGCCCCCCGCAGTCTGGAGAGGAAGCTCGATAACACACCCAGCCCCTCCCCCAAAGAAAGACTCCAGTTTTTTCTTTTTTTCTTTGCTAGTTTGTTTTTGATTATTAGACAGAATGAGCAAGAAACTGAAGAGGACTTTAACCCTTGACAGCTTCTACTCAGATAGAGAGCAGACTCTAAATCCTGAGGAGACTAAAAACAGACAGTCTCCAGGTGAATCCCCAAAGGAGGAGATCATCTGTTCCTCAGCACAGATGAACCTCATAGAAGTAATTAAAAAGGCTCTCACAAGGGAGCTAGAAGAAAAATGGGAAAAGCAGAGTGAGGCTTGGCAAAAGGAGAGGGAAGCTTGGGAAAAGGAGAGGGAGGCTTGGCAAAAGAGCCTGGAGAAGTCAGTTAAAGAGAGAGTGGATAAAGAAGTAAAATCCTTGAAAAATAGGATTAGTGAACTGGAAACAGAAAACAGCTCTCTAAAAAACAAAATTGGCGAAATGGAAAAAAATTCCACAGAACAAAAGAACTCAATGGGACAAGTAGAAAAAGATTTTTAAAAAGTGAGTGAAGAAAATACTTCACTGAAAATCAGAATTGAACAATTGGAATTGAATGACTCGAGGAGACAAGAAGAATCAGTAAAGCAAATCCAAAAAAAATCAAACAATGGAAAAGAATGTGAAATACCTTCTGGGGAAGACAACAGACCTGGAAAACAGATCCAGGAGAGACAATCTGAGAATCATTGGACTCCCAGAAAAACATGATGAAAAAAAGAGCCTGGACACTATTTTCCAGGAAATTATCAAAGAGAACTGCCCAGAAGTCATAGGAACAGAGGAAAAAATAAACATTGAAAGGATTCATCAATCACCCACTGAAAGGGATCCTAAAATCAAAACACCAAGGAATATAGTGGCCAAATGCCAGAACCCTCAGATGAAGGAAAAAATATTGCAAGCGGCTAGAAAAACCCAATTCAAGTATCAAGGAGCCACAATAAGGATCACCCAGGATCTGGCAGCATCCACATTAAAGGATCAAAGGGCCTGGAATATGATATTCCGAAAGGCTAAGGAACTTGGTATGCAACCAAAAATAACTTACCCAGCGAGAATGAGCATCTTTTTCCAGGGAAGAAGATGGACATTCAACGAAGTAAGAGAATTTCATCTATTTCTGATGAAAAAGCCAGAACTTAAAAAAAAGTTTGATCTACAAACATAGAATTCAAGAGAAATCTAAAAAGGTAAAGATTAATCTTGGGAACTATATTTCGGCTATAAAGATATATAAAGAATACATGTATACCGTGTTCTAGAAACTGATGTGGAAAGGACATTGTACCAGAAAAAGGGTAAAGTGGGGGTAGTACATCTCATGAAGAGGCAAAGGAAACCTATTATATCAGAGAGAAAGAATGGAGGGGGATGAATATAGTGGGTATCTTACTGCCTTCAGAATTGGCTTTAAGTGAAAAATCTTAAGACATATTCAATCTATGGTGAAACTTCTCCCACCTCATTGAAAAGTGAGAAGGGAAAAGTGAAAAGGGAAGGAATAAGCTAAGAGGAAGGGAATACGGGAACTGGGAGGGAAAGGGGTAAGTTAGGGGGAGGAACTCTAAGGCGGGGGGGAGGGATACTAAAAAGGGAGGGCTGTGAGAAGCAAGTGGTGCTCACAAGCTTAATACTGGGAAGGGGGGGAAAGGGGAAAGAAGGGAGAAAAGCATAAACCGGGGTTAACAAGATGGCAAGTAATACAGAATTGGTCATTCTAACCATAAACGTGAACGGGGTAAACTCCCCCATAAAGAGGAAGCGGTTAGCAGAATGGATTAAAAGCCAGAATCCTACAATATGTTGTTTACAGGAAATACACCTGAAGTGGGGAGATACATGTAGGCTAAAGGTAAAAGGTTGGAGCAAAATCTACTATGCTTCAGGTGAAGTCAAAAAAGTAGGGGTAGCCATCCTGATCTCAGACCAAGCTAAAGCAAAAATTGATCTAATTAAAAGAGATAAGGAAGGGCACTATATCTTGCTAAAGGGTAGCATGGATAATGAAGCACTATCTATATTAAACATATATGCACCAAGTAGTATAGCATCTAAATTCTTAAAAGAGAAAATAAGAGAGCTGCAAGAAGAAATAGACAGTAAAACTATAATAGTGGGAGATCTTAACCTTGCACTCTCAGAATTAGATAAATCAAACCACAAAATAAATAAGAAAGAAGTCAAAGAGATAAATAGAATACTAGAAAAGTTAGATATGATAGATTTCTGGAGAAAATGTAATGGAGACAGAAAGGAATACACTTTCTTTTCAGCAGTTCATGGAACCTATACAAAAATTGACCATATATTAGGACATAAAAACTTCAAACTCAAATGCAGTAAGGCAGAAATAGTAAATGCATCCTTTTCAGACCACAATGCAATGAAAATTACATTCAACAAAAAGCCAGGGGGAAGTAGACCAAAAAATAATTGGAAACTAAATAATCTCATACTAAAGAATGATTGGGTGAAACAGCAAATCATAGACATAATAACTTCACTCAAGAAAACGATAATAATGAGACATCATACCAAAATGTATGGGATGCAGCCAAAGTGGTAATAAGGGGAAATTTCATATCTCTAGAGGCCTATTTGTATAAAATAGAGAAAGAGAAGGTCAATGAATTGGGCTTGCAACTAAAAATGCTAGAAAAGGAACAAATTAAAAACCCCCAGTCAAACACTAAACTTGAAATTCTAAAAATAAAAGGAGAGATCAATAAAATTGAAAGTAAAAAAAAACTATTGAATTAATTAATAAAACTAAGAGTTGGTTCTATGAAAAAAACCAACAAAATAGACAAACCCTTAGTAAATCTGATTAAAAAAAGGAAAGAGGAAAATCAAATTGTTAGTCTTAAAAATGAAAAGGGAGAACTCACCACTAACGAAGAGGAAATTAGAGCAATAATTAGGAGTTACTTTGCCCAACTTTATGCCAATAAATTCGACAACTTAAATGAAATAGAAAAATACCTCCAAAAATATAGCTTGCCCAAACTAACAGAGGAAGAAGTAAATATCCTAAACAGTCCCATCTCAGAAAAAGAAATAGAACAAACTATCAATCAACTCCCTAAGAAAAAATCCCCAGGACCAGATGGATTTACATGTGAATTCTACCAAACATTTAAAGAACAATTAACTCCAATGCTAAATAAACTATTTGAAAAAATTGGGAATGAAGGAGGAAAAAAAAGAAAAAAATAACTTTGATATGGAGTATCTTAAGATCAAGAATCTTAGAGGAATAAGTGCCAAAAATTGTAGGAAGTAAGGGGATCTTGGAGTACCTAATGTCTAATAACATTGCAAAAATATAGCTAACAAAAATATTTGAAGCTATTAAGAAAGATGAGTTTAACAGATATAATAAATAGCTATAAATCTAGACACAGTAGCACAATGTTTGATATGCCCAGAGATCCCAGCAATTGTGGAAAGATCTCACTATTTGGGAAAGAAATGTTGAGAAAACTAGAAAGTTATAAGCAGTAATACTTAAGTGTAGACTAACATCTCACAAAGTATAACAGCATATCTTCAAAGACACAAACACGTGTGTGTGTGTGTGTGTGTGTGTGTGTGTGTGTGTGTGTGATTTTAAAAGTGACATCATAAATAAATTAGAGGAGTAAGGAAGAAGTTACCTAGTAGATCCCTGGAGAATGAAAAACTCAAGAATAAGCAAGAGATAGAGTATTGTGGAAAGTATAATAGTCATTTTAATAAGATAAAATGGAAAAAGTCTTATCAAAATCAAAATCAGTGTAAGTAAAATTAGAAGAGAAGTCGACAAAAAGTAAAAGGATAATTGTAGCAAGTTTCTCTGGTAAAACTTTCATTTCTAAGATATATAAAGAAAGAGTTAAAGTTTGTAAGAAAAAGAGTGATACCTCACAAGAAAACTGGTCAAAGTATATGAATAGGTAGTTTTCAATAGAAAAAATTCAAAATACCAAAAATAATAAGGGGAATATTGTTCAAAATCATTAACAATAAGAAAAATAAAGTTTAACTATGAGATTCTACCTCATATCATTGATTAGACAATATTCACACACAAACACACACACACACACACACACACACCCAAACTGAAAAAATTCTTCAGGGCCTATAGGAAAGCCAACATGCAAGTAATGTTGGTAGTGGTGCGAAGTTATTATAGCATTCTGAAAAGCAATTTGGAGCTATGGCCTAAATTTTATGAAACTAAGCATACCTTTAAACCAGAGATACTGCTACAAATTATATTGAGTAAAAAGAACAAAGAAGATTAAAATGATTCATATGTAGAAAAATATTTATAGAACTTCTTTTTGTTGTGTTAAATTACTGAAAATTGTGGGTTACCCATTAATTGAACAATTTTTTACTTACGGTTATAAAACATACAATTATTCTTTAAGAAATGATGGAGACAGTTCTTGAGAAACTTGGGGAAACTTGAATGAATTGATGAAATGTAAGGAAGACAGAAAATTTTATAAGAAAAAATATTATAAAGACAAATTAATAAGATATAAGGTAGTCTGATCACAATGTTCCATCATGAATGATTCCAGAGGACTAAAGGATAAAACATACTACTTATCTCATAATGGAAATGTGATTGAATAGTTTGCTCATATACACATGCATTCAATACATATGGGAAGGGAGAGACAGACAGAGAGAGAGAGAGACAGACACAGACAGAAACAGAGACACAGATATTCAGAGATAGAGGGATCCAGAGACACATACACATATAGAGACAGACAGAAACACAGAGACAGAGAAACGTAGAGAGGTAGGAAGAAGGAGTGATGAAAACAAAGACCGAGTGAGACAGAGAGAATAAGAGGAGAGACAGAGATGGAAGCAGAGCGACAGAGAGAGATGTATGACTATATATATATATATATATATACACACACATATATATTCCATCAAAGATACATAATAAAAAAGAGATACATTGGTCATTTGTTACTCTGTTAACCACATAATGTTAAATGATCTAGAGGAAGAGTCCAGAAGTTTATATGTACCTGCTATGGAGAATTTATGAAATAATATAGGTAAAGAATATGTACAATGAAAAGAAATAAATGTTTTACAATCTATAATTGTAGAGAAAATACACACCTATAAAGTGAGGGATCCATTGAAATCCTGAAGTATGTGTATTAAACGTCCAACAAAAGCTTGATATTATATATCTCATTCATGATGAGAGAACTTTGTAACATTAAGATTTCTGCTAATAGAATAGTAATTGAAAGAGATGAGGTGAGATCTTTCAAGACAGTTGTGAAAATGGAGTAAGGCTTCATCTGTTTCAAAGTTTGAGTAGGCCTGAAGGACTTTAAGCATTAAGTCAAGGGCATACTTAAGCCCCCTCCCTGCTTTCCTCCTAAAGGCATACTTAAGTCCCCTTCTTGTTATCTTCCTATGACATCAGTGTCTTTGATTCAGTCAAATATGGGCAACTATGTACTTATTGGTCAAGTTCAATTTCTTGGGTAGTTCCCGCATTTAGAATGTAAAATCTTCAGCCAATAAGGATGAGGGTCAGTGGTGGGAGGGGGTATTTGCGTTAGGGATTAAAAGTGTTGACCCTGCACCCTATGGTGCCTCCTCCCTTCAATTGTTTGCTTTGATGGGTAGGACACCCGATTCTCATGAGTATGTATAATAAACTTTGCTTTGCTTCTAGAGCTCTCTCCTGCTTTTTTATTAAATGGTGTCTGAACCACACAGTAATTGATTGAGAGCAGCTCAAAATTTTTATTACTATATACATGGATGAAGATTTGAAGAATTCTTCATAAATGTTAACTTAATTTAGACTCACAATAACTGTATTAGATCAGTGATGTTATTGTCATAATTTTATAGAAGACAATACTGAACTGCACAAATATTAAGTTACTTACCCATAGTCATACAGCTAGCAAGCACCTGAGATCAGGATCAGGAATAGATTAAAAAAAAATTAATTAGCATATGGAAGTTCTTCAAGATTCAAATCTGGGTCAACATCACCCAATATCCATTAGTCTATTCAATATTTCAGCTATGGTGGATTTAACCACTCTGAGAAGGATTTAATTGTGGAGCTGGTGATAGATGACATTCTTGTGGTCAGAGGATAATACTGGATAAGATTGTCAAAACTTTGACCACCTGAGCTGCAATCTGCCAAGGTGAAATGGCACTCTTTGAATATTCAAAATATTTGAAATAACTACAGACATTGAAATTATTTTCCAGTGGAAGAAAATTCTATATACTTAGTCAAATTTAAAATTAACATGGATATAAAACATTGTCCTACGCATTATAATGTGTTTGAAGAAGGGACCCCAAAACTCTAAAACTCCTTGAAGAAAATCTCCTTCAACTCTGCCTCAGTGAAAGACCTGGCCTGAGGGAAACAAGACAAACAGTTTCATTCTGTAATCTAGGTGGGGCTGATTCAGTCCTGAGCAAAAGAATTCCAAGCCTATTCAAATGAAGTTCTTCTATTCAATTATATTCAAATTCCAGCTCAAGCTGAAACCCAGCTAATAGATGAGCCAATTTGGGACTCCACCCACTAACCCCCTTCAGTTTATAGCCAAAGATCCTATTATAGAAGAGCCAATCTAAAATCCTCTCTTTGTAGAGGTTCTAAACATGCCATGCTATGCTATGTCATGCCATGGCAAGGAAACCTCTGCCTGCTGGAATAATATTCTTTTCCAGTGCCACCCTCTCTTTATCTTCACCTATTTCCCTAAAGAGACTCTATGCCTCTCTGTCAGGATTTCTAACTTTACTTCCCAATCCCCATAATATACCTCTTTTATCAATCTCAGTTTTGGGGTTTATAAATTCCTTTGCAGAGAATCTCTGTGTTGCCAGAAGGGGGTTCCCTAAAACTCCCTATCCTTGTGCCAAATCCCAAGGGGTGCAGGGGAGCCAAACTTCTCCATTTGGTTCCCTGAACCCCAAACCTGCCACTAGACCTTATCATTTAACTCTCTGACTACCAAAAACCCTAATCTCATTTTGGTTCCCTAAATCTAGACTTATCATTTGGTTCCCTACAAAAGGGAACTCCCAAACCTAAACATCATCATATTTTAGTTCCTATACTGGGAGCCCCCAAAACTAGATTTTTACCTCATCATGTTGAAGGAAGAATTCTAATAAAATTGAAAAATGACTAGAATTCAGCACATTGTATTGTTATGCCACAGTTCACTTTAACTGTCCTGACTCAGTTTTCCTGAACTAGTTTCAGTTTCCTTAATTGTTTGGTCTCAATCTCTTGAGTTGTAAATCCCCCTCTGACCCAATAAGACTGAGGATTATTTGCTCTAAGGTTATAAATTAGCAAGATAAACAAGAGAGTAGACCTCCAGACTCTTTTGTGTCCTCAAGAATTTACAATATCCCTCTAAAATATTCCAAGATACCTCACTGATATCTTTACTTCTTTGTATTCAGACATCCTATCTCTGGGTTTTCTAGGATTTATGGCCTCCCTATCCTGATAGAGGTTTTCCCTCACTTCTTACCCCTTCCTTTGTTTAGAGAAAAGGTATTTAAGAAGTTGGGGTTCCTCCATTCATTGCTGGAAGCTGGCTGCTGGCAGCTGGATGCTGGATGCTGGATTCTTTGGGATGACAGTCTCCTCCAGCCCTGGGACCAACATGGATTCCTTGGTCCCAGTACACTTATCTCTGTCTGACTGGATAATTTGAGATGAGAGTCCTATCCAGTCAATCTTACTCTCCCATTAATAAAATATTAAAAACTCTCTAATCTCTCTCCTGCCTCAGTTTCTCTGATATTACAGTATAAAGTTAATAGATTCTCACTTTCATTCAAATGCCAGTAAATATTTCAAAAGGTTCTGAATTTGCTATACTGTGGTATAAAATAACAAGTATGATATTGCAAAGTAATTGTGATGATTTGTAGATCTACAAAGAAATTGAGCACATAGTAGGCTAGAAGAGAAGCGCCATATCTTTGTTCACTTAGCTTATGGTATACACTTTATGACTTTAGTATTATTCTATCAACATGAATTCACTAAATAACATCTTCATGTGGTGCCATGTGAGTCATTACACAAATATATTCCTTTCCCTTCAAAAGTTTATAATCTAAGAAAACCCAGACTTGAATAGGCATGCTATTTATTCAATACGGCAAACAATGAATATATTTGCAAAGTAAATTAGTCAACCCTCTGTGTTTGCAAAATAGATTTTTTAAAATTCTCAGCATTTATAATTGAGTTGGTTTCTCCCCCCCACTCCCCGTTTTTTTTTTTTTTTTTCATCTCTAACATTATCTTAGCTATATTCCTTCAGAGACTTTTTTGTTTATATTTTCAAATCCATTTATCTACTACTGTGGTAAGAAGAGAAATGGTAGTGTCATGTGTTTCAAATAGTTGGATTGTTCCATTAGATGTTGCTAATTCTATTCAATTTATTCCCTATATCTGGGTATCACCTAAGTATTAATTTTTCTTTGTAATCAACTATGACTTCCCTTGTGCCAGGAATTTACAATGCAAACAGTAGTCATGAAATTTAAATTGCTTTTTCATTATCTTTGGGGGTGGGGAGAACAATAATGAATTCCTTTTTGCAATCAGAGAAAGAAAAAGACATATAGAGAGAAAAGACAGAGAGACACAGAGACAGAGACAGAAATAATTGATAAACATTTCCTTAATGTCGAATTCTTTGCTATCACAAAAAGGAGCAGCCATAAATATTTTTAGCATATAAATAGATCATTTTTCTTTAAAGAAAATGCTCTTTGGGATATAGACCTAAAAGTTATATTCCTTAGTCATTGGGTATGAAGAGTTTTATAGACCTTTGGGCCATAATTATAAATGTTCTCCAGAATGGCTGGACTAGTTCATATTAGCTGAAATATTTCTCTACATCTAATAATGTCTTTTTCAGCTCCCAAGAAGAATTGTTTCTGCTATCTGATGGTCCAGTGATGTCATGTTTTGAGCTGCCCTTTCTATAGAGGTGCAAGCTTTCTTATCCAATGAGCTATGGATTGCTAATGTTATAAACAGACTATATTTTCAAATGAATTGTCAATAGTTCATTCTACTTGAATTCTACTGCCAGAGGTGGTTGGATGGGTGTTGTTTGCTATCCTTTCTTCTCTGTTTTACTGCCATCTATTAATCTTCCTTTGAACTGCAGCTGACAGACCTTTTCACTGGAGGGATAAGGTCACAATTTTGTGAAATATCCCATAACTCAGCGCTTTTTCAAATCTTTTGTGAGTCAGACCCAAAGCAACATCCAGTAATCCAATAGCTGCCATTAGGTTAAGTCTGTCTTGTAAAGTACTTGACTTCTGCCTCAGTTATATGATATCAGGATTTTCTACAATTTAGATTGGTTTAAGAAAATTTCTGTCAACTCTGATTATGTCAGAGCAGCAAATAATGGCCATGCAGATTACTGAATACATTGGATTAGGGGTACTGGAATATATTCAAGTATAGACAATCAATAAGCAAAATGCCAGTTTAACTCACAGAGTTAGGCAACTAGTTTTAGGACATTTTTATGAAATGTTAAGAGCAGTTATTTCTTTTGAATCCAAAATAAGAAAAGTTTATTTGATATGCCCCCAAAAAGGAATGTGGAACAGTAATAAAGGATAAGATATCTGTGATTAAAGCATAAAGATGTGATGTATATAATTTGAAAAGAAATACAGCTATTTGAACCTCAAATATTTCTGTCTAGCTCTTTAAAGATCAATGCATCTAAGAATGTATGTGGAAATTCTGAGGTGTAAAAATTCTCACTCATGTACTGCATCTGTCTTTTTATTTAGGACACTACTATTTTCAAAAAATAGTTGAACATCTCTGGAGTAACTTGAAATCTGGAACACAGAAATGTGTTACAATTTGAAGCAAAATACACCAAACATGAATGAACATTCAAATGTCTAAGTTTCAATAGCTGGACTGAATAACATTTTAGATTGCTCTCTTTGTTGAAAACAGTGAATAAAGGTTTTCACTATGGCTAAGAAAATTTAATTTAATTTTTCTGACCTTTTCAAAAAGTAAGAATCAATTATTACACATTTAGAAAGTTCTTCACCTGTCTTTCTTTCCTTCAATGAAAAAAAATCAATGATTTCTATCATTCCTAAGCCATTAATTCAAATGGCTATTTTTTATCCAGAAATATATATACACCAAAAAAGATATGAATTTTCTTCTATTTTAAAACTCTATTTGTTTTTGGCTAGAGTAAACATTACTAATCAAGTCAAGGTATTAGCATAAATTCCATGAAAAATTTATCTACTTTATAAAGTGGAGAGAAAATCATTAAATAGCTTTCTTCTTAAGGCCAAAACTGATTCTATCTACATCTACATACATGTATCGATATAGATATATACATCATTAAGTACAATTTTTTTATCTTTCAAATTAACTAGATAATGATCAATTTACAACTTTGCATTTTCTCAGTAGAAATCTGATCTTAAACTGCAGTAAAAAACTTGTGAGTTGGGTGATATTTTGCATTATAAAAATGAACACCATTATTTTAAATAGGCCTATGATAGTTTTAAATTGATAAATTTTATATTTGGTTTTGCATCCTTTCATTCTTCAATTTTTTAGAAATTTTTTTATGATTCTTACTTCCCTTTGCTCCTACTTTCACCACTGTGTTCTCTCACTAAATGGAGAAATATAAGTCCAATCCTCATTTTGCATTTTTGTTTCATGAATTGCCATGGTCAAGTAATTTATGAACAAGTGACCAATCTACTGGTGATGAGCCTTTCGTTTTTAATTAAAATAATTATTGCCAGAATTGTAATCAAGGCCTTTACAGTAAGGAATTTTAACCTTTTTTTTTTCTTTTCTTTCTTTCTTTCTTTCTTTCTTTTTTTTTTTTTTTGGTATACTGGATGTCTTTGACACTCTGGTGAAGTTTATGGACCCCTCCTGTGAATAGTTTGTAAATGCCCACAATCAAATAAATAGAATTACAAAATAAAACAATTACATTGAAATACTATTATCAAAATGCATTAAAAACATGAAAACTTAATATTAAAAAAAAAACTTAGACTTATACCAATAGAGAGACTATATGAGTTTTCAGTGAACCCTGTCACTAGAATTCAATGATATGCAAGAAAAAAAGATTAGATTAAAACTTGAGAAAGAATGTCAACTTTTGTTGTTGTACTTAAAATGATGTACTTATGGTAGATGCCTTCATTTTGTCTCTTTTGCCTTCAAATATATGATTATGACTGTGATTATTCAAGAAAATACATAGATGACAGCATATTTTATATGCTTAAATAAATTACCTAAGGTTATATAAAAATATGCTCTGCTATCTACCCATCTACATATCTTTGTTTCTCTTTATCCATCTATTTATGTATCTATATATCTATTGATCTATTTGTGATCATATAGCAATGGCAAAAATTACTTGTATGATTTGGGTTATATAACAACTAGCTATATACTGTCTGTGAAATTATTATGTAAATACTTATGTCAATAAAACCACATTGATACTTTTTTTTTGTTCTAAATTAGTCATTCAGCCAGTTACCATTCAGTCGACAAGCATTCACTAAGTAATTACTATTTGGCAGATTTAGCCAATTCCTGCTTGAGAATCTCTTTACTAAACTTTGTTTCAGAAAAAAAATGAGCTTCATAACATGTAGCTAAAAGTAATAAAGTACCTTTCAGCCATTAGAAGAAAAATCTCTGATGCTATCCAAACTAGAAACAGTGAAGGAACTCATTAATTAAAGATGGAATGCACTGTATTATGTTAAAATATTAAAATATAATTAGACATTTACAAAATATTAACATGTGGATTTAGGAAGAAGCAAAAAGAGAACCTTATGTTTTACTGTTATCTTTACACATAGCATTATAGCATTTAAGGCTTTACCTTTCTTATGTCTAGAAGTTAATCTTCTATTCTTGAGTTATAGAAGGAGCTGTGATAATGTATGTTTCTAAGAGAGACATTGACTATTCCTTTAGGAAAATATGGGGAGACCTTGGTATACAAGACCATAATAATGATGCATTCAAGAGGCAGATGTCTCTGAGGAGCCTTCAAGGCTGTTCAGGAGTTGTGGCTGCAAGGTTTCAAGTGGGTACAACATGATATGACATGCTGTTACTGAGCACTCAGGATGCATACCTGATAATCATTGAAATATGCTAAATACTTCAAAAAGAAAAATCCAAGCAGAATTATGAAAATATATAAGATATCTTACAGGTGTTTGTGATGGATGTTTTGTGACTTGAGCTGATTCTTTGTGTGTATGATCCAGTGTAAATAAAAATTTAAACAAGATAGAATGCTGCATAAATATTTTGTCTCCTGGAACCACATTCATTTATATTTTGGTACTCTGATAAAACTATGTTTTCATTGATATTCATTCAGCACTTCTTCCAATAATAACGGTTGTAACCTCTCTATATCTTATCTTCGTGGATGGTTTACCATATTTCTCTTAAACCTTCATAGGATATCCAGATAATCTTGTAGATAAATTTCTTGGATTCTTTTAATGCCTTGGTGTTCAGCATACTAGTAATCTATTACCTCTAATTTTTGATATGTGACGTCCCTTTCTTGTCATATGTACATTTGATGATGTTACAGTCTTCTTGAACACATAATTTGTCTTGTCCTTATGGTTTCATGAATTCTTTTTTCTCTTCATGATTATCCCCACTCTAATTGGAACAGACTACTCACTTTGCCTTCCTTTTGTTCATCTTTCAGATACTCTGGTTCCTATTAAAGTTTACCTCCAGTGTCCCTGACTTTTCTGATTTCCTTGTTCTCAGTACTATCTTAATACTCTAGAAAATATTTTATTTTTATTTTATAAATATTTTATGTTTATGTTGCATTGTTTATATTTCTCTGTAACTGCCATTACTTCTGCCCCCACCCCACCACAATACACAATAACATATGAATTTCTTGAGAAGAGGGATTATGTCTTTCTCATTTTCATCCCTGTATTTTATTCCCTAGTTATCTGATGGCCAAAACACATTAGGCCCTTAATTTTTATGCACAATTTTTAAAAATTTCATTCATTCATTCATGTTAAATACATATTGCTTTATGAATCATGTTGGGAGAGAAAAACAGAACAAGAGGGGGAAAGTATGGGAGAGGAAAAAACAGAAAAAGGAAGTGAACATAGAATAGTTGATTTACATTCAATAATAAAGTTTTCTTAATTGTTTAGCTCTGACTTTATTTGAGTGAGAAGTGTTTTATACTCATGTTCACATAGTTCTTGGGCTTATCTTGGCAAGTAGAACCCCCAAGTATTTTATTTTGTTTACAGTAGTTTTAAATGGAATTCCTTTTTTTCTCTCTTGCTAATGGGCTTTGTCAGTAATATATAGAAACATGTAGAATATGTAGAATTTGTAGTAGCTAAAGCTATCGATTTTTTCCAGTAGTTTTTTTTTTTTGGGGGGGGGAGGAGGATGATTTTCTAGGATTCTCTAAGTATATTATATCATCTGCAAAGAATGATATTTTTATTTCCTCATTACTTGTTCTAATTCCTTCAATTTCCTTTTTTCTTATTACTAAAAGCCAAGATTTCTAGCACAATATTGCATTATAGTGGTGATATGGGCATCCTTGTTTCATCCCTTATTGGGAATTCATCCATCTTCCCTTCATTATAAAGAATGCTTGCTGTTGATTGTAGACAGATTTTTTTTTTTTTTTAAGGAAAACTCCCTTTCTCCTTATGCTCTCTAGTGTTTTTAATGAGAATGGAAGCTGTATTTTGTCAAAAGCTTTTTCTGCATCTATGGAAATTATCATATGATTTCTATTGGTTTTGTTATTAAAATGGTCAATTATGCTAATAGTTTTCATTATATTGAACCAGCTCTGCATTCCTGGTGTAAATCCCACTTGGTCATAATGCATTATCCTGCTGATAAGTTGCTATAATCTCTTGGCTAATATTTTATTTAAAATTTTTTGCATCAATATTCATTAGAGAGATTGGTCTATAATTTTCTTGCTGTGTTTTGGCTCTTTCTGGTTTAGGTATCAGTGCAATATTTGTGTCATAGAAAGAATTTAGCAAGATTCCTTCTTTACCTACTTTTCCAAATAGTTTACATAGCATTGGAATTAATTATTCTTTACATATTTGGTAGAATTCACTATGAATCCATCTGGTGCTGGAAATTTTTTCTTAGGAGGTACATAATAGTTTGTTCAATTTCTTTTTCTAAAATGGGACTATTTAAATAATTTATTTCCTCTTCTGTTAATCAGGGCAATTTATATTTTTGTAAATATTCATTTTGGTTAGATTGTCAGACTTGCTATCATATAGTTGAGCAAAATAGCTCCTAATTATCATTTTAATTTCTTTTTCATTGATGGTAAGTTTACCAACATCATTTTTGATGCTGGTGATTTGGTTTTTTCTTTCCTTTTTTCTAATCAAATTAAATAGAGATTTGTCTATTTTGGTAATATTTTCATAAAACCAAGTCTTAGTTTTATTTATTATTTCAATAGTTTTCTTAGTTTCAATTTTATTAATCTCTCCTTTGAGTTTCAGAATTTCGAATTTGATATTTAATGGGGGTTTTAAATTTGTTCTTTTTCTAGCTTTTTTTAGTTGCATGTCCAATTCATTGATGTTCTCTTTTTTGTCTATTTTATTCATGTAGCTATTAAGAGCTATAAAATTGCTTCTAAGAATTGCTTTGGCTGCATCCCATAGGTTTTGGTACGCTGTTTCACTATTGTTATTCTCTTGGATGAAATTATGGCTTATTTTTGTGATTTGCTGTTTGACTTACTCATTTTTTTAGAATTAGAATATTTAATTTCCAACTGGTTTTTAGTCTATTTTTTTCCTGGACCTTTATTGAATATAATTTTTGTTGCATTTATTCTGAAAAGGAAATATTCACTATTTCTGCCTTTCCACATTTCTTCCTGTAATTGGCTCAAAATCTGTTTCAGAAAGTCATTAGCTTCCTCTGTTCACCTTTTTAATGTCTGATTTTCTTGAATTATCTTTTGTATATTTTTTCCATTTGATTTCTTCTACTCTTTAAGTTGTTTTTTTCATGTAATTTTTTCCCCTTGCTTTTCCAAATTGGTCAACAGAGAGTCAATCTCTCATGAACACCTTTCATTTATTTTCTCATTTGTCCTTCTACCTCTCTTATCTGCTTTTTGAAGTCTTTTAGGAGCTTTTCCAAGAAGTCTCTCTGGGTTTGAGACCAATTTATATCATTCTTTGAGATTTCTTCTGTGTACCTTCTGTCCTCTGAGTTTGTGTTTTGGTTTGCCCTGTCACTGTAGTAGTTTTCTATGGTCAAGGTTCTTTCTTGCTTATTTTCTTTCCCTTTCTTTTGGTATTCTCTCTCTCTCTCTCTCTCTCTCTCTCTTCTCTCTCTCTCTCTCTCTCTCTCTCTCTCTGTTTCTCTCTCTCTCTTTAATTTCAAGGTGGAGCTCTAATCCTGGAATAAAGATGGCACTGTCCAAAGTTTTCTGTGTAGCTCTGAACCTTGGCTTTGAGCACAGGGACACTTTGTGTTTTTAGGGGGCAACTTTGCCTGTAATTTTCAGGAAACATCCTGGTTTTCCAGAGTTTGCTTTCTTACCTGGGATTGGAAGCCACTCCACTGATTTGCTCCTCTATTGTGCCAGGACTGAGGGTCTTATTTGCTAATTTGCTGTTATTAAGATCCACTCAGCAGTTTTCCCAGAGTATATCTGAACTGTGCTGAGTACCATTTTCATCCCAGTAAGACTGAAGGGGAAAATAATCCTGTAAGAAGTATGGCATGAAACACAGTGGATGATCCCTGAAAGCATTTATAACTAAAACTGATGATCCTAAGAAAAACAAATTGCCAGAATTTTTATAGCAATCTATTCTCAACAATAATGCATTACTCTGACACATTTATATTCCCAAATCCTAGTGCAAAATATGCAACAAAAGTAAGATGTAATGCCAGAGATGACCCATTTTAAAGGCACTCAGTTATATTTCCTTACTTTTTTTAAAATAATATTTTTTATTTTCCAAAATACCTGCAATATAGTTTATAACATTCACTCTTACAAAACCTTGTATTCCAAATTTTTTCTTCCTACTTCTCCTACCTCCTCCTACCCTAGACAGCAAGTAATCCAATATGGATTTAAAAAATGCAATTCTCCTAAACATATTTTCACATTTATCATGCTGCACAAAAATCAGATAAAGAGGGGAAAATTAGAAAGAAAAAAAAAGCCAGCAAATGACAAAAAAAACATAGTCCTTTCTCTAGATGCAATTGGCTCTTTCTATCACAAGTCTGTTGGGACTGGCTTTAATCATCTCATTGTTGAAAAGAGCCAAATCTGTCACAATTAATCATCACATTACATACACATACACACCACAGTCTCTTGTTGTTGCATACAATGTTCAAAGTAAGAGGTTACTTACCTCTTTTAGCATCAGTTTATGTAAGTCCCTCCAGGCCTCTCTGAAACCATCCTGCTGATCATTTTTAATAAAACAATAATATTCTATAATATTCACATACCATAACTTATTCAGCCATTCTCCAGTTGATGGGCATCCACTCAGTTTTCAGTTTCTTGTCACTACAAAAAGGGCTACATTTTTGCATATATGGATCATTTCCCCTTTTTAATGATCTTTTTGGGATACAAACCCAATAGATACATAGCTGGATATTGTTCCAAATTGTTCTCCAGAACTGTTGGATCACTTTACAATACAACTAACAATGTATTTATGTCTCAGTTTTCAAATATCTCTTCCAACATTTGTGATTATGGTTTCTTGTCATCTTAGCCAATCTGAGAGGTGTGACATGGTACCTCACAGTTGTCTTAACTTGAATTTCTCTGATTAAAAGTGATTTAGAGCATTATTTTTCAAACGACTAGAAATGGTTTTAATTGCTTCATCTGAAAATTGTCTGTTTATATCTTTGACCATTTGTGGAATGGCTTGTATTTTTATAAATTTGGGTCAATTCTCTATATATTTTAGAAATGAGACCTTTATCAGAATCCTTGGATGTAAAAATAGAGTTATATTTTCAAGCTAAGAAAAAGAAAAAAAAAATCCAAAAGAATAGAAAAAAATATAGAGGGCTGAAACTCTGAATCAGATAAGAGAGCACTTAAGGCTACCTATTTGATGTGAAACAATGGCTCTATTAGAATCTATTTGGATGATGGCTCTCCTCATCATTGGTGCTTGCTCAATGTTTGGTAGTGAGATAATCATAGGCAAGGATTGGAGGGTGGAGGGAGAGAAGTGAGAGGCACTTGGTGGCAGAATGAGGAGGAGAGAGGCCGGAGACTCCAGACTCCAGAATTCAGGATATATCTTTGGCAAGCTGTATGGCAGCTTGCCTGCCTCCTTCACTTCTCCCCCTAAAGACCAAGGACTTTGATTTATCCTGATATTGACTGGTCCTGAGGCCCTCTAAGGAGCTATCCCATACTTTACATCCAAGAAATAATTTTTCTTCAAGAGTAATTAAGAAAGTAGCAGTAACTCATAATAAACCTCTCAACTCTTAAAAAAAAAAACTTTCTGAAAATGATATATCTATGTGTATACATGTAAGTGTGTGTGTGGAGATGTACATATACAAATATGTATATGTGAATGCATGTACATATTGTCATAACCATTTTATAGATAATATATATCCATAAATTCCTATTCTCATAAAGATTATGGAAAAAGCAAGAGTAAGAGTGAGAGTGAGAGATTTAGAGAGATGAGAGGGAGAGTGGAATTGGATGAAAATAGAAAAGGTTATAAAGTACACTTTGAAAGAAAATTTTTGCATTACAATCTCAGAATTAATGGAGAGGTATAGAGATAAAAGGACCACTGAATTTACTATTAGTATTAGTTGATTAAAAAAAAAAGAAAACACAGCATTTTATTTAAAAAAAGAATAAAATAGTCTTAAAGATTCCCCTCCCCCCCAAAATTTGCCATTCACCTTTATTTTATGATCATATTAAATTCCATGTATGAATTTTTTCAAAGATTTTCTCAAGATAAGCATCATTGAAGATATGGAAATCCAAGTAGGATATCCTATATAATCCAAACCAGAAGAAAGATACCCTCCAGATTTTCTTTTTTTCTGATGTCACTCTATTGAATGTATTAAGCCACTAATCACTGTGGTACTTCCTTATTAGTGTCCACAGACTTTCAAGAAAGACAATCCAAATCTCCAACACAAAAAAACCCCACAAATATTTAAAAGTTAATTATCAGGTTGATTATGAGACTAGTGGAATTCTCAGCTCTTAGGGAAGTTTTGATTGATTGTTGTTCCTTTTGTACTCAACAAGGACCAAAATCATCTTGTGGTCAAAGTACAACATACCTGACTTAGGCTAATTGAGCAGGCAAAAATACTCCATTTGAACTTTTGGAATAGAGATATCTCTATTAGGATGGTGTATACATATGTAGAACTTTAACAAGAAGAGCAGATGAGCATGGATTGGACTCAGAAAAGGACTTTTTTTTTATTGAAATGAAAATTATCTAACTGTTTCAATGATCTTTAACTGTTCTCTTACCCAAGATACACATTCTGATACCATTATTCTTTTCATGATGACATAAAGCTACGTTATGGTGTCCCATGATTTTAGGAACATAAAAATTGCAGGTGATCAAAGGGCAACATAAAGACATTCTGGGAGTAAGCAAGTGACAATGTATTATGAATGATAACATATTCTGAAGTAGAAAAAATTATTCTTGATTGGACAAGAAGATAATCATCAATTGACCATGACAGGCAACAGAGTGACAGTGTATGTGTTGCCTTGATTTCTATATGGCATTAAAAGAGGCAGAGAAAGGTTTATAGTAGATTATGTTGATTTTCTAAAGGATATTTGTCAAAATATGTGGATAAGTATCACACAAAATGAATCATAGATGGACTATAATTTCCATGGATGGATCGGATACCTGTGTTGATAAGATCATAAATGCATTGAATTGCCAAAGTAAATTCATCGTGTGATTTGATAGTTTGTATTTTCTAGTCCTATTGAAAATATTAAGTCCTTAAATTCAAATTTCTTTTTGAAATTAAACCCATAATATTACAGAATCAAAGTTGATGATCTAATTGCTTTGAACCCCCTATCACTAAATCAACAGAATCAAACCAGCACTTATATGCTGGCTCTAATATCGAAATAAATTCTAGGATTTAAATGGAGAAAAATAAAGGAAAAGCAGTCCCTCCCTTCTATAAGGAAGATCATACACACACACACACACACACTATATATATATATATATGAATATATGATTTGTATAATGTTTCAAGGAAAATGATAATATTAATTCCTAATAGTATTAATACCTAGAAAGTTCCTGGAGGAAATTAGCAAAGATTCCATAGAAAATAGTATGCAAACTAGGCTTTGAAGGAAATAAAAGAATTTAAAAATCAATGATGAGAAAAGAGCAAATTCTAGCCAAGAAGGGCAGATTGTGCAAAAGTAAAAAAAAAAAAAAGTGAGATATATTAAAAATTCAGAAATTAACAAGTAATTCTGCTATAACACATGTTTTGAAAACATGAACTTGTTCCAATATGACTGATATATTAGGAAATAATTTGAACATAGTATAAAACAAATTTCCAGTTTGTTTATATATTATTTCTTCTTGAGAAATACTGAATATTCAGAAAACCACTGTTTCGCAATAACTCACCATCTGTGACACTTCCAAAGCCAACTTTCAAAAACAAAATTTAGACCTTTATCAAGGTAAAGTGTCATACTTATTTCTTATCCTTGGGCCAAAGCTAGTTGAAAGAAAAAGAAAACTTGTCTTTACTGCAGTGTACCACCTCCTGGCTTCTGGATGGAAGAACAGGAATTTCTAGACCCACTATACTTTTGAGAATTTGGCAGTTCTCTCTGATCCCACACCCAATGGGACAAAGCATGAAGAACAAAGAAGCATTCTGAGAACATAAGTAGGGCTGCTATTTTGTACATCATAATTAAAAAGAGAGATACAGAAACAGAGAGATCCAGAGAGAAGAGAGACATAGAGCTCTAGTTTTTTTATTAGGTTCCTATATTTTTTATCTTGTTGACATAGTTTTTGAATGTCATGTCCCTAATATTACTTTCCTCACAACCCTCTATGGTTTTTATTGCCTGATTTTTTCAAAAAGGGAATTTTTGGTAATCTGTGTTTTGCTATAGTGAGACTGCCCATAGACCAATTCTTTGGAATTAGAATGTAGTATATGTAAAAGGGAGAATTAATGTGTCAATGTGGGCTAAAACCAGATTTTAAAAGCTTTAAATATATAATAACAGAGTTGATATTTTCTGAGATATAAAGTCAGTTTAGGAGTAGGAAAAACACAAACTTCTTGGGTAGCTTTATCATACTTCTATTTTCAGAATTTTTTTTTTTTTTGGTGACATACAAATGGTGAGTTAAATAGTTTGAGAGAATGGAGCTCAAAGAGGATGAGAGCATGGAGATTTGAATTAGAGTAGTGGCTGTTCCACTATAAAAAAGTGAATATATATGACATATTGCATAAGTGTGCTTTATATTATTTGTGAGAAATTTGAATTTGGCAATTGATGGAGAAGTGAGGCTGAAGCTGAGGTTGAAAACCTCGATTATTAGGAACATGTTGAGATTTTTTTTTTTTTTGATTACTGATTTTTTGAATTTGAAAGAGGAAGTTTTGAGAAGATAATGAATCATGTATTAGATGTACCAAATTTGAGAAATCTATAAATTTGGACATATTCAGTAAACAGTTGAGGACTATAGCTGGGAGGTCAGAAGAAAGATTAGGATTTAATATATAGATATGAGATTAGTATGTATAAGGTGATAATTAAACCTATTGTGGCTGAAGAGATCCTCAAGAGCTTAGAAAGTGAAGAAAAGAGTGTTGAGTACAAATTACTGAGGTATCATTACTCATTGGGAGCTGACCAAAGATTAGGATCTAGCAAAGGAAGGAGGAAAGGGAAAAACCAGGTAAGAACAGTGTCATAAAAAAGCACTACATGGTATAGAGCCACCCCAAGAGGACAGAATGTCTCATTCTTTCAATTCCTTCATAGATGTCAAGTTTAATGAAGTTTTGGGGAAAACCATCAGATTTAGTAATTAAAGCAATGGTTGGTGACTTTGAGAATAGTTTGAGCTAATTGGTAAGGTCACAAGAAAAATTGAGGAAACAGAAAATAGATTGGAATGTGGTTGATAAATAAAAAGGGATGAATGCAATTAGTATACAAAGCTTCTTTTGAGGTGTTTTTTATTTTTAATTTTTTTTAAAGGAAGAGAAATATAGAAAAGATAGTTTAAGGAAATGACAGGATCAAGGAAATATTTATTTCATTTTCAATGTTAATATTTTCCAAGAAAAGGAAATCCATTTTTATAGCTTTTACTATGGGAAAATTTTAAAGCATCCTATCATACCTACTAAATCACTTTAGGGTAAACCTATCCAATAAAGCCTACAAATTACTGTATCTATGTACCTAGGGATATTTTAAATGCTTTGGAAAAAAACCACCACATACAGACAAATATATTGAGAGACAATAGATCTTCAAAAGTTCTTTGAACCATAACCAGGCTTGCAAAAAGAAGACATATTCTTTTTTTGATTACTTTAATCTACATATCTAACCTCTTGATTATTTTCCATGACTAGATAGTAAGTTATAGAAACTGTAAAACAAATACCTTCTGTGTAATTATTATCAGCAAGAATGACTTCTCCTTTCAATATCAGCTAAAATACGTTTAAAATTATTGTACCAGGTCATAAAGGTTCTGCTTTCTTTCCTATATACCTTGAATGTTAATCACTGAGAGTGGAGAAAGGGAAGCCTCAAAGCCATATTTTGAAACAGATGCCCGATTCATATATAATGAGACTAGCAACTTCAGCCCCTGGTAAATCTAGCTGGTGCAAGCCAATTATTCAATATCTTTCTTTTACCCACAAATAAACAAAGACTAATGGGATTCTGTTTTTCAAAGGCAGTATATACTTTCCTGGACCAATGTTCTCAAGGGAAACCCATGAACTCACAGATAAATTCAAAATGGAATCGTTTTCCACAACATCCTAGGCAAAGAATTCCTATTCAGGTTTCCTGTCTTTGTAAAATAAGAGGTTTCATTGTTTCATAATGTCTCCCATTTGTCCTTGGATATAATTGGCCAGAATTAGCACAAGAAAAAAAAGGCATTGCTGAACCAGATTTTTAAGTTACTTTAACTATAATCTTTCACAGGAATGCCTATAAGAATACATATTAGCTGGTTTGCTATAGCTGCTGCTTGCACTATGAAATTCTTGACTCTAGATAGCCTATCTTGTTATCTCTTATTAAAAACATATAGATCTGTGTCTTCTTGACTACTAGTTATATACTAGGAGAAGAAGCCGTCCATTTTGTCAGTCCTAATCTGTTATATCAATTCAATTCAATTCTGTAAATATTTAAACTTTCTGCTATATGCAGAATTCTGTTCTTAATGCTGATTATAGAGATAAAAAATGTCAGTACCTGCTCTGTGAAAATCAATTTTAACTAGGGAGAATATGGCTTTAACAGAGATAAGTAAAAAGCAAGTTAGAATGTGTTGGGAAACACATGTAAAATGTATGCAAAGGAGATGGAGTCAAGTTAGTAGAATAAAGACACCTGAGCTCTCCCCAAACCAAATACTTTTGAATAATGATTCTAAACAAATTTTAGAGCATCAGAACCCACAAAATGACAGAATGAAACATTTTTCTAACCAAATACAACATAGGAGGTCAGTAGAAAAGGTCTTTTGCACCAGGGTGAGACTGGAGTGCATTCCTGGTATGTCACACCAATGCAACCCTGGCCCAACAAATCAGGAGTGTGACTTGGGACCTATAAATAAGTGGCAGCAGCAGAGGTATCTAAAACTCTCAGCCCACAAATGACAATGATAAATTGGGAAGTTGGCAGGAAAAGTTTGTCTCACTAAGGTATAAATAGATTCCAAGCATACCAGGAACAGGTTGGGGAGCTATTGAATCAATAGCAGTGGCAGCAGTAGCAGTAAAAGTAGTATTAGCAGCAACAGCAGTGAGAAAAAAAAAAAAAAAAACATTTGCTGCAACAGAAGTGGATTTCCAAGGTCCCCATGGGTAAGGATCAGCAGGTCAGAACACCTAGTCAGGATATCTCAGGGGTCTCTTCAGTGGTACTGAGGCAGGATTCTGTTGCTTTGGTCACCAAATCCAATTTGCAATGTTGGATTACAGTACAGGTTCCTAGAAAGATATTTTAGCTACACAAAAACCTCAAATTTGGGACAATGCATCCTAAACTTTGGAAACAGCACTACCTTAACAAATAGTTAAAGTTAAATAATAGGCTGGAAAAGTGATCAAACAACAGAAAAAAAGATTCTGACTATAGAAAGTTACAATGGTGATAAGGAAGATCAAAATACACATTCAAAAGAAGATAACAAAGTCAAAGCTCCTACATCTCAAGCTTCCAAGAAAAATAAGAATTAGTCTCAGGCCATGGAAAAGCTCCAAAGGGATTTTGAAAATCAGAGAGGTAAAACAAATTGAGAATAGAAATGAGTGATGAAAAAGGAAATACAAAAGTTGAGAGGAATACCTTAAAAACTAAAAGTAGCCAAATGGGAAAGGAAGTACAAAAGCTCACTGAGAAAAATAATTATTTAAAAATTAGTTTTGAGAAAATGGTAGCTAATGCCTTTATGAAAAATCAAAAAACAGCAAAACAAAACCAAAGAGTGGAAAAATAGAAAACAATGTGAAATATCTCATTAGAAAAAAAAAAAAAAAAAAACTAACCTGGAAGACAGATCTGGGAGAGATAATTTAAAAATTATTGGTCTAGGGGGAGAGCCAAGATGGTGGAGAAGGCACACATGACTCTCTAAGCTCCTCTCATTCCCTTCATAACCAACTATTTAATTCAGCCTCAAAAATAGCTCTTCTCTGCTTAAATTCATGAAGATTAAAAGCACTACAACTTACCAGCCAAAGTCAATCTGGAAGATCGCCAGGAAAGGTTTGTCCTGAGGGGCCAAGAATAGACCAGCACAGGCAGCAGAGACTAGTGTCCTGACCAGACCAGGGGTGGGGGTGATCTCTGTGGCTAGAGAAGTTATAGAGACAACTCTGCTATAGGCTAACTGCTCTGCCTTGACTACAAAACAGCAAACTGGCAGAGAAATTAAAGCCTAAAACAGAGGGAACTCTAAAAAATGCTAGAACCTAACGAGATCTGGCTGTAACCCCTCAAACCCAGAAGTGACTCAGTCAGACTTTAACGCAGCCCTGCAGCCACATCCTGTAGTTTGGGGCTTTCACAGGGGCAGTACAAATCTGCACAGCAGGGGGGCACAGTCTGGGCAGCCTCTAATTGGCACATTGTAGGGCTCAGCCTGGGGCAAAATCTATTATGCTTCAAGTGAAATAAAAAAAAAAATAATAACAGGGGTAGTGATCCTGTTTGCAAATCAAGCAAAATTTAACAAAAAAGATCTAATTAAAAGAAATAAGAAAGGAAAGTATATCTTGCTAAAGGATACTATACATAATAAAGTTATATAAAAACTAAAAATGTGTGAACCAAGTGGTATAATATCCAAATTCCTAGAGGAGAAATGAGATCTATAAGAAGAAATAAACCACAAAGCTATAATAGTGGGGCTTCTCACACCTGCTTCCTCAGAACTAGATAAGTTGAACAACTAAAGAAAAAAAAATAAGAAAGTAAAGAGAATTTTAGAAAAATGAGATATGATAGAACTTTGGAGAAAATTGAATGGAGACTGAAAGGAGTATATTTTTTTCTTGGCAGTTCATGGAACCCACACAAAATTTGATCAATATTAAAGCATAGAAACCTCAAAACTAATTGCAGAAAAGCAGAAATTATAAATGTACCTGTTTCAGATCACGATACAATAAGAATAAGATGTAATAAAGGACCAGGGAAAATAGAAAAAAAAATAATTGGAAACTAAATAATCTGATCCTAAACAATGAATGGCTAATATAACAAATCATAAAATAATAAATCATAGGCACAATCAATAATTTAATCCAAGAGAATGACAATGGTGAGACAGTATACCAAAATTTGTGGGATGCATTCAAAGAAATTGTTAGGGGAAGTTTTATATTTCTACATGCTTACTTGCCTAAAATAGAGAAAGAGAAGATCAATAAATTAGGCATGCAACTAAAAAAAAAGCTAGAAAAAGAACAAATTAAAAAACTCTAAGTAAATAGCAAATTTGAAATTCTGAAAATAAAAGGGAGATTAATAAAATTCAAAGTAAAAAAATGAACTAATAAACAAAATTAAGAGCTAGATTTATGAAAAAAATATATTAACAAAAATATACAAACTTTTAGTTAATTTTATCAGAAAAAGGAAAGAAGAAAATCAAATTTTTAGTATCAAAAATAAAAAGGTTGAACTTTCCACCAATGAAGAGGAAATTGGAGCAATAATTAGGAGCTATTTTGCCCAACTGTATGCCAATAAATATGACAATCTAAGTGAAATGGATCAATAGTTACATATAGATTTCCCAGATTAACAGAGGAGGAAAAAATTACTTAAATAGTCCCATTTTAGAAAAAAGAGATTGAACAAGAGATTGAATAATCAACTCCCTAAGAAAAAATCTCCAGGGTCAGATAGATTTATATGTAAATTATATCAAACATTGAAAGAACAATTAATTCCAATATTATGCAAACTATTTGGCAAAATAGGGAAAGAAGAAATCCTACCAAATTCTTTTTATGACACAGACATGGTGCTGATATCTAAACCAGGTATGGTGAAAACAGAGAAAGAAAATTATAGACCAATTTCTCTAAGGAATTTTGCTGCAAGAATCTGAAATAAAATACTCACAAAGAGATTACAGCAAGTTTTCCCCAGAATAATAAATCATGACCAAGGGGGTTTATACCGTTACTGCAAGACTCATTCAATATTAAGAAAACTATTAGAATAATTGACTATATCAATAACTAAACTGACAAAAATCATATGATTATCTCAATAGATGCAGAAAAAGCATTTGACAAAATTCAAAACTCATTCCTATTAAAAACACTAGAGAGTATAGGAATAAATGGAGTTTTTCTTAAAATGATCAGTAGCTTCTATTTAAAAGTATCAGCATCATATATAATGGGGACAAGCTAGAACCATTCCCAATAATATCAGGGGTGAAACAAGTTTGCCCACTATCACCATTACTATTCCATATTATATAAAAGGTTGGGTAAAAACACAAATTTATATATATAATTCAAATAAAAAATTCAGTTTTCTTTTTGAAATTCAGTATATGCTTCTTATCATGCATTTAATAATGAAATAGCAACTTATATCAATCATGTCAATATATAAACTATTTATTAAGTGAATCCTATTCTGTTTGTCAGGCACTGTATTAAAAATCAAGAGATAAAAAGACTAAAGTGAAACATTCCCTGCCCTCTGAAAGCGACTGCATCCACATGTATGTATATACATACTTGTTTGTATGTATCTGTGTGTATACATATACATGGATATATATACACATACACACACACACACACATATATATGTAGACATATGTATACATATATATGTATGTGTACATGTGTATATATATGCTATACATATATGCATAGATAAATCATCCAAATCCTATTCCATACCCCCTATCACCTTATACCTTATTTTTATTCCCTTGAAACCTTCCACCTCAAAGTTTAATTCTAACTTCACCTTGCCCTTCCACTGTGCTCCCCTGAGATGCCTGTTCCATAGGCGATAAGCTCACTTTCATCTTAGATCTATTCATCTCCCACTCCTTTTATGTACTAGCTCTTACTAAAAACTGGCTTCTCCCTGATGACAAAACCTCCCTGGCCACCCTTTCCAATTCTGACTTTATCTTTACTCATTCTCCTCAGCTCAATGTCAATGAGGGGATGTTAGAATATACCTTGATCCTTTTGCCACTTTCAGATTTTTCCCTTTCTTCTTCAATCAGTAACTTCTCTTCCCTTGAGATATATGCTCTTCATCTTTACCACCCAATCAAAATCCTGGTAGTTGTTATCTATAGACCCTTTGATCACTTTCCTCAAAGAGTTCTATACCTGGCTCATAATTTGCTTCTTCTCCACAATTTTTGTCCTTATACTAAAGGATTTCAAGATATATATTGATTCTGCCTCAACCATACTTACCACTGAGTTCTTTAACTTACCTTTAAGAGCTTATGCTCCACCCCACCTCAGCTACCCAAAAAGATGATCATCCTTTGAGAATTCATCAGCCAAAAATATACCACTTCCAAGTTCAAGAATTCTGAAATATCTTTATCTGACCATAATTAATTGATTTTTCAACCTTTTTCTTCTTTCCTAAAACTAATTTCATCTGTACTGTAACTTCTAATATCTTAACTCATCAATTCCCTCATTTGCCACCTCCTCAGAACTAGTCATTCTCTACTTTTCTTCTCAAATTGATTCCTTGGTGAGCCACTTCACCTCAAAATTGTCTTTCTCGTTTGATTACTTAGTTCCTTTATCATGTTACTGATTTTACCCAGCTAAACCTTAGTCCTAACATAATCCTAATACTTATTGACCATTGCCCTTACACAGATATTGCTAATTGAAGGTAGAAAAAAATCACAAAACTGTTCTCACTGGTCGTCTTCAATTGTATGCTATAGAATCTCAACTAAGGCCTCACTGCTGCTAGACAATCCATCTAGATCCACTCACTATTGCAATCACCATAGTAGCTCCTTTTTCAAACCTTCCATGACTTCCCCTCTTCCCATTCTGTCAGCTACTGATATTGTCATATCTTACAGAAAAATTGAGCCATTTCCCATGAACTTCCTCTTTTCCTTTATCCTTGTTTCACATAATGCAGTGGTATCACTCTCTATTAAGGCTACCCATCTACTTGTTTAAGTGATCCCATTTCATCCCATCTCTTCCAACAGATTGCATTATTTGACATCCCCACTCTTATTTATTTTCAGTCTATTCCTATCTATTGGCTCATTTCCTACTGCCTGCAAACATGCCAATTTCATTCTTACCCTGAAAAAACATTTGATCCTTCCATTCTAGCTAACTATCCCTACTATCTTTCAGCATCACTTCTGCCCTTTTTAGTTAAACTCCCTGAAAAGGCTGCTTACAATAGGTGCTTCTACTAGTCATTCCATTGAAACTGCTCTCAACAAGTTTCTTAGTTGTCATTTGCAATGGCCTTTTCTCAATCCCAATTTTTCTAGACTTCTTTGATACTATTGGATACTTTTCTTAGATACTATCTTCTATAGGTTTTCAAGTTAACTTTCACTCCTGATTGTTCTTATGTGGATCTGGCCACACCTTTGCTATCTTTATGCCATTAACTCTAGGAATCCTTCAGGCTTCTGTCCTGGATATTCTTTTCTTTTCCCACAATTGTTTTTTTTTTCCCCACTTAGTGATCTCCTCAACTCCCAAGGATTTAATTACCATCTTTATGCTAATCTAAAATTCTAGACCAACTCTCAGTGCTGCTCTCCAATTGCTTTTCATAATTCTAAAAACTAGAAGTCTACCAAATATCTTAAACTCAGTTCTGTCTAAAACAGACTTTTGTCATTCTTCTAAAACCCTCATCCTATTACCACATTTCCTATTTATTGTAAAGTACAACAACAGGTGTGGAAGACAGGGAAAGGCCATGTACTGAAAAGTGATACTTGCAATGATTCTTTAAGGAGGGAATGGAGGTGAAGAGGACATATTTTCTAAAAATGGACCATCAATCATAATCACATAGGATCATAGATTTAGAGTTTGAACAGTAGAAATCATCAAGTCTAATCACTTGATTTTAGAGCTTTTAGAAATAATGAAACAGTCCTACCAATAGTAAATGTCTTGACTTGATTGTAAAACTGTGAAGCAGGATTTGAACCCAGGTTTCACTCTAAGTGCCATAATCACTACAGCATACCAATGAAAGACAATATGAAAGCACAAGAATGAGAAACAGAACACTATGTTTGAAGAAGCGCAAAAAGGCCAATTTGTGGAAAAACTACAATGAATAACATCTAAAGAATTAAAAGGTGGCCAATTTGTGAAATGTTTTATTTTTTGATAGTTTTTTTTATTTTTCCAAATATATACAAAAATAGTTTTCAACATTCACCTTTGCATTACCTTCTGTTCTCAAATTTTCTCCTTTACTTCCTCCCCTCCCCTAGACAGGAAGCAATCCAATATAGGTTAAATATGTAAGATTCCTCTAAACACATTTTTATATTCATTGTGCTGCACAGGAAAAATTAGATCAAAAGGGAAAAAATGGGAAAAGAAAAAAAAAAAAAACAAATAACAATAAAAACAAAAGATTAAAAGACTGTACTTTGATCCGCATTCAGTTTCCATTGTTCTCTCTCTCTCGATGCAGATGGTTCATCCTCTATATCCCAAGTCTATTGGAATTATCTTGAATCACCTCATTATTGAAAAATACCAAGTCCATTAAAGTTTTTTTTTTTTTAATCACATAATCTTGTTGTTGCTATGTACAATTTTCTCTTGGTTCTACTCATTTTGCTTATATCACAGTTCATGTAAGTATTTCTAGGCTTTTCTGAAATTAGCCTGCTTATCATTTCTTATAGAACAATAATATTCCATTACATTCATATGCTATAATTTATTCAATCATTGTGAAGTGCTTTAAAAGCAAAAATTTGATCCTAAAAGTATTGATAAGCCACAGAAATATACTGATATAAAATATAGTCACTTTATTAAATCAATTAACAATAGATGATCTTTTTTAAGAGTTCATTTTGAGTGATATAGTGGAAGCTCATTCCTTCATTCTCCCTACTTCTTGGGATTGCTTGTGACAAATATTCTTCTATTATCTGATTTGGGAAAGATTCCTATCTTTGATTCCCAACCCCCTTCTCCCAGTTAATGTAATTACCCTTTTACTCACAAATCCTGGTCCCTTTGAATTCCAGTAGAAGATCTGGACCTGTTCCAGCCCCACCCAGATCTGAGCCAACTTTGGGGCTATACCCAAAAACCCCTTGAGCTAAATCTCCCATTATAAAAGGGAGATGCTGGGACCCCCTCTTGGCAGAGATTCCAAACATACCAGCCATGTGAGGACCCTCTGTCCACTGGACCCTCTGTCCAGTGCCCTCCTTATCTCTACTTTCCCCTATCTCCTTACTTCCAAACCCAATAATAAACCTCTTTTATCAATCTAGCTCTCGGGCCAATAAATGCCTTTATTGGGGATTTGTGCTGCTACTAGCCCTCATTTATCCTTGTGCCGAATCCAAGAAGGTTGCAGGGGAGCTCTGTTTGACTCCCTGTACCCCAAACCTGCCACTAGACCTCGACTAAACCCTAATTTCATTTAGATACCCCAAATCTAGACCTCAACATTATCCACTTAAATTTCCATCTCTATATATCCACTTCAATTTTTGATAATTGAATATGATCAATCAAGCAAGACTCAGTGGAAGGTAACCACAAATGAGTTAAGGAATATTTGTCAAAAATAATTCCAAAGAATAAGATAGGCTTTCTTCATCTCTTGGATCACTCTCAGCTCCCTATTTCATTTCTTCTCAGTTGCAGTTACTTCTTTTATGCCTTTCTTCTGACAGTTTCTGAATTCCCACTCTTCAGAGCAATCCTTTAATGACTCACCCCATTCTAAACAAATATATTCAGTGGAAGAAAAATAGTTTTTGCTTATAGTTTCTTTGCAGTAGGTTTGAATAAGAGTAACTGTGGTTACTATGGAAACCAATTTAGAATCGACTTTAGCTGGTTGGTGAAGTTTTAAATATTTCAGTCTGAGCATGAACAGGGAGAAAATAAGGTGAGTGGCATGCATGTTTTAGTCTTAAAGATATATTGCTCTAGGAATAGTTTCCCTTCATCATACCTATATATTTCAGTCACATTCATCAGAGAGATAAGATTTTAAATATGAGAAAATATATTACCTTGTACTGACTACCAAATGAAAGAAAGAAAGAACAGATCCCTTAGCTAGAACAAATGATTTCAACTCAGGCACTAGTTTCTGAGAAAGCTGGCTGATATGAAAAAGATTTGAAGAATATTAAAAACAGCTTTGGGGATATGGACACAATCCTGGGTATTGTTCCCAGTGTTTATATTGGCGAAAAGTGATTATATTCTATAAACTTTATCCTAAAAATGAAGTACCAATCACATGTAAGTCTAGGTATCTATGTGTCCAATCTTTCCACTAAAGCTTTCTGAACAGAAAAAAATTATATTTTGTGTGGTAATATAGAGTCAAAATTCAGATGATATTATTCTACCAAACTAATGTTTGGTTGGGAGAGTAATATGGAGCTTCACTGAGAATTTGAGATAAAGTAAGCACCGGATGATTGGTTAATGAATAGTCAATGAGAAAATGTAGTAGAGCCTAAGCCAGACTTGATCAAGAAGAAATGAGTTTATTCCTGAGGTAATAAAAGGACAAGTAACATCAAGCAACCAGAGGGAAAAGACATTATAGCGGAAGTAGACACAGTATTGGGAAACATCTACCCTTCTACTTATTGAAGTAGGTTGTAATGGACTAGTATTTTTAAAGATAGGAAGAGTAGGGGAAATATTACTTGCACTTTCCTTGAACACTGCAGTGTATTAATGTTGTGGCAGAGTACCATATGATATTATCATTTTCTTTACATGAAGATGTTTTATATAAATATCCACCTTGATATAATGACTGTTGTCCCTAACTGTTTTTGTTTTTATTTCTTCATCACCATAGCTGTGCAAGGCCAAATAAAAGGCAATCATTTCTGTCATGGACTGAAAGCAACAACAAACTAGCAGATTAGAAAGTCTGTTTTTCCTAACCTGAAAAGTAGAAGGTACCAGCCAATAGTAGCTGACCAGTTCTGAACCAAATGTAACTGTTTTCTATTTGCTATAAGAACCTATAGAGATATAAACTTATTTTATGACCCACTTGCCCTAGTAAAGATGTGTTTCCATGTGTCATCTGAATCTTCTTCTCTCTGCTGTGATTCATAACTTATGTAGGGAATCACACTTTTTTACACTTACTTCTGTGGCAGTAAATTGAAAAAAATACCACTATATTAGTAACAGGAGAGATAAAGAGAGAGAGACAGAGGGAAGAGAGAATAAAAGGAAGAGAGAAGGGATAAATGGGGCTGGTTTTGAGATACTAATGAAACATCCATGTCAGTCTTGCTTTGTGAAGTTGTGTCTTCATGCTCTGTTCTGAGCTCACCACTCTGATCCTCCTACATTTTTTCTCAATGATCAATCTCATAAAATCTTTTTTTTTTTTTGCAAAAGAAAATCATTTGAACATTTATTTAGGTTTCTTTTATACTTAGTTTTGCAAATTTTGAATAATAAATTTTTAATTTTCTCAAGATGGGGCACTTTGTCATTTTGCATTTTGTGTGCAACAATTTCTTCACTTCTGTTTCAATTTTTCCCTTCCTCCTTCCACCTCCTTCAATAGATGGCAGGCAGTCTCATACATATTAAACATGTTAAAATATGTCTTAGATACAATATATATGTGCAGATACATATAGTTCTCTTGTTGCACAAGAAAAATCAGATTCAGAAGGAAAAAATAATCTGGGAAGAAAAACAAAGATGGAAGTAGTCCACATTCATTTCCCAGTGTTCCTTCTCCGATTCTGTCCATCATTGATCAACTGGAACTGAATTAGATCTTCTTTGTTGAAGATATCCACTTCCATCAGGATACATCCTCATACAGTATTACTGTTGAAATGTGTAATAGTCTCCTGGTTCTGCTAAGTGAAATCACTTAGCATCAATTCATGTAAGTCTTTCCAAGCCTCTCTGTATTCATCCTGCTGGTTATTTCTTATAGAACAATAATATTCCATAACATTCATATACCACAATTTACCCAGCCATTCTCCAATTGATGGGCATCCATTCAATTTCCAGTTTCTAGCCACTACAAAAATGGCTGCCACAAACATTTTGGCACATACAGGTCCCATTCCCTTGTTTAATATCTCTTTGGGATATAAGTCCAGTAGTAACAGTGCTGGATCAAAATGTATGAACAGTTTGATAACTTTTGAGGCATAATTCCAAATTGCTCTCCAGAATAGTTGGATCCATTCACAACTCCAATAACAATGCATCAGTGTCCCAGTTTTCACGCATCCCCTCCAACATTTATCATTATTTTTTCCTGTCATCTTAGCCAATCTGACAGGTGTGTAGTGGTATCTCAGAGTTCTCTTAATTTGCATTTCTCTGATCAATAGTGATTTGGAACACTTTTTCATATGAGTGGAAATAGTTTCAGTTTCAACATCTGAAAAGTGTCTGTTCATATCCTTTGACCATTTATCAATTGGAGAATGACTTGATTTCTCATAAATTAGAGTCAATTCTCTATATATTTTGGAAATAAGGCCTTTATCAGAACCTTTAACTGTAAAAATATTTTCTCAGTTTATTGCTTCCCTTCTAATCTTATTTGCATTAGTTTTGTTTGTACAAAAGCTTTTTAACTTGATATAATCAAAATTTTCTATTTTATGATCAACAATGATCTCTAGTTCTTCTTTGGTCACAAATTCCTTCCTCTTCCAAAATTCTGAGAAGTAAACTATCCTATGTTCCTCTAATTTATTTATAATCTCATTCTTTATGTCTAAATCATGAATCCAATTTGATCTTATCTTGGTGTATGGTATTAAGTGTGGGTCCGTGCCTAGTTTCTGCCATACTGCTTTCTAGTTTTCCCAGCAGTTTTTGTCAAATAGTGAATTCTTATTCCAAAAGTTGAGATTGTTGGGCTTGGAAAACACTAGATTACAATACTTATTGACTATTTTGTCGTGTAAGTCTAACTTATTCCACCAATCAAGTAGTCTATTTCTTAGCCATTACCAAATAGTTTTGGTGACTGCTGCTTTATAATATAGTTTTAGATCAGGTACAGCTAGTCCACCTTCATTTGATTTTTTTTTTTTCATTACATCCCTTGAAATTCTTGACCTTTTGTTCTTCCATATGAATTTTGTTGTTATTTTTTCTAGGTCATTAAAATAATTTCTTGGGAGTCTGATTGGTATAGCACTAAATAAATAGGCTAGTTTAGGTAGTATTGTCATCTTCATTATATTCGCTCGGCCTATCCAAGAGCACTTAATATTTTTCCAATTGTTTAAATCTGACTTTATTTATGTGGAAAGTTATTTGTAGTTCTGCTTATATAATTCCTGACTTTCCTTTGGCAGATAAATTCCCAAATATTTTATGCTATCAACATTTATTTTAAAAGGAATTTCTCTTTGTACCTCTTGCTGTTGGATTTTGTTGGTGATGTATAAAAATGCTGAGGATTTATGGGGATTTATTTTGTATCCTGCAACTTTGCTAAAGTTGTGGATTATTTCTAATAGAAATTGGAAGTCTCTGGGTTTCTCTACGTATACCATCATATCATCTGCAAAGAGTGATAATTTGGTTTCCTCATTAACTACTCTAATTCCTTTAATCTCTTTCTCAACTCTTATTGCCAAAACTAGTGTTTCTAATACAATATTGAATAGTAATGGTGATAGTGGGCAACTTTGTTTCACTCTTGATTTTATTGGGAATGGTTCCAGTTTATCCCCATTACATATGATGCTTACTGACAGTTTTAAATATATGCTCCTTATTATCTTAAGGAAAAGTCCATTTATTCCTATACTCTCAAGTGTTTTTGATAGGAATGGATGTTGGATTTTATCAAATGCTTTTTCTGCATCTATTGAGATGATCATATGGTTTTTGTTAATTTGGTTATTGATACAGTCAATTATGCTAATAGTTTCCCTAATCTTGAACCAACCCTGCATTCCTGCTATAAATCCTTCTTGGTCATGATGTATTATCCTGGAATGATTTTCTGTAATCTTTCTGCTAATATTTTATTTAATATTTTTGCATCAATATTCATTAGGGAGATTGGTCTATAATTTTCTTTCTCTGTTTTCCATCTATCTGATTTAGGTATCAGTATCATGTCTGTGTCATAAAAGGAATTTGGTAGAACTCCTTCAATCCCTATTTTTTTCAAATAGTTTATATAGCAATGGAGTTAATTGTTCTTTAAATGTTTGGTAGAATTCACATGTAAATCCATTTGGTCTGGGGATTTTTTCTTAAGGAGTTGAGTAATAGCTTGTCCTATTTCTTTTTCTAAAATGGAACTGTTAAACCAATTTACTTCTTCATCTGTTAATCTGGGCAAGCTATATTTTTGTAGATATTCATCCATTTCATTTAAGTTATCAAATTTATTTGGCATAAAGTTGGGCAATGTAACTCCTAATTATTGCTCTAATTTCATCTTCATTAGTGATGAGTTCTCCCTTTCATTTTTAAAACTAACAATTTGATTTTCCTCTTTCCTTTTTGTAATCAAATTTACTAAATGTTTATATATCTTCTTTTTTTTTTCATAAAACCAACCCTTAGTTTTATTTATTAATTCAATAGTTTTTTTTTTTTTTGTTTTGTTTTTTTTTACTTTTAATTTTATTATTCTTTGTGGAGTATCCCTAGAGGGTCTTGGGGTCAGCCAGAGTCAGAATAAATTAAAGTCCTTGGTCTTTAGGGGGAGAAGTGAAGGAGACATGCAAGCTGCCACGAGGCTTGCCAATGATCTCTCCTGAATTTTCAAGTCCAAAGTCACCAACTTCTCTCCTGCTAGTACTGCTGCAAAGTCCCCCTGGCCTCTGTCCCTCATCCCTCTAATCCTTGCCTATGATTTTCTTAATACCAAACATTCATCCAGCATTAACTGTGAGAAGAGCCATTTATCCAAACATATGCTAATAGTCATTGTTTCATATTGAATAGGCAATTAGCCTTAAGTGATTGGTGGTTTGATTCAAGTACACCTATTCAAAGTTTCAGCCCTCTACATCTCCTGCTTTCTTTTGTTTTAGAACACGGGTAGTCATGCCATCCCTGACTTATCAAGGAGGTGAAAACACCAAAAAGGAGGTGATCACAACTCCCCCCCTGACTTCTCAGGAAGGGAGGTGAAAGCACTAAAAAGAAGATTATCATACCTTCTCTGACTTCTCAGAAAGAGAGATGAAAAACACCAAAAGGAAGTGGGGAGTCAATAAAGATATTGTTAGTGGGCTTCTGGGCTGAAGGGTCTTACTAGAAACAGGTGTACACAAACTCATCAGCATGGGAGGTATTATACAAGCACATAGTAATAAAACACAGGTTACCAGTGATGACTCCCCACATCCAGTATAGGTTTAATGTGGTGTAACAAACATGAATTGTACATGCAATTAGTGATATAACAAACAATATAGATCAACATGGTATTGTAAAAGATTTCCATGATTTTCTCTATTTGTAGAGATACAAGCAAACCCTCTCCCCCAAGCATATTTTCTAATGGTCCCTTCCATTCACCACTTTCTGGATCTCTCCACATCACCTGGTGATTATCTAAAGATAGAGGAGCTGTTCACCCTGGACACTGCCTTTCCAGTGGGTTATAAAACTTGTCTGCCGGAGCCAGTGCATCTTTGTCAAAAATCAAGAAGTTAATAGTATAAAGAGCTAAATTTGGAAGTTCTCTAAGGTTATCTTTGGCTCCCCCTTTCTTTTGTTTTTGGAGAAGTGTCTTAATGTTTCTGTTTCTCCTCTCTACTATTGCCTGTCCTTGAGGATTAAAGGGTATGCTAGTGGTGTGTAAAATCTTATACTGTGCATAAAAGCATGCAAAATGTTTAGCAGTATATACAGGTTTATTATCTGTTTTTATTGCTTGTGGCATACCCATAATGGCAAATGCTTGTATAAGGAAGTCAGTGACCATTCAGGCTGTCTCTTTTGCTGCTGGTATTTCAAAAGTGAATCCTGAAAAGGTGTCTACCACAACATGGATAAAAAGCAGGTGACCAAAAGATTTATAATGGGTCACAACCATTTGTCAAATTTCATTGGGTCTCAAACCACAAGGGTTCTTCCCTAAAGGGGGTGTAGGAGCATGGAAAGGAAGGCAAGCTGTACAGGTTTTTACTGTCCTCTTAGCTTCCTCTCTTATTATCCCAAATTGTAAACGTAAAGCTTGAGCAGTGTGATGATATTTAGAATGAGATTCTTGGGCTGCCTGAAATAAAGGAGTATTGGCTAACATAATTAGAACTATTTGCCTTTGAATTATGATCAAAAGTAGGACCTGGAAGTCACTATGAGGGTGGACATGCAAGATATAAATCTTACCTGGATGCTTTCTTACTTGCTTTCAAAATTCCTTAAAGAGCTGATATATATTGGAAGCTATAAATTTTATTTATATATTATCTATCTATCTATCTACATAGATAGATATAGATATAGATATAGATATAGATATAGATATAGATATAGATATTGATATTGATATATATTGGAAGCTACAAAAATTCTTTGTACCACATCTTCTGAATAGGCTGAATCAGATATTATATTTATATCTCCTGGATAATAAGTAAGAGCTAGAATGATTGCATACAATTCATTCTGCTGAGTGGACTGAAAAGGAGTTCTGACTACTCTATAGTTAAGTCATGAGAGTATACAGCACAAATGTTATGTTTGGAAGCATCTGTAAAGATAGTTGGTCCTTTAAGAGGAATTTTAGAAACCTTTTCCTCAAGAATCCATCCCCAATTATGTAATAGTAATAGATTATCTTTAATGGGTACATCTTTAATGTACCCATGTGTACAATTTGGAGCTGTGGCCAGTAAAATTTGCCACTCCGGGATGGTTTTTTGTGCATTAATATAAAAGGTGTATATCTTGTAAGGTCTTATCCCAGATAATTGTACTGCTCTCTTAATGGCCTTTAATAAAATTCTAGCCACAAGCACTGGATAAGGAGTAAGGCTTTGTTCTGGTTGTCCTAGGAGGTTCACCCACTCTATCACACTGTCTCCTTGATGAAGGACTGCTGTGGGTATCTCTTGTGTAGCAAAAAACTGATATTTCCAAGGGTTTTTGAGTGACACTTTCAAACACATTGGATAAAGCCGATTCAACTTCTCTCAAAGCCTTCTTCTGTAAGCTGGTGAGTTTAAATCACTCTCTTCCCTTAAAATGTGATATAATGGTTGCAATTGATAGGTAGTTAAGCCTAATACTGGATTCATCCATTGGATATCTCTTATCAATTTCTGAAAGTCATTTAAGGTGTTTAGCTTCTCTGTTCTTAAGGAAAGTTTTTGTACTGTAAGCACCTTAGGGTATAATTCATATCCTAAATATTGAAAAGGAGCATGTCTTTGAATTTTTTCAGGAACTATATGCAATTTGTAGTTCCTTAGTGTTTCTATGATTTTTTGTAGACATGCTTCTAACATTTGCTCTTCAGGTGCACATCCCAATATATCATCCATGTAATGTAATTACCCCATTCACATTTATGGTTAAAATGGCTAATTCTGTATTTCTTGCCACCTTGTTAATCCCTGCTTATGCTTTTCTCCTTTCCTTCCCCTTATCCCCCTCCCCAGTATTAAACTTGTGAGCACCACTTGCCTCTCACAGCCCTCCCTTTTTAGGATCCCTCCTCCCATCTTAGAGTTCCTCCCCTTTTCTTACCTCTTTTCCTCACCATTTCCTGCATTCCCTTCTACTTAGTTTACTCCTTTCCTTTTCACTTTTCCCCTCCTACTTTTCAATGAAATGGAAGTTTCTCTGTAAATTGAATATGTCTAATATTTTTCTCTTTAAGCAGTTCTTATGAGAGTAAGATATACACTATATTCATCCCCCTCCCTTCTTTCCCTCAGATATAGGTTTCCTTTGTCTCTTTGTGAGATATAGTACCCCCACTTTATCCTTTTTCTGGTATAATTTCCTTTCCACCTCAAATTTATTTTTTATATTATAACTATAAAACCAAATTATTCATGCGTTCTTTGTGTATATTCATAATAGACATATAGTTCCCAAGATTTCTTTTTACCTTTTTATGTTTCTCTTTAGTACTATATTCGGAGAACAAACTTTTTGTTTAGTTCTGTTTTTTTTTTTTTTTTTTTCATCAGAAATAGATGAAATTCACCTATTTCATTGAATGTCCATCTTCTTCCCTAGGGGGAAAAAAATGCTCATTTTGGCTGCATAAGTTATTCTTGGCTGCATTCCTTAACCTTTTGTGATGTCAGATTCCAGGCCCTTTGATCCTTTAATGTGGATGCTGCTAGATCCTGAGTATCCTTATTGTGGCTCCTCTATATTGGAATTTTTTTTTCCCTAAATGCTTGTACTATTTTTCCTTGGTCTGATAGTTTTGGAATTTGCCCACTATATTTCTCGAAATTTTAATTTTAGGGTCTCTTTCAGTAGGTGACTGATGAATTCTTTCAATGTCTATTTTACCCTCTGTTTCTATGACATCTTGGCAATTCTCTTTGATAAGTTGCTGAAAAATAATGTCTAAGTCCTTTTTTTAATCATAATTTTCAGGAAGTCCAAAATTTTTTTAGATTATTTCTCCTAGATCTATTTTCCATGTCTGTTGTTTTCCCAAGAAGGTATTTAACATTTTTATCCATTGTTTCATTTTTTTGGTTTTGCTTGACTAATTGTTGGTGTCTCATTGAGTCCTCCATTTCCATTTGTTCAATTCTGATTTTTAATGAATTATTTTCTTCATTTATTTTTATTTCTTTTTGTAATTGTCCATTTGAGTTTTTAAATGAATTGTTTTGTTCTGTGGAATTTTTTTTTTCCATTTCACCAATTTTATTTTTTAGAGAGCTATTTTCTTTTTCCAATTCACTAATTCTGTTTTCCTTGGAATTGTTTACCTTTTCTAATTCACTAATTCTGTTTTTTAGGATTTGATTTCTTTATACACTCTATCTTTAAATGAGTGGGATGACTTATCCAGACTCTCTTGCCAAACTTCCCTTTCCTTTTCCCATGTTTCTTCTAGCTCTCTTATGAGAGCCTTTTTAATTTCATCTTTGAGAGTCTTGTGTGTTGAGGACCAGATCATATCCCCCTTTGGAGATTCATCTGGAGACAATCTGTTTTTAGTCTCCTCAGGGTTTGAAGTCTGCTCTCTATCCGTATAGAAGCTATCTATAGTTAAAGCGCACTTTAATTTTTTACTCATGTTGACAAAAAATAATCAAAGAAAACAAAATAAAACAATAAAGCAAATGCGGTCTGCTTTTTGGGCAGTGTGGTGTTACCCATCTTCCTCTACAGACTACACAGGAAGTACCAGTGGAGCAGCAGTGGAACAGTACTGGCTTCGCTGCCTGCACAGTGGCCAATCTCTGAGACTCTGAGAGCATGCTGAGTCACTCTCGGTGTTGGGTGGGTGTGGTCAGGTCCCGAGAGACCCCAGTTTTTTGGGACTGAAGTCTTTACCCCCTGTGTTTATAGTTTCTCTGCTGATCTGGCTTGTTGCCAGGGCAAAGAAGCTCACACTGGGTAAAGTTCTCCCCGCAAATTTTCTGATGGTTGAGACTACACCCCACCCCGCTCCACTCTGCTCAGTGTGAGCTGTCTCCCATGTTCTCACTGCCTGCTTATGGTCTGCCCCTGGTCTAACTATCCCGGCCTGCAAGCAAAGAGACCTTTTCTGGTGAATTTCGAGGATATCTTCTGTTGGTAACATATTTGTGGGTTTTTTCAGTCAAGCATTAATTCCAAGGCCCTATGATGAAAAAAAGTCATCTGAGGGCAAGGAAGAGCTTAGATAGATGTGTGTCTCCTCTCCACTATTATGGCCAGACGTCCATCACTATTTCATAAGCTCTTTTGGGTTCCATAGATTCCTTTCAGGTCTACATTTTCGGCCTTCATCTCTTTTCTGAGCTATAATCCTAAATCATTATTTGCAACTGGATCAGAATATACCTATTAATGGGAAAGGGTCAGTACTTAAAAGGAGATTTTTTTTCTTTTTTAGAACATGAATTTTGACAAAAATACTAGATTTAACAATTAAGATATCATTGATAACATTGGAAAGATCATTTTCAATGGAATAATCAGGTAGGGTAGGGAATTAGATTGAGGAATGAATGTAAAATAAGGGGACAGTAATAATGAATATATCTGTTTTTTCTTTGAGTTGGCACAGAAACAAGAGAGAGGAAAAGAAGAGATTGCAGGTTCAATAAAATATTTTAAACTGATATTATGTATTATAACTTCCTGGTATAACAATTAGGTCATTTTAAGCCTAGGGACACTATAATTATCCCTCCCACCAACACCAACACTATCCCAGCAAATTCATGTAGTTCTCTTTTCTGGCTTTTGTGAGTTTATTTTAGATGGAAAGTCATGAGTAGATTCACAATTCACTAAGGCCCTAATTAGCAAAAAGCCTGACATGTAGGAAGAGGTTTGACTTTCTGCCTGAATTTACACATATTTTAGTCTCTAGATAATCCTGGTTTCTTTGTGGAAGAGGTGCTCAGAATGCTAGAAATATTGGTCCCCAAAAAGTAGCAAGACATGCAGTGCTATCTATCAACAGGTATCAGAGGGGACAAGGTGAAAGGGAGGGGGAGAAAGACCTTTTTGTATTTTTTTCCCTTTGAACTTTCCCTAGGGCTTGAACATGTTGATCAAACTGGTGTCAATAGTATTATCTGAAATATCTGTAGGGATGATAGTCATGCTTCATATCTCACCTTTCAGCTATAACTCAGTCTAACCTCTTTCTCTGTTGGCTCATTATCCCTTAAGCTAACAGATATTTCTATTGCAACAGAAGATAAATCTATTCCTTGAATCTCTCTAGGTTTTTGAGAAAGCTACTCTTATTTAGACAAGTTCCTTATGACATGACCAGGACTCGTTCAGGAGATCTTTGTTTGATTCAAAGTGTTATACATGCCCTAGTCACCTTAAGTTCTGAATGATTTGATTGAGAAGTGTTCTGAACTACCAGAGTTAATTATATGTGAAGAGGAAATAATCAATGGAGTCTTACCTTTACACCCCCCTTCCTCCTCCCATTTTTTATATTTGCTGTCTTCAGGAAATTTGTTGGACTTTATTTTGGCCAAGTCTATAGTCTCAAAGGCAATATATTTTTAGTGTCTTGAGGAAGTTTTACATGAATTTTAAAATTACCTTTCCCAGGCCTTTGAGCTTTGATGATTCTGTGTCATATTTCATAATCAAATTTTGTAATTTCATATTTTCTTTTTTAATAAACTAAACTCCCTAGTTAATGGAAAATACTCTTTCTGATCCTGGATAGCTCCCTTTCTTCCTGAGATGGTGATAAAAAAAAACTCCCAAGATCTTTACTTTCTCATACTCATTTGGTGTTTTAAGTAAGCCAATCTAGGCACTGAAGGGATGACTGTTACATTGAGATTGAACAGCTATAAGCAATCTTCTTGTCTTCCTCTGCCTTAAAGACTGGTGGTAGCACAATTATAATTTGTAATCCAGAAAATTATTGCTAATCTAATGGACAATCCAAGCACATTGATTCGTAGCATATTTTATTGTTTCACTTTGGATCTGTGTTTCAAGGCATAGTAATTAACATGTACTTTTTTCCTATTCTTTTTTAATGTCATCACTATGGGTAATATGTGTTTGTATAAACACACATATATCTATATATACACAGACTCAGATTCTATGGTGATGAATATTGCTACCAGCTTCTAGAGATAATCACTGATAATATTCATCATTGATGAAAAGCTTTTTTTTTTTTATTTTCTTGCTCTTTCCCAGAATCTTAAAAATAAGTGACTTTGATCTTGTACCCTCCTCAGGCCCATCCTATATCTTATAAATGCATGAAGACCACATTTGTTGTTTTGCTAAGCTTCTATCACACATCTGACTTCATAGAATCCCCCAGATCTTTTTTTTTCTAAATTTTCAGGGATTGATAGATTAGGGCTTTTATATGTTCACTGTGACAATTTAACTTTTTCCAAGGGTATGTTTATGCCTAAACTGCATTGATAGTCAAAAAATATAGATATTGAGGCAGTTTACTAGTAGTATATAACACTGTCTAGAATTCATTCTAATAAGAGTTACCTCCATTCATTAATGTTGAAAATTATATAAATCATCTCCTTTAAATGCAGGATTGTGAACTCATCTCCAAGTACTATAGCCTTTTGTAGCATATAAAGAGCCAATGGAAAGATATCAAAGTTTAGAGATAAGGAATATCAAAAGAATTAGCACAAAGAAGAAATGGAAGAATATGTGATTAATTACACAGCATTAGAAAAGCAATGGAAAAAAATGAAACCCCTTCCTTTCATAATGGAACAAAAACAAGAGGGTAAATCATGTGATGATGAGATTTAAGGTGTGTAATATTATGGAGAAGAGAAAGCCCATGATCTCCCCAATTTTTAAAATTAAAATATGAAGAGAAGGAAGGTGAAGATGATGCTGGTTTAGATGATTTCAAAAGAGGAGGTTTGAAACAGAAGCTCTCTAACATATGTCAGAAAGTTAGCACAGAACAAAGCAACAAAGCTGAAGTATAACAGTGAGGATCTAGTTGAAGATAGATAACATAAATTTGTAGCAGTCTTAGGCATGTTGTTTTTGTAGCTCTTTAAGCAGCACATGAAAATAAATGAGTAATATTTAAAGAGTAGTTTAATCCAGTTTAGGGATGGTGATGGTGAAGGAAATAGATGAATAATAATAAGACAATAGATTCAATTTTAGAACATGGGGGGAAAAAGTAAAATGGTGAACTGTAGCATCAAGCATCAAGGAAGCAATTAAGCCTGGAGAAAAGATGACTGGTTTAAAAAGCTGAAGAGGGTTTCAGTTTCTACTTCTATAGAACTAAGTTTCAGATTTTTATTTCATTCTTTTAATGCCTCCTGATAGTTGAATTCTTCTACTTCTAGCTATATGCTTGATAACTCTATCTGGATGATGAACTAGTACCTTAAATTCACAGATCTAAAAATTAACTCAGCATGAATCAGCATGGTATATTAGATAAGCTTCTTAAAGAAAGCTTTCATTCAAGTCTGACACAACCAGCCTTGTGACTTCAGCAAGTTCTTCAAAAGCTACTAAGGAAAATATTAATTCCTATGTTGACATTAAGATGTCTCCAGCATCTAACTTCATCTTGCTTTTGTATCTTGATCTCTCCCCTTCCATCAAATATACTCCACATTACAATTAGACTAGATCATTCTCAATCTTGAATCTTCTTTCTGATTTTATCCATCTTTATGGCTTTGCTCAGGCTGTTCCCCAATACTGGAATTGATTTACTCCTCTCCAACTTTGTCTCTTATAGTTCTTCCTTCCCTTCATTTAAAACACAAACCATATATGACTTCCACTATGAAGTGTTTGATAGACCCACTAAACTCAACTGAAAGTAACCCATGACTCCTTAAATAACTTAGTTCTTTATTTGTGACTTTCTTTAACATTCATTTTATATCCATTAATAAATCATTCTTATAATTATCACTTCCTTATTATATTGTAAATTTCTTGAGAATAAAGCTTACTATACTCTTGTGTCATTATATCCTTCCAAGGTATCTTGTACATAATAAAAACCTAATAAATGTTTGTTGAATTGAATTATGTATACTAATTAGGGTATTAGTGGATAATTCTATGAATGTATTTCAATTTTTACATTCTGTCAGTTACAATATTCTGAATAGTGTTTGATTTATTCAGGGCCTACTTCAGGTGTAGGTCTGAAGGATCAGAGACAGTCTTCAGAGTTGCTCAAGCCCTAAACTCAATCATATATTCTCTTTAATTGTAGTGCTTCAGGTACAATGGAGTAGATGGGTTATATTAGTACATCATTCAACTATGAGCCAGTTTAGCTTGAAACATGGCTTCAAAGACTGGTGTGTAATGCTAAGCTATCATTTCAGTGACTTGCCACCAAGATGAATCCATTCTTGATCTTAGGCAATCACATAATTTGAAGTTTAGCAGATGGCCAAGATGAAATATTTATGAAACTCTCTCTGCTCATCTTCCAGAATACTCTCCTTTTTAGTTTAAAATGTTGCCACATTGATTATTTTTATTCCCAAGCCATATCAAATGGAAAGTCACAAAGATTTGCCTGTGAACTATAATACTCTGCTCTCTAAAGTTGTTATTGGCCTTAATTACCCTCCTTGACTTGCCCAGTTCTGTATGATGCTTGGAAATACTATCAGAGATACTGACAGTATTTTCTTGAGTTACACACAAACACACACACATACACACACACACTGCATTTTTAAATCCCTTCAAAAATCTTTATAATGCAATATTTTAGAAATCCCAGACATAAGAATAAACAGTTATATCCAAACAAAGCATGAATTTTTCCTAATCATTTTCCTTCTTAATAATGTTAAAGTTTACTTTTTATTCCCAATTAGTGATATCTCTAGGATGACACTGAGATAAGGTTTTGCATAAAGTAGGGAAGAATTATTCACTATAGCTTTTAGACTAACGAGGCTCACTAAGACTTCTAGCCTTCTGAAAAGCAGCCTAAAGCTTAAAGATTTAATGATGCAAAAACTTACTGTCATATTGTGCTTGTTCTATAAAACTGTTTGTGGCATGCATTGTTAATACTTAAAATACAGCTATGATTTGAAATGCAATCAGGACAAACAGAACAATTCCATTGACAGTACATGAAGTCAGTGGGGTGAAGAGATACATGACTATAGTAATTTTGGTCTGCAAATCATTAATTTAGTATTAGATCTTATAAAGCCTTTTTCATTCAAAGAAATAAAAATTATAAACATTTTTTCTCTCCAGTTTAATTTATCGGTTATTTTAAAAGGGTAAGACAAGCATAAAATACCAAAATAGAATACAAGATCAGTGTATGACAGTATATAGAACATGTGCTATCAAGAATTTTCTTGCCCATGGAGTCAATGTGAGGGAGCTCTTTTGGTGTGTGATGGTAGTCATAGTAGTGCTACTAATAGTTGTTGTTGCATAAAGTAATTTTCTATTTTAAATCTTGGAGTGTCTAAGAAATGGTATTTGAGAACCTGAGATGTCTGCCAACCATTTTAGTTTTGTCAGTGATCTAAAAGACAGATAGTCCAGAGACATGAAATACTGGATGCATGAGAGTACACTCTCATTCCATTGGCAAGGACTAAGTGTGGGGATATCTAGTCCAACTTTTAAATTGCCCCATCTCCTTAAGAACATTGTTCTGCACACAGTAGTATTTAATAAATTTTTGATAAATTAATGAGTAAATGAAATTTATCCTAGATTAGCCTTTTTCAACTTGTTTAGAAAATTGACTAGACTTAATCTCTTTGTTCTCATATACTTTGATGCTTTATTCTGTCACCTGAAAGGAAATGGAATCTAACCTGTACATGGCCATGATGGAATCCTACTTATTTCCCCTAGCCCACCCCAAAATAAACATGCCCCCAGCCTAACCACCCCTCCCCCCCACATCCTTAATCATGGGCCTCATCTTTGACTCTTTTCTAAATGAATTTGACTCCCAGATCTTTGAGAGGAAAATGATCATATTCTGATTGTTGGCTCAAGTCCTCCCAGCCCAACCCCCCAAAAAGTCCTTAATCACTTGCTGACAAGCAAGTCAACACATTCTGTAACTTTGGTTGAGCCACATAATGAAAACCAAGTGAATGATTTTTCTTGCCTAGACTCTGTAAGAGTAGTTTCTAAGCTTCTATGATTGCCCATCAGTAAAATGTTTCTGAGTACTTATCCTCAATATGTTTATTCTTACTTGGTTATAAATTATATTTAGGTATGTGTTATGGTCCAGAACTTTGAACTTGAAACAAGGATTCTTACAATGTGCTAATTCAGTGGAATTGATGAGACAATGGTTATCTAGTTTAGCATGGTGATTAATAGTTCTCAAAATTCAGTATGATTGATTTAATCTTACAACAAATAATAATTTCCTAGTGATATAATGATTAGTTTATACTCAGTGTAGAGCATATAATCTTGGAGCCTCAGCCAGAGTCAAAGCCAGAGAAGACAAAGGACTGGGGGCGGGAGCTCAAGTTCTGGGAACCAAGGAGAGAGATTCATTTCCATTTTCATCAGCACTGTGGTGACAAGCCTGTCCTCCTTTGCTTCTCTACTGAAATCAAGACTCTGGAATAGTTGAAAACCCAGGCAAGAAGCCAAGACTTTGACAGAGATAATAAAGGATTTGGGCTTTAACACTTGGCTATTCTCATGGTGATTACTGACCTGAAATGAAGGTTTCTCCAAGACCTCAAGAAAACTGAAATAAGAACATTACATTTTGACCTCCAAATGTGGAACTAAGAACCTACATCTGTGACCCAGAAAATAGGGTGAGTACAAAAACAGACAAGAAGGAAACTTTGTAAAGGACTAAACTAGTGTTTCAGCTGAAATGGGACAGATGTTTAGAAAGAAGCCTTCTTTTCCCCTTCAAGGAAAATGTGTCAAAACTTTGTTAAGACTCATAAAAAAACCAAGGTTTGATTGTAACTTGGGTGAAGATCATTGGACTTTTAGATACAATTAAATACACATCAGCTTGGTTCTCTAAGGAAAAAGAATTAGATCCAGAGGAGTGGAAATAAGTAGGAGAGCAATTAAGTGAATATTGCAATGATAATGGACCTGATTCAATTCCTAAAGAAACCCTCTATACATATAACTTAATACAACTGGCTTTAAGGAATTATAAAAGTATTAGAATAAGGAAAAAGAAGAAAGTGTAGCAGGGGGAGGATACTGACAAACTAAGTGAAAAGGATGAAGAATCAGATAAGAAAGGAGTTAAGTACAATTCTGATGAAATTAAGGAGTGTGGTGCTTCACAGCAGGAGACATTAGGGCATTCACCATCCCCTGATCTTCCCCCTTCATGAGTAGAGGGAGAAGGAAGAAGGGGAGAAGTGACACCATCAAGACCATCCTTGCAGGAGCTTTGTCCACCCCCTATCACAAGATTAAGAAAAGCACTAGTTAAAGCTAAAAAAGGAAGAAGATGTATTTGATTGATAAATGCATACCCTGTTATTGAAGAGTTTGATTCTTCAGATCAAGTCAGGAGAAGATATATTCCTTTTGATCTGGAAAAAATCAAGGATTTGAAAAAGGGTTGCACTCTTTATGGGGCTACATCACCTTATGTTAAGATGGTATTAGAAAATTTGACTTATGAAATTTTAACCCCTAGTGATTGGAAATTCACAGCAAGGACCTGTTTAGAACCTGGACAAAACTTGTTGTGGCTTTCAGAGTACAGTGAACTATGCAAGATACAATCCCAACAAAATAGGCGAACTGGAGTTAATATACAAATCACCTTTGACCAACTAGCAGGTAATGGTCAGTATGTAGATGCTTCAGCACAGATTAATTACACCATCGCAGCATATGAGCAAATTGTTGCTGCTACTATCAAAGCATGGGGCTCCCTCCCAGGAAAAGATCGAGGGGAAGCCTTCATGAAAATAGAGCAAGGTCCCAATGAATCCTTTGCTGATTTTGTGGGACATCTGCAGACAGTTGTCACACAAACAATTGGAGAAAATGCAGCTACAGGAATTAGGATAAGACAACTGGCTAAGAAAAATGCTTTATAAGGTTTGTAGAAGAATTATATGGGAACTACACAAGGATGCTCCTTAGAGGAGATCATAAGATGCTGTGCTACAGTGAACACAAATGCCTTTTATACCCAGGCTATAATGCAGCACATAGAACAACAGGGCCTCTAGTGGCAAGGGACTTCACAAGAGACTTGTAAATGCTTTCAATGTGGTAAAGTTGGGCATCTGAAAGATCAATGTTGACATAAGAGATAGAGTGAGAAGACAGAGTGAGAGAACAAGACCCAAAACCCCATGCAATAAGGGCTTCCACTGGACCTCAGGATGTAGATTGACCCAGGGAAATGAGAGGCAGAGCCCAGCTCCAAGACTTCAAACAAAAAAAAAAAATAGGTGGGGCATGATGGCAGCTGAGGTTATACCCAGAGAGTCTTTAGAAGCTCAGTACTCTGATATGAACAATCAGCAGAGAAGCAATCTGATGGGAGAAAGGGATTGCAATTGGAGAGAATATAAGCTTTTTTACCCAACAGAAGGGCAGTGTCCAGTGCAATAAGCTCCAATGCAATTGCCAAGTGATGAGGAGAGATCTAGAAAATGGTGAATGGAAGGGACTATGTAGGTTAACTGCTTGGAGGAGAGATTTGCTTGTATTTCTACAGATAGAGAAGCAGTTAAGATGGGTGCCAACAAGCCATATTGGCCTTGTCCATCAGCAAGAGACAGAAGAAGAGAAAAACCTCAAAACAAAGGAAAAGACCTAAAAACATCTGACACTGAAAGAGCATGGCTGATGAGACTGTTACAGAATTTCAAAACCACCAGGAATCATTGGATTCCCTAGATGAAAAATTGTTGCTAAGAGTTATGCAGGACTTCAAAATCTGCAGGAATCATTGGATTTCCTGAGACATGATGAGACTATTGCAAGACTTCAAAACTTGCAGGAGTTATTGATTTCCTGACACATAAAGTAATGGACAATAGATTGGTTTTGGACTATTTCTAGGACTTATCAACATGTATAATTTCTCATGTTGATTCATTTTACATCACTACTAGCCTGTGTTATATTGTTCTGTACGTATGTAACAACTCCCATGTTGATGGATTTATGTATATCTGCTTCAAATGAGACCCTTCAGAAACCCTCTAATCTGGTTTGATTCCCCATTTCCCTTTGGTGTTTTCATCTCCCTTTCTGAGATGTCGGGGAGGGCATGATCATTTTCTTTTTTGGTGTTTTCATCCCATTTTTTGAGGAGCCAGGGAAGGCATGATCACCTCCTGTTTGGGGTTCCCACCTCCTTGAGAAGTCAGGGAGAGTTTGAACACCTTATGTTCTAAAACAAAAGAAAGCGGGAGATGTTATGGGCCAGAATTCTGAAACAAGGATTCTTACAATGTGTTAAGTTAGTGGAATTGATAAATACAATGACTCTCTAGTTTAGCATGGTGCTTAATAGTTCTCTAATTCAGCACATGTACTTAGTATTTAATATAGTTCCACGAGATTCACACCCATGATAATGGAGTATATAACATCCAGCAAGGACTGGGTGAGATTCAATTCAGTCTCAGGCTCCTGATGGCTGGCCTCCTGCTCCCCCCGGCTGAAACCAAGATTTTAGAAGGCCTCTAAGAAAGCTAGCCAGACCCCAGGCAAGGAGGCAATAAAGAATTTGGACTTTGGACTTTAACACCTGGCTATTCTTGTGATGATTACTTTACTGAAAAGAAAGCTGCTTCAGAAATCTCCAAAAAACCCACGAAGAACACTACATTTTGTCACTAGAACATTACAGGTATAAATCTATAATTAAATGTTATAAACATAAAATACATGAATGAGCATATATAAAACATATGTATTATATTAAATACACACACTGTGCTATTGGTAGTATTTAATGTCTACTTTTAGTAAGCTTTATAATAGCTTAAAAGTTAAATATAAAATCAAGATCCATGATATTTAAACCCAAAATTTAAGATGGAGCTTATTGATTAGAAAAAAATTATGTGGTCCAATGTGTGCTTTAGAAAAATCACCATTGGACTTTTTGTTGGGGTTTGGGATGGATGGAATGGAGTCCATCCCATGGAGATGGAATGGAATTGAGTCAGGTATATGAGTTATAGGGCCATTACAATAATCTGGAAGAATGATAAGGATGGTTTAATAAGAGTTATGGCTTTATGGGTAGAAAAAAAATATGAAAATGACAAAATTTTCCTACTGAATATGAATGTGGCATGAGGGAGTGAGAGTAGCTAAAGAAGAAATGAAAATGTAGACCTAGGTGATTGGTGGTGCTTTCAAAAATAATAACAAAAATCAAAAAAGATGTGGATTTTAGAGGAAGGATAAAATATTGAGATTTCTATTGAATTATCACAACTCATTTATTTCTTCCCATTCTGTGAGATTCTAAAAGGGTTCATCTTTTAACAATGATTGTTTTAGAGAAATAAGCAATAAATAATTTCTGTAAATTAAGAATTGCTCCACTCTCTAAAATTTTTAATCTTTTGAGTGTAAATCACTCAAAAGACAATGAAAACATTCAAAGCAGGAATATTTGAATATGACATTTACTGATGAACACCTGTGCAAGAGAATTAATGTAATCAATGTAATCAAAGGAGAATTACTGGCATCAATGAGGTGGCCTAGCTATGTTTCAAAAACTAGGAATAATCAATGGATACTCTGTGCTTCACCATAATTTACATCACTATCATAGTGATACTAATAATGATAAGAAGAAAAGAAGAAGAGTGAATTTAAATGGTGTGAGGAAGAGAGGAAAGTGTAAGAAAACTACAAAGGACAGCTAGGGTGAAGAAAGAAAAGGACTTAAATGCTAAATACCAGTATTTGTTCTTATTTGACCTGGAAGATTACAGGGAGCCACAGAAATTCATTGAGTAGATATCTTTTGCAGTATGAGCATTGTTTTTTGTTGTGATCTAGTTCAGATGGATCTGAATCGGTCCTGTTTGGGCGCCAAAATGTGGTGAGCTTTTTCTTCTCAAAGCGCAGCCAGGTGATAAAAGTTCAGATCTTTTATTATCTCCAATATAGCCCGGTTAGCTTAGAGGCCTCTCTGCTTGGTTCCAAAAGCTCTCTCCAATGTCGCCAAATCCAAAGGTCTGGTCCTTCAGCCTCTGCCTCTGCTTTCTTCAGCCTCCAGCCAGCTCCACTCTTTATGTCATTCCAGTGAAATCTAGACTTGTAGCTTCTTCACTCTGAAGAACTTCTTTGACTGGCCCATTGAAGCTCTATTTATGCTCCTTCAAGAGAGGGATTGTGGGTTTTCTCCCATAGTGCTCTCTGGTCCAAAGAGCTTCAAGGGAGGTGTGAACTCATTGAACTCCAATGAGTAAAGGTGTGAACACAAGCCTTGTATTAATTAGTTCTACTTAGTACCTTGTTTCAGGTTCTGCCCAAAACATCTTGTAAAATTAGATCAACTCTAATTAGTTAGCAGTTAGTAAGGATTCCAACAGTTTTTAGTACTAAATAAGACTATTTTCTTGATAATGTATTCTTTGGATAAGGCAAAAGAACATCTGTATTGAAAAAAAATGAATTATATTTCTAAATTGCTAGTCTTTTACAGACTATTACTTCCAAAAAAGGAATCTAGTTTCATTAGCATTATAAGGAAACAGTTCCTAGAAAACTGATTTAGATTAATTATAACAAATCAAAAACCAACTTTTTAGCTTGACATTTAAAACTGTTTTCAATCTAGTTCTATCCTATATTTATTTCACATCACTTTTCTTCATATATTTTGTATTTAATCCAAATAAACTTAATTATTGTTCTCCAAATTTAGCATTGCATCTCTCACCTCTGTGTTTTTGCACAGGCTGTATCTTATGCTTGAATTTAATCTTCTTCTCACTCCTGTTTGTTAGAATCTTTAAGTTTACTTCTCTGTTCAGATTAGGTGACTCCTCTAACATGAAACATCTTTTTTCCCTAAATGTTAGTCTTTTTCTATGCTTAAATTACATTGGACTTATTTGTGTACATGTCATCTTCACTGGACTTGAAAACTGCTTAGGTACTCTAGGGACTTAATAAATGCTTGTTGAAATAAATGGGGAAAAAGAAACTGGTTTACATCAAATAGTAAAATAAGATTTTATAGAAATCATTTGTTAATTTAAAGTGAAAAGTATTTCAAAGATTTTTTTTTCTTTTTAAAGTTGATTTAACATAAGTTGCATTCTCTACCTACCCTAGGATGCTTGTGGATTTTATTTTTTTTTCCTTTTCTTTAAATTTAAGTGTATTTTTTTCAATTATATATAAGAACAGTTATCAACATTTATTTTTGCAAGATTTTAAGTTCCAATTTTTTTTCCTTCTTTCTATTTCCTCTTTCTTCCCAAAAGATCAAACAAATTATTCTCCAGAATGATTGGATAAGTTTAGGACTCTACAAACAATACCTTAGTGTTCCAATTTTTGCAAATTTTCTTGAGCTTTTACCATTTTCCTTTTCTGTAATATTGGCTAATCTGGTAGATATGATGTGGTATTTTAAAAAATTTTGTTTCAATTTAATTTTCTTTTAAATTCATTTTAATTACAATTTCTATAATAATAGGAATTTAAAGCATTTTTGATATAATTATAGATAGTTTTAATTTCTTCATCTGAAAACTGCATGTTTACATCTTTTGATATTTGATTCAGTTTTTTTATATCGTTAAGAAATAAGCCCTTTAACAGAAACACTGGTGTAAAAATATTTCATAGCTTCTACTTTCTTTTAATCTTGGATTATTGATTTTGTTTTGCAAAATCTTTCTAATCTAATATAATCAAAATTATCCATTTTGATTTTCCTAATTTTTCTTTCTCTTATTTAGTCATAAATTTATCCCTTCTCCATAGATCCAAAAAATAAACTGTCCCTTGTTCTTCTAATCTGCTTATGGTATCACCCTTTATGTCTGAATTATGTACCCCTTTCAATCTTATTTTTAGTATACAGTGTGAGATATTGGTTTATGCCTAATTTCTGCCATACTGTTTTCTACTTTTTCCAGCAGTTTTTTTTTTTTTATCAAATTGTCAGTTCTTCAGCCAGAATCTGTCATCTTTGTGTTTATCAAAAATTACCACAATCATTGATTACAGTTATCTAATTTATTTCACTGATTTGCCACTCTAATTTTTTGCCAGTATCAACTAATTTTGATGATTGTCACTTTATAATATAGATTTAGATCTGTTTCAGCTGGGCCCCTTTCCTTGGCTTTTTTTTTCTCCATCCATTACTACCCTTGATATTCTTGATCTTTTGTTTTTCCAGATGAATTTGTAAAAATATTTTTTCTTGTTCTAGCAAATAATTTTGGCAGTTTGATTGGTATTTAGGTAGAATTGTTAATCTATTATATGAGCTCAGCTTACCTATGAGCAATTAATATTTTCCATTGTTTAGATCTGACTTTATTTGTGTAAAAATTTGTGTAATTGTGTTCATATTCTTCCTGGATTTGTCTTGGCAAATAGACTAATATTTTATATTTTCTACAGTTAATTTAAATGGATTTTTTCTAACTATTGCTGCTGGGTTTTATTAGTAATATATAAAAATGCTGATAACTTAAATAATTTTATTTTATATCCTGCAACTTTGATAATGTTATTTCAAGTAGTCTTTTTAATTGATTCTTTAGTATTCTCTAAGTATACACCTTCAAAGAATGATGGTTTTGTTCCTCATCATGTCTTCTAATTCCTTTAATTTCTTTTTTTCTTTTCTTATTGATAAAGCTAACATTTCTAGTACAATAGTTTTTTCCTAGTATAATATTAAATATAATATAATATCATACGATGGGCAACTTGTTTCATCCCAATATTATTGTGAATGCTTCTAACTTATCTCTGTTACATAAAATGCTTGCTGATAGTTTTAGCTATATACTGTTTATCATTTCAAAGAAAGCTCCTTTTATTCTTGTGCTTTCTAGGATTTTTAATAGAAATGGTGTTGTACTTTGTCAAATTTTTTTTTGCAATGAGATAATTCATGTTGATTTGTTTTTGATATAGTCAATTATACTGATAGTTTTCATTATGTTGAACCACCCTTGCATACTTGATATAAATCCCAATTGATTATAGTTATGATTTGATAGTTATAAATTGCTGCAATCTCTTTGCTAATATTTTATTTAAAATTTTGGCCTCCATATTTATCAGGGAAATTCATTTATAATTTTCTTTCTTTGTTTTTGCTCTTTCTAGTTTAGATATCAGGACAATATGTATATCATAAAAGGAATTTGATAGAACTTCCTCTATTTTTCCAAATATTTTATATAATATTGGAATTACCTGTTCTTAAAGGTTTGGTATAATTCACATGTATATCCATGGGCCTGAAGAATTTTTCTTAAGAAATTTTTGATGGCTTGTTTAATTTCTTTCTCTAAAATAGGGTACTTTAAGTTTTTCATTTTCTGTTCTGTTAATCTGGGCAATTTGATGGGGTTTTGGGGATAAATTTTCATCAATTGTCAGATTAACTAGTATACAGTTGTCACCCCTTTTCAGTTTGCATACCAATAATTTGTTTTTCTTCCTTTTTTAAAATAAAATTAACGAAATATTTATTTATTTTATAGGTATTTTCCATAAAATCAAATCTTCATTTTTATTTAGTAGTTAAAGTTTTCTTATTTCCAATTTTATTAATATCTCCTTTGATTTTTAGAGTTCTTAATTTTGTATATTTTCTTTTTAGACTATTCTTTACTTTAAGCCAAATAAAGTGAAACTCTAAACATTTCCACTTTAGAAGTGATAGTGCTGAAGAGTCTCCATGAGAACTAGAAAATACTACTAGAACCCAATGGTTAAAAAAAAAATGTTCTTATCTTGTATTAGACATTTGAGAGCAGATAAAAATACTATGTAATATTACACAGAAAATAAAATTAATCCCTACCCTCTAGGAATTTACTTTAATTTTACTAACTTAAAAATCACTTCACCCATAGTAATTATTCACTGAAAAAGAATATTCTAAGAATAATTCTAAGATATGAGAGAAATATCTGAACATGAGAGACATATAAACATTTTCCATATGTAACTTTATTAAAGATTAATTGTAGCACATGCCAAAAATTTTTCAGTTTGTCATGGAAATATCTTTTTAAAAATAACATTCAAGCATTTAGTGATGGGGGAAAATATTTGATTCTCTTCTAGAAAATGCAGCTGTTAAAGACATGCTTGTGAGCAAACAGGTGAACTGAAGTGGAAAAGTTTAACATTGATGAAGAGGTTTTAAGATGTACAATAAACAATCTATATGCAAACCTCATACTTTCTATATACAACTCCCCAAACCAAAGACAAAAAGTGTCTTACTGGCTCCTGACTGATCTAGAAAATAACAAGTTCAATGAAAAATAGTGTATTTATCTAAGGAATCAGCCATGAATTACCACCCCAAGACTTTTATGTTTTCCTCATCTGTCAATATGTAAGTACTAATACTGACTGTCTACATTAAAAATACAAAATCAAGAATTATTTCAAAAATGAACTATACTTCCTTGACAAAAAATGACTAAAAGATTTCAAAACAATAAAAAAATCAAGAACCCAATAGCCAAGAGTATTTTTTTCTCTCCAAATAAGTAGTGTAGATTTCTTCCTCCTGTAGTAGTAGTTTTCATCCACTTTTCATTATTACAATTATATGACCTTTTAAATGGACTCTCAGACTAAATGTCAATATATGATCTACAGTTGTCACTTGTTACAATGCTGTGAATGTCTTACCAAATTTATTTAATAGCTCAGTTTCCCTTTCTCATGTTAAGTCCATGAGATTGTCTACTTTACTCTGGACACAAAGTGCCTATTAAAATCAATTGTAAAATATGACAGTTCAAATTGGTATTGTCTGTACATTATGCTGTCAGTATTAACATGGTGTTAGATGCAGAGTGATTTGGTAATTGCTTATAAATAATAAAAATGGCTCTGAATCAATCAACAATTGAGCTGGATGATAGTATGAAGCAATATTACAATAGCTAAACATCATCAAATCCAAAATTTCTTTGTAATAATTCTGAAATTAACTCATAGTTCATTTCTTTGAGTTCCATTTCACTGAGTTGTTGAATGACTACAAGACATGTGTGTATACACATATGTATGTATATGTATCTCCCTCTGTATGTGCGTATTCACACACCACACATATTTCCCATTTATCTTGGATCGGGAAAGAATGAAAGAGGCCTTAACATACTTGTTATGAAATATTATTGAATGTCACATAGCCAAGATTTTGATTATACCTTATTCTAAATAGTATCTGAGGCTTCTTCACTTTATGTAATAATGGTTGAGGGACTTGACATCTACTGAATCTCAGTGGTTATATTTGTCCCTTTGTAAGAGTTCATAAAGGATTCCTATCTTAAAACTAATAATAGCTATGCAAGGTTAGCTTGCAGTATCAGTTATAATCAGTCTTTGACACTATGGAGTTGCAGACTGTGCAGAATATTGTTGGCAGATTATTAATGTTGAAATATTAACATAGACAATTTAAGAGTCCGTAAAAGATACATCACTTCTTTATAATATTCTTCAGCAGTGCTCTTTAAATATTCATCTGAGCTATAATTATATTTGAATAAATTGAACAGAGTTTGAAGACATTATTAAGATATGCTGCTTCTTTTGAAAAAAAAATGATTTAACAAATGTTTAGAAAATGCATTGGATATGTCCTGTACTTTAAACTGATGCTTTGAAGAGAAAACTAGGAAAATACTATACTAAATTAAATATTAAGTTTCTGAATCCTTTTCCTTTATTATGTGTAATAGAGTCACTGAGAAGGAAAAATATAATTTTAAGAAATGAAAATGTAAATACTTGATTTGTGGATACCTAATATTCTCTAGAAAAAAAAAAAAAAACAGAAAAGAAAAGATAGAAGAGTTTGTAATAGTGACAACTCCTTGGATGGATTCCAGAATGTGATTTGATCTACTTATCCAATATTATTTTATGAAGCACTATCATTTCATTTATAATTACCTTGATAGAAAAATTAAAAAAAATATATATTGTAAATTATTAGGCATTTTAAAATGTTCCTACTAAACTTGCAAGGAATTTTCAATCCATTATTCTTTGTTGAATTAGTATCACAGACCTCATCTAAAGTCTTAATCTAATACCATATGGAGAGCAATAACCTTAGGTTTATGAGAACTATGAAGGCAGAACAAAAAGATCTGTTAGATTTACTACTGATTGGGAAAAAAATGTTTCTTACAATGATCACAGGTTTATCAGCTGAGGACCATTCTAGCCTATTTTAAAAAGTCTCATTACTTATAGAAACAAATTCTAAGAAGTGTATTGGACATCACAATTTATGAAGACCTGTACCTTATGAAGATTAGTAGCATTAATCTATTGTATTACAATGAATGCCCATGACTAGAACATTTAAAGTTTTAAAAATATATACTAAAATGATCTGATTTTTGCTTTTGCCTTTAAATATAATTTTGGTATCACATCCTTGTTAGCAATCATCCATGTAAAAATCTCTAAATTCTCTGTATTTTGTACTTAATTAGATAACTGGAACTTTGGCTAACATTGTTCCTCATTTTTTTGTTTCTCTTTTGTAAAACTATGTATATGCAAATTACCACTTATTAAACAGTGAATTCTATGTGGAAATTATTGGATTTTTAGTTCTGTTTTTTATATAACAATTAAAAGTGTTTTTGTTGTTGTTGTTTGTTTTAGATTGAATGTAGAAACTGTGGAAATGAGCAAGGTGTAATGAGCACAGATTATCTATTTGTCTGTCTGTCTGTCCATTTATATACCTATTATCTATTTATTTTTATGTCTATCATCTATTCATCTTCCTGTCCATCTATCTCTTCCTTTAAAAATGATCTAACAAATGTTTAGAAAATCGCATTAGATATAACCTGTACATACATTCATACTTATGCACAAACATAGAAACATAAATGACATATTTATATATACATATATGTGTGTGCATTTGTCTAGATATGTGTGTGTATCTCTCTATATATCCACATATGCATATATGAATTGTCAATGTTTGTATTCATACTTAGACATTTTCAGTAATACATTATGAAGAGATACAAACTAGTTTTTGATTTGTATCATTGGAAAAATAATGTTCTTGAAACACCTCCTTTAAAATGTGTCAAGAGATATATTCTACTTATGTTTTCCTTGAAATTATATCAGCAATATCTCTCAGAATTATCTGGTTAAATGAATTGTTTGCCAAGCACTCTATACATTCTGCTTTCTCCTCAATTTCTAGTCCTTTTCCTTAGTTCTTATAAAAATATAGTTCATAATTGTCATTTTCCTCTGTAGTTCCTATGAATTTAATAATAATCTTAAGTCTTTTGAATCACAGATAATCCAGTGCTACTTTCCCCTGAGACCTGGCCCCAAATTGCCATCTTATATGGAACATAAGCAGCTAGGTGTCTCAGTGGATAGAGTTCTGGGCTTGGAGCCAGGATCATTCATGTTCTTGAATTTAAATATAGCCTCCAACACTTACTATCTGTGTGACCCTTGACAAGCCACTTAACCCTGTTTGCGTCATTCCTCATCTATGCATGACCTGGGGTGGGGGCAAGCTAAGATGGAGGAGAGGACACACACTTCTTTCTGAGCTCTCCTATTACCTTCACACTAATTATGAAATTCAGCTTCTGAAATACTGCTGGACTGGCAGAATCCATATATATTGGGAGTGCAGCAAATTACCAGCAAAAGATAATTCCAAAGATCACCAGAAAAGGTCTGTTTTGGTTGGGTGAAGGCATGGGAGGAGGCCAGGAGCAGGCAGGGAGAAAGAGCATAAAGGCCAGCACATGTTGATTAAACTGGGGGTGGGAGTGTGGTCTTCATGGGACAGAGAATCTATGTGAAGTATTTTACCACACTGTTGGCACCTCCCTGGTTGCAAATCAGTAGATCAGAAGAGAAGTTAGAAAACATTCAACACAAACACAAAAGCTAAAGGGTATACCCCAAGGCACCAGAGTCTCATGGGATCTGGCCACACCCACCTACCATTGGGAATGACTTAGTGTGATCCCCAGCACAGGCATTGCCACTTCCTGGTGTCTGCAGAGGAAGCTTGGGATTTTCTTGCCCTAAAAACAGATTCCATTGAAAAAAAATGAATAAAAAGGTAAAGTGAGCTCTATAAATAACTTCTATGGTGAAAGAGAAGAACAGATTTCAAACCTGGAGGAGACTAACAGCAGATTGTCTCCAGACGAAACTCCAAAGGGTAATATAACCTGGTCCCCACCACACAAGGCACTCCTAGGAGAAGTTTAAAAGGATCTTAAAAGAGAACTAGAACAAAAATGGGGAAAGGAAAGGAAAACTCTGCAAGAAGGTTTGGAAAAGGCATATAACTCATTAAAAGAAAGATTTGATAAAGTGGGAAAAGAAAACAACTCCCGGAAATGTGAAATGGAAAAGGTAAAGAATTTCCAGGGAAACATGATTTGTGAATTGGAAAAAAAAAATAACTTCTTAAAAAATTGTGAAATGGAAGAAAAAATCCATAGAACAAAACAATTCATTTAAAAACTCAATTGGACAAATATAAAATGAAGTTTAAAAAAAATGAAGAAAATAATTTATTAAAAATCAAAACTGAACAAATGGAAATAAATGATTTGATGAGATATCAAGAATCAGTTAAGCAAAATAAAAAAAAAAAGAAAAAAAAAAGAAAAAAATGTTAAATACCTACTTGGGAAAACAACAGACCTGAAAAATAGATGTAGGAGGGATAATCTAAGGGTTGATGGATTTCCTGAAAATCATGATGAAAAAAAGAGTCTAGACACAATTTTCCAGGAAATCATCAAAAAAACTTCCTAGAGGTCATAGAATCAGAAGGTAAAATAGTCATTGAAAGAATTCATTGAACACCTTCTGAAAGAGAACTCAAAATTAAAACTCCAAGGAATATTGTGGCCAAATTTCAGAACCATCAGACTAAGGAAAAAATATTACAAGCAACCAGAAAAAAAAATTCAAATATTGAGGAGCCACAATAGTGATTACTCAGGATCTAGCAGCATTCACATTAAAGGATCAAAGGGTCTAGAATTTGATATTCTGAAAGGTGAAGGAACTTGGAATGCAGCCAAGAATAAACTGCCCAGCTAAACTGAGCATTTTCTTCCAGGAAGAAGATGGACATTGAATGAAACAGGTGAATTCCATTTATTTCTGATGAAAAAAAAAAGAATAAAGCTAAATAAAAAAATTGACCTCCAAATATTGGACTCAAGAGAAACATAAAAATGTAAAAAGAACTCTTGAGAACTGTATTTTTGTTATAAATATATATAGAGAGTGCATGTATAATTTGATTTTACTGTTATAAAAGAAGAACTAGAGGTAGAAGGGGGATTATACCAGAAAAAGGGAAAAGTGGAGGTAAAAAGAAGGAAATTACATCTCATGAAGAGGTGAAGGAAATCTATTATCTGAGGGAAACAAGGAAGGGAGATGAACATTGTATGAATCTTACTCTTATCCCATTTGGCTCAAAGAGAAAATATTAGACATATTTCTCACCTTATTGAAAAATGGGAGGGGAAAAACAAAAAGAGAAGGGGTAGGCTAAATAGAAGGGAATACAGAAATAGTAGGAGAAAGATATAAGAAAGGGAAAGGGACTCTAAGGGGGAGGGATTCTAAAGAAAGAGGACTACTTGAGGCAAGGGATGCCAATAAATTAAATACTGAGAAGGGGGGTAAGGGGAAAAGGAAAGAGAAAAGTATAATCTGGGTATAATAAGATGGCAGGAATTTCAGTATTAATAGTTTTAACAATAAATGTGAATAGGGTGAACTCTTCCATAAATCAGAGGCTAGTGGCACTCTGGATTGAAAACCAGAATCCTACAATAGATTATTTACAGGAAACATATTTAAAGCATGGTGATATACATATAGAGTAAAGGTAAAAGGATGGAGCAGAATCTATTATGCTTATGGTGAAGTAAAAAAAGTAGAGCTAACCATCCTGGTCTCAGATCAAACAAAAACAAAAATTGATATAATTAAAAGAGATTAGAAAGTAAACTATATTTTGCTAAAGGGTAGCATAGACAATGAAGCATTATCAATACTAAACTTATATTATCAAGTGGTATAGCATCTAAATTTCTAAAGGAGAAGTTAAGAGAGCTGTAAGAAGAAATAAACAGCAAAATTATAATAATGAGAGAGCTCAACTTTGAACTCTCAGAACTAGATAAATCAACCCACAAAATAAATAAGAAAAAAGTTTAAAAAGTTAGGTATAGAAAAGTTAGATATTTGGAGAAAATTGAATGGAGACAGAAAGGAGTACACTATCTTCTCAATACTTCATGGAACCTGTACAAAAATTGACCATGATATTAGGATGTAAAGACCTCAAAATCAAATTCATAAAGGCAGAAATAATGAATGCATTCTTTTCAGATCATGATGCAATAAAAACTACATTCAATAAGAAGCCAGGGGAAAATAGACCAAAAAGTCATTGGAAACTAAATAATCTCATCCTAAAGAATGAATAAGTGAAATAGAAAATCATAGGCACAATTAATAATTTTGTCCAAGAGAATGACAATAATGAGACCACAAACCAAAATTTTTGGGTTGCAGCCAAAGCAATATTAAGGGGAAATTTTATATCTCTAGAAGCTTACTTGCATAAAATAAAGAAGGAAAAGTTCAATGAATTGGGCTTGCAACTAAAAATGCTAGAAAAAGAGAAAATTAACCCTCCCCTATAATACTAAACTTGAAATTCTAAAAATAAAAGAAGAGATTAATAAAATTGAAATTAAAAATAACTATTGAATTAGTAAATAAAATTAAGACTTGGTTTTGTGAAAAACCAACAAAATAGATAAATTTTTGGTAAATTTGATTAGAAAAAACAAAGAGGAAAATCAAATTGTTAGTCTTAAAAATGAAAAGTGAGAACTTTCCACTAATGATGAGGAAATTAGAGCAATAATTAGGAGTTACTTTGACCAGCTTTATGCCAATAAATTTGATAACCTAAGTGAAATGGATAAATATCTACAAAAATATAGATTGCCCAGATTAACAGAGAAGGAAGCAAATTGCTTATGTAGTCCCATTTTAGAAAAAGGCATAGAACAAGCTATTAATCAACTCCCTAAGAAAAAAATCCCCAGGACCAAATGGATTTATATGTGAATTCTACCATACCTTTAAAGAACAATTAATCCCAATACTACATACATTATTTGAAAAAATAGGGAATCAAGGACTCCTCCCAAATTCCTTTTATAACACAGACATGGTACTGATACCTAAACCAGGTAGAATGAAAATAGAGAAAGAAAATTATACACCAATATCCTAATGAATATTGATGCAAAAATCTTAAATAAAATATCAGCAAAGAGATTACAGAAAATCATCCCCAGGATAATACACCATGACCAAATAGGATTTATACCAGGAATGCAGAGCTACTTCAATATTAGGAAAACTATTACCATAGTTAACTATATCAATAACCAAATTAACAAAAACCACATGATCATCTCAATAGATACAGAAAAAGCATTTGATAAAGTCCAACACCCAATCCTTTTAAAAACACTAGAGAATATAGGAATAAATGAACTTTACCTTAAAATAGTAGCATTTATTTAAAACCATCAGTAAGCATCATATATAATGGGCATAAACTGGAACCATTCCCAATAAGTTCAGGAGTAAAACAAAGTTGTCCACTATCACCATTACTATTCACTATTATATTAGAAATGCTAGCTTTGGCAATAAGAGATGAAAAAAGAAATTAAAGAAATTAGAGTAGGTAATGAAGAAACCATATTATCACTCTTTGCAGATGATTTGATGGCATACTTAGAGAACCCCAGTGAATCTACTAAAAAGATATTAGAAATAATCCACTACTTTAGCAAAGTCGCAGGATACAAAATAAATCCACATAAATCATCAGCATTCTTATATATCACTCACAAAATCCAACAGCAAGAGATAGAAAGAGAAATTCCATTTAAAATAACAGTTGATAGTATAAAGTATGGGATAGTATAAAGTTGGGCCAAATCATTATTAATCAGAAAAATCCAAATTAAGACAACTCTAAGATGCACTACACGCCTTTCAGATTGGCTGTGATGACAGGAAAAGACAATGATGAGTGCTAGAGGGGATGAGGGAAAACTGGAACAGTGATACAGTGTAAAGAGCTGAAACTATGAAAAGATGTACTGTTTGGTGCTGGCTCAATGTTTGGCATTAACAGATAATCATAGGCAAGGATTAGAAGGTGGGGTGAGAAAGTCAGATTTCACTTTGCAGCAGGAAAAGGAGGAGAGAAATTGGTGACGAGCCTCCTGGAAGTTTGTTTGTCTCCTTCATTTCTCTTCCTAAAGACCAATGACTTTAATTTATCCTGATTCTGGCTGATCCTGAGGCCTTCAGGTAGCTAACTTGGACTTAACAATATAGGGTTGGTGCAATTGTGAATTAATGCAACCATTCTGGAGATTAATTTGGAACTAAACTCAAAAAGTTATCAAACTGTCCATACCCTTTGATCCAGCAGGGTTATTACTGGGCTTATATCCCAAAGAGATCTTAAAGAAGGGAAAGGGACCCATATATGCCCAAAATGTTTGTGGCAGCCCTTTTCGTAGTGGCTAGAAACTGGAATTTGAATGGATGCCCATTAATTGGAGAATTGGAGAATGATTGAAAAAATCGTGGTATATAAATGTTATGGAATACTATTGTTTTGTAAGAAATGACCAGCAGGATGATTTCAGAGGGCTAAGTGAAATAAGCAGAATGAGGAGAATATTATACGTGGCAACAACAAAATTATATGATGATCAATTGTGATGGATGTGGCTCTCTCCAAAAATGAGATGATTCAAACCAGTTTCAATTGTTTAGTAAAGAAGAGAATCAGCTATACCTAGAGAGAGAACTATGAGAAATGAGTGTGATCCACAACATAATGTTTCCATTCTTTCTGTTGTTTGCTTGCATTTTTGTTTTCCTTCTCAGGTTTTTTCTTTCTTTCTAGACCCGAGTTTTCTTGTGCAGAAAGATTTCTGTATAAATATGTATACATATATTAGATTTAATATATACTTTAACATATTTAACATGTATTAGACTACCTGACACCTGGGGGAGAGGGTGGGGGGAAGAAAGGGATAAGTTGGAACAGAAGTTTTTGCAAGGGTCAATGTTGAAAAATTACCCATGCATATGTTTTGTAAATAAAAAGCTATAATAATTTTTTTTAAGAAATGACCTGGAAAAGGAAATGACACTCTAATATATTTGCAAAAAGCAAATAACAACAACAAAACAAAACAAAAAACAAAACAAAATGGGGACACAAGGAGTTGGAAATGACTGAAAATGAGTTAATAACTACACTATGGGATATTAAGTATCTTTTATTTCAAAACATCTCTCTACCAAATTTTTTATTTCTGTTGAGGTCACCATTATTTTTCTAAGCTTCCAGTTTTGTAATCTCAGTAGTATTCTTGATTACTCACTCCATCACTCCACATATCCATTTGGTTTCAAAACTTGACATTTTTATCTTCATGTCTCTTGTTTCTGACTTCTCTCTTGATTCAGAAAACATCATCATTTATCCCTTTTTCCCTATACAATAACAATTCCTTCCATGACTCTTGTCTCTTCCAAATCCAATTCATACTTCACATAGATATCAACATTATTTTCCTAAAATACATTTTGGTGCCACTAGCCTACTCAGAAAATCTGGTGGCCCCTCATTGCTTCTAGAATTAAACATAAAATCTGCTGTTTTCTTTTTGAAGCCCTTCACAAACTGGTCATAAACCATCTTTACAGCTTTATTGTATATTTCTTCCTTTCTCATACTCTAGTTCCAATCAAAGTAGTTTTCTTTCTCTTTTACACACACACACACACACACACACACACACACACACCCTCACTTTATGTTTCCCTTTTTCATTGGCTCTTTCCTATGTTTTCTGTGAATTTTCTTCTCACTCCCACCTAACAAAATTTCTAATTGAGCTTCAAGAGGCCACTCAAATATATTCTTTATGAAATATTTTTTATCCCCACAGAGAGTAGTTACAACATTCATAACTAAATTGTATTTCTCCATTTTATATTTATTCTCTATGCACTTTCATATGCATATGTTGTAAGCCTCACACCAAGAGAATAAAAGCTTCTTAAGATTATATATTTTCTTTTTTATTCCCAGGTAATAATAAAAGTTTTTTGTTTCTTTTTCTTTTCTTCATTTTTTCAATTTATGAGTAATGGTGCTACATATTTATACAGAAATCTTTCTGCACAAGAAAACTCAGGTCTAGAAAGAAAGAAAAAGCCTGAGAAGGAAAACAAAAATGGTCCACATCTTCCTGTTTCCTCTTGCTGTACTCTTATGTACATTGATACACATATTTAGACAGTTATTGAATATCCAAGACATTTTACCATGCTGAGTTCATAAAAATATGGAAAAAATCATGCAATTTGGCAATTTTAACTTTGAGCCCTATGAATAAATGCATTTTAAACACAGGTCAGAATTATATAATCCATCAAGTATTCTAAGCTCATCTAAGGTATTTTGTGACATTCTAGGAGTACAAAAAGCAGTAACAAAATTCAATCTCAATGGTAGGAATTCCATTATTTGAAAAGGCAGGATTGAATTTTAGGGCACACAAGTTAAAATTGATTTAGGCAAAAAATCATGAAACGAACATTTTGATGACACAATGATACCAGATAATGTAAACCAGAGAGGTTATGTCCAGGAAATAAGCCAAAGTATATAAAGTATAATGGACTAGAAGTGCAAATGATGATGGAGGTGGGTAAATATATTTTGTCTGGTGAAAAGAGGACTATATCTGGTTTCAAAAGATTTGTGTTCAATTTGCTATACAACCTATTAGATATGTGATCTTGGTTGGGGAGGGGGGCAACAGCGTGTATTTGTTCTGTTTCCTCTCCTGAAAAGGAAGAAAATGGGAAAATAATAATTCTACTTCCTGTATCATAAGACTTTTGTAATTCTCAAATGAGATAATGAATATAAATTTGTTTATAAAACAACATACCATATGATACTTGACATATCACTGACAGTATTGATAATAGACAAACATTCTAGAATGTTTAAAATGTATAATGATATGAGTCATTTTACTTCATTTTTTTCTTACATATACACATACATTTTGTATTCTACAGGGGATTTTTTAAAAGATTATTTAACCAAAATCCTTGTTGTTATAATGATTTTAATAGAATGATTTTTTTTTTTGGATAGAGCATGAAATTGAGAGTAAAATTGGTATTGGTCATGGTGGAGGCATATATCTGTGATCCTCACTGATGAAGAGGTTGATGCTGGAGTATCTTTTGAGCTCTAGAGTTTCAATTAAAGTGGATTGTGTCCACTAGAATTCACTGGAGGTTGAGGGGATGGTAAGAACCACATGGATTCAAGAGAGTGCTGTTCTGGTACAAGCCAAAAACAGAGTACATCAAAGCTTCAGTGTAGATCAGTAGTTGTTTGGGCCAGTCATTATTGTTAAACTTTTAGCCTTGACAAAATGGGAAGATAAAATAAAGTGAATAAGAGAGAAAGACAGCTAGGGAAGGAGAGAGGGGAAGGGAGGGGAGAGGAAGAAAGGAGAGGAGAGGAGAAGGGAAGGGAAGAGAAGAGAAGGGAGAGAAAGGGAGGAGAAAGAAAGGGAAGGGAGAGAAGGGGAAGGGAGGGAGAGAATAAGAGAATTGAGATATAGTAAAAAACCTAAACCCAATGATATGAGTCAAATTCCAGCTCTATTATTTATTTTCAAATGTTCTTTATTAATTCTCCTACTTTCTTTGATACTCAATTTTCTCTTTTGCCATTCTAGGGTTAAAAATCCTTGCTTGTCTTACCTATCTCACTGTAAGAATTAAATGTGATTATATATGTAATAACTTCTGTACTTTAACCACTGCAAAGTCAAGGGAAATGGAGGTACTTGTAATATTCTTCTCTAAATTGTAATGTTCTCTGGGAAAAGGTTTCTTGGGGGGCTTCTGGAGGCAATCTTTCTTTCAGTTCAATAATCACCCCAAATGCAGCCAGGTGTTAAAGTCCAAATCCTTTATCACCTCCTTCAAAGTCTTATCTCTGTCACTTGGGGCTCGGCTAGTTTTCTGGAAGCCTTCGGGATCTTGGTTTCAGTGTTCTCCACAGAACAGCCTGCCACCACTTCTCTGTCTTCCTTAGTTCTGCCGGACTGCCTTCTCTGGCTTCTGAATCTCCCCGAATGAAGACTAAATCCTGGCTGAGGCTCCGAGATATCTCTTCCTTTCTCATATTCTAGTTCCAACCAAACTTGATTCTTTCTGTTTTACACACACACACACACACACACACACACACACACACACACACACACACACACTTTATGTTTCCTTTTTTCTCTGGCCCTGACAGCTCCTCCTTATTATGTTCCACAATGAGTATACATCAATCATTATGTCACTAGGAAACCATTATTTGTTGTAGGATTAAATCAATGCTAAACTACATTTAACCACTGTCTCTTCAATTCCACTTACTTAGCACCTTGTTTCAAGTTCTGGTCCATAACAGGTACTATTATTATGAGTGCAGCATTGGAAGGCACTATAACACCCTTCTTCCATATCAGAGTAGATTCTTCAGATCATATAAGGTTATCTCTAGTTTAGTGGACTCCCAAGATCTGCATGCACTCAAAATCATAATCTCAGGGCTTTCCTCTGATGTGTTTCCATTTATTTGCCAGCTAAGGACTGTAATTAGTAGAAATAAAGCTATTTAATGAAACATACTAATAAAAAAAAGCAGTTGATGAGTTGCTAATTTAATTGGATTGTTTTTTAAAATATATTTTTATTCATTGTTATAAGGAATGACTCAATGTGTAGAAACAATTGTAAAATCTTACTCATGAATGTGCCATAAAAACAAATAAAAGAATGATTTATTTTTAAAATAAAATAAAATTTTGTTCTGTTATACCCCATTCACACAAAGAAAAAAAAAACAGAGCAAATAAAACATTTTCCCCTGTTAACCTGAGACCTACTATCCTGTAAGTGCCTGCATTGTCAGTAAGTAGAAATAGATAAATATAAGAAATATGGACAGGCATTCCTCCTGTATGGAGAGGCCCACTCAAAACTATTACATGTGGCCAGGGCACAGTCACTGAGGGATGCTTATCTTTTTGACATTTCAGGGGCCAACAATGTAGCAGTACCAGAATATCAGCAATAACTCCTGGTCTTTGAACTTTTTCTATTTCTAGTTTTTGGTTTTGAAAGGCCTCTTAACTGAAGTATTCTGTCTTCCTTATGGGAAGAATGAACTCTGCCTTCTTCTCATAGTTCAAAGTCTGATGTTTGCTATAGTTCTTTAAAACTTCAGCTTTTTAACATACTTAGCAGTGACCTAGCCAAATTCCTTTAAGGTGGAACAGTGTAGAAGAGGAAAGATGCCACCAGTTTCTTCCCCTACCTGTGCCGCAAGCAATAGGCTTTTTTTCTGTCAGTCATTTATTTGATGGTATTCTTTGCCTGAGATACCAACATCCTTAGAACAGAATACAAGGCTACACTCATCTATTTAGAGCTTTCATAATTTTTTGAACTAAAGCTATTTGGTCACTGGGGCTTTAAATCTACTAGATCTCTTATTCTAAGATGTGGCCATTCCCTGTTTCCCTAGTTGTATTAGGGGGCAGGGTTATCCTTCTTAATAGAAGTTGCCATCCCAATCACTGGTGATATTCCTAGATCCCTCAGTTTCTTAATTACAAAACCCTTCTCTCATAAAATAGGTATGAATTAGGTAGAAAAGGCATAGAATTTTAAAAAAATTAATCTAAGTGATGGAGGAGAGGGTCATCCTACCTCTGTTAAATATCCCTGGCTTTGTCTTAGATATCAGATTTTATCTCTTTTATATTATTAGACATATTAGCATAGACCACTTGTATCCCATGCATTCATTGTTAATGTAGTTGCATTTGACATTCGCTAACAGTCAAACTAGACCACGTACTCTTCCCTGAGCCCAGAATTCTGACTACCATGTGGACAAGTCATTTGAACTCTCTCATCATTGAATTGGTGCCTTCACATGTTTGCATTGGTAGTTTCCATTCTCCTTGGACTGCAGTCCTTACTTTATTTCACCTCTTAGAATACCTCGCTTGCCTCCCAGATCAGTTCAAATGGCAACTTGTACAAAATACAATATTCATGCGCTATTTAATAATACTCTCTCCCTCCTACAATTTGTGTGTGTGTGTGCTGTGCTGTGTGTGTGTGTATGTGTGTGTGTGTATCATACACAATAACCCATTTATAAATTGTATTCTGCTTCTCGATCCCATATGAACTCTTTGATTGTAGGAGCTAATTTTTTTTTTTTATTTTTTCACTGTATTCTCCCCTCCCTGCTACACACACATTTTTGATGCTTAATAAATATTTTTCAGTTTGGGTTATATTGGGACCTGAGCTAAATGATGGAATGTAAAAAAGCTGACAATATTAGTTTTTCCTCCTTTAAGACCTGAGTTCCAATCAGGTTCCAATCACCACTTGCTATCTGCTTGAATTTGCGATGTCATAAAATAGGGGTTAAATTCCAATTTTCTCTATCAAATGAAGTTTTTATGCACTTAAATGCTAATGTATGAAAAAGACATTGTAAATTAAATAGTTCCATAAACATATCATGTATTATTATTTTTAGAAATAGTTTTCCTTCAAATTAATAAATCAAGAAGTTTTTTTTTTTTGGTTTTGTTTTTTTACCAAAAAAGCCATGAACTTGCATCACTTATAATAGTACTTGCTTTTGTTTGTTGCTTCCTTCTTCCTGTCTTAAAACTGAGCCATTACTAATAAGTTCATTTTGGCATCCAATAGTCCTCAAATTATATGTATGAGAATGCTATATTATTTTGTGTTAATTTTAACCCTTCTTTATTTTTCTTCCTCTGATTGTTAAATGGGATTTTAAATTAAATGTCAAATGTTAAAAGAGAGTAAGGGTAAGTTTTGATGATAAACACAGGTGAAACTTCATATTTGTAGTATCAAATTGAATATATCTACTCCAAAGTGATGCTTTGTGTTGTTGTTGTGAGTCATTTCAATCGTATCTACTACTTTGTGACCCTGTTCTGGGTTTTTTTTTTTTTGTTTTGTTTTGTTTTTTTTGGCAAAGATATTGGAGTTTTTGTCATTGTCATATTGAAGGAGAGCAGAGTAATTAAAGATTACTGAAAAGATTGGTTAGTTTGAAAAAGCAACATTGAGTAAGGATTTATATTTTGACTAGTTTCTGAAGGAAATTGAAGAAGGAATTTGAAGAGAAGGGGCAATGCTTGGGAGTTCTTTCCACTAAACACAAGGTTTAGTATTAGAAAGCACATGGTGCACAAGCCAACTAGATTGCAGTGAATATTCAATATATTAAGGCTCATTTTTATAACTATTTAAAGATATAGCCTAATAATTTATATCTGATTTCTTGCTGTTTTTATATCTGCTATTTATATTAACTTTATGAAGTAATTATTTAGATGTTATTATTCCTATTTCAGAGATGACTGAGGTCCAGAGAGTTTAAGTGATTAGTCTCTGGATCTTATTATGGCTTACAGTTAGTAGAGGAGAATTCTTTCCCAAGTCTTTCTGATCCCAAGTCCAGCCCTCTATCATTGCATCAGTCTGCCTTTTTGAAACTGAATGAGAGAAAAGCATAGATAGAAAAGATGGGGTAAGCTGGAAGGAACCATTGAATGTCTTGAGTTTGACATGAATACTTGAATATGAATTTTGGTTTTGGTACTAGGGGACTATTTTATACTTAAATACACTTAAGTAGGACAACTTGTTGAAATAGTTGTCTAAAAAAGTCATTTAGGTATTACAATGAAAAAGTAAGGATTTAAAAAATAAGCTTAAGGATTTAAAAAATAAGCTTAAGAAAAGCATTCTTTGTTGTTGTCAGGTCATTTCAGTCATGTCTTACTCTTTGTGATCCCATGTGAAATTTTCTTGGCAAAGATACTGAAGTGATTTGTCATTTCCTTCTCCAGTTCATGTTGTAGATGAAGAAAAAGAGTTAACTGAGAGGGTCACACAGCGAGCATATGAGGCAGAATTTGAATTCAGAAAGATGAGTTTTCTTACATCCTGACCCAACACTTTACCTACTACACCAGGTAACTAGCTGGCCAAGGTACTCTTAGCATCCTAAATGAGCATAGAGAGCATGCATGATAGAGAAAGATTCACATAAGAGAAATGTGGTGAATTATATCATTAAGGAAGTATATGATTGGAAAAGAAGATAGATTGTTCATATGAGAGGGAAGGATAACTAAAGGACACCTACCATGCTGCACTGATGTTTTTCCAGTAGCAATAGATTTCAAAGCATCTGTTCCATGAAAGATGGATAAATCCTCTTTGGTGATTTATGGAAGGACACAGACAGGAGTCTTACAGAAAAACAAGTATTGGTTGTGAGCTACATTTTTTAATATGATAACTATATTGAAAGGAGGAGATATTTCATCTTTAATATGTTTCAATTATAAATTATTTTTGAAATTAGTGATAATCAAGTCATTGAAAATCAATAGCATTTGATTAGTTTAAATTAGAAAAATATATTTCTACTGTATGCATTATGTATTTCTCAAATCAAAATTTGGTTTCAGGCTAAAACCAAGTGTGTGAATTCATAGTGAAATAGAACACAGGATTTATTCAAGAACTTAGACATGAATCCTGGTTCTTTTATATAATCTTCCAGTGATTTTGTCAAAAGTCATTTAATCTTCTGGGGGTCAGAATTTCCTTATGGATAAAATGAATGGTTTTGTGGTAGATGGTTTCTAAGAACCCTGTCAGGTACAGATTCTATTCAGATCTCTGAAAATTATATTTCCACAAATAAGTAACATACTGAAAACATAGTAAGACCTCATTATTCTTATCTGACATAAGCAAAGATGTATAATAATCTGAAAAAATTACAATCTCTCTTATTTATATATGACTTACTTGAAGACCCCTCATTAAAAACCCTAAATTCTGAATTTTGCATGTAATAGTTTCTTCCCCAAATTTTGAAGTGTTTAAGACTTCAAGTACCACTTCCGGTTAAGATGGCGGAGAGGAGGCACACAGCTGCATAAGCTCCACGCTTTCTCTCACTATCCATTTCATTACAAGCCTCTGAATTAATGCTTGACTGAAAAAAAAAAAACCACAAATAGTTACCAAGAGAAGCCATCCTTGAGATTCGCCAAGAAAGGTCTGTCTTTACTGGAGGGCTGGGACGGTTTTAGATCGGGCGCAGGCTGAGGGCAGCGGCAGTGAGAACACGGGAGCAGACTGGAGAGGGGGTGGGGAGTGATCACAGCCGTCTCTGCGGGGAGAGCTTCGCTACAGGTTTGGATACTTTGCTCCGGCAGCAAGTCAGCAGCCCAGCAGAGAAGCTAAAAACACCGGGGCTGAAGAATACAACCCCAAACAGCTGGAGTCTCTCGGGACCTGGCCGCTCCCTCCCTTCCCCCCCCCCCCCCCCACAGTGACTCAGCATGCTCTGGGCTCAGGCACACACAGTCCTGCTAGTGCCTCACTGCTGCCCCCTGTAGTCTGTAGAGGAAGCTCGGTAACACACCCAGCCCCTCCCCCAAAGAAAGACTCCAGTTTTTTCTGTTTTTCTTTGGTAGTTTGTCTTTGATTATTAGACAGAATGAGCAAGAAGCTGAAGAGGACTTTAACCCTTGACAGCTTCTATACAGATAGAGAACAGACACTAAATTCTGAGGAGACTAAAAACAGACAGTCCCCAGGTGAATCCCCAAAGGAGATCATTTGTTCCTCAGCACAGATGAACCTCATAGAAGTGATTAAAAAGGCTATCACAAGGGAGCTAGAAGAAAAATGGGGAAAGCAGAGTGAGGCTTGGCAAAAGGAGAGGGAAGCTTGGGAAAAGGAGAGAGAGGCTTGGCAAAAGGAGAGGGAAGCTTGGGAAAAGGAGAGGGAAGCTTGGGAAAAGGAGAGGGAGGCTTGGCAAAAGAGCCTGGAGAAGTCAATTAAAGAGAGAGTGGATAAAGAAGTAAAATCCTTGAAAAATAGGATTGGTGAACTGAAAAACAAAATTGGCGAAATGGAAAAAAATTCCACAGAACAAAAGAACTCAATGGGACAATTAGAAAAAGATTTTAAAAAAGTGAGTGAAGAAAATATTTCACTGAAAATCAGGGTCGAACAAGTGGAATTGAATGACTCGAGGAAACAAGAAGAATCAGTCAAGCAAATCCAAAAAAATCAAACAATGGAAAAGAATGTGAAATACCTTCTGGGGAAGACAACAGACCTGGAAAACAGATCCAGGAGAGACAATCTGAGAATCATTGGACTCCCAGAAAAACATGATGAAAAAAAGAGCCTGGACACTATTTTCCAGGAAATTATCAAAGAGAACTGCCCAGAAGTCATAGGAACAGAGGAAAAAATAAACATTGAAAAGATTCATCGATCACCCACTGAAAGGGATCCTAAAAATCAAAACACCAAGGAATATAGTGGCCAAATGCCAGAACCTTCAGACGAAGGAAAAAATATTGCAAGTGGCTAGAAAAACCCAATTCAAGTATCAAGGAGCCACAATAAGGATCACCCAGGATCTGGCAGCATCCACGTTAAAAGATCGAAGGGCCTGGAATATGATATTCCGAAAGGCTAAGGAACTTGGTATGCAACCGAAAATAACTTACCCAGCGAGAATGAGCATCTTTTTCCAGGGAAGAAGATGGACATTCAACAAAGTAAGCGAATTTCATCTATTTCTGATGAAAAAGCCAGAACTTAACAAAAAGTTTGATCTACAAATATAGAACTCAAGAGAAATCTAAAAAGGTAAAGATTAATCTTGGGAACTATATTTCGACTATATAGATGTATAAAGAATACATGTATACCTTGTTCTAGAAATTGATGTGGAAAGGACATTGTACCAGAAAAAGGGTAAAGTGGGGGTAGTACATCTCATGAAGAGGCATAGGAAACCTATTATATCTGAGAGAAAGAATGGAGGGGGATGAATATAGTGGGTATCTTACTGCCTTCAGAATTGGCTTTAAGTGAAAAATCTTAAGACATATTCAATCTATGGTGAAACTTCTCCCACCTCATTGAAAAGTGAGAAGGGAAAAGTGAAAAGGGAAGGAATAAGCTAAGCGGAAGGGAATACAGAAATGGGGAGGGAAAGGGGTAAGATAGGGGGAGGAACTCTAAGGCGGGGGGAGGGATACTAAAAAGGGAGAGCTGTGAGAAGCAAGTGGTGCTCACAAGCTTAATACTGGGAAGGGGGGAAAGGGGAAAGAAGGGAGAAAAGCGTAAACCGGAGTTAACAAGATGGCAAGTAATATAGAATTGGTCATTCTAACCATAAATGTGAACGGGGTAAACTCCTCATAAAGAGGAAGCGGTTAGCAGAATGGATTAAAAGCCAGAATCCTACAATATGTTGTTTACAGGAAACACACCTGAAGCGGGGAGATACATGCAGGTTAAAGGTAAAAGGTTGGAACAAAATCTACTATGCTTCAGGTGAAGTCAAAAAAGCAGGGGTAGCCATCCTGATCTCAGATCAAGCTAAAGCAAAAATTGAACTAATTAAAAGAGATAAGGAAGGGCACTATATCTTGCTAAAGGGTAGCATGGATAATGAAGCACTATCTATATTAAACATATATGCACCAAGTAGTGTAGCATCTAAATTCTTAAAAGAGAAATTAAGAGAGCTGCAAGAAGAAATAGACAGTAAAACTATAATAGTGGGAGATCTTAACCTTGCACTCTCAGAATTAGATAAATCAAACCACAAAATAAATTAAGAAAGAAGTCAAAGAGGTAAATAGAATATTAGAAAAGTTAGATATGATAGATCTCTGGAGAAAATGTAATGGAGACAGAAAGGAATACACTTTCTTTTCAGCAGTTCATGGAACCTATACAAAAATTGACCATATATTAGGACATAAAAACCTCAAACTCAAATGCAGTAAGGCAGAAATAGTAAATGCATCCTTTTCAGACCACGATGCAATGAAAATTACATTCAACAAAAAACCAGGGGGAAGTAGACCAAAAAATAATTGGAAACTAAATAATCTCATACTAAAGAATGATTGGGTGAAACAGCAAATCATAGACATAATTAATAACTTCACCCAAGAAAACGATAATAATGAGACATCATACCAAAATGTATGGGATGCAGCCAAAGCGGTAATAAGGGGAAATTTCATATCTCTAGAGGCCTATTTGTATAAAATAGAGAAAGAGAAGGTCAATGAATTGGGTTTGCAACTAAAAATGCTAGAAAAGGAACAAATTAAAAACCCCCAGTCAAACACTAAACTTGAAATTCTAAAAATAAAAGGAGAGATCAATAAAATTGAAAGTAAAAAAACTATTGAATTAATTAATAAAACTAAGAGTTGGTTCTATGAAAAAACCAACAAAATAGACAAACCCTTAGTAAATCTGATTAAAAAAAGGAAAGAGGAAAATCAAATTGTTAGTCTTAAAAATGAAAAGGGAGAACTCGCCACTAATGAAGAGGAAATTAGAGCAATAATTAGGAGTTACTTTGCCCAACTTTATGCCAATAAATTCGACAACTTAAATGAAATAGAAAAATACCTCCAAAAATATAGCTTGCCCAAACTAACAGAGGAAGAAGTAAATATCCTAAACAGTCCCATCTCAGAAAAAGAAACAGAACAAACTATCAATCTACTCCCTAAGAAAAAATCCCCAGGACCAGATGGATTTACATGTGAATTCTACCAAACATTTAAAGAACAATTAACTCCAATGTTATATAAACTATTTGAAAAAATAGGGATTGAAGGAGTCCTACCAAACTCCTTTTATGACACAGACATGGTACTGATACCTAAACCAGGTAGGCTGAAAACAGAGAAAGAAAATTATAGACCAATCTCCCTAATGAATATTGATGCTAAAATCTTAAATAAAATATTAGCAAAAAGATTACAGAAAATCGTCACCAGGATAATACACTATGACCAAGTAGGATTTATACCAGGAATGCAGGGCTGGTTCAATATTAGGAAAACTATTAGCATAATTGACTATATCAATAACCAAACAAACAAAAACCATATGATCATCTCAATAGATGCAGAAAAAGCATTTGATAAAATCCAACATCCATTCCTAATAAAAACACTTGAGAGCATAGGAATAAATGGACTTTTCCTTAAAATAGTCAGGAGCATATATTTAAAACCATCAGTAAGCATCATATGCAATGGGGAAAAACTGGAACCTTTCCCAGTAAGATCTGGAGTGAAGCAAGGTTGCCCACTATCACCATTATTATTTAATATCGTATTAGAAACACTAGCCTTGGCAATAAGAGTCGAGAAAGATATTAAAGGAATTAGAGTAGGCAATGAGGAAACCAAACTATCACTCTTTGCAGATGATATGATGGTATACCTAGAGAACCCCAGAGATTCTACTAAAAAGCTATTGGAAATAATTCATAATTCTAGCAAAGTAGCTGGCTACAAAATAAATCCCCATAAATCCTCAGCATTTTTATACATCACCAACAAAACCCAACAGCAAGAGATACAAAGAGAAATTCCATTCAGAATAACTGTTGATACCATAAAATATTTGGGAATCTATCTACCAAAAGAAAGTCAGGAATTATATGAGCAAAATTATAAAAAAGTCTCCACACAAATAAAGTCAGACTTAAATAATTGGAAAAATATTAAGTGCTCTTGGATAGGCCGAGCGAACATAATAAAGATGACAATACTCCCTAAACTAATCTATTTATTTAGTGCTATACCAATCAGACTTCCAAGAAAATATTTTAATGATCTAGAAAAAATAACAACAAAATTCATATGGAACAATAAAAAGTCAAGAATCTCAAGGGAATTGATGAAAAAAAAAATCAAATGAAGGTGGCCTAGCTGTACCTGATCTAAAATTATATTATAAAGCAGCAGTCACCAAAACCATTTGGTATTGGCTAAGAAATAGATTAGTTGATCAGTGGAAAAGGCTAGGTTCACAAGACAGAAGAGTCAACTATAGCAATCTAGTGTTTGACAAACCCAAAGCCCCTAACTTCTGGGAAAATAATTCATTATTTGATAAAAACTGCTGGGATAATTGGAAATTAGTATGGCAGAAATTAGGCATGGACCCACACTTAACACCATATACCAAGATAAGATCAAAATGGGTCCATGACCTAGGCATAAAGAACGAGATTATAAATAAATTAGAGGAACATAGAATAGTTTATCTCTCAGACTTGTGGAGGAGAAAGAAATTTGTGACCAAAGATGAACTAGAGACCATTACTGATCACAAAATAGAAAATTTTGATTACATCAAATTAAAAAGCCTTTGTACAAATAAAACTAATGCAAACAAGATTAGAAGGGAAGCAACAAACTGGGAAAACATTTTCACAGTTAAAGGTTCTGATAAAGGCCTCATTTCCAAAATATATAGAGAACTGACTCTAATTTATAAGAAATCAAGCCATTCTCCAATTGATAAATGGTCAAAGGATATGAACAGACTATTTTCAGAGGATGAAATTGAAACTATTACCACTCATATGAAAGAGTGTTCCAAATCATTATTGATCAGAGAAATGCAAATTAAGACAACTCTGAGATACCACTACACACCTGTCAGATTGGCTAAGATGACAGGAAAAAATAATGATGAATGTTGGAGGGGATGCGGGAAAACTGGGACACTAATGCATTGTTGGTGGAGTTGTGAACGAATCCAACCATTCTGGAGAGCAATCTGGAATTATGCCCAAAAAATTATCAAATTGTGCATACCCTTTGATCCAGCAGTGTTTCTATTGGGCTTATATCCCAAAGAAATACTAAAGAAGGGAAAGGGACCTGTATGTGCCAAAATGTTTGTAGCAGCCCTGTTTGTAGTGGCTAGAAACTGGAAAATGAATGGATGCCCATCAATTGGAGAATGGCTGGGTAAATTGTGGTATATGAACGTTATGGAATATCATTGTTCTGTAAGAAATGACCAGCAGGATGAATACAGAGAGGACTGGCGAGACTTACATGAACTGATGCTGAGTGAAATGAGCAGAACCAGGAGATCATTATACACTTCGACAACGATATTGTATGAGGATATATTTTGATGGAAGTGGATTTCTTTGACAAAGAGACCTGAGTTTCAATTGATAAATGACGGACAAAAGCAGCTACACCCAAAGAAAGATCACTGGGAAACGAATGTGAACTATCTGCATTTTTGTTTTTCTTCCCGAGTTATTTATACCTTCTGAATCCAATTCTTCCTATGCAACAAGAGAACTGTTCGGCTCTGCAAACATATATTGTATCTAGGATATACTGCAACATATCCAACATATAAAGGACTGCTTGCCATCTAGGGGAGGGGGTGGAGGGAGGGAGGGAGGGAAAAAAAAATCGGAACAGAAACGAGTGTCAATATAAAGTAATTATTAAATAAAAATTAAAAAAAAAGACTTCAAGTACCCAAACAAAAGTTCAATTAATAATATATCTGATGATTCAGAATTTAAGAAAAAAAAGCTTAAATCCATTTACTTTTAAGTTGTACCACAAAAGTGATCTTAAACTACTTTAAAATTTTTAAGTCAAATATGTACATAATGCTGCATCAAAGGGATTAGTAAAGAGATAAATTTGAGGAAAGTATTTTTTATCTCTACTTTCAGTGGATTTCATTAAAGACTAAAACACTGATGTGGACAGAGAGCAGAAGAGTTATCCCCAAATGGCAGAGATAACACAATCTTCCCAGGATAGCCTAACAGAGACATTGACAGAATTGGAATCAGGAAGACCTGAATTTATATTTGAAATGTAAACACCCTCTCCCTAATCTCAACTTCTACCATGTAGACAAGTCATTTGATCTCTCTCACCATCTTTTTTTTTTTTTTTACATTTTTACTATACGTTATTAATAAAATAATATAGATTGTATTATATATTATAATATATAGCACACACATATTAGTACATATAGCATAATATATAATTATATATAGCATATTAATGAAAATATTATATAAATAGTATACTATTTAAAATGAAATATTATTAATAATATATGCATTATTAAAATAATAATATCAGCCCTATCCTCCCAGGGCTGTTGTAAGGGTCACATTGATAATGTATATAAAGCACTTAGTAAATCTTAAGAATCTTAAGCAAAGATAGTCTGAAAAAATCATTAAAACCAAGACTAAAAAAATGGCAGACATAGCTCTTTAAAAGTGTTTATCATTTAAATTCTCACTAGTGTTGTGGGGTGTGTATGGGGAATACTATTATGAGGAAAGACATAAGACTACAGAGAAAAAAAATAAGTTATGATACTACTGGGAAGAGGAAAAAAATCAAAATAGGAGGTCAGTTTCAGGGCAGAGAGTTCATTCCTGTTGGGTTACATCACTGGACTGGAAATCTAATCTCACAGATGACCTTCTAGCCCTTTCTTAATGTACTTTTTGTTATTCATCTGGGTGCAGAAAATCATAGTGAGACAGAGAAACTTTCTGCTGAAACAGGAAGAATTATATTTTTTACTACCTGTCTTACAGTTTGACCCTGCCATGACTGTCTAAAATCATTGCTTTTCCCCTTTTTTGACATTCAATTGTGAGTGTATTTTATTCTGTCAAGTCTTCTTGTCAGATATCTAAGATGAACTAAAAAGAAAGTGTATAAGGCACTGCTATGTTCAATTTTCCCCCTCTATTTTCAAAGGCAAGTAGGCTCTCTGTATTCCATCTGTCCATTCCCATGTGAAAACAAAGTACTATGGTTAAGGTTAAAGGCTCACTCTATGACAGTAATGGAAAGTGTTTTGTTTTGTTGTTGTTGTTGTTGTTTTGTTTTTACCAAGAATTTAGAGCCAAACCTTACTGAAGAAAAGATATATGTGACTTATAGTATAATAGAATTTGTAAGTTATGAGAAGATAACAGTCATTTAAACCAACTGACACCCCAAAAGGATCTTCATCATAGCATATAGGGCCAAGATCAAGTTTGTCGGGAATACAAAATCTACTGATCAAGGTAGGAGGAATGAGATTCTATATGAAACCAAGGAAGTGAGTATATTTTCAGGGAAGGAAAATGACAGTGGAAATGTGTCATCAAATAACATTTCATTTGATTTAACTCCTTCCTCAAGACTAAATTTAATAGCTCCTTAACTTTTGTTTAATGTTTGGCCTTCCAAGGTGATAGAGAAACTTTGAAGAAAAGCTGAATTTACTAAGCCCACATAATTGTGAGAGTGGAGGGAAAGGGATTAAAAGAAATGGGTTTGGCTTCTATAGGTATGACTCAAGTCTTCCCTTAGCATTTGAACACAGAATGTTATATTTATTTTTAAAACTTATTTTATTTTCAATTTATGGAATGATAAAAACATTTCCATAACACAATACAACAACAACAACAAAAGATGATTGCTTTGGAAACTGCATATCTACTATATACAATTTGCTATTCATTCCAAATAAATTTACAACACATTTATCATGTAAATTTATTTTTTCTCCCCCCCACCCCAAACCAGATGGCTCCCATTTGAAGCATATACACACATTTTATCAAGTTATATTTCACTGCAATCCTAGTCCTCCTCAAATACTATAGTTAAGGTACAATTCTTGAACCCTACTTCAGCTGTTATGTAATTCTGCTATACAATTGTTAAGAAAACATAATTTTAGTTCCAATGTCTTAGCAAAAGTTAGCTACATAAAAGAACTATTCACTCTTGTTTTCTTTTATAGGTTCTTCTGCCTTTTATCTCTTGGCCATGGCTATGTTTCTTTTTTCACTGCTATCCTTTTATTCTTTTCTTTAATCCACACAGCCAATCATGAATCCTTAAAATGTAGCTTCAACTCTTGCCAAACAACAATTAGTGGCCCAGGCTGTTGGGAGTTTGCACTTGTTCAAGTATCCTGGAAATTTTCCATCCTCAGCCTAAAAAGATCAGTATTGACAGTAATCTTAGCATCCGTTTTCATAAGTTTCCATAGATCTGGCTGGCTATATAGGTGGGGTTGAATCAACACATGCAATGTTATGGAATATGGTTATATTATATGAAGGAGAGGGGCAACAGAGACTTTGACAAGAATATAAGAATGTATGAAAATATCCATAATTTGTGTTATACTCTCCAATATCAGGATTTCTTTTTCAAAATTTACTACATTTCTGTACTTGCAGCTTCACAAGGCTGCTATTCTCTGTAGCTCTATGCTAGAAAAGGGAATATTATTTTCCCCCTTCCTTTTTGATGTCATTCAATTCTACATAATTCTTTCAATCTTTGTAGTATAGTCATCAATGTAGAAAATTTCTAAGTGCAGAATGAAGATAGGATTCCAACTTCTTGCAGCTTTTATCATCATTTCCCCAATTCAAACCAAATGTGCATAAAAGAGTCCCATTTTTCCTTTCTTTTTAACCTTGTTTCTCCCTTTCTCCAGTATAATCAGTTACCACCCTAACCTTCCAGTTCACAAGCCTTCTAGAAAACATTATTATCTCTCATAAGCCTTTCATTGGAGAAGGATGAATTAAGGAGAAAATATTAATATTTCCTAAAATTTCAGAATCACATTTCCTCCTGGAAATTTTTATACAAAATTACTAAATGTATGTCTTACACTTTGTTTTTCAAAATAAGCTGGCTTCTCCATTCACTTCAATGAAGGAAAAAATACTAAACACAAAGACTGGATGATGATGAAATGCTTTTAAGATGAATATTCCTTTCCCCTTCCCCTTATATTGCATGCTCCATAATGAGGTTACAAAAAAATTATGTTGACTGTATTCACTTGGCACAATAACCTTTAGGAGAAGATCATGCATCAACCCTGTCTTTCATGAATGTGATGGATAGTTGTATGCATTGTCTATTTGTAGTTGACTTTAAAATGCCAGGGCATCATTTTTCAATTCTTGTCTTAAAATAATGGAATATTTAAGAACTCTGAAGGCTTTGTTACATAATGTAAAATGTCATGTTCCCTGGTGTTAATTAGCTTGTGTTTTTCAACCAAGTGGTTCCACAACTATGTCATCAATTTTGATGAAGAAAACGTTAAACTTTAATATTCTGAAAAATGTAGTATAAGCCATTCTACAGATGAAAAACTGGCTATTACCAAAAAAAATCAGATTATATGGAATAAACACTAAGAGTCTATCAATCTGGATTAGATCCATAAAAGATAATGATGTATTTAAATATCACACACTCAAGAATGTGTAGAAAGGTTTTATAGAACAAAACTAATGACATAAACCTATAGTTTCTACTGATATGGAGGCCAGGCTGATGGATCTCTTCAGTTCAGATGCCCTAAGCCATAGGACAACTAAAATCAATCAGGCATCTGAGTAGTAAACCAGCACAGGTCAGAAAAATGGAATAAATTAAAACCCCCATTTTGGGAGCAGGCTCACGAAGGCAGACATATTTCTGGCCCCAATACAATCCCCAAAATAATAATTTTGAAATGTATCCCATCCCTAGGCCTCATTTTTTAGATGAGGAATGATCAAAAGCAACATGTATAATTACTTTTATTGAAGCAAGTTTTGCATTGAATCATCACTAGAACTCATTGGATAGGAGATTTGTAACAAGATCTACCTTATTGTAAATTTCAACACTAGTCTACTCAAACAACATACACACACACGTACATATATGTACACATATGCACATATATACATACATATAAATATAATATACATATATAATACAATTCTAAGAAAATTATATTTTCATTATCAAAAACCCTAATTTTAAGTGGCCTAAGGTAAACTATTTCTAGCTTTTCCCTTGAACTCAAGGCTTCCTGATTCCAGAGTTGGTTCTCTATCCACCTTGCTACCTAGATGCCCCACTGATTAACACTACCTTTCACATTTCTGTTTATAAGAGATTTCTAGCTAATGCTTCAAAAGTGAAGAATTGCCATTCCTTCAACATGAATTACTCAACCCTAACAAGGATTTCCTGCCCTCTTCCTTGCAACCTCACTAATCCTCTCAATATGTTTTACTTCTTCTAAATACCTATCCCTTTCTCCCTCATTTTAATTCTTGTCTGCATTTCATATTTTTCTTGCTAATTCTTCCTGTCTTCAGAATGTGACAATATAATCAGCACTTTTTCTAGATCCAACTTAAAGAGATCCTCATTTAAATCAGTATCTGACCATTTTTAAATAGACAAAAATGAACATCATTAGATAGCATATTTAGAACTGGAAGAGATATGAGATGCCATCTAGTTCAAACCCTTCATTTGACAAATGATTAAAATAAGACTAAGAGAACTTAAATGAATTTCCCCAAAAAACTATTAGAATTACTTTTCCATTTTAAATAAAGAAATGTCATTGTAAACATGCTTTATAGAATAAGGTAGAAAGGGTGTGAGAACATTTAGGAAGTTTTAGGAGCATATTTATTTATCTATCTAGAATTTATCTCTCTATCATCTTTCCTCAAAACTTATGTTCTGCCATTTTTTTCCCTTTTAAAAAACATAGATATCTAAAATACAAATCGGTTTGGTTAATCTCCGAGTTTTTGAAAAATAATATTTTGTTCCCTCTAAAATGTTCACAAATTGTGTGTGTGTGTGTGTGTGTTTTTACTATCCTGGAAATATTATTTCTTCAATAGTTGATAATAAATTTGACTTCCAGAGTTCCCTTCTATGTAATCTACTGAACCTTTGTCCAAACTTGAACTATTCTGATCTATTATTTTACTTTTCAACATTCAGGAGATGCATGTCAAGGGAATCCATTAGTAGCATTATATCCTTCATTTGTTTTTTGGCAGTGTTGCCTGCCATAAAGTATCTGTCTTGTACTATTTTAAAAATAAATTTAGCATATGGTTATATATATATATATATATATATCTTTCTGGATTATTAAAGATTCAACAATATGTACTTTTAGAAATCATTCTAAAAAGTGTATTGTAATCCTAAAACAAAGAATAAATCCACCTTTTCTGTTATTAGCATTGTTTTAACTATTCCCCAAAGACTTTAAAACCAGATTTTTGAGTACTGATGAACTCTTTTCCCTCTGGCATGATAAGAACCTTATCTTCTAGCAGCCTTTCTCAATCTTAATCAAATTCTATATTGAAATGACTGAAACAGTAATTTTCTATTACTTTTTTCTGGGGAAATAGTTATTTGCCATAAGTAATCCAATTTTTCTTTTTTGATATAAATGTACTTTAAAGTCTTCTTTATGAAATCCACAGCTATTCCAGAGAAAGCAGTATAACTTACACGATGGAACAACAAAGTCAATTAAAAATGTATAATGTACATTTCCCAAATTATGACAAGCAACTGGTTATATCTTCTTGCCCCTCAAACAGATATGCATATACAGATTATACAACCATGAAACTTCAGAGATGGAAAAAAACTTCAATGACTTTCTATTCCAAGTCATACATGTAAAATAATCTACTTTGCAACATGCCTAGCTAGGAGACACCTAGCTTAATTTAGAAGCCTTCCATTGGAGTCGAATCCATGAAAGTTTTCTCTCTTTTAGCCCATTCCTCTTTTAAGCAGATCCTATTTTTATGAAGACTTCACATATATTATAAATAAATTTATCTTTCTTTGAACTCTCTCTTTCCTCTACCTAATGTAACTAATTTTAGTCTCTGAGGTCAAGAAAAACAAGTGTTTTGTCCGTTCCATATAATAATAATTGAAATCTATTATTTTTTTTTTGTATTTTACTGTTACCTTAGATATATGTAAAAACAATTTTAAACATTCTTAATCATCATATTTTAATTCTCAGTCACCACAATAACTTTCTATGGTCAGAATATTTTCCTATTGTTTATTTTCTCAGCCTATAATTTGACATAACTCTTTGTTAAAGTAGGACTCTACTTCCAATGGGGAAGGTGCAGTATCTCAAGCTTCAGGGGGTTTGTACAGCCATTTTCATAGATGCTTTTAGGGATCTAGAAGTTTTCAATTCTTTCAAAGTGGTATGATCTAAGGAGAGGAGTTTACCAAAACTCACGGCCTGTGATCAGGTTTGTGAGAGACAGTAATTTTTTTCTTCTTCTGCAGAACTATAAGGAAGTTCTCAGCTCACTGTGGCTACTAGGTCTGATGTGTTTGTGCTCTGTATATTGGGGCTTAGGCTGTGCTGGATTATTACCCAACTATGATAAACCTTTCCTGCTGACCTAAATTGTCTTTGATATCTGCAGGCTGGGAGGTCTACATGCTGCCACTGTTACCACTGATTCAGTTGTCCTGAGACGTATTTCTGGTTCTCTGGGCCCTGGGTTGTGAGGGCCTGGTCTGTGCCCTACTGTGTTCCACTCTCACCCTGGTGCAATTAGCCTTTCTGCCTGATCTAAGTTGTATTGGGTTGGAAAATAGCTTCACATGTCTTTTTGTGGGTTCTACTGCTCTAAAATTTGTCCAGAGACAGCATTTAAAGGTATTTGAAGGAACATCATTTTGACTCCACCCTACATACCTCCACATCATCCCTCTACAGGCTACACCATCCCTCTATGTGTGTACACATATGTGTGTGTTATATAAACATGAGATTTTAAGAAGATGTTTCATTTTTTAATTAGAGAAAAGCTTATGTATAGGATCTTAGAGTCAGAAAGTCTAAAAAATTAGCCTTGAAGAGATGGAAGGCTCAAAAAAAATTGTAGTCTCCACAATCAGAAATAATCCTAACAAGAAAGAAAAGAGGAATGTATTTAAAGAAGGCAGTGTTAAGTGCACAGGGGAAGTCTGATGAGCTCAGATTTCATAAAAGATTAAAGGAAAGAAATATGATCAAAACTGCACATGAAAGAATGGCAAAGCATGCTTTGGAAAGTAGTAGGGAAGCTAAAGCCAAGGCTTAGATAAAGCTCTTTTTAAAAAACTGCAAAACAAGAAGTTACACAAGGGATTTAATTGTGTTAGAAAGAACTAGAAAAGATGGACATCTCCCCCATTCTGGAGAACTTAGTGCCATGCTTAAATATGAAAGATACACAAAGAAAGAAGAACATGGCAAAGTAAAGGCAGGAACTTGCCCAATTTCTCCCCCAAACTGCTCCAAACTCCTTTAAATAATGACTTTAAACAAATTTTAGAGCATCAGAACACCCACAAAGATGGAATAGAACATTTTTTCAGCTGAAGGCAACTTAGAAGCTCAGCAGAAAAGATCTTTGACCCCAGAATGGGAATTCAGCATGCAGCTTTTGGATAGCACACCCTGGCACAGCCCATGGACACAGCCTCAGACTTGGCTAGCACACTGCATATTACAGCTACAGTGGGAACACTCCTAACAGCTCCAGGGCAGAAAGAGTACTTGTGATCAGATTCCTATATGGGTCTCTGAAAACGGCTGCACAAAATCCTTGAAGCTTGGAACTGTGAACCCTCTATCCTAAAAACAGAACTCTACCTTAGTAAAGAATTAAAAGCAAAGTAATAGAAAAATAAGGAGAAAACAAAAAAAAAATGTTTCTTACCATTGAAAGTTATTATGGTGACAAGCGGGATCAAAATATACATTCAGAAGATGGTAACAAAGTCAAAGTTCCTAATCTCAATCCTCTAAGAAAAATAGGAATTGACCTCAGGTCATGGAAGAGATCCAAAGGCACTTTGGATATCAAGTAAAAAAAAAAATAGATGGGGGAACAATTGGGGAAAAATGAGAAAGAAAATTTGGTCAATTTCTATTTTAATTTGATGTTGTTGATTGAGGATATATATTTAAACAGAAAATGGTAAGAATAAATCAAGACAAAAACATGGTAAGGATCAAATTCAAGAAAATCTAGAGAATGAGAGAGCTTACATATTTAAGGGTGAGAAACTGTGTAGTTAATCATTAAAAAATAATGTAGAGAGGAGAACAAATAAAAATAAATGAACATTTATTATATGTCAAACACTGTGCTGAGTGCTGAGGAGTGTTATTGGAAAAGTGAAGGTAGACAAATGCTTCAATTTGCTAAAGTGGTGGCAAAGTGCATTTCAGGAACAATTTTCCTGCCAACATCCTAGGAAAAAAAAAGAGCCACCATGATTTCACTAAAAGCAAGAAATATAAGTTAACCTTACTTTAATTTTTGTAAGAGTTACCAGATCACGAGGTCAAATGAATTCCATAGAAACAAGATAGATTTAAGCAAGTTATTACAGAAATTATTTGTACCTTTTCATCCTTCTTAATCCTTGTCCATGTCCTCCCATAGCAATTCATAGAGAATCTAACCAAGATAATATATCTAGGTGTAGTGTCCTAAAAATAAACTCTCCAAATTTAAATGGAACTGAGATCAGCTAATGATAGTTGCTTCTTTAGGTTACCTGAAATTTAAAGTTTCTCCAAATTCCTTCCTTTTGATAATGATACAATTTTTATTAATCCTTTAATTATATATTCCTCAACATTGTTGTTATTTGAATAGAGAGGGTAATAGTTTTATATTTTACCCTTCCATCCTGAAATCTTTCTCTCCTCTCTGTAACAAAAAATTGCACAACACATACACACACACACTCCAAACTTATGATGATCCTATCTACTATATGACTCATAGTATCACAGTTCTAGACCTGGAAATTGACTCAAAAGTCATTAATCCAAAACCCTCATTTGACAAATAAGGTAACTATGGCCCAGGGAAGTCACACAGGCCGTAAACAACATCAGAGGCAAGAATGACTTCCAGAACCAATGTTGGGTCCAATGCCTTACTTTTCATGGATACTCTAGGACCTTTGGAAATAGAACCATGAACTATTTTACAAAATAAAATTTGGGGGACACTAAAACATTGACCCACATCAATCTTAAACTTTGCCCTCTGTGTTATGGAAATTCTTATGGATCCATAAGACACAAGACAGAGGAAGCCTTCTATTTGGCAGAGGGGAAGTTTAGGAACTATCAAATCACTTGCTTCTTTTCACTATGGCAGTTTTATCATCTAGATTGGGTTTCTCCCTATTTTAGTTTGGCTTAGAGATAAGGGGGAAAGTTTCTGTTCTCCCTCCCTATTATATTTATACTGAGATTTCACAAATGAAATTTCATAATGTGAAAGTAGTTCCAAACCTTGTCTAGAGGTGTATGATTTTTCAAATAAATTATGCCCCGTGTTAGCTACATCAAACCATCCATGCCGTAAATAAAGAGAAAAACATTTCATGTCCACTCACTAATGCATTCTTTCATTCTTTGATGGCTGCTATTGCTTCACATTAGGTACCGAAGGCTAAGGACCTTTGCTGTCAAAATATGGAGAACAAAGCCCTTTCTCTTCCACTTGCCTGTGAATACACCTGCCTGTCAGAGCTATTATTTAATTTATGCATTTGAAACCCACATCAAGAACTTTCCAAACATGTCTTCCATTGCTAATATCACAGGGATCAGATGTGGTTTTGAGTCATATAATTGGCTTTAGATATTCAACCCTGAAGGGTGGCAGTGGTTTAGACAAAATTTAGCACTTTGCTTCACATTAATGCCATTCATTTCTGATTACTCTGAGAAGATATAACCTTCTGTGCACTATCAATCTCATCATACAGGTACATAGTCCACTGTGGGGAGCATTTTCTAAATGACTAATAGTTGTCTGAAATTAAACCACTGCATTTATTTAATCCCATGCTCCAAGATAATTTTTGTTGAGACAAATATCATTTAAAAATGATTTGCCCTTGTTATTCTTTTTGTAGCTAAGTAAATAGGACAGCTACCTCCCCATTCCAACTAAGTAAAGTGAGAATTAAAGAAGTGAAATTGCTCAATATGACACAGCAGGTGAATGAGGAATCAGGACTCAAGTCTAGTTATTCTCAGTCTGGATAGTAAGCTGAAACACACACTCTCTCTCTGTCTCTCTCTGTCTCTCTGTCTCTCTCTGTCTCTGTCTCTGTCTCTCTCTGTCTCTCTGTGTGTGTCTTTCTCTCTCTTATTCTCTTCTCTATCTGTGTGTGTATGTGTCTCTGTCTCTGTCTCTGTCTCTCTCTGTCTCTCTCTCTTTCTCTCTTTCTCTTTCTCTGTTTCTGTGTGTGTCTCTCTGGGTGTCTGTGTGTCTCTCTCTGTCTTTGTTGCTCTGTCTCTATTGCTGTCTGTCTCTCTGTGTCTCTCTGTGTGTATCTGCCTATCTCTCTCTCACACACATACACACACAAAGAGGCACATGTAATCATACAAAATGCATAGTATACTTCAGTGCTATTAGATAATGGGGGAGTAGAAAGTTGAAGGCTGCTATAAAGTCCCAGAGTGTGATAATGTGTGGTAATGGGACTTCTTTCCTAAGAGGGATGGCAGGAAGGTGAAGAGGGCATCTTCTTACTAGCATAGCTTCATAGTTTGGGCAGCTCAGAATCTCCAGCCTTGTTATGGTTCCTGTTCTTATTCCAAACACCACTAAAATTAAGCTTGAGTCATATCTTTATACCAAGCCTCTTTCCCTCCAGTCTCAGTTTGCATAGCCAGTGCCTCTTGTTTCTCTATGACTGAGTTCCTGCCTTGGCTTTGTTTCACCCATGCCAAGACCTTCACAACCGGTATTCTCTCTGAGTTCGCCACAAATGGAGATCTTGTTCTGGAATTCTAATATTTAGATCTTAATGGCCAGCAAAGGCTTGTCAGTGTAACACAGGCTAATCCAATAGGACTTTTAATTTTATTTCTTCCTTTCCTGCATATCTTTGAATTCTCAGCTTAATCAAAAGACCAGCTCAAGTGCCACCTTCTTTGATGGATTTTCCTTACTCTCCCCAACTACTGGAGCATCTTTCCCCACAAATTACCTTGAACTTATTTCTTATATACTAATTTATACATGTGCCATGTAAATGCCTTCAGAATAGGACTTGTTTCATTTTTGTTTTTATATGTCTCATACCTAGGTCAACAAATGTAGTAGATGCTCAATTAATGTTTATTGATTGATTACCGTTTGGTCAAAAAAGGTGATTCTTTTCAAGGATATTCACTGGGGAAAAACTTCACAGACAGCTGTGGCTCCCGTAATTCCTGAAAACTAGAGCATATGGTAACAGCTTCTGCAAGAGGTAGAATGATGATGTAGTTCTGGATGATGTATGGCATTCTTACAGCTTGGACCAGAATATACTGCTGCCTGGCACTTTTCTCTGGCCTTGAAATGGCACGGGATCTACTGTTCAAGGTGGTGGACTGTTACAAGAGCCATCTGCTAGTGGCTGCTGAGAAGCTACTTCTGACCAGCAGAATAGATCCCTTCCTGTGAGAGGATGATAATGATAAAAGGAGACTGAGAGGCAGTTGCATTCTTTGACCTTTCTCCTCTTTTCTTTTCCCAATTCACAGTAAATGTTGATTTGCAATTCCTTGGAGTGTATTAGGATTTACAGCTGTGGGGAATTTCAAAGAACCCACCAGCCCCTTAATGGTAAAGTCCCCTTTAACCCTTCTTGGTTTTGCACTTAAATATGGTCCTTAACAGGTTTTCATAGATTCTAGTAACACAATTCAACCAATCACATGCTGTCAGTTAGCCTTTGGTATTGCAGACCTATCTTATGACAAGCAACAGAAAGTTTTAATCATAGAGAAATATTTTGAAACTCTTTGGTTGTAATCTCTTAGATTAAGTCATGCTATTCCTGATATGTTTTAAATTCCCCAATCTAATTTCTGTGTTATTATTGAAGCCCATGGCACACAACATGAAGTAAGCACTTTTTTTTAGAGGTGTGTGTGTGTGTGTGTGTGTGTGTGTGTGTGTGTGTGTGTGTTGCTAATAGTTTAGTTTACTGGATGAAAGAACTTTTTTGTTTCTTTGTTTAGTAATTTGCAATCTGGTTTGATTTTTCCTCATCCCATTTGGGGTTTTCTTGGCAAAGTTTCTCAAGTGGTTTATTATTTTCTTTTCCAGCTCATTTTACAGATAGGTAAAATGTGGCAAACAGCATTAAGTGACTTGTCCAGACAAACACAGGTTGTATGTGTCTGAGGTTGGATTTGAATTTAGTCTTCCTGACTTCAGACCTGGCATTCCATCTATCATCCTCTACCTGTCCATGAAAGAATTAAGAGTTCATATTTTATTATTATCATTGACTTCCTTCTTGAGCATTTTGTTTTATAATGCAGTTCAGATCTATATAAAGGCAGATATTTGCAACACTCTATAATGTGAGGAAAATATTTTTGTATTCTCTTCAGAAATAAATGAATCTGAGGTGTCATCATCAAGGACAATATATTAGATGGATATGGGAAGAAACATTCTTTCTATCTCAAAGATATGCTCTATCCAATTCTCTTTCAGAATTGGACCTATGACATACACTATAAATTGAACTGTTAGAGTTTAATAGTCGGTCTCTGAAAAAGCCAAATTCTTTCCTCCTCCAGCTCCTGAGGTCTATCAATTTATTAGGTGAGCAAGTTACTAGTGAAGAGAGCCAGTGGCTTCCCCATAGAGCTCAAAACCCAAATGATGCAAGACAGTTGTCACTCCCATTTTAAGTTTAGAACAAAGAGCATAAATGGAAAACAATATATACAATTAAGGGAATGATAGCATCAGCAGGGCTCAGACAATATGATTAGCTGAATGTCTAAAATGTGAGTTGGTAACAATCCTTTCCTTCTGAACAACTTGATGAAAAATTAAGGATTTCTTATGGGAATGTGTTGCCTAGCTTTGATGATTAAGTCCAATGCATAAAATAATAGCCCATTCTTTTTTTTCTTTATGAAGATAAAGACCTGGTCGTTATGTTAGCTTTAAGCCTAAGAAACTTATATAGTTTTATACATTATTATGTGGAAATAATAATCTGTTGATTATCTCCAGTTTCTCTTTTCTAGATCTTATTTCTATGTGGTTGTTTTGTTGTTGTTTTTGTCTCTCCCATTTGATTGTTAATTTCTTGAGATCAGAGATTGATTCTCTTGCCTTTCTTTATAACTTAGCATGGTGACAGGCATATGAGAAATAATAAATAATAATAAATCCCTGCTGATTTGAGTGGATGGAAATGGTGACTGAACGAAGTACCAATTTCTATGACTGCTTTAGGTTATTCTTGTTCTACATATATTCATATACATAGAGAAAAATTTTGTTTAAGATACTAGTTTATGAAACTTAAGGGATAATTGGCTTTAATTGTGCATATATAAAATGTAAGAGGTTAGAATATCCTTTGGTATGGTTAAAATGCTATAATTTGATATTATTCTCTCATTTTCAAATAAATGAACTTTTAATGGAGGTATTTAACAATTGTAAAAATAATATTTTTTTTAGGAAAAAAAAATTCTCTTTAAAAATAGAGGTTCAAAATGAAAGCTACTTGTAATATCCTATCTAGCAAGCGTAACACTTCCCTATACTATTCCCTGAGGGGTCCAGGAATGAGAATTGAAGACTTTGGGAATGTGGCTTCATCATCTATTCTGTCTTTTTGACATATTGAAACTTATCTTTAGAGAAACCTTAGCTATTCAGCTATAGGGTATTAACATTTCACAAGTGTTAAAATTCTGGGGCTACATTTTAGTATACAGAAGGAAAATTGCATTTGCTACACTATCAAGTTTTTGTGCTTAAAGCCTGATCTGGTAAATTAAAAGACATGAATAGAAAGATAAATCAGGCACATCTTATTGATTAAACTGTGTTTTTTTTTTTATTGAAAATGAGCCAAAAATACTTTGTGTTTAGTTACATAAAGGTTTTTAAGATTTTATTCAAAATAACTTTCTAATGAAATAACAGTTGAAGCATCTTATTTTCTAATTCAAACTTAATCCTCTAAACTAGAACCATCTACTAAAAGACATACCTTTATACTAACTTCGTAGTAATCACGTTTATTTTTTTTTACTTTTTTCTGAAAAAAAAAATATATATATAAATTTGTTACTCCAGTATTTAAAAATGTTTATTAATATTATTCCCCAGGGAAGATCTGAAACAATAATATCATTGTAGAAAGTCTCTTCTCCTTCTGGTTGATGTTTTCATTTAAATCTGAAAGATAACAATCTTTGCATCTTTGAATTAAGGACCAGAAACTATTTGAAGCTGAAGATCAAGATGAGAGAGAATAAAAATTTCTCAATTTCTTTGCAGACTCCCCAAATTTCTGAATATTTCAATACTATTGTTGTATTTATTTGTTGGAATCAAATATCCTAATCATGATTGTTCGTATTAAAAAGGCTGCTTCCAGAAATAGCCTTAGTTTCAGTTAAATGCACCTAGGTGCTAAAAGTTCAGATCTTTTATTGTGTCCTTCAATATAGTCTGGTTAGCTTTCTTAGAGGCCTCTCTCTCTCTCTCCTTGGTTCTAAGAGCTCTTGTAGCTTTATCCTTTGCTTCTGCCTCTATTTTCTTCAGCCTCCAGCCAGCACCAAGGTGAAAGTTGTAATGAATCTTTCTTGCCTCTGAGAGAGGGATTCTGGCTGAACTCATTTGATGCTCCCCTCTCAATCTAATTCAGCTGAAGTCCCTTGACTGGCTCACCAAAGTTCTATTTATGCTCCTTCTCCGAGAGAGTGGGATTATGGGTTTCCTTTCAGAGTGCTCTCTGGTCCTAAGAGCTTCTTGCTTATATGAGCTCTCTAAAGGTGTGAACACAAGTATTGTTTCTATCAATTCTACTTAGTACGTTGTTTCTTTTGGCCCATAACATTTCCTTGTAAGATCAGATCAATCACACTGAACCATGCTAAATTAGATAATTATTGTCTCTATCAACTCTAATGACTTTACACTTTGTAAAGATTCCAACACTTATGCTTAATTTTCTCCTCTGGTTATGTTATATTCTTCTCTAGTCTGTAATAATTCCTTAGCATATTTATACAAGGACTGTTATTTATGATGCTGGAATAATGTTTTTCTTCAACATTCATAGCTTTATATTTATAAACTTTCACTGAAGGTTGTATCAATTCAAATTATTTTGAAAACCTATGTTAGCTTAATCTTATTCCACATTCTTTCTTCCTATTTAACATTTCCTTTTGCCCCAAATAGATGTAATCACAATTTTTTTATTAAAGCTTTTTATTTTTCAAAACATGTACATAGACAATTCTTTAACATTAGCCTTTGCAAAACCTTGTGTTCCGATTTTCTCTCCTTTCCCCCACACTATCCCCTAGATAGCAAGTAGTCCAATATATGTTAAACATGGTAGAAATATGTTAAATCTAATATATGCATACATATTTATACAATTATTGTGCTGCACAAGAAAAATCAAATAAAACAGTAAAAAAGAAGGAGGAATAGAAGAAAGAGGAGGAGGAGGAGGAGGAGGAGGAGGAGGAGGAACATGAGATGCAAGCAAATAACAACAAAAATAGTGAAAATGCTATGTTGTGAACCACATTCAGTTCCCACGATCCTCTCTCTAGGGTGTAGGTGGAACTGTAACCACAATTTTTAACATTTGTTTTTAAAACTTTAATCAAATTCTCTCCTTTCTTTCCTCCCCAAGAAGGCAAGCAAATCAATTTAGGTTATATTTGTATATTCAGGCAAAATATTTCTATATTAATTGTTATCAAATAAAACAGATTGAAAAATCAGAAAAAAAGTTTTTTTTTTTTGTTTTGTTTTTTAATATGCTTCAATTCACACTTAGACACCATTATTTCTTTCTCTTGACACAGTTGGCATTTTTTCATCACAAATCCTACAGAGTTGTATTAGATCATTGTATTGTGAGCATAGTTATATCATTCACAGTTGATCATCATATATGATTGCTGTTACTTTGAACATAGCACATTTCACTTTGCATCAGCTTATGTGTTTTTCAGGGTTCTCTGAGAGCATCCTTCTCATCATTTCTTATAGCACAACATTACTCCATTACAATCACATACCACAGTTTGTTCAACCATTCCATAATTGATGGACATCCCCTAAAATCCCAGTTCTATATCACCAGAAAAGAGCTGCTATAAATATTTTGTTCATATAGGTCCTTTTCATTTTTTAAAATATCTTTTGGATACAGATTTAGTCGAGCATTGCTAGGTCAAAGAGTATGCAGAGTATTATAGGTCTTTGGGTTTAATTTCAAACTGCTCTACATATTGGTTGAAGTAGTTCACAGTATAACAACAGTGCATTAATATCATATTTTCCCCCTACAGTCCCTCCACCACTAAGTTTTCTAATTTTCCAAGATGACATGATCTAAGGAAAGGTGGATTTACCCTACTGGCCCAGGCCCTTGTCTTTGAGCAATACAAATACAGCTGCAACTTGCAGTGTGCTAATGCTCCTCCTCCCTATGGATTAAAGTATGGATAAAGTAATGGGGTTCTACTCATCACCAGCAAAGAGACTACTGCAATCTGTTTATCAGTTATTTGACATCTTCTCCCTTTATCTTGAGGATTGAGGTCTCGAGAAGCAACATAGCAGTAGCAACAATTGCTGCTGCTGCTGCTGCTGGTGGTGATGATGATGATAAAGATTCAGGTTCTCCCTGGTTTGCTGGTGCCTGCCTGTGCTGGGAACGTATGCACTAGATAGTGCTACACTCCTGTGTACATATAATATGACAGATTTTTCATACTGATTTTCTAAGTTGTCTCTAGCTGGAAAATTATTTTATACCATCTTTTTTTGGATTTTGTAACTCTGAGAATTGAATTATGGAATATGTATTATTTAAAGGTTTTTGGAGAGATTTAAAGGAGAACTCAGTTAAGTTGCTCCCTTTTCTTCACCATCTTGGCTCTGTCCCTCTCTTTTGTACTCCTTTTAAAACTAAAGCTAAGCACATTTAAAACTTAATAATATGAATACATTTTATGGAGAATTTTATTAAAAACAAATGGAGGAATGAAAGAAAAAAGTTGTGTAATTTTGTTTCTATTTCAAATGAGCTAAAAATAATTATCAGCCTTTTACCTACATAATTCTGAAAATGAGAAAACACAAAATTATCCATTCAGTGAATGCAAGTATCATGAAAAATAACAGTATGATCCTTACAAAGGAATTTAGTCAAAATGCAACAAAATTCTTTAATTAAGCTTTTTGTTATTGTTCTTTAAAATGTCTTTCCTTTGCTCAGCTGACAAAGTTGCCTTGAATATTGGGTATTTCTCAGCTAATGATCAAAATAGAAAAGAATATGAATAGAAAGAGAAAAATATAGAAAAATAAAAGTAACAATGAAAATGTAAATCTCTGGGGGAAAAGATATTTTAACCAAAGAAATATTTATGTTGCTATTGAAAATATATCTAAGAGAGAAGAGAGCAGGAGTCAGTTTGTGAAGACTCCTTGAGAAATGTAGGTTTTCACCATAGCATTCACAGAACTAAAATTATGTTTCTTTATAATCATGCATGATAAGAAGCATGTTGAGAAAGCTGAGATTATACCCTCTTTGTCTTTCTACCTTCTCCACTATTGATCATAATGTCTTAAGTGGTTAAGGTTTTTTTTTTTTTAATAAACAGTGGGCATGTATAATGCCTTAGTGCAGAAATTTCCTCTGCCAAGATTTCAGAAGTCTATGATTTATTTAGAAACCACCTGAGTCACATAGAAGCTAATGATTTGCCTACTTCAACAGTGTCAGAAATGTGAATGAATTCATGACTTTCTGATGCCAGCCTGATTAGAACAACTATTTAATCCACTATATATCCATGATAGTAGGTTATTATATAATCATCATTGGCTGAATTAATATGTTAGGTGATTAAGGTGAAACAAAGCCATTATTTAAGAATTCCTTGGAAAGCTGTTGCTGAATCTTGGATTTTTCCTTATATTTATTGACAACTAAGAATGATCAAGGACCCTGAAAGTGCAGGAACAGTGTGGACATCTTAGACAACTATGGGATTTCTTTGCCAGCGTTCTGATAATAATATTAGAAATTATTTCTTCTCTCCTGTGTGAGGAGATGCTACTTCCTTTGAATGTGCTCAAATTTTGTGAAATACTGATAGTATTTTTTCTCTTAGGAATGATCATCTTAAGTGGGCCAAGACCAATATTGAAAATGATAGGTATTTAAAAAACTATCTTCACTTCTATTATCACTTTGTTTCAGAAATATTAGCATAGAGAGGTGAATGTTTTGAGTGAATTAAAGTTACAAAGTTTAGACAAGTGGTGGGAATGAAAAATTGAAACTAATAGAGGGAAAATAAATCCTCAACAACAAACTTGGGCAATCTTTTGGTCAACATAAAGTATAAACTTTCCCCCTTGTCAACAGAGAATTTGTTCTGTGTTGTTATTTATGCAAACTAGATTCTTCCCTCAAGTGTCCATCTTCAAAACAAACAAATTGAAAACAAACTTACATATTAGGTTGAATGCTCCTCTGTGCAGGGACTGTGATGGTGATTATAATATCTTTTCTAATAATGTCTCTAAATAATGATACTCAAATATTTTCCGATGATTGATGACATATAACCATAATAATAGTTATGTATCTAAAGGGATAATTTGATCCAAATTTTAGTAGAAAATTTCCTAGAAAGTGAAGACTCTTTCCCATCCGGGCAATTCATTATGGTGTTCACTTATTAGTGGTGGGAGATGAAATTTGATAATGTACATAAAAATACTTTGAAAACTGTTGTTGGCTACTAAAATATAGGATGTTATTATCTTTTTTTATTTTTTAGTTTCTGGAGCTCAAATGCAAAAAATAAAATAAAATAAGAAATCAGTTCCATGTACTACACAGGAAAAATTGCAAGAGTAAAAAATCCCATTAGAAATATTTCTCTTCAGAAGGAATTAAGTTAATAGAGTTAAACATTTATTCCTCCATTGAGAAGTACAGACACAACTGGGGGTGAGAGTTTTATATACAGACTTTTATATAGATATAGGTAGATACAGATATAGATAGATGGATATAGATATACACATATGTGTATATATATAGATATATAGGTATATAGATATATATAGAGATAGAGATGGAGATATACATAGATACGTGTGTATGTAAGTATATATATATATATGTGTGTGTATATGTATATATATATATGTGTGTGTGCACATATGTATATATACATTATATACATATATATGTATGTATAAGATTTTTTGAAGTAGTTTATATAACTCTGTGTGTTGTGTATAGAGGGCATAGAAAGAGTTTTGACAACTCTTCAGTAACTTATGATCTTAGAGTGGTGCCTGGACATGGAAAGATTAATTGGCTTGTTGATGAAGTAGAGACAAGACTTGAAACCAAAGCTTGATTATAGCAAGTCTTTCTTATATTGTGTTGTTTCAACATATAACTTACAGGATCTGGAAATTTAGAAAGTTCCATGGTTTCTCAGGCCAGCACATAGCATGACTACTTATAAAAATTATCTTGAAAAAAAGGGCCTTCATTTTACAACTTTTTTGTTGTTTAGTCTTTTTTCAGTCATGTCCATTTCTTTATGACCCCTTTTGTGGTATTCTTGACAAAGATATTAGATTAGTTTGCTATTGCCTTGCCCAGATCATTTTATAGATGGAGAAACTGAAGCAAATAGGACTAAATGACTTGCCCAGTATCTGAAGGCCATATTTAAATTCAAAAAGAGGAATCTTTATGACTTCATACCTGGAACTCTCCACCTAGTTGCCTTCTACAATCTTACAAATCACAAATATAGAAACACTAGTAAAATTACAAGTCATCTTTACTAAAAATAAACCATATATTTGGCATTTTGCATGAAATGTTTAAATTTCAGTATTATTTTTTAAAAATAAAATGTACATTGCTATGGACAACTAAACACTCAGGGAATTAACAGGAGAGAAATAGAATTTCTGTAAATTTATCGTGTTTTCCATAATAATAATGTGAGATTAAGTAATTTGCAATTAATTGAACATTATTAATAATATATTATTTAAAAGAAAATTCCAATATTTGGCTATGAATTAAAGTTCTAAATATATTTCATGGAACAGATTAATTAAGCATTTGGTCTTACAATCCTATTTCAAAGAAAATAAAAAGGTATGTTAACAAATGTATGTCTTTGTAATTTGGAGGTCAGTTCTGTTTGTTCTTTTAGAGTATAAAATGTGTGGTGAGCATTTAATGCCCTTGCGGGTCTCATAATGTTGAAGGCATATCAAAACATACTTACTTTCATTTCTCTGGGGCATATGATTTCTATCTGATTTAAGTATTCTGGGGGAAAATACTCCACAGGATTTTGAGTCAAAGGAATTATGTTCATTTTTTACTGCCTTTTACTATTTCTGCGACTTTCTTCAAGTCACTTCTCTTTTCTGGGTTTCATTAATAATGGTACACAAATTGATCATCAAAGCTTTTTCTAGTTCTCTCTATGTTTGCCATGAGTCTATCTGTTAATTCCATCTATATATTTAATAACAAAGATCCTCATTCCTACACAGAACCTCACATTAAATTTCTCATTATCATCTGTGATCATCATGTGGAATTTCTATATTGCACAGGGGCTAGTTCAGTTGTAAAATCTAGGTCACATTTCCTACTTTATTGCAACATATAGGGACTTGGGATATTCTTTAGCCAAACTGGGGTAATACAAATTTTAGAAGCATCTTCCAAGCTGAAAACTTTTATGGGTTTGAGAGTATACTATATGTTTGTAATCTAAATACCAGCCTAGTTAATAGAAGACTGATTACAATTAACTGATTTTTTTTTTTTTGGCTCAGTGACTCATAAAGACTTATAAAGAGAGGTTTGTTTTCTATTGATGAAGACAGGATCTATTAAAACATACATCAGTGATTCTATGGAAGTTATAGAAGTTCTGATGGAATAAAGAGTATTCCAGATAGGAGGAGTTTAGATAAGTTTGGGAGATATTTCAACACACTATTAAGGATAAAACTATATAGGTCCATTAGGTTCTTGAATATCAAAATTGGATTCTTCTCTCTATATCTAGGTCAATCTCTTGTCTGTTATTTAGCATTGAACTATTACAGTCAGAAGAATATATATTTTCTCATTTGCAGACTGTTTCATCATTTTCTGTAAACTTATGCACCAATTCCCCTCTTCAACATAATGAAAAATATAATAATTGCATGAAGCTCTTCAGTGAGTAATAAATCAATATTTTGTTGAAGTTAACCCCATTCTTTTTGAATAATTAAGGGAATTTTACAATACGCAAAATCTAAATTTCCCTGTTTGTAACTTAAAGATACTGTGTTTGTTCTGAACTCTTGATCAAAGTAGAACAAACCCAATCTTACTTTTGTGCAACCTCATTTCAGATTCGTGAAGACATTTATAATGTTCTCTTTTAAGCTTCTCTTTATTTCCCTAAACAGGTTAAACATCTACACTTCTTTAAACTGATCTTTCTCCACATGTTGGTAATTTGAGATTCTTCATCATCATGGTTGCTCCGTCTGGATGCTCTCCAACTTACCAGATTCCTCATTAAATTGTAGTTCCCCAAAATGAACACAAAACACCAATGCTGATCTAAATAAAGCTGATTAGCATGATACTAGTTCATATTTTTAGTCAAAGAACTAATGCATCTCTTTTTTATTTGAATAAATTTTATTTTTCAAATAAGATATTTTTCTCCCTCTTACCCTCTTCCCAACTCACAAAGGAAAATAAAAGAAAGAAAAAAAAAAAAAATCCTGTTAACATTATTGTGTCATAGGAAATAATAAAGATGCACAATTTCAAAGAAAACATATGAACTGATACAGAGCAAACTGAATAGAATCAAGAGAACAATTTACACTATAACATCATCATATTAATGAACAACTAAAAAAGTTAGAACTTTAATCAATAAAATAACCAACATTTTTATTGCAGAGGATTAATGATGAAGAATACAATCTATCTCCTGACAGAAAGATGATAAAGCAAATATGCTGAATGAGGCATTTCTTGTTAATGAACATTGATATTTGAATGCATTACGATGATCTAACAATGATTGGATCCAGCCATTCTGAAAAGAAATCAGAGGTTAAGTCACTCACTAAGATCACTAAGGATCACACAACTAGTAAATGGCTGGGGTTAGATTTGAACACATCTTCATAATAGCTTCTTCCTCCAAGAGTTTTTGTTAGGACTAAATGATAGTATAAATTATGATGTTATTATAAAGTGCTTATCCCAATGCCAGGAACATAGCAAATTTTATATAAATGTTAGCTACGATGATGATGAAGTCTAAAAGGAGAAACACTGGAAGAATCCCTATCAACTATAGGAGCAAAGCAAGAATTCCCTTTTCCCACAATTTTATTTGACCTAAGTTTTAGAAATGTTGGATATTGTAAAAATAAAAAAGGCAACAGAAAGATATTTAAAGAATAAATATCAGAAAAGAAGGCTTAAATATCCATATTTTATAAATAATTTTAATAATTTATTGAGAAGACTCTAAGAAATCAAATGGAAAGTAAACAATCATTAGGAACTTTAGCAAAGTAGTAGGATATAAAAACTATTCAGTTTGTGTATGTCACTAACAAATGCCAGAAGGAAATTATGAAAAGATAATTTTCATTCAAAATAATAGCAAAAGAGAAACAACAAAAGTGTAGTAAGGGGAAGCAGCCAAATGCAGGTGCAGCACAGGGACCCAGGGCCCGGGGATCTAACAGGATGGTCAGCCAAAATACAGCAGCATTGACTACTCTGTCCTGATTTAGAAGCCAGTAGATCATCAGACTAGCTGTAAGAAATCCATGGAATAACAAAAGGCAAATAGTAAACCATTGAAGCCCAGAATAACTGGGGACTTGGCCACAACCACCTAGCAGCAACACTGGTCCCAAGGCAATGTGAAGCCACTATCACTTGAAGATGAAGCTTGAGACAATCTCCTCTTTGCTCTAAGAGCAGATTTTAACCTTTAAAAATAATAAAAATACAAATCACTATTGATCAGAGAAATGCAAATTAAGACAACTCTGAGATACCACTACATACCTGTCCAATTGGCTAAGATGACAGGAAAAAATAATGATGAATGTTGGAGGGATGCAGGAAAACTGGGACACTGATGCATTGTTGGTGGAGTTGTGAACAAATCCAACCATTCTGGAGAGCAATCTGGAATTATGCCTAAAAAATTATCAAACTGTGCATATCCTTTGATCCAGCAGTATTACTTCTGAACTTATATCCCAAAGAAATACTAAAGAAGGGAAAGGGACCTATATGTGCCAAAATGTTTGTGGCAGCCCTGTTTGTAGTGGCTAGAAACTGGAAATTGAATGGATGCTCATCAATTGGAGAATGGTTGGGTAAATTGTGGTATATGAATGTTATGGAATATTATTATTCTGTAAGAAATGACCAGCAGGATGAATACAGAGAGTCTTGGAGAGACTTACATAAACTGATGCTGAGTGAAATGAGCAGAACCAGGAGATCATTATATACCTCAACAACGATACTGTATGAAGATGTATTCTGATGGAAGTGGATTTCTTTGACAAAGAGACCTAACTCAGCTTCAATTGATCAAAGATGGACAGAAGCAGCTACACCCAAAGAAAGAACACTGGGAAATGAATGTAAACTATTTGCATTTTTGTTTTTCTTCCCGGGTTATTTTTACCTTCTGAATCCAATTCTCCCTGTGCAACAAGAGAACTGTTCGGTTCTGCATACATATATTGTATCTAGGATATACTGCAACATATTTAACATATATAGGACTGCTTGCCATTTAGGGGAGGGGGTAGAAGGAGGGAGGGGAAAATCGGAACAGAAGTGAGTGCAAGGGAAAATGTTGTAAAAAAATTACCCCAGCATGGGTTCTGTCAATAAAAAGTTGTTATAAAATTTAAAAAATAATAATAGATTTAGCTTTTGTGGAGACAGAGAAAAACAGACCTCAAACCCTGAGTTCACTAAAAGTAAGTTATCTATAGATGAAGCCCCAAAAGCTGACATGAATTCTTTCCATCTCAGAAGACTCTCTTGGAAGAATTCCAAAAGGATTTTAAAAGAGTGAGAAGAAAAATAAGGGAAGGAATGAGAACTTTGCAAGAGAGTTTGGAAAAGGGAACATAGAAATTATCTGAAGAAACTCCTTTAAAAATAGATTTATTGAAATGGAAAAATCATATGACTCCTTACAAAATAGATTTGACAAAATGGAAAAAGAAACCAATTAATAAAAAAAAACAGAATTTGTGAAATGGAAAAAAATGAGCAAAACAACTCATTTAAAAGTTCATTTGGCCAAATGCAAAAGGAGATAAAAAAGACAGATGAAAATAATTCACTAAAAATTAGAATTGAACAAATGGAAGTGAATCAAGAATCAGTCAAATAAAACAAAAAATATATAGATAGAAGAAAATGTAAAATACTCATTGGAAAGATAACTGATTTGGAAAAAAGAGAAACAATTTAAGAGTTATTGCACTTCCTGAAAACCATGATAAATAAAGGAACCTAGTCAACATCTTACAGGAAATCATCATGGAAAACTGCCCTGATGTCCTAGAACCAAAGGGTAAAATAGTCATTGCAAGAATTCACCAATTCCCTTCTAAAAGAGACCCCACAATGAAAACTCCAAGGAATGTCATAGCTAAATTTCAGAATTATAAGATCAAGGAGAAAGTATTGCAAGCAGCCAGAAAGAAATAATTGAATATCAAGGAACCGCAATCAGGATTTCCTAGGACCTAGCAGCTTCCACTTTAAAGAACTGAAGAGCCTAGAATATGATATTCTGAAGGACAAAGGAACCTAGAGTACAGCCAAGAATAAACTATTCAGCAAAATTAAGCATTGTCTTTCAGGATAAAAATGGATATTCAATGAATTTTTTACTAGACTACTCATAATACTATAATAAAACTTAGGAGAAAGACTGAAGCTGAATTATTATGTCTACAATTCATAATAGGGATGATGATTTAAGTTGAAGAAGTCTCTAAAGTCATTATGAGTATATAGCGAGGGAAAAGAAGGCACAGGGCAGTTTGGGGAATCATTTATTGTTAAAATGCATAATATAGATATGAGTCATAAGGAGATGGAGAAAAAGTAATGATATTTCCAGATGACTTCCTCTTGGTAAAAAGGTAATAAATAAGACAAGAATGTAGAATGCCATATTCTCTGTTAATGGCAGGTTTTTCATCAGACACCATCTCTTAATTCGTATTTTTTCCTGTCATGATTCAGTGTACTGTGGAGATGTGGTCACTGGATAGTAAATTTATGGTAAAAACAATTAACATACCTTAATAAGATATTAAGCAAAATCCATTCATTGTCCATAAATATAGTTTGTAAATAAAAAGCTTTAATAAAAAAAAATTAAAAGGTACCAGTTTTTTCCCCTTCTTTTCTCTTTCACCCATAAAATTTTGATGTTTTCCACCGGCTGTTCCTTTAAGATCAGTGAGTCTCAGTGGGCCATCCAGGCAGATAAATCTCAGTATATCCATTTATTTTAAGGTACAATGATAACATCACAGAGAATTTTAAGGTCTGCAAAGTGCTTTATATTGTGCAGATAGCATTAGTCCCATTACACTGAAGCTGAGAGATATAAAATGACTGACCCCCGATAATACAATGAGTAGAAAAGTTGGAATTCATACCTAAGTTTCTTCAAACCCAAAGTCAATAATCTTAATTGTTGTGACCTGATGCCTAGATGGCTATATATTATAAAGTAGGCACTATTTAGGAGGCAACAAATCATTCTTTGGAAAGATTACTAGATTTGGAATCAAAGGATTAGGATATATTTGCTCAATTGACTTTGGTAAAGTCATTGTAGATTTTAATTTCCTCATATAGGTAGAATCTTCTTAGGAGCTACTTCTCCAACTCCCCTTCACTTTAGTAGGTACAGTCCCCAGAGAATGATTATTTCTTTTCTCTGTGTTTTAAAGGTAATCTTGAGGGGCTGTTAATCAACAGTAGTGAGCATCCATTCAGTGTGAGCTCCATTCATTATCAGTCGCCAGACTTAATTAGTTTTTTTTTTTTAAAATTTTTTTTAATAGTTTTTTATTTACAAGTTATATGCATGGGTAATTTTACAGCATTGACAATTGCCAAACCTTTTGTTCCAATTTTTCCTCTCCTTCCCTTCACCTCCTCCCCTAGATGGCAAGCAGTCCTATATATGCTAAACATGTTGCAGTATATCCTAGATACAATACATATTTGCAGAACCGAACAGTTCTCTCGTTGCACAGGGAGAATTGGATTCAGAAGGTAAAAATAACTCGGGAAGAAAATCAAAAATGCAAATAGTTCACATTCATTTCCCAGTATTCCTTCTTTGGGTGTAGCTGTTTCTGCCCATCATTTCTCCAATGAAACTCAGTTAAGTCTCTTTGTCAGAGAAATCCAGGTCCATCAGAATTGATCATCATATAGTATTGTTGTTGAAGTGTATAATGATCTCCTGGTTCTGCTCATCTCACTTAGCATCAGTCCATGTAGGTCTCTCCAAGCCTCTCTGTATTCATCCTGCTGGTCATTCCTCTCAGAGCAATAATATTCCATAACATTCATATACCACAATTTACCCAGCCATTCTCCAATTGATGGGCATCCATTCATTTTCCAGTTTCTAGCCACTACAAACAGGGCTGCTACAAACATTTTGGCACATACAGGTCCCTTTCCCTTCTTTAAGATTTCTTTGGGATTAGCCCAGTAGTAACACTGCTGGATCAAAGGGTATGCACAGTTTGATAACTTTTTGGGCATAATTCCAGATTGCTCTCCAGAATGGCTGGATTCGTTCACAACTCCACCAACAATGCATCAGTGTCCCCGTTTTCCCGCATCCCCTCCAACATTCATCATTATTTTTTCCTGTCATCTTAGCCAATCTGACAGGTGTGTAGTGATATCTCAGAGTTGTCTTAATTTGCATTTCTCTGATCAATAGTGATTTGGAACACTCTTTCATGTGAGTGGTAATAGTTTCAATTTCTTCATCTGAAAATTGTCTGTTCATATCCTTTGACCATTTATCAATTGGAGAATGGCTTGATTTTTTATAAATTTGAGTCAGTTCTCTATATATTTTGGAAATGAGGCCTTTATCAGAACCTTTAATTGTAAAGATGTTTTCCCAGTTTGTTACTTCCCTACTAATCTTGTTTGCATTCGTTCTGTTTGTACAAAGGCTTTTTAATTTGATATAATCAAAATTTTCTATTTTGTGATTGGTAATGGTCTCTAGTTCATCTTTGGTCACAAATTTCTTTCTCCTCCACAAGTCTGAGAGATAAACTATCCTATGTTCCTCTAATTTATTTATAATCTCGTTCTTTATGCCTAGGTCATGGACCCATTTTGATCTTATCTTGGTATGTGGTGTTAAGTGTGGGTCCTTGCCTAATTTCTGCCATACTAATTTCCAGTTATCCCAGCAGTTTTTATCAAATAATGAATTCTTTTCCCAGAAGTTAGGGGCTTTGGGTTTGTCAAACACTAGATTGCTATAGTTGACTATTCTGTCTTGTGAACCTAACCTTTTCCACTGATCAACTAATCTATTTCTAAGCCAATACCAGATGGTTTGGTGACTGCTGCTTTATAATATAATTTTAGATCAGGTACAGCTAGACCACCTTCATTTGATTTTTTTTTTCATTAATTCCCTTGAGATTCTCGACTTTTTATTGTTCCATATGAATTTTGTTGTTATTTTTTCTAAATCATTAAAATATTTTCTTGGAAGTCTGATTGGTATAGCACTAAATAAATAGATTAGTTTAGGGAGTATTGTCATCTTTATTATATTTGCTCGGCCTATCCAAGAGCACTTAATATTTTTCCAATTATTTAAGTCTGACTTTATTTGTGTGAAAACTTTTTTGTAATTTTGCTCATATAATTCCTGACTTTCCTTTGGTAGGTAGATTCCCAAATATTTTATGCTATCAACAGTTATTTTGAATGGAATTGCTCTTTGTATCTCTTGCTCTTGGATTTTGTTGGTGGTGTATAAGAATGCTGAAGATTTATTGCTTTATGAATATTTGTTGATTAAGTTGAATAGAAAATACAAAAAAAATCCATTCATTGTAAAGCTAACATCATGAATCTTTCTTTTTGAACAAAAATTCTAAAAAAGGGATCCTATACATTTCTTGCCTTGTTTGGTCATCATCTACTTATATAATAACCCTTTGACAATTCATCATTACTTATACATTAACCCTACTTATACATTAGCTTTTTTGCCCTAAAAAGACTCTTTTTGAGGACACTAATGCTTTAATGACAAAATATGTAGACTTTACTCCTTCTACTTGCTCTCTGAAGCTTTTGACACTATCAGCTTCCCTCCTGAATATTCCCCTTGAGTTCAGGTGAATTCCCCTGATTTCTAGGATATGAGTCTCTCTAGCTTCTTCCCTTTCCCATATGACTACTACTGATTTCCTTTGCTGGAGCATCATTCATTTTCCAAGACATAAATCATTTATGCCTCATATATATTTTTGCTCCCCTTTGCTCTCCCTCTTCTGCTCTCTTCCCCTGTTCTTCTACTCCTACTTCTCTCCCTTCCTTTCCGCCTTTCTCTCTCCTTTCTGTCTCTGTCTCTGTCTCTGATGCTCTCTCTTCCCGTCCCTCTCTCCCTCCCCCACTCTCTCTCTGCCTCTCTCTCTCTCTCCCTTTTTCCTGATCTCTCTTCTGCACACCTCAGTAGTTCTTCAGCAACTGTCTTTTGAACATTTCCAAAGGGATTTTTCATCAGTTTCTAGATTAATGATACTATAAATTCATTATATCTCCCTAAACTCTTCCATCCTCCACATTTTCCTTTGTCTGTTGAATGATTCATCTCCATTCATCATCAGAGCTTTGCAACCTGAGTCATCTTTGACTCTTGCTTATACTTCAACTCATCATTTCTCATCAGTTGTCAAGTGATATTTATTACACTTCCACAATATCTTTCACATTTATGCTCCTGTGTGGTAACCTACCACCCTAGATCAGACCCCAGTAACCTCTTGCCAGTACTTTTGTAATGATATCACTACTTGTCTGCTAGCTTCTACTCTGTCTTTTCTCAAATATGCTATTGTCATACTGATATTCATTAAACATAAATTCAACTATGTCACTCTGCTACTTAGAATCTCAAGTGGTTTCCTGTTGTATTTTGTATAAAAGTTAAACTCCTCTATTGAATGCTTGTACCTATAAATAAACTAGATTTCCATATATATATATATATTCCTATTACTCTCTGCAAAGTTCAGTTAAGTTAATGAGCATTTATTACACACTTGTTATAGACCTGGTATTGACCTAGGTGAAAGGGCCCTCTACTGACCTCCCTTATCTCTGTTCATTTATATGGGCATGCATGATTAGAATATACTCCAAATCACATGATTGAACATTGGAAGGGTTTTCAGCTGATATCTAATTAAATTTAAACTGAAAATTAATTCTCACCCTAGCATACCTAAGAAGTAATAATCATCTTTTACTCAAATTCTCAAGCAAAACAGTACCTCTTAATGTAAGTACTGAAATTTTGGACAGGTCAAATTGGTAGAAAATATTCACAGACACCGAGCCTAAATGTACTTATTTGCCAATTCCATCTATTATTTCTTATTCTGCCCTTTGAGGCCAAACTGAAATGTTTTACTCCTTTTTGAATCCTTCAAGCATTGAAAATAGTTGTCAGGGCCACCAGAGTCTTTTTGAAGTTAAACATGGCCAGTATCCACAACCTTACTGTAGACTCAAGATTCGTATCCATCCTGATTACCTACTTCTGGATATTTTTAGTTTATCCCCGTCCTTCTAAAATTACGACATCCTAAATTGAAGACAATATTTCATATGATATCTGAGGAGAGCAGGGAGTATCATCTCCTAATTACTAAAAGTCAGGTCTCTCTTTAATGTAGTTCAAGATCACATTAAGCTTTTTGACTTCCACATCACACTGCTGACTCATATTGAATCTATTAACCTGCCCCCTTACATCTCTTTCAGAATAAATGCTAATTCTGCCTATACAATCTTGTTTATTTTTATTTTACCTGTGTGTAAGACTTTACATTTATCTCTATTGAATTTTAGCTTACAGATACAGCACAAAGTTCTGTCATGCTAAAATCCTTTTAGACTGTTTCTGTGGTATATATATATATATATATGTATATGTATGTATATATATATATATATATATATTCAATAAAAATTTGGGGAAATTACTTAATTTTAAAAATATTGTTGTTCAGCCATTTAGCTCTGTGCACTTGATGACTTTATTTGGAATTTTTTTGGCAAAGACACTATAGTGATTCTCTCTCTAGCTCATTTGAGAGATGAAGAAACTTAGTTAAGTAAGGTTAAGTGACTTGCCCATTATCATTCAGCTAATAAGTATCAAAGGCCTGATTTAAACTCATGCAGATAAGTACCCTAATTTCAGACTCAGCACTTTATCCACTATGTCCCGTAGTTGCATACACACAGAGACACACATCATATTATGTTTAAGATATTATTCTGTGGGCTGGGAAACCAGAACCACAAAAGCACTTTTACAATGAAAAAAATTTCTCTTGGAGTCTATATTCTACTGGGATAATGTACCATATACATACATTTAAAAAAAAATACAGAGTAATTTTAGGAAGGAGAGAACACTAAGAACTAAGCGAATTAAGTTCCCTTAATCCCTTAAGATTCTATAGGAGGTGGCAACCAAGGTGAGTCTTGAAGAAAGTTAGAGATTATAATAATTGAGAAAATTTGGAGAGACAGTTGTTGTTCTAAATGATATTGAGGACTTTTATATAGATTTGAGTTCATATTAGTCAGCACAGGAGACAGTTTAAAAAACTAATGTGATGATGGGCTTCATTAAGAGAGTCAAGAGTCAAGACCTCCCAAGAATAAGAAATTCACAGTGGAATGATTTTTGTGTGCTTGGTTTTCTCCAGAGTACATTATTCTGTTCTGGATGCTACAGTCTAGAAGGATGGGCGTCAACTGTTGAGTTCCCCAAAGAAAGACAGGCTGACGAAAGACCTTGAGTCTATACCCAGAAAAGATCAGTAGAAAGAAGAAGGCATATTTAATCTGGAGAAGTAAAGACTTTTGTGTGGGAAATTATAGTTTGCTTCTAGTATCTAACTGACCCCAGAAGGTGAAATAAGAACAGTGTATGGAGTTGCAAAAAAGGTAATCTTGAGTTTGTAGAGAAAAAAAATTTCTTGACAGACCTTTTCCAAAGTAGAATGGATTGCTAACTAGTTGGTGCTTTCTCTGTCTATGAAATCATTTTATTAGAAGGTGAATAATCACTTCCTGGGTAAGTGATGAGAATGTCTTTCATGAATGGGATAAATTAAATTACCACTGAAGTTCCTTTGAATTCTCATATTCTAATGCTCTGAACAACCAATTAATTTTAATAATCTCTGAAAGATCATTCAGATCAATTGACATGGTAGAAAAATAATTGAATTTTTAATCTGAAATATTTTATATGATTACATATGTCTATGTATATGGTAAATATATTTTACACATAGGTGCACATACACAGTAATACACACAAAAATATACTTAGAATTGTCCAATTTCTTCATTTTAAAATATCTCATGTTTACAGGTTATTTTATCTGATTTTCTTTCAATTATAAGTTTGACAGCATCATGTAGCAGATAAAGAAGTATTTTCTGAATCAGGAACACCTAGATTCAAGTTCTGCCTTTAATAGATACTGGCTGTATTACTCTGAATACAATACTTACCCTCTTAGTCCTCTAAACAACTTTCTAAAAGTCTTAAGTTGTAGAGAAAGTACCAATATATATTGGTCAAGAAATTTCTTCACCCAGCATATCATATGCTAAAAAATACCCCACTGTATCCTGATGAATTATAATTCCCGATATTGATTTTATTGACAATGGACAATGAACAATGATGAGGATCAACTGTAATTATAATTACAATGAATATGTTTTAATACATATGTAATGTGCATTGTTAACTCAAAAACAATGACAATAGCATCATTTTCAGATGTAGATGCAGAAATATGATGCAGCCATATGATAGACATATTTGCTGCAGTCAGTCACCATCATCTAATCTTTAGTTTATAAATATTGTGATTGTTCAGTTGTCAATCCTGTTCTGACTCTTTGTGATCCCATTTGTTGTTTTCTTGGCAAAGATAATGGAGTGGTTTGCCACTTGTTTCTCCAGCTCATTTTACAGATGAGAAAACTGAGGAAAAATGATTGCGACTTGTTCAGAGTCACTTAGCTAATAAGTATCTAAGACCAGATTTGAATTAATAATGATGAAGCTTTGCTTCCAGGCCTGGTATTTTATCTTACTTCACCAATTAATGTCCACTCATTATTTACTTATGCATAAATAAAATTTTGAAGAGCAACTGTCAATATAGGTAAATTACATGGAAAGGATACTGTACTGGAAGAAACTTATTTAGGTTTCTACAGGCCCAAAATAATACATACACACACACACACACACACACACACACACACAACATTAATTTAATATGGGTTTTATATCCCAAGATTAGTTATAATTATTATTAGATTATAAAAATTTTATAGCAGAGGGTAGTCCCATAGAAGGAAGTATATATTCTATAAAACATGAATGATTTTGATTTCTCATTGTCTTTCTTCTTCTAGGTAATCAACTACTGATAAAGTGGTTTCAAATCTTTAATAAATGAAAAAAAATATTGAATCTGGCACTTTTTTATAACCATGCTCAGCTACTAATCAAAATCTCCTAATAAGTGTCCAAATCTCTTTAGATAATTCTGCCAAAATTACCTTCCCTGTGTCTGCATCCGACCATGTTTCTCTTCTGCTCAAAAATCTTTAGTGACTACTTATTGTCCACCAAAGTTAAAAGGTTTTTTTTTTTTTTTTTTTTTCTGTTGTTGTTGTTGTTGCTGCTGCTGCTGTTTGAGTGTTTTTCCCTGGCTTCCCAGTCTCTTCCTATTCTGGAGTGAGCATACATTTTCAAACATATTTAATCTCTGTTCTATACATTCTTGTGGGGAACTCTATCCCTAATCATCATCATCATAACCATCATTACAACTGGCTTACGTGGGTTGCAATCTGTAGGACTGGTGGAAACTCTTGAATAAACAACAAAAACAAACACTTTTGATAATGCATTGTGTACTTCACATGTATTTATTTAATTAATAGCATTATCCTACCTTCCCTAAATATACTTTAAGCTATTATGCCTGTGAATTTGTGTAGCTGATTTCAAAACATTCTTGAACTATATAGGTTCACAGATCTGTTAGGTCCCTTTTAATTCTGTGATTTTATAATATTTACCTATATAATCTTTCCCTCTTTAGTATGTAAATTCTGATGGCAGATTTTTTTTGCCATTTTTGTGCTCCCAGAGCTTAATACAGAGCTTGTACACATAGTAAGAAATTAATGATTATGGGTTAGCTGTAGTTTTAAAAGGGAAGACTGATTTGTATAGTTTGTAAATTGCTGTGATGTGGTATTAAATAAAAAGATTAGGAGTTTACAAATTTCTGCATTAGCAAAAGACCTACATCTAAGTGTTAAAATATAGTTGATAGACGCTTATTAAGTACATCATGTTTTAGACCTGGGTGTACAAAATCCTTCATATTTTATAGTATGTACACTTCCTTCCATGGGACTACCCTCTGCTATGAAAAAAAAAAGATAAGCTCTGTTATTTAGGAGCTACCATGTTGATGGAAGACAAAATTCAAAAGGAAGCTGAAAAAAAATGATTTGGGGTTTGGACCTTCTACTGCCTCTCCACCATGCACTCTGCCCAAGTCCAGAGTAGTTTAACTAGGTGAGAAATAAGACGTCTGAGCTAAAATCTCTTCTCAAATGGATATTTGGAGTTCAATTGTCCCACCTTCCAATGAAAGAAGCAAAATGTAGTAATGAGGTGGAGCACCCAAGTTGATGGGATGCTATGGAATCATATATCTAGAAGCACAAGGAAATTTTGAAGTAATTTTATCCAGTGCTCTCAGTTAACATACAAAGAAACTGAAGCACATATTAATTAACACTCGAAGACACTAAGAGGAAAGCTACAATAAAAACTTAGATCCTATGACACCAAGTTATATTTCCTATTCTCTTACTGCATTCTAAATATATACCAGAAACCTTAAAATGTCATGTGACCCTATATCACATATATACCTAAGCTGGAGTGCTCTCTTTAGTTTTTACTTTCAATCATTATGTCCTGTATTACTCATTTTGTTATTGTGTTCCTTAAAAATAGATAATTAGCTTTTATTGATTATGCTTTATGTTTTATTTTATTTTTTTAAATATCTGTTTATTGACAGAACCCATGCCAGGGTAATTTTTTACAACATCATCCCTTGCACTCCCTTCTGTTCTGATTTTTCCTCTCCCTTTCTCCACCCCCTCCCTAGATGGCAAGCAGTCCTATACATGTTAAATATGTTACAGTATAATTGATTGTTTTATATTGGTTTTGAATCTATATATGGTATACTTTCAATCACTATGGAAACATAGATATGATGTCTTTGAGATTCACTTATCTTTTCTAAATTTATCAATCTTCTTAATCTCATCCTGATTTGTAATACAGACATTACTTTTTCATTAATAGAAAGCATCAAGTTTGCATTAACTTGATTCCAAATAACTGGTAGAAAACTTTTTAAAAGTCTAAATTCTAATATTGACTTTATTCAATACTTTGCAAAGTATTTTTTAAATTATTATTTGTAGACAGATCTTTTAGAATCGTGTCTTAATCCATCTTTTTTGCCCCTCTGGGGCAATAAAAAGAGAGATTTGCATTTCTCACTGACAATGTGCCAGCCTAGGTTAACAGGTTTAAAAAATATATTTTCAGAATAGTATGAGCTTAAAAGGTATTTATCAGGATAACTGTTAATATCTTGGAAGGAGTAATAGTTTTAACTATTGCTGAGCTGAATTTGTAATTAATTTTGCTATATTAAAATGAAAAATATTTTGAAAAAAACTACAACAAACTGCATTTTAAAGGATGCATACAGATCAGTCACTTAATAACCCCTATTTCCTTGGGGGAAAAGAAGTGAGTCTATTCTAAAAGATTATATATAGACATATAATTAGAAACCTATTAAAGGAAGAGCAGTTTTAAAAGAAGAAGATGCTTCTTCCTGGACCAAATGCTAAGCTATTTATTTTGCATTCCAGAGGTTTTATTTTTATAGATTCCCTGCCTATTGATATGTAAGTGGGATATCATCTTTATGAAATCCATAGTCAGACTAAGCAGTATTCTGGATACACAGTCTTATTATTATGATAAGAAAATGACTGAGCTGTTAGGCTGACTCTAGAGAAAGAAAAAAGTATCACTGGGTGTTTCAATCATGAGTGACAACTCCTTGAAATTTTCTGAGGATGTTTCCTCATTTACAAAATGGGGACAGTGATATTATTTTTTGCCTACTTCACAGTACTTTGTGGAAGGTGCTTTGTATTCTTTAAAATGTTATACAAAACAAGTTGGGTCCAGTTATCTGAGTGTGTTTAGATCTATTGCCTGATTTACTTTAGTGGCTCAGGATGCAGAAACTTTGCCCATTACATAAGGTGAAAAAGAGAAAGATACTTTATATGTTCCTCGTTCATGCATTACAATCCTGTTTGCTTTACCAAGTGTATAAGAATAAACAAAATCGTGATTGTTCATATGAGTCATTTTTGTAATTTGTAAATATTGAAATTAAAGCATATTTAACCTACTTATTTAAATGAAAATTCACATTCAAAATGGGGACTTTTTGCCAAGATGAATACCTGAATAGGAGTAGACACCTCAGCTACCAAATATCTATACTGGCAAAATCTTGAAGTTTGCAATCACATAAATTACATTCAAAAAATTCAGTTAAAAAAATCAGCAACTTCTTCTAATCAGTACTAGAGCAGGATCCTGAGGACTTATGGGAAAGGACCACTGGCTTTGTTGCTTTGCAACCTAGAGTAACCTATGATCATGAAGTGAGACAGTAACACATATAGCTTATCTGGCACTTCTGGAAGAGGCAAGAAGAGGGATACCTCAAGAAATCACTATCCAGAAAACCCCAGATTGGGTATTTGGAAGCCCTAGAGGGCAGCAGTTAGTATTAACCAGCCCACTCTCAACAATGTTCACTTTAGACCTGAGTTTCTAAAGGCTATAATTTTCCTATCACTCTCTCTTGAGAGAACAGAGATTGCATTTATGATTAAGCCAAATGAACCAGGGTAGGGTTTACCCCTAGAAGTAGAAATCAGAACAAGAACTCATGTCATCCAGGATGAATAAAAGAATGGCTAATCACCCTATACAGGAAAAGGAAAAGTCTTGCTCTGCCATTAAAATTGGAGAGGTGGAAGGAAGAGAAATTAGAGAAAACAATGAAGGAGAGAAAGATACAGAGAGAAAGAAAAAGAAAATGAGAAGAATCCCCACCCTAGGAAGAAATTCTGTAACAACTGCTGGTAGATACCCTAAAGGAAAAAAAAAAGAACTACATGTAGTGAAATAAAAGATAAAAAATTAAAGATTAAATAAAAACTCTGGTAGAAAGAATTATGAAGACATTAAATAATTTAGAATAGAAATCAATAAATTTTACTTAAGTAATAGATATTGACAACCAAAACAGACCAAATACAAGTCAATAATTCCTGAGACAGCAAAAACAATTTGAACAAAAGTCAAAATATTGAATGAATATCAAAAGCAACTGGCTTGGAAAGCAGGTCAAGCAGATATAATTTAAGAATCATTGGACTGTTCGAGCATTAGCTTTTTAAAGGGCTTGATAAAATATTTCAACAAATTATAATGAGCAACTTCCACCAAACACAGAAATCATGTGTTACATCCTAAAAGACATTCCAAGAGGAAAAGAGACAAGAATAACCATACCAAAATTCAAAATTTCTAAATTAAAAAAAAAAGACAAATCAAACACTGGAAGACCTAAAATGGCAATGGGGCCATAGCTGAGGTTACATATGACCTGGCAACTTTTACTACGAATGAAGTGAAAAGCAAGCCAACAAAAACAAACAAAAAATAAATGTAATTACAATCAGGAATTGCAAAGCTGAGTATTATCTTCAGGGGGTGGAAAATAGGGAAGAGAGGAAATGATTTTTTAAAGGAATAGAGGACTTCTAATTTTTTTTTGTAACTTGAAATAGTTATTTCAATTTGCAGTTATCTTATTAGTGATACTACTCCTTTAGTAAAGAACCTAAAGCAGAAAAAAAGTATGAAATGAAAATTATAAGTCACTTTTTCATAGAAATAAAGATCCACAGTCATGTTGTCTACAGCTGACCTGAGACTTTTGAAATATTTCCTCTGATCTCACAGTTATCTATAGAACATATTCAAAAAATTGAAGCTATAGAATAAAAAAAAAAGATTTATTATCTTCATGAGATATTTAGCCAACAGAGGTCTCCCTAAATCATAATTCAAGTATTATGGAAACATAAAATTCAGGATAATAAAAACCTTATTACTTATAAAAATGAAAAAAAGAGATATAGAGAGGGAGGGAAGGAGAGGGACAAATAGAGAGAGAGGAAGAAGAAGAGGAAGAGGGAAAGGGAAAGATATATACAGACATATTTCTAATAGTTTATGTGAGTGTGTGTGTTTGTTGGTGGCAAAGATTTGGAAATTGAGGACATGCCCAACAATTAGGAAACGGCTGAACAAATTGTGGTAAATTATTGTGAAGGAATACTATTATGCTGTAACAAATGATGGGAGGATGGGTTCAGCAAAAAGGGAGATCTGTGCACTGATACAGAGTGAAGTGAGCAGAACCTGAACACCAAACACAGTAACAGCAATATCATATGATAATTAGCCAACATAGTTTAGCTATTTTCAGCTCCAAGACAATTAACTATTTATGATGAAAAAATTTATCCACATAAAGAAAGGAAATTAATTGATTAACCTCAATTTGGATTGAAGGATACTTTTCAAACATTTTTTGATGCATGGGGGATGTTGTTCTTTGTTTTTTTCAATATGGATAATGTGGAAACACATTTTGTGTGATTAAATATGTAAAATCTATATCAAATTTCTTATCATTCTCAAGGACAATGGTGGAAAGAAAATGAGGGAAGTAAAAGAAAAAGGAGAAAATAAGAGAATTTGGAACTCATTTTTTTAAAAGAACCAAAATTTTAAATACAATTAAAGAAAGTACAAAAAGTAGTAAAGGGGACAGAAATAGTTTTTAATTTGACAGAATTATATAATAAATTTATTTGGGCTGACTATTTTATCTATGCCATTAAGAAATCAACTTTAGTGGTCTGGAGTGTCCAATTAGTTTAAAATCAAAACATTTAAATACGTAAATAATGAGACAAGTAATAAAATAACATTCCCCCAATATATCAGGAGAACACTATCCAACAAATCTTTTCAGCATAAGATGGATATATACAGTGAATGTGGGGAGTGACGCAAATGTAAGGACCACATATGGTCAAAATATGAGAAAGATAACAACACTTAGGAAAATTGAAAGAAGGAAAGAAATACACATTTATTAAATTCCTACTATGTGCCAGGCCTTTTGTTAGTCACTGTTATAAATATCATCTCATTTAATCCTCACAACAATCTGGGAAGGAAAAGGGAATGATGCTTCCAGGATATACATGTTGCAAATGCATAAATAAAGATGATAAATTCATACTTTTGATATTGTTAAGGTCACTGAAATCACACTGCTCATCCCAAGCCATCCTTTAAGTATCCCCTCCATAAAATAAGAGAATCCTCTCCTTATTTTAGTGCTACTGTCTCAATGCTATTCTCACAATTATGCTGATGTAGTCATACTAGTTGTCTGATAATAAATCTCCTAGATAGTAATTGATACTTCATAGCCATGACACAGCTATGGATAATATCACTCAAATTATTAATTTGTATTTATTCTGAAAGTTTTATTATTAATTTTTGAGCATCTTCATAGTTTTACTACTAAAAAGAAAATATGCAGCAGATATTTGCATCCATGTTTCTTTACATTATTATCACATTATATATATATATATATATATATAATATATATATATATATATATATTTTTTTTTTCCTCTTCATTCATAATTTTGGTATCTTCAAAGGTTAACTTCCTCAAAGGTTAAATTGAACATTTGGCAGTTACTTTTACTGGTATTTCTTTTTTTTAAATCTTTTCTTTCTTTTTTTAACCATTTAGAAATACTAATTTTCTTGTAAATTCATTTTGGATTATTTTATATTGCTAAAGACATTTGATATATTTTGTTTGCTAATTATCTAGCATTTTCTAAGTAAATCCTAATGTCACTTACAAGTAATACTTCCTGTGCTTTTTTTTAACTAAAGCTTTTTAATTTCAAAATATATGCATGAATAATTTTTCAACATTAACCCTTGCAAAACCTTGTGTTTCAATTGCCCACCCTTCTCCCATGGCCTCTCCTACATGTCAAGTAATCTAATATATTTTAAACATGGTAGAAATATAAGTTAAATCCAATATATACATACATATTTATACAATATCTTGCTGCACAAGAAAAATTAAGACAGGAAAAAATGAGAAAGAAAATAAAATGCAAGCAAACAACAACAAAAAGAATGAAATTGCTATGTTGTGAATGACACACAGTTCCTACAGTCCTCTCTCCAGGTGTAGACGTATCTTTTCATCACAAGACTATTGGAACTGATTTGAATCTTCTCATTATTAAAGAGAGACATCTTACAATCTTGTTGTTGTTATGTACAATAATCAACTTGTTCTGCTCATTTCACTTAGCATCAGTTCGGGTAAGTCTCTCCAGGCCTCCCAGAAATCACCTTGCTGATCATTTCTTATAGAACATTAATATTATATAACATTCATATACCATAACTTATTCAGCCATTATCCAACTGATGGGCATCCACACAGTTTTCAGTTTCTTGCCACCACAAAAAGGGCTCCACAAAATTTTTTTTGCAAAAGTGGACACCTTTCTGTCCTTTAAGATCTCTTTCAGATATAAGCCTATTAGAAACATTGCTGAATCAAAGGATATGAACATTTTGATATCTTTTTGGATATCTCCAGAAAGATTGGATCAGTTCACAATTCAACCAACAATGTATTAGTGTCCCAATTTTCCCTTATCTATTCCAACATTTGTCACTATCTTTTCCTTTCATCTTAGCCAATCTGAGAGGTGTGTAGTGATATCTCAGAGTTGTCTTAATTTGCATTTCTCTGACCACTTGTGATTCAGAGCACTTTCTCATATGACTAGAAATGGTTTCAATTTCTTTATCTGAAAATTGCCCCTTCATATCCTTTCACCATTTATCAATTGGAAAATGGCTTGGATTCTTATAAATTTGAGTCAATTCTCTATATATTTTGGAAATGAGGCCTTTATCAGAATCTTTGACTAGAAATGTTTTTCCAGTTTATATAACTTTCCCTTATAACTTTGTCTGTATTATTTTTGTTTGTATAAAATCTTTTTTGACTTAATTTAATCACAATTATCTATTTTGTGATCAATAATGATAAACCCTCCCCCTTTCTTATTCCTTTCCCCTAATATTTCTTTTTTTCCTTTCTATTTAGCCTATCCCTTCCCTTTTCCCCCTTCCTCTGCTAGTCTTCTATAAGATGAGAGATGTTTCTCAGTGAAACCAAGTATATCTAATATTCTTTCTTTGAGTCAAATCTGATGAGAATAAGATTCACACATCTTCCCTTCTTTCCCTCAATTGTAATACCTCTTCTTTGCCTCTTTATGAGATACATAATTTCCTTCATTTTACTTCCATTTTCCTCTTTTTCCAGTACAATCCTCTTTCCACCTTTACTATGATCATAATAAAAACAAATTATATCTACACTCTCTAAGTATACCTACAACAGGGACATACTTCTCAAGAGTTTTTACCTTTTGCCCTTTTTATGCTTTTCTTGAGTTATATATTTGGAAGTCAAATTTTTTTGTTCAACTCTGGTCTTTTCATCAGAAATAAATGGCTCACTTGTATTGTTGAATGTCCATCTTCCCTGGAAAATAATGATCAATTTATCCAGATCATTTATTCTTGGTTGCATTCCAAGTTCCTTTGCCTTTCAGAATATCATATTCCAGTCCTTTTGATCCTTTAAAGTGGAAACTGCTAGGTCCTGGGTAATCCTGATTGTGACTCATGGGATTTGAATTGTTTCTTTCTAGTTGCTTGCAATATTTTCTCCTTGGTCCAATAGTTTTGAAATTTAGCTGTAATATTTCTTGGAGTTTTCATTTTTTTTTCATTTTTTTTTAGTTTTGCTTGACTGATTCTTGATGTCTCATTGAGTTATTCATTTTCATTTGTTCAGTTCTAATTTTTAGTGAATTATTTTCTCCATTTACCTTTTTAGCCAATTGAATTTTTAAATGAGCTATTTTGTTCTATGGATTTCTTTTTCCATTTCACAAACTCTGTTTTTAAGGAATTGGTTTTTTTTTTTCCCATCTCACAGATTCTGGTTTTCAGGGTGTTGTCTTCTTTTGCCATTTCACAAATTATCTTTTTCAGTGAGTTGTTTTCTTTTTTCCATTTTGTCAAATCTGTTTTGTAAAAATTTTTCTTCAGATAATTTCTGTTTCCTTTTCCAAACCCTTTTTCAGAGTTCTTATTTTCTTTCCTATTTTTCTTCTTTCTTTTAAGATCCTTTTTGAATTCTTCCAAGACAGCATTGTGAGATGCTGACCAATTTATATCACTCTTTGAGGCTTCATCTGAAGACCATATGCTTTTAGTGACTTCAGGGTTTGAAATCTGTTTTTCTCTTTCTCCATAAAAACTATCTATGGTCAGATTTCTTTTTGCTTTTTTGCTCACTTTTTTTTTTTTAAAGTTGAGGTCTGCTTTTAGGGCAAAGGGAATATTCTTCAAGCTTCCTCTACAGGCAGCAGTAGCTGTGCTGGGCCAGAGCTGACTAACTTCCAGTGCTGGGTGGGTATGTCTAGGTCCCATTAAATTCTGACACATCTCTGGGTGCAATATTTGCCTTTTTTATTTTCATTGAATGTCTTACAGTTAATCTACTGATCTACTGGCTTGCAGACTTTTTATGGAGATCTTTGAAATTATCTTTTGCTGTAAATTTGTTACATTTCCAATATTCGTGGGTTCTGTTACTCCAAAACCATTTCAGAGGCTGTATTTGCTATTAGTTTGAGGAACATGGGGAGGGCTCAGAAAAAAAAAATGTCTCTTTTTCTCCATCTTGGCTCCACCTGTGCTTTTAAAATATTTTCCCAATTTGAATTCACTTTTCATTTTTGTGTGTGAAAATAACTTACCTATATAGAATATTTATTTATTTAATCTATTTGATTATATTATATATAATATGTTTGGTAATAATAATAATTTCAATTCAGTTGATAGCCTTTATTTCTATTTCTCACCTTCATCTCTTTCCTATTTTGCTACTAGTGTATTATTTATCTGATAGGAATTAAGTAGAGTGTCTTCTTTATAGTGGTAAAAAATTATGTAGCAGAGCCATTTGTTCTTTAAATGTTTGCTATAATTATTTCTTTAGTACATATGGGTTAGATTTTTATCTGTTTTTGTTTTTCCTTCTTGGGAGTTAATGCAGGGCTTATTCACTTTGCTTCTTATTTTGTTATTTTTATGTGACAAAAGAATATCAGATTTAGACATCACTAATTACTTAATCAAATTGTGGAAATACTTCATAGACTTTTTAAAAGAAGTATTACAATGAATGCAAACAGAAATATGTTGGTGGTTGAATTTGGCAGAAGGCTTAAAGCACTGTTTCTATTAGGATAGAGGAGATGTGAATATGATTGAGAACTCATGGAAATGAATCAGTAGAAAATGAAAGATTGACAATGGATAAGAGAAAGAAGATGTTTAATGAATCTTTTCAGTATAACCAAGGAAGAAATGCATAAGATGAAGAGATTTAGTCAGAGTTGGAATTATAGTGATGAGAATTTTGGAGGTATGGAAAAATACAAAAGATTATAATGTTCATTGAATGATTCTACTCATCCAAATCAAATTAAAGGAAGGCAGAAAAAATCATTTTTGTTAACTTTTTTGGTAACTTAATTACATTTCATTATCCATGTGATCTCATTCTATTCTACTTCAAAAAGAACATTTGCTATTATCTGAATAACTATCAGGCATTAATTCTTTATTGTTATCTTCTGAAAAGTCTTTTTTTTTTATTAAATCTTATTTCACAAGAGAGAAATCCACTGAAGATCTGGAGGTGGGTTTGAAAAGTAGAGGCTAAAGAAACCTGATGATTCAACTTATAGAAAGGGAAGTTGAATTGGAAGAGCAATACATATTTCATATGATTGTTCAAAGATCATATATGACAATATGCCAAGTTACTGGCAAATGTGATGAACACATCATCATCATCATCACCCAAAGTGTGAAACTGAAGTTCTCTAGTAATCTGATGCTGAATTAAACATGAGAATGGAACCAATAACTTCCTCCTCTAGCAAGGGCAGAGCAAAGGTGATTCTACTGGAATGTATTATAGAGAAAATAGTGCCCCTGCAATGTAAGAAGAGGGTTTTCATATGTAGGCTTTTGTATAATCTCCTTCCCTAGAGGTCTTTAAAGTGAAAAAGAGAAAAAAGCAAAGTTTTAAAGGAAATTCTATCTGCAAGTAGGGGACAGGACCAAGGGAGATAAAATAGCCTTTCAAGATCCCTTCCAGCTCCATTACTCTTTTATTTAATGGCTTATAGAATGCTTTTTACTGTTTGTATTCCAACCCTTTTATATATTCCTCTTAGCTTTCAGGATGATGTTCCCTTAAATGGAAATTGGGTGTTTTTAAGAAAAGAGATTTAAAGAAGTCAAGGTTAAAAAAGTCATAGGAGATATCCTGTAAATAGCTATTTTCATAAAGAGAGATGATTGTTCAATATCATCAATTGAATATGCCAATTTATTTCAGAAAAGTAATTCATATGGATAAATTTAATTGTTACAATAAGTATTAGTAGGATTCACACATTGAATAGCTTATTTGTTGTTACTAAGTCATGTTTAATTCTTCATGACCTCATTTGTTGACAAAGATATGAAATTGTTTGTTATTTCCTTCTCCTGTTTATTTTTTATTTTTTACAGATGAAGAAACTGAAATTGAAGAAACAGGGTTAAGTGACTTGGCCAGGGTCATAGAGCTATCAAGAGTCTTGCACTATATTTTCACTCTGCAAAATGAGCTTTCCTAACTCTCAAATCAGCACTCTAACCATTGAGTTACATAGCTGCTCCAAATAGTCTGTGGCTAGGAGTCAATGACTCAAAAAGCAAGACAGTTCATCCTCTCAGTATGTGCTGAGTCCCATTTTTTTCTATAGACTGAATATAGAAAGGAGTGGCCTGATCTTCTACATTCTGCCATGGATGGAATAGTGGGCTGACTGGAGTCAGGAAGAACTGAGTTCAGATATGGTATCAGATACTTAGTAGTTATATGACATTGCACAAATCTCTTAATTTCTAAAGTCTCAATTTTCTCAACTTTATTTTTTTTTTCATCTTCCTATTTATTTATTTTTTTTTTTAAATTTTTTATTTAATAATTACATTATATTGACACTCATTTCTGTTCCGATTTTTTTCCCCTCCCTCCCTCCACCCCCTCCCCTAGATGGCAAGCAGTCCTTTATATGTTGGATATGTTGCAGTATATCCTAGATACAATATATGTTTGCAGAACCGAACAGTTCTCTTGTTGCGTAGGGAGAATTGGATTCAGAAGGTATAAATAATCCGGGAAGAAAAACAAAAATGCAGATAGTTCACATTCGTTTCCCAGTGTTCTTTCTTTGGGTGTAGCTGCTTTTGTCCATCATTTATCAATTGAAACTCAGGTCTCTTTGTCAAAGAAATCCACTTCCATCAAAATATGTCCTCATACAATATCGTTGTCGAAGTGTATAATGATCTCCTGGTTCTGCTCATTTCACTTAGCATCAGTTCATGTAGGTCTCTCCAAGCCTCTCTGTATTCATCCTGCTGGTCATTTCTTACAGAACAGTAATATTCCATAACATTCATATACCACAATTTACCCAGCCATTCTCCAATTGATGGGCATCCATTCATTTTCCAGTTTCTAGCCACTACAAACAGGGCTGCTACAAACATTTTGGCACATACAGGTCCCTTTCCCTTCTTTAGTATTTCTTTGGGATATAAGCCCAATAGAAACACTGCTGGATCAAAGGATATGCACATTTTGATAATTTTTTGGGCATAATTCCAGATTGCTCTCCAGAATGGTTGGATTCGTTCACAACTCCACCAACAATGCATTAGTGTCCCCGTTTTCCCGCATCCCCTCCAACATTCATCATTATTTTTTCCTGTCATCTTAGCCAATCTGACAGGTGTGTAGTGATATCTCAGAGTTGTCTTAATTTGCATTTCTCTGATCAATAATGATTTGGAACACTCTTTCATATGAGTGGTAATAGTTTCAATCTCATCCTCTGAAAATTGTCTGTTCATATCCTTTGACCATTTATCAATTGGAGAATGGCTTGATTTCTTATAAATTTGAGTCAGTTCTCTATATATTTTGGAAATGAGGCCTTTATCAGAACCTTTAACTGTGAAAATGTTTTCCCAGTTTGTTGCTTCCCTTCTAATCTTGTTTGCATTAGTTTTATTTGTACAAAGGCTTTTTAATTTGATGTAATCGAAATTTTCTATTCTGTGATCAGTAATGGTCTCTAGTTCATCTTTGGTCACAAATTTCTTTCTCCTCCACAAGTCTGAGAGATAAACTATTCTATGTTCCTCTAATTTATTTATAATCTCGTTCTTTATGCCTAGGTCATAGACCCATTTTGATCTTATCTTGGTATATGGTGTTAAGTGTGGGTCCATGCCTAATTTCTGCCATACTAATTTCCAATTATCCCAGCAGTTTTTATCAAATAATGAATTCTTTTCCCAGAAGTTAGGGGCTTTGGGTTTGTCAAACACTAGATTGCTATAATTGACTATTCTGTCTTGTGAGCCTAGCCTTTTCCACTGATCCACTAATCTATTTCTTAGCCAATACCAAATGGTTTTGGTGACTGCTGCTTTATAATATAATTTTAGATCAGGTACAGCTAGGCCACCTTCATTTGATTTTTTTTTTCATTAGTTCCCTTGAGATTCTCGACTTTTTATTGTTCCATATGAATTTTGTTGTTATTTTTTCTAGATCAATAAAATATTTTCTTGGAAGTCTGATTGGTATAGCACTAAATAAATAGATTAGTTTAGGGAGTATTGTCATCTTTATTATGTTCGCTCGGCCAATCCAAGAGCACTTAATATTTTTCCAATTATTTAAGTCTGACTTTATTTGTGTGGAGACTTTTTTATAATTTTGCTCATATAATTCCTGACTTTCCTTTGGTAGATAGATTCCCAAATATTTTATGGTATCAACAGTTATTCTGAATGGAATTTCTCTTTGTATCTCTTGCTGTTGGGTTTTGTTGGTGATGTATAAAAATGCTGAGGATTTATGGGGATTTATTTTGTAGCCAGCTACTTTGCTAAAATTATGAATTATTTCCAATAGCTTTTTGGTAGAATCTCTGAGGTTCTCTAGGTATACCATCATATCATCTGCAAAGAGTGATAGTTTGGTTTCCTCATTGCCTACTCTAATTCCTTTTATATCTTTCTCGACTCTTATTGCCGAGGCTAGTGTTTCTAATACGATATTAAATAATAATGGTGATAGTGGGCAACCTTGCTTCACTCCAGATCTTACTGGGAAAGGTTCCAGTTTTTCCCCATTGCATATGATGCTTACTGATGGTTTTAAATATATGCTCCTGACTATTTTAAGGAAAAGTCCATTTATTCCTATGCTCCAAGTGTTTTTATTAGGAATGGATGTTGGATTTTATCAAATGCTTTTTCTGCATCTATTGAGATGATCATGTGGTTTTTGTTTGTTTGGTTATTGATATAGTCAATTATGCTAATAGTTTTCCTAATATTGAACCAGCCCTGCATTCCTGGTATAAATCCTACTTGGTCATAGTGTATTATCCTGGTGACAATTTTCTGTAATCTTTTTGCTAATATTTTATTTAAGATTTTAGCATCAATATTCATTAGGGAGATTGGTCTATAATTTTCTTTCTCTGTTTTCAGCCTACCTGGTTTAGGTATCAGTACCATATCTGTGTCATAAAAGGAGTTTGGTAGGACTCCTTCAATCCCTATTTTTTCAAATAGTTTATATAACATTGGAGTTAATTGTTCTTTAAATGTTTGGTAGAATTCACATGTAAATCCATCTGGTCCTGGGGATTTTTTCTTAGGGAGTTGATTGATAGTTTGTTCTATTTCTTTTTCTGAGATGGGACTGTTTAGGATATTTACTTCTTCCTCTGTTAGTTTGGGCAAGCTGTATTTTTGGAGGTATTTTTCTATTTCATTTAAGTTGTCGAATTTATTGGCATAAAGTTGGGCAAAGTAACTCCTAATTATTGCTCTAATTTCCTCTTCGTTAGTGGTGAGTTCTCCCTTTTCATTTTTAAGACTAACAATTTGATTTTCCTCTTTCCTTTTTTTAATCAGATTTACTAAGGGTTTGTCTATTTTGTTGGTTTTTTCATAGAACCAACTCTTAGTTTTATTAATCAATTCAATAGTTTTTTACTTTCAATTTTATTGATCTCACCTTTTACTTTTAGAATTTCAAGTTTAGTGTTTGACTGGGGGTTTTTAATTTGTTCCTTTTCTAGCCTTTTTAATTGCAAACCCAATTCATTGACCTTCTCTTTCTCTATTTTATACAAATAGGCCTCTAGAGATATGAAATTTCCCCTTATTACCGCTTTGGCTGCATCCCATACATTTTGGTATGATGTCTCATTATTATCGTTTTCTTGGGTGAAGTTATTAATTATGTCTATGATTTGCTGTTTTACCCAATCATTCTTTAGTATGAGATTATTTAGTTTCCAATTATTTTTTGGTCTACTTCCCCCTGGTTTTTTGTTTAATGTAATTTTCATTGCATCGTGGTCTGAAAAGGATGCATTAACTATTTCTGCCTTACTGCATTTGAGTTTGAGGTTTTTATGCCCTAATATATGGTCAATTTTTGTATAGGTTCCATGAACTGCTGAAAAGAAAGTGTATTCCTTTCTGTCTCCATTACATTTTCTCCAGAGATCTATCATATCTAGCTTTTCTAGTATTCTGTTTACCTCTTTGACTTCTTTCTTATTTATTTTCTGGTTTGATTTATCTAATTCTGAGAGTGCAAGGTTAAGATCTCCCACTATTATAGTTTTACTGTCTATTTCTTCTTGCAGCTCTCTTAGTTTCTCTTTTAAGAATTTAGATACTACCCCACTTGGTGCATATATGTTTAATATAGATAGTGCTTCATTATCCATGCTACCCTTTAGCAAGATATAGTGTCCTTCCTTATCTCTTTTAATTAGGTCAATTTTTGCTTTAGCTTGATCTGAGATCAGGATGGCTACCCCTGCTTTTTTGACTTCACCTGAAGCATAGTAGATTTTGCTCCAACCTTTTACCTTTAACCTGCATGTATCTCCCCGCTTCAGGTGTGTTTCCTGTAAACAACATATTGTAGGATTCTGGCTTTTAATCCATTCTGCTAACCGCTTCCTCTTTATGGGGGAGTTTACCCCGTTCACATTTATGGTTAGAATGACCAATTCTGTATTACTTGCCATCTTGTTAACCCCGGTTTATGCTTTCCTCCCTTCTTTCCCCTTTCCCCCCTTCCAAGTATTAAGCTTGTGAGCACCCCTTGCTTCTCACAGCCCTCCCTTTTTAGTGTCCCTCCCCCGCCTTAGAGTTCCTCCCCCTATCTTACCCCTTTCCCTCCCAGTTCCCGTATTCCCTTCCGCTTAGCTTATTCCTTCCCTTTCCACTTTTCCCTTCTCACTTTTCAATGAGATGGGAGAAGTTTCACCATAGATTGAATATGTCTTAAGATTTTTCACTTAAAGCCAATTCTGAAGGCAGTAAGATACCCACTATATTCATCCCCCTCCATTCTTTCTCTCAGATATAATAGGTTTCCTATGCCTCTTCATGAGATGTACTACCCCCACTTTACCCTTTTTCTGGTACAATGTCCTTTCCACATCAATTTCTAGAACAAGGTATACATGTATTCTTTATACATCTATATAGTCAAAATATAGTTCCCAAGATTAATCTTTACCTTTTTAGATTTCTCTTGAGTTCTATATTTGTAGATCAAACTTTTTGTTAAGTTCTGGTTTTTTCATCAGAAATAGATGAAATTCGCTTACTTCGTTGAATGTCCATCTTCTTCCCTGGAAAAAGATGCTCATTCTCGCTGGGTAAGTTATTTTTGGTTGCATACCAAGTTCCTTAGCCTTTCGGAATATCATATTCCAGGCCCTTCGATCTTTTAATGTGGATGCTGCCAGATCCTGGGTGATCCTTATTGTGGCTCCTTGATACTTGAATTGGGTTTTTCTAGCCGCTTGCAATATTTTTTCTTTCATCTGAGGGTTCTGGCATTTGGCCACTATATTCCTTGGTGTTTTGATTTTAGGATCCCTTTCAGTGGGTGATCGATGAATCCTTTCAATGTTTATTTTTTCCTCTGTTCCTATGACTTCTGGGCAGTTCTCTTTGATAATTTCCTGGAAAACAGTGTCCAGGCTCTTTTTTTCATCATGTTTTTCTGGGAGTCCAATGATTCTCAGATTGTCTCTCCTGGATCTGTTTTCCAGGTCTGTTGTCTTCCCAGAAGGTATTTCACATTTTTCTCCATTGTTTGATTTTTTTGGATTTGCTTGACTGATTCTTCTTGTCTCCTCGAGTCATTCAATTCCACTTGTTCAATTCTGATTTTCAGTGAAGTATTCTCTTCACTCACTTTTTTAAAATCTTTCTCTAATTGTCCAATTGAGTTCTTTTGTTCTGTGGAATTTTTTTCCATTTCGCCAATTTTGTTTTTTAGAGAGCTGTTTTCTGTTTCCAGTTCACTAATCCTATTTTTCAAGGATTTTACTTCTTTATCCACTCTCTCTTTAACTGACTTCTCCAGGCTCTTTTCCCACTTTTCTTCTAGCTCCCTTGTGAGAGCCTTTTTAATCACTTCTATGAGGTTCATCTGTGCTGAGGAACAGACGCTCTCCTCCTTTGGGGAATCACCTGGGGACTGTCTGTTTTTAGTCTCCTCAGGATTTAGAGTCTGCTCTCTATCTGTATAGAAGCTGTCAAGGGTTAAAGTCCTCTTCAGCTTCTTGCTCATTCTGTCTATTAATCAGAGACAAACTAGCAAAGAAAAACAGAAAAAACTGGAGTCTTTCTTTGGGGGGGGGCTGGGTGTGTTATCGAGCTTCCTCTACAGACTGCAGGGGGCAGCAGTGAGGCACTAGCAGGACTGTGCTGCGCCTGCGCTCTGAGATCCCAGAGCGTGCTGAGTCACTGAGGGGGGGGAAGGGGGGGGCGGCCAGGTCCTGAGAGACTCCAGCTGTTTGCGGTTGTGTTCTTCAGCCCCGGTGTTTTTAGCTTCTCTGCTGGGTTGTTGACTGGCTGCAGGTTCCAAACCTGTAGCGAAGCTCTCCCCGCAGAGACGGCTACGATCACTCCCCACCCCCTCTCCAGTCTGCTCCCGTGCTCTCACTGCCGCTGCCCTCAGCCTGCGCCCGATCTAAAACCGCCCCAGCCCTCCAGTAAAGACCGACCTTTCTTGGCGGATCTCAAGGATGGCTTCTCTTGGTAACTATTTGTGGGTTTTTCTCAGTCAAGCATTGATTCAGAGGCTTGTAATGAAGTGGATAGTGAGAGAAAGCGCGGAGCTTATGCAACTGTGAGCCTCCTCTCCGCCATCTTAACCGGAAGTCCTTTTCTCAACTTTAAATGTAAATAATAATAACACTTTCCTCCTAGGGACCAAATGAGGATAATTTGAAGATAATCAGATGAAGGTAATGTGGATTAAATAAGATAATATTTCTGAAACATTTTAACACAGTGCCTGATATATATTAAGCACTTAATTTTTTTTAAAAAGATAAATAATTTCAGTGCATGTTTAACCTATATCAGAGGGAGGAATGAGGGAGAGAAATTTGGAACACAAGATTTTGCAAAAATGAATGTTGAAAACTATCTTTGTATGTATTTGGAAAAATAAAAAGCTATTAAAATTTTCTAAAATAATGTTGAACAATATCTTTACATATAATTGGGAAAAAAATACTATTGAAATTTAACCAAAAAAAGAGAAAGATAATTTCCTTGGTATATTTTACAACCATCTCTCTAAGTTTTGGTAGACCATCTCAGTTACTTTTTCCAAAAAAAAAAGAAAATATAATCATAAACTCAGATAAACAAAAATCCCTAGTAACCAACTTTCTGAGGATAAGCATCTCCAAATTTAGCTATGCTAAGTAATCACAAACATCAGCAAGTACATTCCTGGCTAATAATACTAATAGCTGACTTTCATTGTAATTCCTTTATGTTGACAAAGCACTTGATGCTCATTATTATCTATATTACCTCATTTAAGCATACTCATTCTCAAAACCTTTTCAGGCTGCTAATGCTTGCCAGGATTTGCATTCCCCTGGTGCAAACTTTGAGAATCCAAGGTCACCCCCATGCTAAGACAGAGCTTTGCAGTAGGTCTTTTAAGGATACGACATTCTGCCCTTTATAATAATATGTTCATGTGTCCAACATTTCAGATTTCTCCTGACACTATACTAAATTTCACCAACAGAACATTTTTGTGCTTTTTCTCCCCAAATTTTCATCTTTTAGATTTGAGTCTGATTTGGTTCTTGCTTGCATTGCTGACCAAAAGAGATTTCAAGTCATTGTTGTAGCTCACCTCGTATAATCTTTGGTTACTGGGTTCCTATTTCCAAAGAAAATTACTCTGAAAATTATCTCACCAGGGATTGTGCAGCCTTAAGTCATCAAAATGCCCAGTACTTTTTGAGAATGAATTGTCCTCAGAGAAAACAGGCCAGTGACAGTTGGATGGTTTGATTCTAATGGACTTAAAAAGCTATTTCCATGGCCTGATTCTCACCCCGTCTATATTATCATACCAAATATAAAAATCTAAAAAGTCCAGGATGACTAAAGCACTACCTTTAAAACAGTGTGTGTGTGTGTGTGTGTGTGTGTGTGTATTATATATATAGTATATACATATATATATATATATATATATATATATATATATATATATATATATATATATATATATATATATATATATATATATATATATATATATATATATATATATATATATATATATATATATATATATATATATATATATATATATATATATATATATATATATATATATATATATATATATATATATATATATATATATATATATATATATATATATATATATATATATATATATATATATATATATATATATATATATATATATATATATATATATATATATATATATATATATATATATATATATATATATATATATATATATATATATATATATATATATATATATATATATATATATATATATATATATATATATATATATATATATACATATATATATATATATAATATGCATGTGAGCTACTGTTATCATAATCACATTGAATACTCCCTGCTATGTGCTATGTGTATGTGTGTGTGTGTGTGTGTGTGTATTATATATATAGTATATACATATATATATATGTGTGTGTATATATACTGTATGTATGTATATATGTGTGTATACACACACACACACACACACACACACTAACTAGCTATGTTGCCATGGACAAATTATTTAACTCTGTTTGTCTCAGTTTCTTATTTGCAAAGTGAGCTGGAGAAGGAAAAAGTAAACCATTCTAGCCTCGTTGCCAAAAAAAAAAGACCTAAATGGGGTCAAGAAAAGTCAGACATGATTGAACAAAAGGATCCTTCTAAGTTATGTAGGGAAAATAATACCCATAGTACCTTACAGGGTTGTTGTGGGAATGTGATGAAATAACATATTAAGAACTTTGCCAACCTTTAAAACTGTGTCATGTATATATATTTTTGAGAGTCAGTTGTTAACCATTTACCAAAATACCTTGCTTAAAGTAATATATAAATGCCATTTTATTATTGCAATTATTAAATGCAATTATTATAATTAAAGACCTTACTCCTAATGTCACCAACATCATCTGTGCTCCTGACCATCATATATAAATACCATTTATTTCATCCAATTCAATACAGTTTTACAAAGATATGCTGAGTGTACCCTGTGCAAAACATACAAATGAAAAGAATACTCTTCCTACCTGTGGAAAGCATATATAAACTGCTCTTTAGGAACCAGATTTCAATATAATAATAAAGGATATTAGTCACTATGGATTTTATTTTGTTTATTTATATATAGCTTTAGCTACATGTAGCATTAGTAGCAAGAGGTAGCTGACCAAACATTAAAAATTTTAAAACCATAAATGTAATCACAAATCAAAATGAATAGAAATAAATTAATAAAATGATTTGAGTAAGAAAATGTATTGAGCCTCTGAAACATTTCTTTTTCAAAATATTCCATTCATCAATCATTACTTATGCATTTATTCCTTTTTATTAAAGCTTTTTATTTACACAGCATATACATGGGTGATTTTTCTAACATTGATACTTGCATAACTTTTTCTTCCAAATTTTCCCCTCCTTCCTCCATTCCCTGACCTAGCTGGCAGGTAGTCCAATACATGTTATATATGTTGAAAGACATGTTAGATCCAATATATGTACACATATTTATACAGTTATCTTGTCGCATAAGAAAAATCAGATCAAGAAGATAGGAAAATAAAAACTGAGAAAGAAAACAAAATGCAAGCAAATAACAACAAAGAGAGTGAGAATGCTTTGTTGCATTTCACACTCTTTTCAATTGATTCTCTCTCTGGATATAGATGGCTATCTTCATCACTGCACAAGTGGAACTGGTTTGAATCATCTTAATATTGAACAGAGCCACATCTATCAGAATTGATCATCATATACTGTTGTTGTTGCCATGTATCATGATCTCCTGGTACTGCTCATTTCACTTAGCATCAGTTCATCTCTGAAATCATTCTGCTGGTCATTTCTTACATAACAATAATACTATTGCATTCATATATTACAGTTCATTCAGCCATTCTCCATTTGATGGACATCCACTCCCTTTCCAATTTCTTGCCACTACAAAGAGGGTTGCCACAAACATTTTTGTACATGTGGACCCCTTTCCCACCTTTAAGCTCTCTTTGGGATATAAGCCCAGTAGTAACAATGCTGGATCAAAGGATATGCACAGTTTGATAACTTTTTGAGCATAGTTGCTCTCCAGAATGGTTGGATCTGTGCACAGTTCCATCAACAATATATATCAGTGTCCCAGTTTTCCTACCTCCTCTCCAATATTTGTCATTATTTTTTCTTGTCATCTTAGCCAATCTGACAAGTATGTAGTGGTATCTCAGAGTTATCTTAATTTGCATTCCTCTGATCAATAGCAATTTGGAATACCTTTTCATGTGGCTACAAATAGTTTTAATATCTTCATCTGAAAAGTGTCTGTTCATAGCCTTTGACCATTTATCAATTGGAGAATGGCTTGATTTCTTATAATTTGAAGTCAATTCTCTATATATTTTAGAAATGAGGCCTTTATCAGATCCTTTGGATGCTAAAATATTTTCCCAGTTTATTGCTTCCCTTCTAAACTCGTCTGCATTATTTTTGTTTGTACAAAACCTTTTTAACTTAATATAATCAAAATTATCTATTTTATGATCAATAAGTGTCTCTAATTCTTTTTTGGTCATAAATTCCTTTCTCCTCTACAAATCGGAGAGATAAAACTATCCTATATATTTTTTCTAATATGTTTATAATATCATTCTTTATGTCTAAATCATGAACCCATTTTGATCTTATCTTGGTATACAGTGTTAGGTGTGGGTCTATGCCTACTTTCTGCCATACTAGTTTCCAATTTCCCAGCAATTTTTGTCAAATAGTGAATTCTTATCCCAAAAGCTGGAGCCTTTGGGTTTGTCAAATACTAGATTGTTATAATCATTGGCTATTATGTTCTGTGAACCTAACCTATTCCACTGATAAACTTCTCTATTTCTTAGCCAGTACCAAAACCTTAGCCAGGTTTTTATGACCACTGCTTTATAATATAGTTTTTGATCAGGTACAGCTAGGCCACCTTCATTTGCTTTTCTCTTCATTAATTTCTTTGAAATTCTTGACCTTTTGTTCTTCCAGATGACTTTGTTGTTATTTTTTCTAGGTCAGTAAAATAGTTTTTTGGGAGTTTAATTAGTATATCACTGAATAAATAGATTAGTTTAGGGAGCATTGCCATCTTTATTATATTTGCTCGATCTATCCACCAGCACTTGATATTTTTCAAATTACTTAGATCTGACTATTTGTGTGGAAAGTGTTTTGTAGTTTTGCTTATATAGTTCCTGACTTACCTTTGGCAAATAAATTCCCAAATGTTTTATATTATCAACAATTATTTTAAACAGAATTTATCTTTATATCTCTTGCTGTTGGATTTTGTTAGTGATGTATAAGATTGTTGATTTATGTGGATTTATTTTGTATTGTGCAACTTTGATACAGTTGTAGATTATTTCTAATAGCTTTTTAGTAGAATCTCTGGGGTTCTCTAAGTATACCATCATATCATCTGCAAAGAGTGATAATTTGGTTTCCTCATTACCTTCTCCAATTCCTTTAGTCTCTTTGTCTTCTCTTATTGCCAATGCTAGCATTTCTAATACAATATTGAATAGCAGTGGTGATAGTGGGCAACATTGTTTTATCCCTGATCTTATTGGGAATGGATCTAGTTTATCCCCACTATATATGATTCTTGCTGATAGTTTTTAATAGATGCTACTGACTATTTTAAGAAAAAGTTCATTTATTCCTATATTTGCCAGTGTTTTTAAAAGGAATGGATGTTGGATTCTATCAAATGCTTTTTCTGCATCTATAGAAATAATCATATGATTTTTGTTAATTTGATTATTGATAAAGTCAATTATGCTAATAGCTTTCCTAATATTGAACCTGCCTTGCATTCTGGGTATAAATTCTACTTGGTCATGGTATATTATCCTGGAGATGATTATTTGTAATCTCTTTGCTAAAGCTAAATCTCTTTCCTTTTGCCCATTCCTTCCTCCCCAGTATTTTACTTATGAGCAATACTTGCCTCAAGCAATCCTTCCCCTTTAGAGACCCTCCCACTTAGAGACTCCCACTTTATACCTTTCCTCTACTATTTCTCTTTTCCCTTCTATTTAGTCTATCCCTTCTCTTCCCCTTTCCCTTCCCACTTTTCTATAAGATGAATGATTTTTCTCAGTGAAAAAAAATATATCCAATATTCTTTCTTTGGACCAAATCTGATGAGAGTAAGATTCATACAATATTTGGCCCCCTTCCTTCTTTCTCTCAATTATAACATGTATTCTTTGCCTCTTCCTTAGATATAGTGTCCCTCATTTTACCTCTACTTAGCCCTTTTTCTGGTTACAATCCCCTTTTTATCTCTAGTTTCTTTTTTATGTTATAATAGTAAAATCAGATTATACATGTATTCTCAATGTATATCTATAAGAAAAATACAGTTATCAAGAGTTTCTTTTTCTCTTTTTACCTTTCTATGTTTCTCTTGAGTTCTATATTTGGAGGTCATTTTTTTTTTAGCTCTCATCTTTTCATCAAAGATAAATGGAATTCACCAGTTTCATTGAATGTCCATCTTCTTCTAAAAAAGAAAATGCTCAGTTAATTAGGGTAATTTATTCTTGGCTGCATTCCAAGTTCCTTTGCCTTTTGGAATATCAGATTCCAAACCCTGCTATCATTTTAAGTGGAAGCTGCTAGATCCTGAGTGATCCTTATTGTGGCTCCTCAGTATTTGAATTGTTTCTTTCTGGCTGCTTGTAATATTTTTTCCTTGGTCCAATTATTCTCAAATTTAGCCATGATATTCCTTGTGCTTTTAATTTTGTGGTCTCTTTTAGGAGGTGTTCAGTGAATTCCATTTGTGGTCATTTTACCTTCTGTTTCTATGATATCTGAGTAGTTCTCTTTGATGATTTCTTAAAAGATAGTGTCTAGGCTCTTTTTTCATCAAGTATTTCAGGGAGTCCAATAATCCTTAGATTGTCTCTCCTAGATCTATTTTCCAGGTTGGTTGTTTTCCCATTTAGGTATTTTACTTTTTTTTTGCTTTTATTGGTTTTGCTTGACTGATTCTTATTTTCTTCCGAGTCATTCATTTCCATTTGTTCAATTCTGAATTTTAGTGAATTATTTTCTTAATATACTTATTTTTTAACTTTTTTTTTGTGTTTTCCAACTGAATTTTTAAGTGAGTTCTTTTGTTCTGTGGACTTTTTTTTCCACTTCATAAAATCTATTTTTTAAGGAGTTACTTTATTTTTCCATTTCACAATGCACTTCCCTGGGACTCTGCTGTCTATGCTGGCATTTGTACTCAGGTGGTTGTACTGGCTGCTTCCTTCCCATTTCCAGTTGAAATAGACCTTTTGGGGCAATCTCCAAAATTATCTGTTGCTGATAATTTGTTGTACTCCCAATATTTGTGCGTTCTGCCCATCCTCAGAGGCTGGATTTTGTAATTAGTGTGAGAGTTGTATAGAAGGTCAGAGAGAAACATGTTTTGTCACCATCATCTTGGCACCCTATACTTTTATTATTACTTATCAATTATAAGTGCAAAATTATTGTTTGAGAATCTATTTATAATATCTAGCCAGTTTTCATTTTTTAAAAATGTAACCTTTAACCCCAATCTCTAAAACTTCAGGAAAAAAGAAACAACCTAGAATAGTGGATAGAAACCATGTATCATGTACAAACTCAGCTACCCTACTGACTGTATAACTCTCATTGCCCCCAAGTAATTTTCTAAGACCTTCAATTGCAGAACACTTGCTGATTTACATCTGTAAAAATTGGAAATTACTTGTAGCACTGGTAATTAGAAATCTGGTCCAACTTTCTCTTCCCCATGCTTTTTAAATCAAGAAAGAAGACAAAAACAGGCATTGTGCTACATAAAAATGACACAAATATAGAGTTGTATATTTATAGCTAGGATTTATATGTTCCTTTACAAATATTACTTTGGCTCATCCAACAACTCTGGAATGAAGGCATTATTATTATCTCCATTTCACAGATATGGTAACTGAGGCAGACAGAGAGTATGTGACTTGCTTAAGGTTATGTAGTTAGTTAGTATCTGTAGATGGATTTGACCTCCCACCTTGTTTCCAGGTCCAACACTCTTTCTACTTTACCATTTACTGATCCAATTATTTTAAAGAACATAAAATTAACTATAAAGATTATGAAATATATATATAATATTTTAATCATTTATCGTTTAATGAATATTGAATCAATAATATTGATTATTGATTTCATTCAGTGTGAGTCCTGAGATATTGATGTTACTGTGACTGAAAACTCCATTACACTATCCGAATTGAACAGACTGGTTATCAGATAACATGGAAATGATCCATTGCTTTTCCACTAATAAAAGTCATTTCAATATGGTAGTACCTGCTTAATACTTGTTCTTGTTGGGAATACCTTGAACAGACTTTCTCTGAGAATTAGATTTCCTTCTTTCCAATTAGTAGCAATATTAATTATTTTATTCTAAAGTCCATATAAAAGTCACCCTTTGTATATGGAAAAGCTCTGTCTCTGATGCTTATTAGCTTTGTAACTTTGGGGAAAAGTCACCTCACTTCTCAGACAACTCTCTTAAAGTAGTTTTTGTTATTATTGTTTAATCCTATCTAACTCTTTGTAATCCCATGGAGAAGGGATTCTTAAAAAAGATACTGCAGTGGTTTGCAGTGGTCCTGCTCACTTTACAGAAGAGGAAACTAGTTTAAATAGGGTTAAATTACTTGCCCATGGTCACCCAGCTTGTGTGTCTAAGGCTGTATTTGAATTCATAAAAATGAATCTTCCTGATTCCAAACTTAGTGTTCTATCAATTGTTATCTAGTGACCCTCTTAAAATGTTAGCAAACTCAAATAGAAATAAATCCCTATAGACAAGTGACTTAGAAAACCACACATTAATATTTTCTTTATTGTGTTGTATATATTTATTTAAAAAAAAAATATTTCCCACATAGATTGTAATTGTATTTTGACTACACTTTGTAGCTTTGCCTACCACTTAAAATCTGTGTATCTCAAATTAACAGTGTTAAGCAACATCATTATAATCCCTATCACATAACCAAAACACACACACACATAATCTCCAAAAGGCCTACGTTGTCATTACCATTTGAGTAAATGGGTAATCAAATTAAATTTCCTCATTAGGAAACTCTTTTGTTTTTCCCATCTAGTTCATTTCCCTTTGTCAGTATTATGACTGAAAAGTAAAGATTATTTGCCTTTTGTATAAGCAAAAAAAAAAAAAAGTAATTCTTCTTTCCCTATCAAGTCAAAGGAAATTCTCTTTACCTTTGATGTCACTCTTTGCTTCAGTCAGTAAAATATTCCTACACCCATCTTCTAGGTTCAAGTTGTCCGAGATGGCTTTTGTCAACTGATATGTAGAAAAATTTTCTCCTGAAGATTCCTCTTTAGGCCATGAAAACTCTTGTACTGTTTTAGCACCTTCATAATTCTAGACATCTATTATATTTGATCATTTATTAGAAATTGAGGATGAATTATGAAGTAGATGAAAACTTGTCCTTCTGGCCATCTATTATTCTGTAACAAACTCTTAAAGACAAGGACTATTCATTTCCATGACAACAGACATTGCATTATTTCATCTGGGTCCCACAACAACCCATTAAGTTGTTGTGAGACCCAGATGAAATAATGCAATGCATATGAACTACAAAATACAACCATAGATGAGTTGTTAGTATTATTAAACAGTACTTGGGTTCTTAGAAACATTTTTTCAAATAAAGAAAATAATGAGGTAAATAGGACCATTTTACTCATTTTAAAAGCAAAAGAGTTTCATTTTCCTTTGCATACCATTGAAAAAGAATTACTTTTTTACTTCCCTTTTAGTTCAGATCTGCTATTTCATCATTGTGAGGGATGGTGAGGAAACTTTTTTCCATTGATGCAAATTTATAACTCATTTACAACTTATAGACTTAGTAAGTTTAGAGCACTGAGAAGATTAGTTATTCAGGGTCACACAGCTAATATGTCAGAGTCAGATATAAATTCTGTTTTTCCTGACTCTAGGCCGAGCCAAAGTCTCATTAAGTCATGTCCCACTCTCATAGCCAAGTAGATGGAAATATGAAGTAACCTTTCTGTATTCTAACAAGTAGAACTTATAGAATGGAAGGATATGTCAGAATTAAGTTTTGAGTTAAACCCTCCATTTTGCACATGAAGAGAATATAAACCTCAACTGCAAAATGATTTGCCCAAGATCATCCATTCAATCATTCTGTCTGAGAATTTATTAATCACTTAATATGTATGAATTTACATGCTAAGGATACTAAGAAAGAGAAAAATAGGGTTCTTGATTGTACTTAATGAAGTATACAAAAATTCAAGTCACTATTGTTATTCCATATATACATATTATACATGCATATGAACATAAATTGCTATATATATGTGTGTGTGTGTGTGTGTGTGTGTGTGTGTGTGTGTATATACACACACACATACAAACATAGATGGATAGCAATAGAAGAGGGAAGAAATTGGGGAATGCCATGGTGGGAGAATTCTGCCTCCAGGCTTTGGTGGGATACAAGCAAAGTTTCAAGGGAACTCAAAGGAAGTTAGGAATCAGAGGTGAGGAGAATGGACATTCCATATATGAGGAGCATCCAGGGCAAATTAGCCTGAAGAAATTGAGTGTTTTATGTGAAAAATATCAAATTGTCCAGTTTATTGGACTGCAGAACAAGTAGAGGAGAGTAATGTTTGAGAAGATTAGAAATGGAAGAAAGAGCCAGATTGTGAAAGACTTTAAATGTCCAACTGTAGTTTTTATATTTGATCAAGAGCCCTAGAATTTATTGAATTTATATCTCCCTGGTTTAAAATTTTCAGAAGATCATTTTAAAGCTAAATGTAAGATGAATTGGAGAATAGAGGTAAGAGACCAATCAGAAGGCTATTTTAATCAGAAGAGAAGACAAAAGTAATAAAGTCAGCCAATAATCAAGAATTGGTTAAGTGCCTACCATGTGCTAACAAATGTACTAAGCTCTACAGATATAATGAAGGCAAAAATAAAACAAAATCAGCACCCACAGGCTTATGGAGGGAGACAAAAATATAAAGAACATGCTAAAAATAAGATATTTTAAAGATAAATTAGAGATGATTTCAGGAGGAAGAGATTAAAATTAAGGAATATAAAGAAAGACTTCTTGTAGAAGGTGGATGTTTAGCTAAAGTTGAAAGTCAGTGTAACCAGAAGAAGGAAATGACAAAAAGGAGAGTTGAGAGATAAGAGTGTGCTAGGAGAGGAAAAACTAGGAAACTGGTGTAACTGGATATCAGAATATGGAATGGAATAAGTTAAAAAAGGCTTTGTAAAGAGAGAAAAGAACTAGGTTATAAAAAGCTTTAAAAGACAAACAGGATTTTATATTTGATCCTGGAAATAATGAGTCCCTAGAGTTTATTTAATAATAAAATAATGGTCAAACCTGAATTTTTGGTAGTCCAATTTGAGAACTGAAGGAGAATAAACAATCTTGGGGAAAGATTGGAACCAAGGAAAACAACTAATAAATACAATAAACATTTAAGAAGAACCTAGTGTGAAGTAAATGTTGAAGACACAATTAATAAAAAAGGATGGCAGACCCTTTCTTCAAGAAGCTGTATTCTAATTGGGTGACACAATGCACCAAAAAAGAAGCAGAAAAGGGAAGAGTTTGAGACGAGGTGGTATCTTGTTCTGTGAAGTTAAACCAAAGTAAATAGGATATACAGAATGGAAAAGACCTATTAAATCAAATATGAACTAATAAGGGAATCCATCAGAGTGAAGGTAGAGTTGGAGAATAGAAAATAGAAGAGATGAAAGAAGGCTTGAGTGTAAAATCTACAGAATTTAGCAATATAATGAATCTGAGTGCTGAGAGAATGAGCAATTCTTAGTGTCTCCTAGATTGCTAGCTTAGGTAATTGGAAAGTTGGTGGTGCCTTCTGCAATGATAGGGAATTAGGGAAGATGGAAAAGTTTGGTAAGAAAAATAATGAGTTTAATTTGAGATATTCTGAGTTTTAGATATGTATAGTATATCTAGTTCTAGGACTAGGTGGGGGCTAGACAGGTAGATCTGAGAATCATATGCATAGAGATAAGAAACTAAGGTGATAGCTAAACAAAATAATGTAGAGAGAGAAAAGAAAAGAAGGTCCATAAAAAGACTTAGGGAACATCCATAGTTGGTGGATGGGACTTGTATGAAGATCAAGAAAAGGGTGGAGAAAGATCAATCTTAACTGATTAAAGGGGAACAAGGATAAATGAGTTTCATAAAAACTTGAAGAAAAAGTTTTAAAAAGTAGAGAGTAATCAATAATATCAAAGAAAGGAGAAAGCTCAAGATCAGTGAAGATTGGGAAATGCTTAAAAAAAAGGAAAATTTGATTGTTGGTAATTTTTTTTTTTAATAATTACTTTATATTGACACTCGTTTCTGTTCCGATTTTTTTTCCCTCCCTCCCTCCACCCCCTCCCCTAGATGGCAAGCAGTCCTTTATATATTGGATATGTTGCAGTATATCCTAGATACAATATATGTTTGCAGAACCGAACAGTTCTCTTGTTGCATAGGGAGAATTGGATTCAGAAGGTATAAATAATCCGGGAAGAAAAACAAAAATGCAGATAGTTCACATTCGTTTCCCAGTGTTCTTTCTTTGGGTGTAGCTGCTTTTGTCCATCGTTTATCAATTGAAACTCAGGTTTCTTTGTCAAAGAAATCCACTTCCATCAAAATATGTCCTCATACAATATCGTTGTCGAAGTGTATAATGATCTCCTGGTTCTGCTCATTTCATTTAGCATCAGTTCATGTAAGTCTCGCCAGTCCTCTCTGTATTCATCCTGCTGGTCATTTCTTACAGAACAATAATATTCCATAACATTCATATACCACAATTTACCCAGCCATTCTCCAATTGATGGGCATCCATTCATTTTCCAGTTTCTAGCCACTACAAACAGGGCTGCTACAAACATTTTGGCACATACAGGTCCCTTTCCCTTCTTTAGTATTTCTTTGGGATATAAGCCCAATAGAAACACTGCTGGATCAAAGGGTATGCACAATTTGATAATTTTTTGGGCATAATTCCAGATTGCTCTCCAGAATGGTTGGATGCGTTCACAACTCTACCAACAATGCATCAGTGTCCCCGTTTTCCCGCATCCCCTCCAACATTCATCATTATTTTTTCCTGTCATCTTAGCCAATCTGACAGGTGTGTAGTGGTATCTCAGAGTTGTCTTAATTTGCATTTCTCTGATCAATAATGATTTGGAACACTCTTTCATATGAGTGGTAATAGTTTCAATTTCATCCTCTGAAAATTGTCTGTTCATATCCTTTGACCATTTATCAATTGGAGAATGGCTTGATTTCTTATAAATTTGAGTCAGTTCTCTATATATTTTGGAAATGAGGCCTTTATCAGAACCTTTAACTGTGAAGATGTTTTCCCAGTTTGTTGCTTCCCTTCTAATCTTGTTTGCATTAGTTTTATTTGTACAAAGGCTTTTTAATTTGATGTAATCAAAATTTTCTATTTTGTGATCAGTAATGGTCTCTAGTTCATCTTTGGTCACAAATTTCTTTCTCCTCCACAAGTCTGAGAGATAAACTATTCTATGTTCCTCTAATTTATTTATAATCTCGTTCTTTATGCTTAGGTCATGGACCCATTTTGATCTTATCTTGGTATATGGTGTTAAGTGTGGGTCCATGCCTAATTTCTGCCATACTAATTTCCAATTATCCCAGCAGTTTTTATCAAATAATGAATTCTTTTCCCAGAAGTTAGGGGCTTTGGGTTTGTCAAACACTAGATTGCTATAGTTGACTCTTCTGTCTTGTGAACCTAGCCTTTTCCACTGATCCACTAATCTATTTCTTAGCCAATACCAAATGGTTTTGATGACTGCTGCTTTATAATATAATTTTAGATCAGGTACAGCTAGGCCACCTTCATTTGATTTTCTTTTCATTAATTCCCTTGAGATTCTCGACTTTTTATTGTTCCATATGAATTTTGTTGTTATTTTTTCTAGATCATTAAAATATTTTCTTGGAAGTCTGATTGGTATAGCACTAAATAAGTAGATTAGTTTAGGGAGTATTGTCATCTTTATTATGTTCGCTCGGCCGATCCAAGAGCACTTAATATTTTTCCAATTATTTAAGTCTGACTTTATTTGTGTGGAGACTTTTTTATAATTTTGCTCATATAATTCCTGACTTTCCTTTGGTAGATAGATTCCCAAATATTTTATGGTATCAACAGTTATTCTGAATGGGATTTCTCTTTGTATCTCTTGCTGTTGGGTTTTGTTGGTGATGTATAAAAATGCTGAGGATTTATGGGGATTTATTTTGTAGCCAGCTACTTTGCTAAAATTATGAATTATTTCCAATAGCTTTTTAGTAGAATCTCTGGGGTTCTCTAGGTATACCATCATATCATCTGCAAAGAGTGATAGTTTGGTTTCCTCATTGCCTACTCTAATTCCTTTAATATCTTTCTCGACTCTTATTGCCGAGGCTAGTGTTTCTAATACGATATTAAATAATAATGGTGATAGTGGGCAACCTTGCTTCACTCCAGATCTTACTGGGAAAGGTTCCAGTTTTTCCCCATTGCATATGATGCTTACTGATGGTTTTAAATATATGCTCCTGACTATTTTAAGGAAAAGTCCATTTATTCCTATGCTCTCGAGTGTTTTTATTAGGAATGGATGTTGGATTTTATCAAATGCTTTTTCTGCATCTATTGAGATGATCATATGGTTTTTGTTTGTTTGGTTATTGATATAGTCAATTATGCTAATAGTTTTCCTAATATTGAACCAGCCCTGCATTCCTGGTATAAATCCTACTTGGTCATAGTGTATTATCCTGGTGACGATTTTCTGTAATCTTTTTGCTAATATTTTATTTAAGATTTTAGCATCAATATTCATTAGGGAGATTGGTCTATAATTTTCTTTCTCTGTTTTCAGCCTACCTGGTTTAGGTATCAGTACCATGTCTGTGTCATAAAAGGAGTTTGGTAGGACTCCTTCAATCCCTATTTTTTCAAATAGTTTATATAACATTGGAGTTAATTGTTCTTTAAATGTTTGGTAGAATTCACATGTAAATCCATCTGGTCCTGGGGATTTTTTCTTAGGGAGTTGATTGATAGTTTGTTCTATTTCTTTTTCTGAGATGGGACTGTTTAGGATATTTACTTCTTCCTCTGTTAGTTTGGGCAAGCTATATTTTTGGAGGTATTTTTCTATTTCTTTTAAGTTGTCGAATTTATTGGCATAAAGTTGGGCAAAGTAACTCCTAATTATTGCTCTAATTTCCTCTTCGTTAGTGGTGAGTTCTCCCTTTTCATTTTTAAGACTAACAATTTGATTTTCCTCTTTCCTTTTTTTAATCAGGTTTACTAAGGGTTTGTCTATTTTGTTGGTTTTTTCATAGAACCAACTCTTAGTTTTATTAATTAATTCAATAGTTTTTTTACTTTCAATTTTATTGATCTCTCCTTTTATTTTTAGAATTTCAAGTTTAGTGTTTGACTGGGGGTTTTTAATTTGTTCCTTTTCTAGCATTTTTAGTTGCAAACCCAATTCATTGACCTTCTCTTTCTCTATTTTATACAAATAGGCCTCTAGAGATATGAAATTTCCCCTTATTACCGCTTTGGCTGCATCCCATACATTTTGGTATGATGTCTCATTATTATCGTTTTCTTGGGTGAAGTTATTAATTATGTCTATGATTTGCTGTTTCACCCAATCATTCTTTAGTATGAGATTATTTAGTTTCCAATTATTTTTTGGTCTACTTCCCCCTGGTTTTTTGTTGAATGTAATTTTCATTGCATCGTGGTCTGAAAAGGATGCATTTACTATTTCTGCCTTACTGCATTTGAGTTTGAGGTTTTTATGTCCTAATATATGGTCAATTTTTGTGTAGGTTCCATGAACTTCTGAAAAGAAAGTGTATTCCTTTCTGTCTCCATTACATTTTCTCCAGAGATCTATCATATCTAACTTTTCTAATATTCTATTTACCTCTTTGACTTCTTTCTTATTTATTTTGTGGTTTGATTTATCTAATTCTGAGAGTGCAAGGTTAAGATCTCCCACTATTATAGTTTTACTGTCTATTTCTTCTTGCAGCTCTCTTAATTTCTCTTTTAAGAATTTAGATGCTACCCCACTTGGTGCATATATGTTTAATATAGATAGTGCTTCATTATCCATGCTACCCTTTAGCAAGATATAGTGCCCTTCCTTATCTCTTTTAATTAGATCAATTTTTGCTTTAGCTTGATCTGAGATCAGGATGGCTACCCCTGCTTTTTTGACTTCACCTGAAGCATAGTAGATTTTGCTCCAACCTTTTACCTTTAACCTGCATGTATCTCCCCGCTTCAGGTGTGTTTCCTGTAAACAACATATTGTAGGATTCTGGCTTTTAATCCATTCTGCTAACCGCTTCCTCTTTATGGGGGAGTTTACCCCATTCACATTTATGGTTAGAATGACCAATTCTGTATTACTTGCCATCTTGTTAACCCCGGTTTATGCTTTCCTCCCTTCTTTCCTCTTTCCCCCCTTCCCAGTATTAAGCTTGTGAGCACCACTTGCTTCTCACAGCCCTCCCTTTTTAGTATCCCTCCCCCCGCCTTAGAGTTCCTCCCCCTATCTTACCCCTTTCCCTCCCAGTTTCCGTATTCCCTTCCTCTTAGCTTATTCCTTCCCTTTTCACTTTTCCCTTCTCACTTTTCAATGAGGTGGGAGAAGTTTCACCATAGATTGAATATGTCTTAAGATTTTTCACTTAAAGCCAATTCTGAAGGCAGTATGATACCCACTATATTCATCCCCTTCCCATTCTTTCTCTCAGATATAATAGGTTTCCTATGCCTCTTCATGAGATGTACTACCCCCACTTTACCCTTTTTCTGGTACAATGTCCTTTCCATATCAATTTCTAGAACAAGGTATACATGTATTCTTTATACATCTATATAGTCAAAATATAGTTCCCAAGATTAATCTTTACCTTTTTAGATTTCTCTTGAGTTCTATATTTGTAGATCAAACTTTTTGTTAAGTTCTGGTTTTTTCATCAGAAATAGATGAAATTCGCTTACTTCGTTGAATGTCCATCTTCTTCCCTGGAAAAAGATGCTCATTCTCGCTGGGTAAGTTATTTTTGGTTGCATACCAAGTTCCTTAGCCTTTCGGAATATCATATTCCAGGCCCTTCGATCTTTTAATGTGGATGCTGCCAGATCCTGGGTGATCCTTATTGTGGCTCCTTGATACTTGAATTGGGTTTTTCTAGCCGCTTGCAATATTTTTTCCTTCGTCTGAAGGTTCTGGCATTTGGCCACTATATTCCTTGGTGTTTTGATTTTAGGATCCCTTTCAGTGGGTGATCGATGAATCCTTTCAATGTTTATTTTTTCCTCTGTTCCTATGACTTCTGGGCAGTTCTCTTTGATAATTTCCTGGAAAATAGTGTCCAGGCTCTTTTTTTCATCATGTTTTTCTGGGAGTCCAATGATTCTCAGATTGTCTCTCCTGGATCTGTTTTCCAGGTCTGTTGTCTTCCCCAGAAGGTATTTCACATTCTTTTCCATTGTTTGATTTTTTTGGATTTGCTTGACTGATTCTTCTTGTCTCCTCGAGTCATTCAATTCCACTTGTTCAATTCTGATTTTCAGTGAAGTATTTTCTTCACTCACTTTTTAAAAATCTTTTTCTAATTGTCCCATTGAGTTCTTTTGTTCTGTGGAATTTTTTTCCATTTCGCCAATTTTGTTTTCCAGTTCACCAATCCTATTTTTCAAGGATTTTACTTCTTTATCCACTCTCTCTTTAACTTTCTCCAGGCTTTTTTGCCAAGCCTCCCTCTCCTTTTCCCAAGCTTCCTCTCCTTTTGCCAAGCCTCACTCTGCTTTCCCCATTTTTCTTCTAGCTCCCTTGTGAGAGCCTTTTTAATCACTTCTATGAGGTTCATCTGTGCTGAGGAACAGATGATCTCCTCCTTTGGGGATTCACCTGGGGACTGTCTGTTTTTAGTCTCCTCAGGATTTAGAGTCTGCTCTCTATCTGTATAGAAGCTGTCAAGAGTTAAAGTCCTCTTCAGTTTCTTGCTCATTCTGTCTAATAATCAAAGACAAACTACCAAAGAAAAACAGAAAAAACTGGAGTCTTTCTTTGGGGAGGGGTGGGGGGGGGCTGGGTATGTTACTGAGCTTCCTCTACAGACTGCAGGGGGCAGCAGTGAGGCACTAGCAGGACTGTGTTGTGCCTGCGCTCTGAGATCCCAGAGCGTGCTGAGTCACTGTGGGGGGGGGGGGGGGGAAGGGGGGAGCAGCCAGGTCCTGAGAGACTCCAGCTGTTTGGGGTTGTATTCTTCAGCCCCGGTGTTTTTAGCTTCTCTGCTGGGCTGCTGACTTGCTGCCGGAGCAAAGTATCCAAACCTGTAGCGAAGCTCTCCCCGCAGAGACGGCTGCGATCACTCCCCACCCCCTCTCCAGTCTGCTCCCGTGCTCTCACTGCCGCTGCCCTCAGCCTGCGCCCGATCTAATACCGTCCCAGCCCTCCAGTAAAGACAGACCTTTCTTGGCGAATCTCAAGGATGGCTTCTCTTGGTAACTATTTGTGGGTTTTTTTTCAGTCAAGCATTAATTCAGAGGCTTGTAATGAAATGGATAGTGAGAGAAAGCGTGGAGCTTATGCAGCTGTGTGCCTCCTCTCCGCCATCTTAACTGGAAGTCCGATTGTTGGTAATTTTGAAAAGAGTAGTTTCAGTTGAATAATGAGGTCAGAAGCCAGATCAGAAGAAAGGAAACAGGAAAAGAGGAAGATAGTTGGAGAGAGCAGGTGAAGGTTTTTTGAGGATAGGAAGCATGTTTATAGGCAGTTGAGAAGCTATCAATAGAAAGATTTAAGATTAGTGAGAGACTGGAATAAGAAATAAGCTGCTAGAGAAGATGGGATCCCTTGTGCATGGAGGGGGCCATTGCCTTGAAAATGAGAGGGGGGTATTTCTTTATATGAATTTGAAATGAAGGCGATAACAAAGGAAGGAATCTGAATAATATGAATAGAGTACAGAAAAGTACAGAAAAGATGAAAGTCTCTTAGAAAAGCCATTTTTTTTTCTTAGTAAAATATGAGACAAAATTCTTATTGGAAAGATTGAGGGACAAAAATTTTCAAAAACTTTGAGGATGAGTGAATGGAATAATGGATTGTGGAAGTACATAAATCTTACCTGAATGCCCACTATCTTTGACCTAAAGTTTTTACAGACAGACATATAACCTAAGGAAGGCATTGAGAAAAGAAAAAAAAAAAAAGCTTCACATACAAGAAAACATTTATAGCAACACTTTTTATGGAAACAAAGAACACGAATTAAAATGGAATGCCATCATTGGAGGACATGGCTAAACAAATTATAGTCCATGAATGCAATTAGTCACCATTGTAAAGTATGCCTTCAGTAAACTTGAAAAGTAGAGTAATCAGAGCCAAACAAAGCATTAAATACAATGCTTTAAAGTAATACAAATAGGAATAAGAAGAAACAAAATATAGTTAAACCACAAGAAAATGTTGCAAAATTTAAAAGAATAAACTTTTCCTCAAAGAAGAGCTCTTTTTCAGTGTTTTTATTGGCTTTGCTTATTTCTTTCTTCGGCCTCTTTAAAAGAAAAAAAAGTATTATATAGGATAAATCTCTGGGAGAGTAAAGCTCTACTTGGGAATTCTAAGCAATATAAATTAATAAAATATTTTTAAATACATAAACCAGTCCAAGATTTAAGAACATTATTGAGGAATTACTTTAGAAAAGTAATAATAATGTAGGTTGAGAGAAAATTGGTGTCAAAAAAGATGTGAAGGGGGACTTCTGGGAGCCGAAGTTGTAGGAGGCCTTCCAGAGAGCTAGCCAGAACATTACAAAAAGTAGCGGAGTAAGTAGTATATCACTGTAAGTTTCCCATATTTACCTCGAAATAGCCATAAAATAGTGCCCTTACACAAATCCTGGAACAACAGAATCAGAGAAAAGATAGGGTGAAACAATCTATTAATAAAAGATCAGCAAGCAAAAGATCAGTGGAGCAAACAAATATAATCTGTGAATCTCCCACATGCCTCAGCATAGCTGGGATAATTGACAGAATCCAGCTTCAAGAACCATTACTTGCTTCAATGTAGCAACAGGAAAACCGATATCTTCCAACAGCCCAAGCCCCATAGGCTTCAGAGTAGCCTGAAGAGATGCACAAACACCCAACTAGCATTAGCACAAACCAGACCCGGAACTAGGATCCCAGATAAACACTAATAAACTGACTGAGTCCTATGGCTTCTTGCAGTTCCAGTCTTGAGAACCCCTTCAGTGCAGAACCAAACGCAAGGGTCTCCAACAGACTTCAGTGCAATATCAGTGCAGTGCATAAGAAGCCTGAGACAGTGCTTCTTCCATCTTGGGAGAGATCAAATTTAAAAGAATATAGATAGATTTTCAAAAAGATGAGCAAAAAAGAACACAAAAGAATCTGAACATAAAATGTTATTATACTGACAGGGAAGACCAAAACACAAACACAGAAGAGAATAACAATGTTAAAACACCTATGCACAAGACCCCAAAGGAAAAGAGAAAGTGGTCTCAGGTCTAGAAAGAACTTATGAAGAAGTTCAAAAGGGAATCTAAAAATCATGTAAAAGAGACAGAAGTAAAATTGGGAAAGAAATGAGAAAGATACAAGAGAATTATGAATAAAAAAATCAACAGTTTGGAAAATAAATAGATGCTTAAGAAAGAAGAAAAAAAATTACATTGAAGTGTTCTGAGAAAAAGCTTTCTTTCTTTCTTTTATATGGTTATATGTATGGGTAACTTTACAGCATTGACAATTGCCAAACCTCTTGTTCCAGTTTTTCCCCTCTTGCTCCCCACTCCCTCCCCCAGATGACAGAATGACCAGTAGATGTTAAATATATTAAAATATAATTTAGATACACAATAAGTATACATGACCAAACCATTATTTTGCTGTACAAAAAGAATCGGACTCTGAAATATTGTACAATTAGCCTATGAAGGAAATAAAAAATGCAGGTGGGCAAAAAAATAGGGATTGGGAATTCAATGTAATGGTCCTTAGTCATCTCCCAGAGTTCTTTTGCTAGGTCTAGCTAGTTCAGTTCATGACTGCTCCATTGGGACTGATTTGATTCATCTCATTGCTGAGGATGGCCAGGTCCATCAGAATTGGTTATCATACAGTATTGTTGTTGAAGTATATAATGATCTCCTGGCCCTGCTCATTTCACTAAGCATCAGTTCATGTAAGTTTCTCCAGGCCTTTCTGAAATCATCCTCTTGGTCATTTCTTACCAAACAATAATATTCCATAATATTCATATACCACAATTTATTCAGCCATTCACCAATTGATGGGCATCCACTCAGTTTCCAGTTTCTGGCCACTACAAAGAGGGCTGCCACAAACATGCACATACAGATCCTTTTCCCTTCTTTATGAGAAAAAGCTTTATTTTTAAAATATATAGATAACTAGTTCAAATTTATGAGAATATAAGCCATTCTCCAATTGATAAATGGTCAAAGAATATGAACAGAGAATTTTTAGATGAAGAAATTAAAATCATATCTAGTTATATGAAAAAATGGTTCAAATAGAGAAATGCAAATTAAGAAAACTCTGAGGTACCACTACACACCTCTCAGATTGACTAAGATGACAGGAAAAGATAATGAAAAATGTTGGAAGGGATGTGGAAAAACAGGAATGCTAATACATTGTTGGCAGAGTTGTAGAGTGATTCAACCATTCTGGAGAGCAATTTGAAACTATGCCTAAAGGGCAATAAAACTGTGCATACCCTTTAATCCAGCAGTATGTCTACTAGCTCTATATCCCAAAAAGATCATAAAAGAGATCATATTTTGCACATATGCAAAAATCTTGGTACCAACCCTTTTTGTAGTGGCAAGGAGCTGGAAACTGAGTGGATGCCCATCAATTTGAGAATGACTGAATAATTTATGGTATATTAATGTTATAGAATATAATTTTCTATAAGAAATGATCAGCAGGATGATTTCAGCAAGGCCTGGAGAGACTTAAATGGACTGATGTTAAGTAAATTGAATGGAACCAAGAGAACATAGTACACAGAAACAAGATTATATGATGATCAACTGTAATATACTTGGCTCTTTTCAACAATGAGGTGATTCAGGTCAATTCCAACAGAACTGTGATGAAGAAAGTCATCTGCACCCAGAGAGAGGACTATGGGGACTGAATGTGCATCACAACATAATATTTTCATCATTTTTGTTATTGTTTGCTTGCTTTTTTCCCCTCTTTCTCGTTTTTTTTTTCTTTTTGATCTGATTTTCCTTGTGCACAGTGAAAATGTAGAAATATCTATAGTACAATTGTTCATCTTTAACATATTGGATTTCTTGCTGTCTAGAGGAGGGTGTGGAAGGAATGGTTAAAGAAATATTTGAAACACAAGGTTGCAAGAATGAATGTTGAAAGCTATCTGCACATATCTTGAAAATAAAAAAAAAAACTATCATTTTTAAAAATCACCAAAAAATAGCTGCTTAAAAAGTAGAATAAACCAAATAAATAAGGAGATACAGAAATCCATTGAAGAAAATTCCCTAAAAAGTACAATTTTATAAGTAGAAAAAAGTATAAAATCTAAATAAGGAAAATAATTCCTTAAATATTAAAATTAGGCAAGTGGAAGCTAATGACTCTATGGCATTAAAATCAATCAAACAAATTCAAAAGAATGAAAAACAAATAATAAAATATCTCTTTGACAAAACAGAATGTACATCAAAGAGAAATAATATCAGAATCTTTGAACTACCTGAAAGCCACAATCAAAAGAACAATTTGGACAGCATCTTTCAAGAAATTTTCAAGGAAAACTGTTCTGATACCCAGGAAGCAGAAAGCAAAATAGACATTGAATAAATCCACCTTAGAAAATAGATCCCCCCAAGGAACTTTAGAACCAAATTTCAGGACTATTAAGTCAAAGAAGAAATTCTTCAAGTGACCAGAAAGAAACAATTCAAATATTGGGAATCCATAATCAGGATTATATAGGAATTAGTAACAGTTACTAATCTCTTTAGTAAAGGATTTGAAGCCATAAAATATAATATTCCAAATGATAATGATATGTAGTCCTAGAAAAGTCTAAAAATGGAAAAGGGGCTTCAGTAAAATTCAAGTGTTTTAAATTTCTTCATGGTAAAATGTGTAATTCTTAATAGTTGCATCACTAATGGCACAACTAGAAAGAAAATATGTAGACAGAGTTTTTTTTTTTTTTTGAGGGAATGACATAAAACAATTAACATATGAGAAAGAGTACAGGAAATATGGAAGGAAGGGAGATAGAATGGGGTAAATTATTTCACGTGAAGAAGCACAAAAAACCTATTTCAGTGGAGATTAAGATGGGAGTGTGGGTAATGAATATTGCTTGAACCTTATTCATCAGTATTTTTTCAAAGAGTGAATTATATACACAATCAAGTGAATGTAAAAAATCTATTTTACCTGACAAAGATTTAGAGGGAGACTGGGGGAGACCTTAGTTAGAAGAAAGGAGGGAAAAGGTGGAAAGAGAAATACGACATAAAGGAGCAAAAACAGGATATAGGAAAATAGTAATCCTAACTGTAAATGGTATGTATTTTCCCATAAAAAAGAAATGGATAGCAGAGCAGATCAAAAACCAATATCCTGCAATATGTTTAGAAGAAATAAACTTGAAAGGGAGACACACAAAGTAAAGGTAAGGGACTGGAGTGGAATCTATTATGTTTCAGCTGAATAAAAAAAAAGATTGGAATAGTAACTCTGATCTCAGACAAAGCAAAAGCAAAATACAGGCCTAAAAGAGATAAGAAAAGAAACAGCAGTTTGCTAAAAGTACCCTAATTAATGAAACAAAATCAATACTAAATATATATGCACCAAGTGTTATCTAAATTATTAAAAAAAAAAGTTAAAACAGTGACAAGTTTGTGACTTACAGAAAGTTAGAGAGCATTGTGAAATGTAATATAGAAGTTTTGAATAAAGTTAATTACAAAGCATTTGCACAAAGAAAATCAATGAAAACATCATTAAAAGGACAGCACAAAGCTGAGAAGGAATCTTTATAGAAATCAATCTGATAAAGGCCGCATTTCTCAAATATATGAAGAACTGAGAAAATGTATAGATATAAGTCATTCTGAAATAGATAAATGGTCAAAGGCTATGAACAGGCAATTTTCAGATAAAGACATAAAATTTACCTATAGTTATATAAAGAAGAGTTCTAAATAACTTTTGATTAGAGGAATGCAATTTAAAAAAAAAAAACTTTGAGTTATCAGCTTAAACCTATTAATGTGGCTAATAGGTCAAAAACGGATAATAATAAATGTTGGAGAGAATATGGGAAAATTGGGAGAATAATGCACTGTTGGGGGAGTTGTGAACTGATCCCATAATTCTGGAGAGCAATTTGAAACAATGTTCATAGGACAACCAAACTATGAAAATCCTTTTATCCAGACATACTAGGTCTATATCCCAAAGAAATCATAAAACGGGGGAAAGGATTCACATATGCAAGATATTTGCAGTAACCCTTTTTTATAGGGGCAAAATTTTGGAAATTGAGATGACCATCAGTTGGGGAATGGATCAATAAGCTGTGGTATATGAATACAATGCAATTCTCTTGTGCAATAAGAAATTATGAACAGGCAGATTTTAGGAAAGCCTGGGAAACCTCACACAAAGTTATACAAAATGAAATCAGGAGATCTTTGCACATAGTACACAGTATGCAATGATTTACTATGAATGACTCAGCTTTTTTCAGTACCACAATAATTCTAGACAAGTACAAGTGATTCATAAAGGAAAATGTCATCCATGTCCAGATAAAGAACTGATAGATTCTGAAAGTATATCAAAGCATACTTTTTTCCATTTTATTCTTTTCTGTTTTTTTCTTCTGATCTGCTTTTTTTCCCACAATTATAATTTGCAAATATGTTTTATACAATAGCACATGTATAACCTATATCGAATTGCCTACCATTTCCAGAAGAGAGGAGGGCAGGAAAAGAGGGAGAAAGTTTGGAAATCAAAATCATATAAAAATGAATGCTGAAAATTGTCTTGACATGTCTTTAAAATATTGTTTTAAAAGATGTAAAGAATGAAACGACAGTATTGGAGAACATATTAGATGTATAATTAGTGACAGATCCTAGGCCCATTGGACCTCAATCCTAATCCAGTGTTCTTTCCCTTATACAAAACTATATGAGTCATAACTATTTTTTTTCAAATATAATTTTTTTTTTTTTGTAATCCAAATGGCTACTTCAAAGACAACTTATCTCGTAGTGTACTTTTTAAAGAATAGTCATCCAAATAGTAGGTGAATAGAGACATGGTAGATTAAAAAGTTAGTGTCAGTGAGAAAGACCTGGGTATTAAATATGTCCCTCAAACATAATTGTCATGTGAAATGTGACTGTGGACAGCATCCTTCATCTCTTGTAGACCCAGGCAAGTCTCTGATTATATCTTGCAGAACAGTTAGAACAACATTAATAGAAGTTTTATCCTGGTGGTTTTTTCCATCATAAATGAAAATCAAATAATCTCTTTCTCCTTAGCACACCAAATATTAGCTATACCATCAACTAATTTCAAATATAGAGTTGTTCATTAAGACCTATTTTTTTGTGTAAGCATTGCATTTTTATTTTTTGTTTTTTTTTTTTAAATTATGCTCTGTCAGTCTTGTCCTTGGTCACTAAATAACCATTTTTACTTTCCATTATATCTTTCTCCATTAAAAATTTCTTCCCTTGGATCATTATACTATTATTGCAAGGCTGGACCTTCAATTCTGTGGCAACAGAATGGCAGATCCTCACATGCCATATCTCTATCAAGCAAGAACAAAGGTAGTAAAGTGTGGAGAAAGGAGTTCATCCAGAACAGTAATTTTCTTGGCCACAATAACTGACAAAGATTTTCTATGAAAGCATGAGAGATTTGGAATATGGTTCAATAGAGAGGCCATCTGCACAGAAGGCAGTAATATAGTAATGTAAAGAACTAGTAAAATATTGTACCCATTTGTCCTTAAATTTGTCCAGAGAAAAATGTAACATTCTTTTGCCTTGAATAGATAAAAGAATTGCTGTTTCTTCTCTTCCCAGTTAGCTAGTCATGAAACTTTCCTTAAATCTTTTATAAAACTCTCTCTTGGTCAGAGTCCTTTTGAATACATAGCCCGTAAGTTATACAATTTCCTTGGACCTCAACTTTTTTATATATAAAATAACCTAATTTCTTCTATGTTTTTAAAATCAATTGTATCTCAAAAATTTTAATTCTGTCATCTGGCATCATTAGCTTCTTCCAAGACTGCTATAGTGTTTCTATACTCAAACAGCCTCTAAAAGGAAACTTTTCCTGGAGTTTATAATCTTGAATGTTTCTCTGTTCGTTACTCAGCTTCAGGTATACATGATAGCTCAGCAATAAACCCCATGATACATAGAATTTATTTTCTTTAACATGAAGGTTTGCAGAATTTTAAAAATTAAAATAATAATTTTAGTAAAACAAAAGTTTGGAGTTATTGCATATTAGGGCTATAGTATCTGTATGGAAGTCACAGTTAATAAACATCTCTTAAGTACCTGTCATTCACTGTTGTAAGGACTGATAATGACAACAGATCTGTTTTTAAGAAGCTCAAAATACTCTGAGTGATGATATTTCAGAGAACAATTCTGTGAATTTCCAAGGAAGATTGGTAGTATACACAATGGAAGTTTTTTAAATGAGACTTTAACTTCTCTGTCTTGTTGCTATACTGTATTGACAGATACATATTTGACTTTCTCATATGACATTATGGAGGTCAGATGCAAAGGTTGTGATTCTGTCCCCTCTTCAGTACTCTCTGTCCTCCTATTGCATTAAGCACTCAACTGAAAATTATCCAAATAATGGACTGTCTCTGTTATCTAGTGGGGTTTCTGTGATGCATACAAAATCTGGCACTTTATGTAACATTAGATTGTAGATGGAGGATATGCTATTAATGACTCATCCCAGATTGAGCAGCAGGAGGCTAGAGTTTGAATCTATTGAAGTGAAAAAAGAGAGAGATAGAAGGGGTTGGTGACAGAGTTATTTATGACATAGCCTGTTTAATCTGGGTTTTGAATTTAAGGAAGGTCACAAATTAGCTAGATTTTTTGATAAAAACAAAGTGAAGGATAAAGAGGAGCAACTATTTCATACATGAAAACTTTTGTAGAAATTTATGATGTTCAACAAGGTGAAGATGTGAAGAAGGGGAATATGATTACTAAATAATTGAAACACTATCATGTGAGAGAAGGTGTGAATTCATTCTTTGTGGTTCTAGAGAATAGAAAGTGGACCAATAGTTTACAGTTACAAGCAAACAGTTCAATGTAGTGGAGTGCTAATTCAAACATCTTGTATTGATTGAATAATTGAATGGGATTCCCCATGATATAATAGATCCTTGTTAGTTTAAGTGTTCATTGAGATGCTAGCTGACCATCTGTTAAAGAGATTTTACCAGATGACCTTTGGATTTGATGCTGAACGGGAGCTAAGTGATCATCTAATTCCACATCCCATTTTATAGATGAGGAAATTAAGAACTCTAGATATTAAATTACTTGTCAAAGAGATGGCAGAGGTACATCTAGACCCACTTCTCCTGAATCAACTTTTCTTTAAAACCAATTGTGTTTTATGCCCATCCAATTCTAAGAGTCTTGGATTTTCCTTTTCTTGTCTTGATTCTTTTCCCTTCCTGTGCCCTAGAGAATAAAGGTAGTTTGCTAAAACTCAGTGGACATAATTTTCCCCTTTGGACTTGCTAAGTTAGATTAATGTTTCACTTTATTTTTTTCCTAATTGTATCTTTATAGGAAAGAGCTATTTATGCTGGTGAGGTCGAGGATAGGTATGAGTATAATTAGCCAAGCTCCAATTATTTGGACAATTTCACCAATAATAATCACTTAGGCCTTAGTCACTCAGTTAATGGGTTGGGGCATGACTGTTGAGATAACTGAGCTAGTTATAATCAGGGAATTCCTATAGAGCCCAATAAGCATTGTTCTAGCCTAAGGTCTTGACCAATTAAGCCTTTGTTCTTTGATGTGATTTACTTTATTTCCCCATGATTTGTACTTATTCTGTAATTAGGAAAACTAAAATTTTGGAGGAAAAGAATAAATCTTTTTTTTTTGGCAATTATTTTAGCAATTGTTAATATGAAAATAAAATGGTTTTAGCATTGAATGTAAGTGCAGTGATGTAACACAGTGGACAGAGTAACAGGCCTAAAGTTAGGAAGGCTTATCTTCATGAGTTCAAATCCATCCTCAGTCACATAATAGCTGGGTGACTTTAAGCAAGTCATTTTACCCTGTTTGCTTCATTCCCTCATCTGCAAATGAGTTGGAAAAGGAAATGCCAAACCACTCCCATATTTTTGTTAAGAAGATTTCCAGTGGGGTCATGAAGAATTGGACAAAACTGAAATGACTGAATAACAGAGCACGTGTGTAATATAAGATGAACTCATAGGATTTTAAAACTATATTGCACATATCTTCTAAAATTAATAGGTTCTTATTTTATCCAATTCTTTTATATTCTTCTCACCTTTATCTTCCAGGATACCCTTTCATTCTACTTTTTTTTCCCAGTTGCACAATTAAAAGGTTATAAACAAAAGTCTTTCCTTTCAGAAAAAGACATGACAATTATATACACTATCATGGATTCATATAAACAATTCAGTCTTGACTAACCTTATTTTCTTCTTTTGACATGCTTACTGACTTTCTAAATCAGAGCAATGTTGACTAAAAAGACTATAGATCAGATTGTTTAGATTTTAGCAAAATATTTGAAAAAATATTTCACTTTATTTTTACATTGGGAGGGGAGCTAGAGGGAGGGATGTTGATGAGAGCCTAATCTAGTTAGATAGATTGAGTTCTGGTTGCTTTGAACAATTGCAAGACAAATCATTAATGATTTAGTATTGTCTTGACAGGAGGTTTCCATTGAAATGCCCAAGGGATTTGGGCTTGGCTCTGTCCTATTTTACATTTTTATCAGTGTCTTGGATAAAGGCATCCATGACATATTAGCAAATGTGAAGATGATACAAGGTTTATAGGTATAGCTAACACAGTTGATGACAGATTCTCTATGCAAAAATATGTTAACAGGAGAGAACATTTAGGAAGAATCTAATTAGATGGAAATGATGTGGGAATAAATACAAAATTTAACTTAGAATCAGAAAATTTTACTTCACATATAGGGGATAGGAATTTTTTAGAGAAAAGTTGGCTTGAAAAAGACCCAAGATTTTGGTAGATTGTAAGTTCAACAGGCAGCAGAAGTGTGATGTGACAACCACAAAAAATATAATGTGGTCATAAGATGAATTGAAATAAGAAGCTTCTGGCAATAAGGATATTATAATTGGATAATCTGACAAGTGTCCTTGTCAGGGCACATCTGGAATGTTTTGTTCAGATCTGTGCATAATAGTTGAAGAAATTGTCAATATATTGATAAGTAAAATAATATCCAGGGAAGGACAGTAAGGATGGTGAAAGTCCTTGTTCCTGTAATAAAAGGAGCAGTTAAAGGAATCGGTGGTGGCCCAAGAGACAGTTGTTGTTTAGTACTTAGAATGGAAAAGAGGAACTAGGAATATTAGGATATTGTGTGATGGGGCCTTGGGAGGATGTAAGGCTTATTTTATTTAGCCACAGGAATGATGCTCATTTCATTTTCAGCCCTATCAATCACTGCCTTGCCCTCTCCCTCATGGTGATTTCACCCTAAAGATCTATTTTTCTTATTGGTCAGTTGCTGGCTGGAATCATTTCAATAGTGGCCCTAGCTATTATGCTCATCTCCTTTAATTCAACTCAGTCTCTGGAATATATCACATCTCCAGCAACTGGTTTGCCATTGGGAGTTTATTTTCCTCTTCCTCCCCTTCCAGTTTTTCTTGATGTTTTTGTTTTCCTCTGTGGCAGTAGCAAGTCTTTGAATCTAAAAACTACTTAATTTTCTAACTTTTATATCTCTAGCTTTTAGCACAATGCTTATCCCCTAATAAGTCCTCTCTCTATCTCTGTCTCTGTGTTTCTCTGTCTCAGCCTCTCCTCTCCCCTCCTCTCCCTCTCTTCTCCCTCTCCTCTCCCCCTTTGACTCTCACTCTCTTTCTGACCAGTGAGGTTCCTTCCAGCTCGAAAATTCTGTGAATCAGTGGATGCTACTTTTTTTTTCCCATTTTATTTTCTGACTATATTTAACTACATTCCTGATTTTCTTACATCAGAAATATATAATATGACTTTCCTGTTTACCTTGGGCCAGGTACAACTGGGGAGAGAAAACTTTGAAGCCAGATGTATGACCAAGGGGTGAATTAGATATTAGCAAGTGATTCCATTAAATGAGTCAGAGCTAAGTTTGGCATTGCCCCTGGGAATCCTGCTGGGTACTTGAGAGGGGCAGTTTGCTCCTGCTCCACTATCTGTATCACCTAGCAACCACAGTAGAGGAAAAAAAAATCCTTCTCTCTTTCCTATCAAAGTGACCAAGGCATGGAAAGTGAAAGGAAGACAACATGTAATATAAATAACCATTCTTTCCCCCCCAAACCACATCTTATCTTCTCCCTCTCCTCCAGTTTTTCCAAGTGCATTTTCCTCCAGATTCAGGAAAAAGGGATTGGTCCTTGCACTTAGAGCAGTGTTTAAAATGCTGTCAATGATGTTAAAGTGTCAAAAATAAAATAACAAAAATATTATCATGCTTGCCAATATAGGTCTTTTATTCTATCGACATTTGTTTTCCTTTTACAAGAAGACATCTTTTACTAGTTTAGAAGCCTTTTTTTTTCTTGAACAGTTAAAGACATCTGGCAGCATCTTAAAATAGCAATAGTATTAACCCAAACAGCAAAGGACCCTGACTAGTTCTTTAAGTATTCAGTTTTCAATTAGAAACAACCTAAATCCAATGAAAAAAGAGTTCCAGATTTATTTGGTCTTCCCTCAGTTTTCAGGAACCAGCTTTGCTTCTAGACTGCTGAGAGAAAGCAGCAGATTGGGGTTTCTGTTCACTAGGACAAAACCACTTATTAGTGCTATTACTTTGGGCTGGTGTATAACTCTTGGAATGCTAGATTTCCCCTCCATCATTTTCTGCTTTCCTTGTTTTTCTTTTCCTCCCAATATTCTTGCTCCCACTTAGCCATGAACTATTTATCATCCTGAAATCTAGAATGGGTTGCTTCATTTTGAGCTTACACATGACACAATAGGCTTTAAGAAATAAAGCTAGTGAGAAATAGTCCAGGAGACAGTGACCCTGGGCATGATGCATTGGAGATATTTAAAATTTTCTTTATATCCAGCCAAATGACAACCCTCTACTAGCAGGTGCTTATTGTTAATATCTCATCCTCTTGAATCGGACCTTCAAGAAATATCAAGGCATTTGCTTTATTTATTTTGAAGGAATTCTCACTGTGGGTCTAGAATAAAAATAAATCAATACTGAGCAATTGCAGAATCTCTGAAATAGAAGAGAACTCAGTGGATATTTTATCCAGTCACTGCCTGATCAGGAATCACTTCTACAATTCTTCAAGAAAATAGTTTATTTGACCTTTGCTGGAGACCTCCAAGGAGGTGGATCTCAACAGCACCCAAAATAATTCATACATACCATTTGGAGATAAATTTATATTGTAAATTTGCAAACACTAGTTTAAATATATAGAGGCTAGGAGTTTTTTCAATGTTACATTAATTTAGCACAGTTTACTTTAAACTTACCAGTGTTCCAATATCATTTATATTAATACTGGGCATCAGAAGACTGAGGAAAAATAAGGCTGAAATTTAAGAAAAGAGCATTTCCTGAATTGCTTGAGCAAGTAGCTTTTTCCACAGCCTCTCTAGTTGGCATGAATTACTGAACCCTGATTAGGAAATGCCAGAATATACTGTTAATGTTCCAAATAGTTTGAAGGAATTTCCTCTCTGAAAATCAAGTTCAAGTAACTTTCTTCAAAAACACCTTAGATTATTAGACCTATTTGTCTCCAGAATATTACTAACTATAAAATAGTTTGTGCATCTGAATTAGCAGGAATACACTCACAGGTGAAATCACAATTCTCTTGAAGTATCTAAGTGATTTACCTCACTGGCTTGTTCTTGGAGTCCCAAAGGAAGTATATGTTAATACTTAAAGGATCATGATTTTAGAAGTATTGGTATCCTCCCTCATACCGTCACTATTGCACATCAAGAGTATTCTTTGTATTATTATTCATCAGGTTTTGTGACCATATAAGTCAATACCCTACCACCAAACTTCTTGTTGAGTATCTCAAAGCTATTGTGATCATTGGATGATATTAGATACCATTCATATTTTGATATTATAGTCAAAGCACTTTCATTTTACTAAAACCTTTATCAGAAAATGATCTCTTTTCCTTCAAGAACTCAAGATGACTGGCATATTACAATGAGATATGAGCAGAGTTTGGGTGAGAAATTGTCTTCATCATCACCATCAAAACTGACATGTAAACAATATTTTAAAGTTTGCAATCATTTTATAAATATATTATTTTATCCTATAATCCCAGTCTAGAGGTTTGATTATTGTTCCCATTTTTAGATGAGGAAACTGAGACAAAAGAAAGTTACATGACTTGTCCAGCATCATGCAGCTAATAAGTATCTTATTCCATATTTGAACTTGGATATTTCTGAATACAAAATACATATACATTCTATTTTCTGTGCCATCTAAAGTAGCAAAAATAGAAGTAGTTTTGGTGAAATTTGCCACTATCAGCTGGAAAATTCTAAAAGTGTTTGGCTTATATTATATCAAGCAGTAATGCTAACAACATAACTAGTGAGAGATGAGGCAACTATCCCTCCCATTTCATTTTTCTGTATGTTAAATAGGAAAAAAAAAGAATGCCTTATCTCTTTGCTAGGAGGAAATTTCCCTATGAGAACAAATCAAGTGTCTTTACTTCCTTTTTGGTAATAAATTCCCTTTTAGAACAATACATAGTGTCAGGCACTGAAAGGGCACCTAAAAAGCTTAAGTTAGTGCCATGCTTTCAAGTAGGTCACAGTCTGGCTGGGAAAGTAATCACTGATATTTCTGTAGCACTTCAAGGTTTTCAAAAAGCTTTGCATAAATATTCTTATGTGGTCCTAATAATTAGCCTGTGAAATATGTTTCTTAGATAATCCTATTATCATTTTACAGGCAGGAAAAATGGAGATAAAGAGAAGTAAGCTTACCCATAGTCATATATATATAGCTTAGTAAGTGTCTGAATCTGTATTTGAATCTACGTCATCCTGACTCAACAATCATTGCTCTGTTTACCATACCATGCTATCTCAGTAGGCAAGTAGAGACGCCTAATTAATCACAAATCCAAGTGTAAATTATAACTGTCAGATAGCTGAAATAGGTAATGTGTGTCTATTGTACACATTCAAAATAGTTCTGTTCTCACTGATAAAGGAAGGAACAGGACAGGTCGAATAAGGATACATGTACCAGCAAGGGTTGTGTTCTTGAGGCATTTTGTCTGTTGAGGGCAGGTCATACATTAGAGAAAAATACAGAAAGGTAAGTTGTAGCTAGAATGAAGTAATAGTTTTCAATGGGTAGTAGTTTCCAATTTTCTGTTAGTAATGGTGATCTGTTGAAGCTTTTAAATAAATGAAATAATAGAGTAGAAGGAAAATTGGAGAACTATTAATTTTGTGGTTTGTTTATAAGAAACTAAAGAAGAGAGAGAGCAGGAGGGCATTAGAAAACTATTTTATTTATTTCATTTTTATTGAATGGGTCATTGTGGCCAAGTCCCAAATCTTTTAGCCATTTTAAAATAGTAATTAATATTTCTCATAAAATGAGTGTCACACAAAAGAGGAGGGGGGAGAAAATATGTAAGGAAAGCAAATCTTTGAGGAAAACCCTCACAAGAAAATTTGCTTGGACTTATAAAAAGAAGTAACCAAAGAAAGAAAAAGAAAACCAAAGGTTGTATAATAAAATCAATAAATTCTATCAGACAGGAAACTTTGAAAATGTTATCTTCCATAACTGCACCAATGAAACTTGAATTGCTCATAACATTTATATAAGAGAAGAGTTATGAACTCATACAGTAGGAGAGAAAAAGATTATAATAACAACTTTTCTTCTTCCCCAGTCTTCTTTTCACTCCATCCCACTAGAAGAAAGAATTAGCTTGCTTAGTGTAAGCAAACTAGTTTATAAATCTATTAAGAAATAAAAAGAAAGTTTGGTTCTCTATGAGCATCAAAATGAGATTGTTGAAAGAAGACTCAAAGAACAATAAATATGAAATTTATAGATTAGAGATGAACTTGGGAAAATTTTATAAGCATTATATTTTGAGAATACTTTAAATAGGATACACATAGGCAGAAAATTCTAGTTAGGAGAACAAATGTTCTAATGTAATGATGACTATCCTTGTCTGAAGATAATGGCTACAAATAACAATTCAATACCTATATACTTTTTCCATTTATATGAGATAGTTGAAGATTGTACTTTCTGCTAATGATCACTTATATATACTATTTCTACAGTGTTTCCCCAATAATAAGACACTGTCTTATTAATTTTTTGGACAGAAAAACACCAGAGGGCTTATTTTCAGGGGAGGGCTTATTTTAATGAACATTGACAGCAATTTTAATAAACAGGTAAATGTGACCAAAAAAAAGTACCTTTATTCAATAATGATCATGTCATCTTCTTCAACAACATTGTCATAAGTATCCATACCCCGAATTCCGTCCTGGATGTCTTGCGCCTCTATTTCCTTCAGAAGAAAGTGGACCCAATCTATCATGTCCAGCAATATAGTTCTCTTTAAATGAACATATCTTGTCCAGGTAACCTGCTCGTAGTGCCTTGGTGACACAGCTGTCAGTAATTTTATCCCATGGCTTCTTCACCCAAGTCACGACTTCTTGCAGACAGGGCTTCACAAAGTTTCCACGCTGATTTCTTTCCATTCTATTTTCAATGTAGTCATTGACTTCCATGCGCAAATGCTCCTTGAATGGCTTGTTTATTGCAATATCAAGGGTGTGGAGATAGGCAGTCATTTCTGCAGGAATCATTACTTGATCTATTCTTCTCTCTGCAAGGAAGTTCTTCATTTCTTTAGCACGGTGAGTGCTGGCTGAGTTCTTCTTTTATCCTCCATCATGCCTCTTTTATCCTCCATCATGCCCCCTCACTCCCGCTTACATACCGGGTTTTTATGTTGTCCTGCCTCAGCTCTCCTCCACGGCACTGCTTTCAATGGTGCCAGCAAGCAAATCACTGGGGAAAAACAGAATGACACGCTCACTGCTGCAGCTCTGATTGGATGCAGCTCGGAGGGCGGTGTGCATTTCACCGGGGCTGGGGGGGTGGGTGGAGGGGAGGGGATAGTGCATATAGAGGGTACTGTAATGTAGCATATAGCACAGGGGATCACCTTCACTACAGTAGCAATCTCAATAGGGCTTATTTTCGGGGGAGGGCTTATTTTAGAGGAATCTTACACAGTAAGGGGAGGGCTTATTTTCTGGATAGGTCTTATTATCGGGGAAACACGGTATTTAAACTGGGCACAAACAAGATTATATCCTGTCTTAAAATTCAGAGAAGGACATTCCATGATTTAGAGGATTCCATATTTTGAGAATCTGTGAAATAATTTATCAGACAATTTTCTCAGCTCTATAGTTGCCAGTTCATACCTGCTTTCTCTTTTTTAGTGATTCTCCACCCTGAAGTGAAAACATTCCATGAGGGATCCACATGACATTTTCCTCTATGATTTTTTTTTTTTTATTTTGTTAACATTATGTGGACTTGGAATTTCCCATTCATGATCTCTTGCTCTAATTATATGACTGGCCATTACATTGCCACTTCTTGAATAAATAAAAGAATGAATAAAACATATGTTAAGTGAATATTTGCACAAAATATAAACACTAGAGATAGAAATAGACAAAACAGGCCCAGCACTCAAGGAGCTTACATTTTTAAAAAAATATATTGATTTATTTAATATTCCCTGATTACATTCAAAACAATTTTTAAATATTTGCTTTTTAAGATTCTTGAATTGAACAATTTTTAATTTAAGAAACCAGTTGTGGAGTTAAATAAAACCTTTCCATAAAAATCAAGTTCTGAAAGAAAACATGTCTTCCATCCTAATAAAAATAAAATCCCTCAAGAAAGATTAAGTTAAAAAATAAAGAAAACTTCCATCTGTATTCAGACTTCAACATTTCCTTCTCTGGTTATGGGTAGATTTTTTTTTTATCATAGTTTTTTCAGCATAGTTGCTCCTGATTCAGAGGTTGAGCTGGGGCTCAGGCTGCATGCTGGAATCCCACCTTTTCTGCTGAATTTCTAAGTTGCCTATGCTGGAAAATGTTCTACTCTTTTTTGGGGTATTCTGACATTCTAAAATTTATTTAGAGTCATTATTTAAAGGAACTTGGAGCAGTTTGGAGAAAAGACTAAGTTCCTGCCTTTACTCCACCATCTTGATTCTGCCTCTGGAGTTCTCATTCTAATAGGGAAGACAATGCATGAAAGGTTTTTACTTCAAGTCAGATGGAAAAGTCCCACGGTCCTTAGGTTTCAGTGGCAGAGTAGATATTAATGGCTTTTCTTTATTGCCACTATGTAAGATTTTTCTTTCCAGGATTCTTGACTTTAGAATGCTAGTCTATCTGCATAAGAATGTGAAGTAGGAAAGTAGTCAAGGTAGTTTGACTTGACTGGTGCATGCTTCCTCAAGTCTCTCTCTCAGGATGACTTGTTGCTTCAGCTAACTTAGTTCACTTGCCCTGTGGGTGCTAATTGATTAGTATTTGAGAGAGATGGCTGCCCTCTTCTTCACAATAGTTGTTTCTCTGTATGATGGCTGTCAGGGTGGTTTGACCTGAAAGCAAAAATGGTAGTCTGGAGCATCTCAGAACTATAAATCATCATTGTGATATTCTTATCATATTTTAATTTCTCAGAGATTATGATGTTCCACTCTCACAGTTATAAGATACATATCTTGTATGTGTGTATATGTGCATGTATGTGTTTCAATTCCAGTTTCCTAAAAGTGACATTCAAATTCTCAAGTATAACCCACCATGATTTTAGTCAAATATAAATTTTACCTACATATTTCTGTAAGACATTTATTATGCATTATTTACCACACCATGCCGGATATATGTACAGATGATCTGATAGAACTTCTTGATTTTATTACAATTTTTGATTTTCTTTTTCCTTTGATTTCTTTTTTTTATAAGTCCAAATAAGTTTTATTACATTGTTTTTCCTCAAAAATGTGCTTTCTTCATATATCTTCTCTCCCCTTTTTGTGTGACACTTTTATTTATTGCTAATATTTATTGCTGTTTTAACATGATGATGGGAATTTGGGGCTTAGTTATAATGACCCATTTAGGAATAATGAAGTAAAAAAATTAGTTTTCTAATATCCTCCTGTTCTCTCTCTTCTTTAGTATCTTATAAACAAACCACAAAATTTAAAGTCCTCAAATTTGCCTTTTATTTGTCAGTCCATTTTTTTAATTTAAATTTTATTTTATTTAATAATAACTTTGTATTGACAGAATCCATGCCAGGGTAATTTTTTACAACATTATCCCTGGCACTCGCTTATGTTTCGTTTTTTTTTCCCCTCCCTCCCTCCACCCCCCCCCAAAGATGGCAAGCAATCCTATATATGTTAAATATGTTGCAGTATATCCTAGATACAATACATATTTGCAGAACCGAACAGTTCTCCCGCTGCACAGGGAGAATTGGATTCAGAAGATAAAAATAACTCGGGAAGAAAATCAAAAATACAAATAGTTCACATTCATTTCCCAGTGTTCCTTCTTTGGGTGTAGCTGTTTCTGTCCATCATTTATCCATTGAAACTCAGTTAGGTCTCTTTGTCATAGAAATCCACTTCCATCAGAATACATCCTCATACAATATTGTTGTCGAAGTGTATAATGATCTCCTGGTTCTGCTCATCTCACTTAGCATCAGTCCATGTAGGTCTCTCCAAGCCTCTCTGTATTCATCCTGCTCGTCATTCCTTACAGAGCAATAATATTCCATAACATTCATATACCATAATTTACCCAGCCATTCTCCAATTGATGGGCATCCATTCATTTTCCAGTTTCTAGCCACTACAAACAGGGCTGCTACAAACATTTTGGCACATACAAATCCCTTTCCCTTTTTTAGTATCTCTTTGGGGTATAAGCCCAATAGAAACACTGATGGATCAAAGGGTATGCACAGTTTGATAACTTTTTGGGCATAATTCCAGATTGCTCTCCAGAATGGTTGGATTCATTCACAACTCTACCAACAATGCATCAGTGGCCCCGTTTTCCCGCATCCCCTCCAACATTCATCATTATTTTTTCCTGTCATCTTAGCCAATCTGACAGGTGTGTAGTGGTATCTCAGAGTTGTCTTAATTTGCATTTCTCTGATTAATAGTGATTTGGAACACTCTTTCATGTGAGTGGTAATAGTTTCAATTTCATCCTCTGAAAATTGTCTGTTCATATCCTTTGACCATTTATCAATTGGAGAATGGCTTGATTTTTTATAAATTTGAGTCAGTTATCTATATATTTTGGAAATGAGGCCTTTATCAGAACCTTTAATTGTAAAGATGTTTTCCCAGTTTGTTGCTTCCCTACTAATCTTGTTTGCATTCGTTCTGTTTGTACAAAGGCTTTTTAATTTGATGTAATCAAAATTTTCTATTTTGTGATCAGTAATGGTCTCTAGTTCATCTTTGGTCACAAATTTCTTTCTCCTCCACAAGTCTGAGAGATAAACTATCCTATGTTCCTCTAATTTATTTATAATCTCGTTCTTTATGCCTAGGTCATGGACCCATTTTGATCTTATCTTGGTATATGGTGTTAAGTGTGGGTCCTTGCCTAATTTCTGCCATACTAATTTCCAGTTATCCCAGCAGTTTTTATCAAATAATGAAATCTTATCCCAAAAGTTAGAATCTTTGGGTTTGTCAAACACTAGATTGCTATAGTTGACTATTCTGTCTTGTGAACCTAACCTTTTCCACTGATCCACTAATCTATTTCTTAGCCAATATCAAATGGTTTTGGTGACTGCTGCTTTATAATATAATTTTAGATCAGGTACAGCTAGACCACCTTCATTTGATTTTTTTTTTCATTAATTCCCTTGAGATTCTCGACTTTTTATTGTTCCATATGAATTTTGTTGTTATTTTTTCTAAATCATTAAAATATTTTCTTGGAAGTCTGATTGGTATAGCAGTAAATAAATAGATTAGTTTAGGGAGTATTGTCATCTTTATTATATTCGCTTGGCCTATCCAATAGCACTTAATATTTTTCCAATTATTTAAGTCTGTCAGTCCATTTTTTTAAATGAATTGTGCCATAATTCTATAAGGCCTCATCAAGGACAAAGTGAATGCATCAAGAACAAATACCCTAATGGTTTGGCTGATTAAAACACATGGACACACACACAAGGCTAATGATATTTTTTGTTCAAATAATTGAATGCAATTGAATGGGAAGTCCAACTTAGGAAAAGAATTCATATGTATAAATATAAAAGTATGCACAGATATTGTACACATGTATACTCATACAGACAAGAAAGTGTACATATATGTATATTGTATACTTATATGCATTGTATACATGTTCATATATGTTTATATCACATAATAGAACATCAGTGAACAGAGAATAACATTTTATATCCATATTCAATACTGATCTATTACTGTCTCAGTTGTTCTGTCCAATATATCTTTGTTGTTTAACTTTTCCACCTTCAAATTCCAGACTTCAATTTTGTTCTTTTCACTGATTTATCTGTACTTGTTGGCATTATCTAGAGTTTTCTTTGAAGTCACTTGTCCATTCATATTCTCGATTCAATACTTGGTCCATATGTGTACCTTCTACAAAGTATCCAAAGTGAGCCTGACTCATAAAAAGAATTAGTTAGAAACCACTATAACTTGTCTCTCAGTAAACAAGCACCTATTAAGCATTTTTGATGGGCCAGGTACCAAGCTGAATGCAAAATACAAAAACACACATACACACACACACACACACGTACAGAAAACTCAGTCCTTGTGATCGATATGTACATTTTAATGTGATAGACAACATTAAGATACTTAGGAATATTCAAAATATATACAATTATATTTCTATTTATAAAATAGTTACCATGAAGTAAAAAAACTTTCTATATAGATATGAAAATAGTAGCAATCTGACTTTAATCTGTTTTACTATAACTATTTTATCATAAGCTAGAAAATTTATTTAATATCAGGTATAATATAATATTTAAGCTCAGAACTGTGAGATTAAAGCCAGATCCCCTTCCTGAATTTCAAATTTTTCTTAGTTGCCCTATTTTATGTAAATTAAATTGGGATGCGTAACATTTTGAAAAGCATACATTTTCTTAATCAAATAATTAAGAACACTGATGCAGAAACTAGTCTCAAATTCAACTGATTATCTGTCTCAGTAGCTGATTACTTATGTTGGCACTTTGGAGATACCCACCAACATAACATCAGAAAAGACTGAGCAAGAGGAAAGCTTTGGCAGAGAAGTTGCATCTGAAAACCCCATTGAACAGATGTAGATTTCCCTCAAAGACATAAGTAAACAGCATCTGACACAAGGGAAATCCATGTGACTCAATGTTTCTTTAGGAAAAAGAATAAAGTTACATATGGTTGCTAGTTTCCTAGGAAACTGTTGATCACTAGAACTGAGTCTTACTATGCACTAGCAGATCTGAAGACTAATAACTCGACATAAAATTTCTTAAATTTTTTACCATTATTTTTACATTGGAGACTAAAAATTCTCAGAGATCAAATAAATGAAACTGCTTTTTTTATATATGGCGAGCCACGCTTTGGGGAACTTAAGTGACTTGTCCAGAGAGAATCAACTATGAAGTTTTAGAGACAAAATTTGAACCAAGTCTTTCAACTCCATCTGCCACTCTTAAACACTATATCCCACTGTCTCTTATGTAATGCTATATAACTCAAGGTGTTGTTTTGCAGACTTCAAACAAATTGAATAAATGTCACAGGAATATGAGATATTCTGAAATATGGTATACCAAGAGTAATACCACATTCGCTATAGTATCCGAGTCTCTTAATATTTGACAGTAGTCTGCCTTTTATTCTATTTTCTAACCAAAATGGATGTTACCCTTGGAATACTGCAACTGTTACTCCTATGTTCTCCGATGTTGTCACTCCCTATCATCAACCACCATCCCTGATGCCTTTCATCTTCTCATTTTTTTTCCTCAAGACTCAGATTTAGAGACATATCTCATATAATCAATAATTAACCATAATTTATTATATCATTTATATACAATGCATTTTACTAGATTATGAGAATATGAAGATAACACACACTCTTGCATGTGTAAGCATTTATTGCTCACCAATTGAAGATTATCTTTCTTCCATCAGACTTCTTAAACAGCTTTGTCTAGAATTTTCTTTTGATCATATCATATCCTCCATTAAATGAATATTAATTTGGTGTGGCCATGTTTAATCTAGAGTTGTTTTGGCTCTTCTCCTTTCTAACGTCTTCATCTCTGTTTCTGCATTCATCATGTGTACCAGAGGTGTCAAATATGTGTAGCCCACAACACTCCCAAGTATAGCCTGGGACAGACCAAAATAGAATTGAGAAATATTTAACAAAATATATGAAATATAATGAAATTTAGATAATATTATGGCTTAAAGCTATGTCAATATGTGACCTACAGGAATCCATAAGAATGTATAAGCAGCTCTCATTTCTGTTTGTTACTACTGATGTATGTGATATTATCCAACTCTGTACCCAAGACTCTGTATTGTATTATTTCTATTTTACCTATATCCTTTTTCATTTCATGATTCCTGTAGTTTACATGGACATAAGCATTACCTTTGTGCAGATGACACTCAGCTCCATATATCTGGTCTATCAAATTCTTAAGTCCTTTTTCTATATCATCAAATGTTTATCAAAAATTTTGGACTGAATGAGATCTCAAATACAATATTTCTTTTAAAAGAACTGGTTCTCTCTCCTTCAAGTTATCACATCTTCTTAATTCTCTCTTTATGAAAATGATGCCATCATCCTTTCAATTACCCATAGTTGTCACCTTAGTGTTATCTTTAATTAGTCACTCTCACTCATCCTATATATCCAGTCAACTACAAGATTTTCCCATTTCACTGTTACAATAACAACCTTTCCTAGTCAGCAAATTTAGAAGCTGCTTTTCTTATCTGCTGAAGAATTACTTAAATTTTGATGTACAAAAGGAAGGTGCACTTATTAAACATTCATTAACTTCTTCTTTTAGAACAAATTTAAGCTTTTTTTTTTTTTCCACATTGTATACAATCTGCTCATTTAAATTAATTTCTTAATTGGGAGCAGAGCTGAGATAGAAAAATAAAGGCAGGGACTAGTGTAAACTCTCCCAAATTTCCCTCCAAACAATGCTAAAATCTCAAATCAAATTCTGAAGTAGAAGAACCAAGACTGGATGAGATAATTTTATAGCTCAAAGTAACTTTGAAGTTCCACAGGAAGCATCTGTCTCACTGAGGTAAGAATGAAGTACAATCAAGGGATTTATTGAATGCAGAGTGACAGAGGTGGGCTTTTGGAGCTCTAAGCCTGTAGACAGTAAGAAGTTTGGGCAACTGGTCAGAAGAGATTACTTGTCTTGAACTTGTCTGTGTTTCATTTTTCTACATATTTCTGTGTACCAATCCCAGGATAAGGAGAAATATTTATAGGGAGGGGATCCTGGTCACAGTTGCAGGATAAAAAAGTGTACTTGTCATTGCTCACAGACCACAACACAGAACAGGAAAGCAATAATCATATCACTCTGTAGATCATACTACTATAGAAGATCCAAACTTGTAGACTCCCACTTCCCTCCAGAACTATTTCTGAAAATAGCAGTACAGAAAACCTGAAGTTTGGAATGGTGCCCCTCCACTCTGAGAGCAGAAGCCTGATTTTAGATCAAGTAAAGAGTCAAGAAATAGGCTGGGAAAATAAAGTAAATAGTAAAGAATGAACATGACAAAAAAAAGTTACTGTGCTGTCAGGGAAGTTCAAAACACAAAGAAAGAAAACAGTGAAATCAAAACTGATACAAGCAATACTCCAATGAAAAATGTGAATTGCTCTAAGGCCCTCAAAAAAAAGACTTTCTGGAAGAACTCACCAAGAATTTTAAAAATCAAATAAGAAAGATAGAGGTAAAATTGGAAAAAGAAACTAGAATGATACCAAAAAAAATCGTGAGGCAGGAGGGAAGAGTCAACTACTTGGATGAAGAGGCAAAAAATTGGAAAAAAATAAAGCCTTAAAAACAGGATAGGCCAAAAGGTAAAAGGAACAAAAATTCAATGAATATAAGTCCTTAAAAGGAATGATTGGCCAAATATAAAATGAAATACAAAAAAAATTCACTAAAGAAAATACTTTAAAAATAGAATCAGGCAAGTAGAAGATCATGATACTTTGAGATATAAAGAACAATGAAACAAAAGCAAAAGAATGAAAAAGAAAGAAAAGAAAACATGAACTATCTTATCAGAAATACTGACCTGAATAATAGATTGAGAAGAGATAATTTCAGAAGTATTAAGTTACCTAAAAGTGATAATTAAAAAAAAAAAAACTCTAAACATCCTCTTTCAAGAAATCATCTAGAAAATTTGCCCTAACATTTTAGAACCAGAGGGTTAAATTGATATTGCAAGAATCCACCAATTCCCTCCTGAAAGAAAACCCTAAATGAAAACTCTCAGGAATACTATCATCAAAATCCAGAGTCTCTAGATCAAGAGGAAATATTGCAAGCAACTAAAAAGAAACTATTCAGATATGAGGGAGTTACAGTCAGGATAACACAAGTTTTTGCTTCAATAGTATAGGATCAGAGAGTTTGGAATATGATCTTCTGAAAGGCAAAGGAACAAGGATTATAAGCAAGAATCATCAATCTACAAAACTATGTGTAATCATTTGGATGAATATAGTGATATTTAATAAAATAGAGAATTTTTGAATATTTCTAATGAAAAGACCAGAGACAAATAGAAAATTTGATTTTCAAACATAAGAAATTCTATTATGTACAAGACAAAGACTTATTGAAGAGACACAGAGAGTAAAGGTAAATATCTGGAGTAGAATCTGTTATGCTATATGCGAGATGATCCAAAAAATAAAGCAAATGCAATAATCAAGATCTGATACAAAGCAAACACCAGACTACTGCGGTCATTTACTACTGTGTATTGTGAACCTAATTAATTTCATTGATCTATAACCCCATAACCGAGGAAGTACAATAATGTTTTGATGATTTTCATTTTATTATACAGTTTGAGATCTGGTAATTCTAGAACACCTTCTTTCACATTTTAAAAACTGATTCCCTTGATATTCCTGACTTTTTGTTTTTCCAGATGAATTTTGTTATTTCTAGCTCAACCAAAGAATCTTTGGTAATTTGATGCTATGACACTGATAAATAATTTAATATTGGTAGATTCTTATTATATTGACTCAGCCTACCCATAAGCAAATAATATATTAAACCAGTTGTTAAAGTCTGTCTTTACTTTTGTGAAAAAGTGTTTTAGAATTTAGATTTGTTTTGGGTGATATACTCCCAAGTATTTTATATGTGTAGTTATTTCAAATGGAATTTCTCTATCTCTTCCTGTTGACTTTATTGATAATATATAAAAATTCCATTAAATTGTGTGGATTTATTTTATACGCAACAACTTTGCTAAAGTTGTTAATTGTTTCAATGTTTTTAGTTGATTCTTTAGGATTATCTGGGTATGCCATCATAGCATCTGAAAATAGGCCTATTCTACTTCCTTTAATTCCTTTTTCTTTTTTTATTACTATAGTTAGTATTTCTCATACAATATTGAATAATAGTGGTGCTGGTCAGCATCATCGATTCACCTTCATCTTACTGAGAAAGCTTCTGGCTTATCCACATTATAGATAATATTTGCTGATGGCTTTAGATATATGCTACTTATCATTTCAAGGAAAGGTTCATTTTGTCCTATGCTTTCTAATGTTTTCACAAAAATAGATGCTACTTTTTCAAAAGATTTTCTGCATCTCTTAATATAATAATATGATTTCTGTTGTTTTTTTATTAGTAGGGTTGATTATCCTGATAGTTTTCCTAATATCAAACTAGCCTTGTATTTCTAGTATAAATCCCAACTGGTCATGTTGTATAATCTTTGTAATATATTGCAGTGATTTCCTTGCTAGTATTTTATTTGAAATTTTTATATCAATATTCATTGTGGAAATTGATGTGTAAAAACATTACACGTTCCTGTTTTGTTCTCCCTTGTTGAGGAGTAAAACTATATTTGTGTCAGAGAATTTGTAAGAATTCCTTCTTTGCCTATTTTTCCAAGTAATTTTTATAGTATTGAAATGAATTATTATTTAATTTTTTAGTAGAATTCACTTGGAAATTTATCTGGTCCTGGGAAATTTTTCTGAGAGAGTTCACTTGATAGCTTGTTCAATAAGTATTCAATTCATTTTCTGTTAATGTGGACATGTAGTTTTGCAAATATTAATCTAAGTGAAATGGAATTATACTTACAAAAATATAATGTAATCATTCCAACTCTTGCATTATAATAACCACTTCCCTTTCACATCGTTGTCCAGGTAAACTGGTTTTTCTCTCAACATTAACTCTGACATTGTTTCTGTGTCTTTTCCTTGTTATCTGCCCTCCATGGAATGTACTTTCTCCTCAACTCTTTGCTGTTTTGAAGGGATTATTTTCCTTCAAAATCCAGATAAAGTATCTTCTTTTACACTAAGGTTTTTTTTCAGCTACAATTAATCATTCTTTTATTCACAAATTACTTTTTATTCATTGTGTATACATTCTTATTTATATATTAAAGATACCATTTAACTCTCATCTTAGTATGGCCAGTATTTAATGCCTTATGTATAATAAGAGTTTAATTAATGTTTTTTTTCTGAATTGAATGACTTGGTTTTCCTTTGTTTATAATTTAAAATATTACAGCAATCAATTTTACTCACTATAGTTTCTGCTAAGGGTGACAGAACAGCATGATGCAGATAAAATTTAATCAGATAGTGAGTCTGGAGGATATAACTCATTTGGTAGAACAAGTCAATGGGAACTAAATATACTATATTTTTCCCCACAGGGTTTTGAAATAAAGGGGTCTTTTATGCTTTCTAGTTCAATAGTCTTTATAAATGAGGACATGAAGGCTCAGAGATATTGTGTTCCCTATCATCAAACCAATATTACATTAGACCTGGTCTTGAATCCAGACACAGAGGCTCCAAATCCAGGACTGAGACATTTCTCTCTGGAGAATACAGATTTCCCATTCATCTTTTCTAGTAGTGTTACACATTTCCTATTAATTTACATTCATTTGCCACTATGGAAGTCTAGATACTCTTTGCTTCTCACTGTCTCATCTAGGACTTGTCTATGATCATCTCTAAATAACTTCTCCTTTGTTGAGGTTCAAATTATTCAAATTTATCACTCAATCTGGAAAATGATGACTGTTGTCAATCAATCCCCAGGATATTCTTGTCCCTTCCTCAATGCTTTCAGTCCTATATCATTACCTTTTTATCATCCCAATCTTTTGATCTCCAATTAGGAAACCTTCACATTTATACTTTTAAAAATGTCTTTATTTCCCAATTCTTCAATCCAATTACTTTTCAATATTTGCTTCTTCATCTTATTTCATTTTCATAGAGAAAAAACAATATTTTTGATTTTGCCATCACCCACAAAGACTGCATTTCCACATTAATGAACTCATTTTTTCTGAACATAATCTATTATTATTTCCCTCTCCCTTCCAAACTCTATTTTTTTTGTTTTCTTTGTGATTCCACTCCTAATTTTTTTGGAGGTCATTATCCCTGCACTTGCTGTACCATCTTCACTTCCAAATCTTCATCTTGTATTGTGTCAATTAAACGCTACATCATACGTTTTAATTTCTTGCACTTTTGTAAATATTTATTTTTGATTTTATGTTATATGAATACATCTTAGAGTCTCAGTGTTGTGTAGTACTTCAAAAAATGCTTAAAATTATCCTTGTGTAATTTCATATCCAATTGTTTCTAATTTAATAACATTTATATTCTCAAACTTTCTCTGTGCCTTGGGAAACTGGATTCAAATTCTGTTCTAGTAATTTAGCTTATTACTATGGACAAATCATTTTAGAACTTTTTGAAGCACAGTTTTGTCATGTATAAAGTGGAGATAGCTATGGTATTTTTACTACCTACTTTACCAGTATTGTGTTGAGACTCAAATGATAGTTATACATAAAGCAAATATGCAATTTGCAAAGTTTAAAGATGGGGGGAGAAGAGGAAGAAGAGGAGGAGGGAAGAGAGAGAGAGAGAGAGATAATAATGATGACAATGACAGTATTTTAGTTGCAATTTGTGAAGAGAAAAGGTTCATTTTTATATTTGTCAAGTTGGCAATTATCAAAAAAAGTTTTTTTTTTTTTTTTGTTGTTGTTTTTTTTTTTTTCCTGAGGCACTCATTAACATGGCAGACTAAGGCGTGGGACTAGCCATCAGCTTTTCTTGTTCAAAAAAGGGAATGTTCTGATGAGTTATCAGGTCATGTTTTGTTGAAAGGAAATATGTGTGTCTGAGTTATTTTGTTATCACTGACATGTTTAGGCAATGGTTGCTTAAATTGACTTAAGTGAGAAAATCAATGAGACTACAAGCACGATTTTTTTGGTCATTTTATTTGAAGAGAAAATGCAATAGGTCATCCAAACACACAGAATATTGATTTTATAGAAATACATGAAGGGAAAAATATGTAGTGCTAATGAAAATTGTTTCAAATGGGGTTAGCAAAACACTATTTAAAACAAATTAAACTTGTCAAAATCCACCAATTTGTTTTTCATTTATTTCCTTTGGGTCATTGGGTTTTTAAAAACACATTAATCAGAAATTTTCGAAACTGATGTTTTAGACCAATGCTCACTGGAATTTAGAAAGGAGCTAGCTCTTTAGCTTACATAGTTAACAGGAGAGGCTTTAAATTGACAACTGGACACAAGATTTATTCTCAGTTTAATTATGATATGATTTTCTGCACCATACAAAATTTACTCTGAATTTCCCACAATTTGCTGTATAGTTTGGTATCAATGAGCAAGTATGTGAGAGACTTCCATTATGTGAAACTTAAGTCTTGAATATGTGAGATATCTATTTTAGCACAACTCATTTAAATCATGAGAGAATCAGTTTCTCCTTTTATAAAATGAGCTTAAAATCATTTGAACTACTTATTAAATCTGAGGTAATCACTTTAATACATTTAAATTAGCCACATGAATATATTAATATGATATTTTACCATCAATTTATCATAAAGAAGAACTTGTCTTTCCTCCTTTAAAAAAAATCTCAAGATTATCAGATATATAATTCTATGTCTCATACACATACACACATTCTGTTCCATAATACATTTTTCCATATTTTTTTTATTTTCAAAACACATGCATAGTTTTCATCAACATTCACTCTAGCAAAACCTTGTGTTCCAATTTTTCTCCTTCGCTTTCCCCCATTCCCTCCCCTAGACAGCAAGTAATCCAATATATGTTAAACATGTACAATTTTTAAGACTTATTTCCATATTTATCTTTCTGCACAAGAAAAATCAGCTCAAAACAGAAAAAAAATGAGAAAGAAAACAAAATGCAAGCAAATAACAAAAAGTGAAAATCCTATGTTGTGATCCATACTCAGTCCCCACAGTCCTCTCTCTGCATACCGATGGCTCTCTCCATCACAAGTCTAATGCAATTGATCTGAAAAATCTCATTGTTGAAAAGAGCCACATTCATCAGAGTTGATCATTACATAATCTTCTTGTTGTGTATGATGTTCTCTTGGTTCTAATTTCCCGACTTAGCATCAGTTCATGTAAGTCTTTAGACTTTTCTGAAATTATCCTGCTGATTATTTCTTACAGAGTATAGAAAAACGTTAATAACAAAATTTTAAAAATAACTTCTAGTGAAATAAATCTTTATTGGTAAAAATATTTTAGCTCCTTTATTTCTACCGTTTATGTATTATTCTATTGTTTTGGGACAATTTGTAATTATAATTCTTCCAAAATTATGGAATGTGTTTAATAATCCACTCTAACATTTTGGTAATGAGAAATTTAAAGGAACCTAACCTCAATATTCAAAGTAATTTTTTTTTTTACTTCGCAAGTCAGACCACTTATCCATCTTCAGTTTTTTTCTATCTCTCCCATTTGCCATGATTTCTCAAAAATTACAATATTTCCTTAATAACATCTGCACCTTCTTTTAGTATTCTAGGAATAATCTGTCTGGACTTGGGTACTCAAACTTAATTAAAGGCAGTCAAGTATTCTATTATTGCATTTGTATTTATGATTCACTTTGATAACTTTATGTTGTTGTTTTCCAGTAATTTATGAATCTTTGTAACTGTTTTTGGGATTTTCTAGGAAAAGATATTGGAATAGTTTGCCATTTCCTTCTCTATATCATTTTATCGATGAGGAAACTGAGGTAATCAGGGTTAAGGGACATACCCAGAATCACACAGCTAGGAAGTTTCTGAGGTCATATTTACATTCAAGAAGTTGAGTCTTTCTGACTTCAGGCCTGGCCTCCATCCATTGTACCATGTAGATGCCCTAAGCTTTATATTATGATGCTATTTGCTTCATGTATGGGTCTATTGATTTCTTAGTCTACCTTATTCACCAAATATAACTCAAAGAAGTTCCTTTTTTCCCCTTAATTTGGAGGGATTGGATGGGAGGATTGACTGGTTCATATGAGATCCTGAACTACAGTTATTGATATTTTTTTCCCAATTCCATACTATTCTTCTCTGCCCATCTTTGGGATCCTTTATTGTGTGATCTATTCCCTTCTTAGAGGTAAATATATCTAAATATTTGAGTTCATTTTAGAATTCCCTGGGCAGATGAATACATTCAAGTATACACACTTACACACACCCATACACACATGCATTTTTCTATATCATATATATATATATATACACACACATATCTATACATATATATATATACATACACACACATCTTTTAATATCTCATATATATATATATATATACATACATACATACCTATCCATACATATTTATATGTATGGATAGGTATGTATTTATCTTTTTTGAATTAATAACAATTGAGATTAAGTTGTAAAACTTAATTTTATGGAAACTAACAGAGCTCAAGTCATCTTTATTTAGTATATCTATCACCAAGACATCAAGTCCATATTTACTATGATATATGGAAGCCTTGGGCCTAGGCCTGTTTGGTCCCTTGTCTTTAACCCTAAAAAATAATGTTAAGTTTATTCCTAGTATTCCCATAATTTCCTTAAATATAATTCACCTTTGTTATTTCTGTTTTAATTCATGAAGTTTCCTTCTTTAGTACCTTTACATTTGGGAAATTTAAATGATCAATAAGAGATGATAATGTATCAGATGAATTATTATTATCAGTCTGACTAGTAGCAAATATAAAAATTCTGAAAATCCTCCAAGAATTTTTTTTAATTTCATCTCCATGCCAATTTTGTAGTCTATCTTAGGAAAACATCAGTGTATTCTGTGGCTGGATGGTTTAATGTATTCTCACAAAATAATATCATTTTTTTTTGTATTTAAAAGAATCTGCATGCACTGAAAAGTAGCTAGGTAGTAGATAGAATAATGGACTTGGAACAAGAAAAAAATTCATCTTTATAAATTGAATTCAGCCTATTATGGGGATGGGGTTGCAGGGCTAACTGGTTGATATGAGAGCCTGAGCTATAGTTATTGACTTGTTTCTAATTACATACTGTTCTTCTGTGTCCATCTTTGGGATCCTTTATTGTGCACTCCATTCTCCTATTATATGTAAATATGTCTAAAGTTGTGAGTTTATTTTAGAATTCCCTGGGCTGATGAATATGCTCACATTCACAAATCTCTATTATATATATGAAAAAATATATACACATATACATATTACATATACTCTATCATATATATTAAAATATGTATGCACATATATTATATATATATGCATATGTATATGCATGCAAACACATATATATGTTGTTTGTATATATATATAAATATATATATATATATATGTCATTTGTATATATTTGTGTGTGTGTATATATATACCTATATATTACATGTGTGTGTATATATACACAAACATATGTAAATATATGTTTGTATTTGGCACTAGTTGTGTGACTTTGGGCAAATGACTTAATCTCTGTTTCCCTTAATCCCATGGAAAAGGAAATGGCAAACTATTCCAGGATCTTTGCCAAGAAAATCCCATAGGGTCTCATAGTCACATGATTCTGAATAACAAAAACTCCCATTAGAGGTATTTGGACAATGTGTTTTTTGCCTGGAAATACATCACCTCCTTTGTGACTTGATGGTTTATTCCATTCTCTCGGAACAATTGTACTAGTATTTCTTTCTTTTCTTAGGCTAACCCAAATGCTCTCAACTGTGCTTCCATCAGATTTATTGATTTTCATGTGATTTATGATATTGATGATGAAAATGATGGTATTAATTTTTCATATTTTAGTCTAGCTTTTTTGGTCATTCCAGATTTGTGATTTCATTCGTACAAGGAACTTTCCAGTGAATAAATTATCTCTCTCAATGCATGTTGGCACTTTGTCACTTAACTTTCCCAGGGTGGCAAAGCAAGGGTAGATCAGAGGTTATATCCTTATTTTCTTGGCTCCAAAATCAGCTCTATATCCTATTGTACAGGGCTCTTTTTGGATACTATAATCATATGCATAATAAATACTGACAACAATTAGCATAAAGTTTTTTTTACCTGTTTCTAATTACTATTAAGGGATATATTTTGAACTGATAATTATTTTCCTTGAGAAGCTTCAGGACTAATAATGGGTCATAGAGAGCAGTATACTTTGAAATATTTTATTTTCATTAAGTTGACCCCTTCTGCAAAACAAACAAGACATGTACCACTTCCTGCAATTTTCCCTGAATGTATCTTGTATATAGAGAGTTGTTTGCATGTAGTCTTCATCATAAGAATGTAAGGAAAGGGATTTTTTTTTGGCCTTAATTTGTATACTTATTGCATAGTAGAGTCCTGACATATATTAACTAATTAATAAATGTTTGTTGACAATTATTGCTTACATGGAATACTTATACTCAATAATCCTAAGAATAAGAAAGACATATTTGTTTATACTGTGGGTATACTTATAAACATATCTTTATATTAGTACCTTACTGTTAACAGGTAATGATCACTAGTAATAATAATAATAATGATTAGGATTTTCTAGCTTTTTTTTTTTTTTTTTTTTTTTTTTTCTGAGGCAATTGGGGTTAAGTGACTTGCCCAGGATCACACAGCTAGGAAGTGTTAAGTGTCTGAGGTCAAATTTGAACTCATTTCCTCTTTTCTTCAGGACTGCTGTTCTATCCACTATGCCACCTAGATGCCCCATTTTTACAGCATTTTCAGGCTGGAACACACTGTACATATGTTATTCTATTTGATCCTTGTATTGAACCTGTGAGATAGGTGCTATTACTACATTTCTTTTATAAATGAGGAACCTGAGGCAGAAAAAATTCTAAGTGAATAATAGCTATTAACATATTGAGGCAGGATTTAAAGTCAGGTTTTCCTAATTCAAGTCCAGTACTTTTCTTAATTACTACAGTGACCACTTTTGTCCCCTTTTTACTCAGAAATATCAAGAGATTCTTTAATTTCAAATACCATTAAAATGGAATAATCAGGTGTGTCTTTTATTCATGTTTATATTTCAAGGTTTCTCTTAAAAATGTATCAGTAAGTTTAACTTATTCACTAATTTGCCATTATAGTAGCATGTTTTTTAAATGACCTTAAAATTGATTCAGTTTAGCTTAAACTTATTTTGTTCTTGATCTCTTTTTAATTACTCTAGTGACCCATTTTATTGACCCATATGGCACAAGCAGATTGTATAATATGGTGAACATTTCTTAATGATATTTAGCTTTCATTGTTTTTACCATTCATATGATAATTCTTCATTGGGTTTTGTTTTTTTAAGTTCAAAGTGCAATTATTCATTAAGATGTCAAACACACACATAATAGAGAGAAATTGACAGAGTGGGGGAGGACAGGAGGCAAGGGAAAGAAAGAGAAATGAAAAAGTGTCTGTGGAAAATATTTCTTTGTTCAAGAAGAAAAAACAATACATTTGCTTAGGGTCATAGAGTCCATATTCTGAAAGAATAGCATTCAGCTGGAATAATAGCTTTTTGATGTGAGTCATTAGGATGATCTGCTGGCCCTAAAGCATCAAATGCTTGTCTCCCTGCCCTCCGAACAATGCACAATCAGCTTTCCAAAAGGAATAAAAAAATCATACCTTATTATACCCATAAAAAGACTATACTAAAGGATCATTATGATGAAAACAACCATATCATTTGCAAAATGAAAAGAGGAGAGCCCCAAGTAAACTGACATTATGTCATTTTTGAATTTAGATATTCAAACAATATTGAAAAGATGAAACTTAAGAAATGCTAAAAAAAAAAATTTATTGGACTCACTAGTGACATGATTTTTCTAGAGCTGTGCTGATATGATATCAATAAACCTAATTAAAAATGAAAAGTTTGATAAGTTAACCATGAGGTTCTGAATGAGGCTAAACACCAAATGACTGGATACATTTCAGTGAAGCAATGCACTTTTTTGTTGGACTGATTGACTCAAGTAGCTCTTATGGCATCAGGAAGCCACTAAATACAAATGTTTCAAAACAGAAACTATTATTTATTGGTATGGATGGTCCTTTCTGTGAACTGATTATAATCTCACTCTTTTAGTAGCCAGTAAAACTTGACTTTTAACTCCTACATTTCCATACAATTAATGGGTCTCTTTTGCACCGTGAATCAATGGAGAAAATTTGGAGCACTTCAAATTAATGTTGCCTTTTTAAATCAATTAGATCTACATAAAAAGTTCTGGGGGAAGGGATGGAGTAGAAAGAAAGAAGGAAGGAAGGAGGGAAGGAAGGAAAGTGGAAGAGATGGAGGGAGGAAAAAGAGGAAGGGAAGGAGAGAGGAAATAAGTGAGGAAGGTAAGATGGAAATGAAGAGTAAGAGGAAAGGAAGGAAGAAAAAAAGAAGAGAGGGAGGGAGGGAAAGAGGAAAAAAGGAAGGAAAGAAGGAAGGAAGGAAGGAGGGCAAGAGGGAAGGAGGGAGGAAGGAGGGAAGGGGGGGAACAAGGGAAGGAAGGAGACCTCAGAAGGAAACCACAATTTAGATCCAGGAGCAGTTTTTTTTTTTTTTTTTCACATCTCACAATTGTGCAGTTCTGCCCATATAAATAAAAGAAGGAACAAAGGAAGGGATAAAAGAAAAAATGAAAGAACTGGAAGGAAGGAAGGAAGGAAAGAAGGAAGGAAGGAAGGAAGGAAGGAAGGAAGGAAGGAAGGAAGGAAGGAAGGAAGGAAGGAAGGAAGGAAGGAAGGAAGGAAGGAAGGAAGGAAGGAAATATTTTAAAACTTTGGCAGGGAGAACCTGAGAGAATTTCTAGGAAATTTCCTTACAGACTATTTCTAATTCCCATGACTTTTAGCTGTTTTGACCTGCTGGGCCATCTCTTTTTCTAGCATTGAAGATAGTTTTTACTCAAGGCTTATTTTATTAAAGGACTTGTTTATCTGAAAACTTGGGCCTTGAACAATCATTTGGACCAAATGTGTACCCATGACCATAATACTTTCTATGTCTTTGTAATCAGTTTCTAAGGTATGATGCACATTTGCATGATGCATTTTTATGTCTGCTCTCATACCTCTCCAAAACAAACAAATAAACCCACAATATCTTATAATCAGTTTCCATGAGTACTTTAAATTTAAGCAAAGTCTTAGAAGATAGATATATTTTATCTCTAACCCTAAACTCAGTCTTTTAAGCTTTTTAGGATCTTACAGATTTTTGTACTCAATTGGAATAGTTTTTAAGAACCAGATTCAATTTCATACCTTAATGAGTCAAAGAAAGAATACTTCTTCCTTTTGCTTTCAGACAGAAACTGATAAATAACTTTTTAGTTATGTTCTAGTGAGGACAGTGAAGATTACTCTTGGATCTAAATTATGGTCTCTTTCTGAGGTTTCTTTTACCTTACTTACAATTCTGTAATTCTGTCCATAGGATGAATTCCCCAAGAGCTTAGTATCTGTTCTTTTGTATATGCATATGTAATATTGATCTCTATATCAGTCTATAGATCCATCTTTTTGCTTGCATTGAATATAGTCTCATAGAATCCCTAGCTCAGCATATTCAAATCATAAAATCATTGGTAGACTTAGTGTTTGCCATCTGGAAAAGATCTTTAGAAATCAAGTATCAGTGAGAACCCCTTTTATAATGATATCGGAAGATAGAATATTTAGCAGTTTTATAAAACAATTGTGTTTCATGTGGCATTGTATTCCAAATGGAAGATTGAAGATGTGATTTATCTTAATGATAGAAGAATTTATTTTTACTATGAACTCATTCCTAATAAAGTTCAGCTACATGGAGCTAACAAGACAACACAAGAAGGGAGTTAATTCTTCTTGGTTAAAAGTTGAGAAGGGGGGGTTGGAAAAGAAATTAAGATAAAAATGATGGGACTTAATACTTTCTGGCTGTGTGTGTGTGTGTGTGTGTGTGTGTGTGTGTGTGAAAAGTGGGGGAGTAATATTTTGCCCCTCTCATTCCATAATTTGGTCTGAGCTAAACCATAAAAGATGTCCAGTTTGCTACTCATCCTCTATGTTCCTTTTTATCCTACACACAAAATTCTGGAAATAAAATTAGCATTTCATAGCTCAAGTGGGAGACATTCAAATATTCTCTGGTTTTTACATGAAAGATTTCCCCCTTTGACCCAGCAGTAGACTAAACCTGCCATTAGCAATTAGACTTTTAGGACACACATATATTCAGCGATTTGATTTTAGCATTACCCCTGCTGTCACCATTTGATAGAACTTTTTATTTTCAAGAGTGTTTTGGATAAATTAAGCTCCCACTGCCTTCTTAGTCTTGTGCATTGTGTTTGCAGCAAAGCACATTTTCAATTGAACTATGCTGTTGACATAACAAGGTTGTTTGTTTTTCACCTCTATGTTTTCTGTTCTGGGGAAGTGAGGTTTGGATAAGATTGTAGTGGTTGCATTGAGAGTATTGATAGGTTTCTAACTCAAAATAAATAAGTAAAATTGAATTAAGAAGTGATCCAGTAAAAGATTATTTGTTGGATATATACCATTATTCATTCTATTTCAGGGTTCAGTTTCCCCTCCCCCTCCCCCCCAAAAAAAACAACAACTCAGTATCATTAATAAAATGAATATGGGGCAAAAAGGGGAAGATTTTTTTTTTTATGCATAGACATAAATTCTGGTCTCAGAGACATTCCATAAGATTAGTTGTTATAATTATTGCATTAAAGTAAAAAGCAAAACAAATTCTTATACATTTAAAAGATACTATCTCTATTGCCAAGTGGTTTCAATTCATGTTATGGGTACATTGTTCTCCTTTGAGTAAACAGTTACTTTGACAAATGCATCTCTGCTTTACATGAAGCAGTGATTTCTCAAATCTTAGTACAGAAATCCAGTCTGCTTCCTTGCTTTGAGAAATAATCTCCCCCAAACTTCCTAACTATTTTGACTATATTAGCCACAAACATAGGTTAAAAAACAAAATATAATTTTTCCATTTTTATGAAAGCTGCCATCTCCTTAAATGAAAATCATGTCTTATCTAGACAGCAATAGTGTATAATTTCTGTTTTCTTTCCTACTGGTACTGCACAGTTCAAAATGACCTATTTACTCTTTCATACACCTGGGATGACTAGTATTGATTCACTTGACAGTCTTTCAGGTTTGGAGGCTTTAATTAAAAGTCTGTGGCTGTGGAATAGAAGGAAGCTAGCAATAGGTACATAGATTGACCTCGTGTTTGTGGTCTCATTAGTATCTTTTTCTAATAAAGACTGAAAAAAATGTTATTGACATTATTGACTATGTTAATAGTACAATAGTAATATTTCTCATAATATGTCTGCATCCTATTATATTTTTCTAAAGTACAAGAAGTACATACTTGTGATTTGGTAATTAAATTTTTGTCCATGGCAACCTCTGAAATAAAGAAAAATACAAAAGTCTTTGATTTATTTGAAGAGATTTTACATGTTGGTGGTGACCTCACCTTTTATAGCTCCTCATTCCTACTTGCTTCATATTTTACAGAAAAAAAGGACCATTTGTCATGACTACACTCTTCACCCTCTTTCTCATCTTCTATTTCTCAGAAGCATCCCCCCCCACTTTCTCCTCCTTCACTACTGTCTCACAAGATGAAATGGCTTTACTCCTTACCAAAGCTGATATCCCTACTTGTTCAAGTGACCCTGTTCTATCCTGTCTTTTTCAACACATTGTCCCTTCTGTCATCTGCACTTTTTCACTTATTTTCCATTTTTCTTCTATACTGGTTAATTTTTACCACCTACAAACTTTTCCAACTCTTCTCTATCCTGAAAAAAAAATCCTCACTTCATCCTTCAATCCCTGCTAATTAGAATTCTATTTTTCATCTCCCCTTTGGAAATCACCTCCTCAAAAGGGCTCTCTGTAATTGGTGCCTCCATTTTCTTCTCAACTTTTCTCTTTCTTTTTTATTTTCTTCTCAATTCTTTAATACTTTCGTGTGTGTGTGTGTGTGTGTGTGTGTGTGTTTATCTGTCTATTTGTGTATTTGTTTATCTGTTTAAGAGTGGGAAAGTTGAGGTGGGTTGGAGGAAGAGGAATGAATTGATTCTGACATCATTCTAATGAAACATCTTTCTCCAAAGCTGCTAATTATTTCTTATTTGTCAAATCCAAGGGCCTTTTCTCAGTACTCATTCTTCTTGATCTTTCTATTCTTGATCATATTCTTTATCACCTTTGATCACCCTCTCCTCCTCGATGCTCCCTTTCCTCTAGGTTTTTAATATACATTCTTCCCTGGTTTTCTTGCTACATCTGACCACTGTTTCTATCTTTTTTACTGGTTCCTCCTCTAGATCATATGCACTTATTGTAGGTATCCCTTAAGGTTCAGTCCTGGACTCTCTTTTCTCTAAATATTACTTTATCAAGTGAGCTCATCAGTTTTCCTGAATTTAATTAGTATCTCTATGCCAATGATTTTCTCATCCCAATTTCTCCAATGACTTACAATTTCAAATATCCAACTGCACTTTACACATCTTGAACTAGATGTCCTGTTGACATCTCCAAAAGCCAACTAATTATCTTTCCCCTCTAAATACTCCTTCCCTTCCTACCTTCCCTCTTTACTGTACAAGCTAACATCACTCTCCCGATTACTCATTTTGAAAACCAAGGAGTCATCCTGGACTCCTTACTCTCTCTTTACTCCATATCCAATCTGTTGCCAAGGCCTGTATAATATTTTCCTTTGTAATATTCCTGACACTGACATCAGTCCGATGTAGACCTTAATTATTCATATCTGAATTATTGCAATAGCCTGCTGTATGGTCTGTCTTTTTCAAGTCTATACCCATTTCAAAAAATTGATTTTCCTAGGTATAGCTGCCAACACTTCTCCTCTTCAACCCTTCACTCAATAAATTCCAGTGACTTCATTTTACTTCCAGGATCAAATATAAAATACTTTGGCATTCAAAGCCCTGTATAACTTAACCCCCTCTTACCTTTTTGGCCTTCTTATATTTGATCAAGTGATACTAGCCTTCTGGTTCTTCTAGAAACAAGGCTCTTCATGTCTTATATACAACAATTCTTTGTGGATGGCCTCCAGTCCAGAAAGTTGGTTACTCTTTACTCAGTCTGTGGATCTCTCTTACTTCCTTTGAGTCCCAACTAAAATATTCCCTTTATATTTCTAATTTTCAAGAGGAAATCTTTTGTTCTTCTCCTTCCATTGTCTCCTTCTATTTCTTTGAATTGCTTATTTAAGAAAAAAACTTCTTATCTCTTTTAGATATTCTCAGGAATTCTGGATTCACTTAGATATATCTTTCCCTTCCTCCTTTGCCTTTTGTGTTCCTTCATTCCTCAGCTATTTTTAAAACCTCATCAAACAGCTATTTGGTTTTTTGCTCTTCTTTTTCTTTGTGATTATAGATATAGATATAGATATATATAGATAGATATAGATATATCTATATCTATATCTATCTATATATATCTATATATATCTCTATATATATCCTCTTGTGAATTTTTACAAACTCTGCCCATAGTTGTTTGCACATTTCACCAGATCTAAACTCTTGGATCTATTCATTACTTTAATTTCATATTTGTAAGGAATGTTGTTTAGGTTATAGCTACAGTCTGATGGTTTTTCCTCCTTTCTTCAATTTGTGAGTATATTTTGCATCAAAAAGCTCATGATCCACTCCACAATCAACTCTAGGTCGAGATTGCAGCCTTCTCCTGCTAGAGAGAGTTATTAAATTATGAGCTATGCCATAAAGGGTTACGACAGACAAGTCATAGTGGAGAATTATGAAAAAAGGTGATCCACTGGAGAAGGAAATAGCAAATAATTGCAGCATCTTTGCCAAGTAAAATCTCATGGTAAGGTATTAAAATAAAGGACTAGAAAAATACAAATGAGAAAAATAACTCCTATCTAACCTAATTCATGATAAAAAAGTGAGACAAAAATAGTTAATAAGGCATAGATGCTGATTATAATTTTTATGCAGAATTTTTACATAGGCAAATCAATTTCAATAACAAAGAGACTAAAAACTGAAAATCTCCCTTATTCTGCAAATATGACCTACTTGACACTCAAAATCAAGGCTGATTCTCGTGTGTGTGTGTGTGTGTGTGTGTGTGTGTGTGTGTGTGTGTAGTTATTTGAAAATCTTAAGGAAAAATATAGTGAAGAATTTACATAACAATATTAACTAGTATTTATATAGCACTTTAAGATTTACAAAGCACTTACAAATATTACCTAATTTTAGTCTCATAATGATCTTTAGAAATAGGTGCTCTTATCACCCTCGTTTTGCAGAGAGGAAATTTAGGAAGAAAGATTTGCAAGTTCCTCAGTATTTCACACCTTTTAAGTGGCTGTGGCTAGATTTGAACTGTTTCTCTTGACTCTAGTCCAATCTTCTATTCTGAAAAATATCCAGTTATATTTGACTAAGTAGATCTGGAGAAAGTTTATTTGGAGATGATATAATGTTGAACGCATCAAATTAACAATTCTGAAAGTTTTGAAGGAAGGGAAGATTTCTAAGTCATGGAAAAATTCTTATTAGTGAAAAAATTTCAAAAAAGGATATGGAAAGAACATTAAAAATAGTAGATTAAAACTATTGCTCACATATTTACTTTGTTTTCTACAAAGAAATTTATTTTGAGGACATTTTTGTTATGTACATTAGAAGAAAAGAGGAGTGCTTTTCCATGTGTCATTCCTAGGAGACCATAACTTCATCATTATGCAATTGACTAAATATGTAGAGAATACAAGATCATAGTATGGAAATAGTTTCCTTTAAAAATTATTCAATAGAGCAAAATTCCTTCAAAGATCACTTCTCAACAGTTTTTCTCCACTGCACATGTCAAAAAAATAAGAACAATGTTAAATGTTTTCCATTTTGTATGATTACATAATTAATAATAAGTACAGTATAAAAAAGCAAAATGAACAATCACTGGATGTATTTATCTTGAGATACAGAGCAGAATTTATATCAAAGATAAATTCCCTAAAGATGGTGATATTTTCTAGATGCTCTTTATGAACACTGCTATTAGGCTGATTGTATCAATGTGAGGGTAGAACCTTCAAATGTGTCCATAATCACTCACTTGGCTTAACTATCCAATTGGGACAAACCATGTGAATGAAGAAGGCTTATTGTTCAGAATAAGATATGTAGTTGTAGGGACAACCAATGATTCCTTCTATTCATGGGCTTTAACTTAGACTGACACTAGAAACAGATAATTGTTCCCAAAATTAAAAGAGGGGATAGGGCTTGACTACTTTGGAGAAATTACAAAATTTTTTGAGGGCCCCAGTATTTTCCCTAAAAAAGAAGCCATTTTAAGACAACTCTGAGATACCACTACACACCTGTCAGATTGGCTAAGATGACAGGAAAAAATAATGATGAATGTTGGAGGGGATGCGGGAAAACTGGGACACTAATGCATTGTTGGTGGAGTTGTGAACGAATCCAACCATTCTGGAGAGCAATCTGGAATTATGCCCCAAAAATTATCAAATTGTGCATACCCTTTGATCCAGCAGTGTTTCTATTGGGCTTATATCCCAAAGAAATACTAAAGAAGGGAAAGGGACCTGTATGTGCCAAAATGTTTGTAGCAGCCCTATTTGTAGTGGCTAGAAACTGGAAAATGAATGGATGCCCATCAATTGGAGAATGTCTGGGTAAATTGTGGCATATGAATGTTATGGAATATTATTGTTCTGTAAGAAATGACCAGCAGGATGAATACAGAGAGGACTGGCGAGACTTACATGAACTGATGCTAAGTGAAATGAGCAGAACCAGGAGATCATTATACACTTCGACAACGATATTGTATGAGGACATATTTTGATGGAAGTGGATTTCTTTGACAAAGAGACCTAACTGAGTTTCAATTGATAAATGACGGACATAAGCAGCTACACCCAAAGAACGAACACTGGGAAACGAATGTAAACTATCTGCATTTTTGTTTTTCTTCCCGGGTTATTTATACCTTCTGAATCCAATTCTCCCTATGCAACAAGAGAACTGTTCAGTTCTGCAAACATATATTGTATCTAGGATATACTGTAACATATCCAACATATAAAGGACTGCTTGCCATCTAGGGGAGGAGGTGGAGGGAGGGAGGGGGAAAAATCAGAAAAGAAACAAGTGCAAGGAATAATGTTGTTAATATAAAGTAATCATTAAATAAAAAAATAAAAATTAAAAAAAAAGAAAAGGGAAAAAAGCCATTTTAAATAATATCAATTTTTTTCAAAGATAATATTCTATTGAGAGTTTTAAAATACTACAATTTGAAGAATTAAAGGAATAGAAATTATCGTCCAAAGTATATTGGAACAATTACTTATGAATGAGTAGGCCAAAGCACATTAAAAATAGGTTAGACTGTATCATCAAAGAAATTAAGGAAAGAAAAAGATGGACTGGCAATGTGGATTAAGGGATAATGAGGGACTGAGGGATAATGAATGATCTATGAGGGACATTGACAACTTCATGATGTCAAGAAAAAGTGAGGAAGTCCTATAGTATACTATATTGGTCCTTACCAAAAAGCATGGGCTATCCCATCTAACAAAAAAATAAAATTATAAGATTAGCATAAGTGGATGAATCGTGATCTATATCATAGAAGGAATACCACACCAGTGAGATCACAAACTAATTTGTGAATTTGAATACCTACAGTACATTGGAAAATAGAGTAAAAATGGCATAATAAAAGATATAGAAGAGAATTATTTATGAACATTAAAATTTTAGGGAAAAAACTACTTTATACTTCAGCAGGAAATATAGGATAGAAAGAAATAAATTTACACATCAGTTCTATAATTTTTCATATTTACTTTAAGGCAAGAAATAAAGTCTGTCATTTTGAATAGATTCTTCATATTCAGTACTATTAACTGTTTACTGTCTCAGTTCAACACTGTTGGTCTTCAATATTGATAACAGCAAAGTAAAAGACAAAAGTATATGTCTCAGACTCTAGTAATTCAAATGTATGTTGATATAAATTCCCTGGAATGATGTATAAATGAGCAAGAACCAGGACTGATGTAAATCATGATAACTAAAATTTTATCTTTAAGTTTTGAAAAACCTTTTTACATATTTTACCTCATTTTATCATTATAACAACCTTCTTAAGTGGACGCTATTATTATCCCTATTTTATAAATGAGGGAATGGATGCAGAGAATTATGGAGGTACTTTCTACTGGTCACATAATGGTAAGTGGTGTTTTAGTTTAGTGTTTTAGTGTGTCAGGACAGTTTTCTAGTATTTTAGGTTTGAAACTAGAGAAAAATATATATACATACATACATACACATATGTATCCATATATACACATTTGTGTATATAGATATGTGGGTTTAATAGCAATCAGATATCATTAAACAATTAACAAAATAATATTTATCTGAACCTAGCAAGAGAATGGTATTCAACAAGGATAGGCATACAAAAAACTTGATTTTGATTCAGATGAACAAAACTCCTCTGTATGAATTGTCAATCATAAACAAGAACCAAATATCAGAAAATACTGAGAGGACTGTGGACATGATTTATATTCAGAGAACAAACCTTTGAAGTCACAGGTCTGAACTTTCAATCCTCTGAGTCAACCAATTCTCGAGGTTAACAAGAAATTAGTTTAATTTGCTTGGAGGCTGTTGAGATTTGAAGCCAGATTTTTCTGATTCTAATACCTACCTTTCCCTATCATATCATATTACCTTTGTAGTTGGCAAAATCATTTGGTTTTTCTAGTCCAACTAGTGACATGTCTAAAACTTAGAAGAGTAATTAATTTGGATAGAAAGTTCATTTTCTAGTTGCTAAAAGTATGTTGATTGAATAAATTACAAAGGTGATAAATTATTTTCTTTATTTTTATTTATTTTAAAAAAGTAATAGCTTTTAATTATCAAAATGTATGCAAATATAATTTTCAGCATTCACCCTTGCAAAACCTTGTGTTCCAAGTTTTTCTCCCTCCCTTCCTTCACACCCACCCCTCGATAGCAAGTAACCTAATGTATGTTAAACATGTACAGTTCTTCTATGAATATTTCCTCATAAGAAAAATCATATAATGTTAAGGACCATGCCTAAGTGAAGGGGCAGATCAATTCTCCAAGAGCCTCCATAGCTGTAGGTCACAACATCTGAAGGCATTGCAAAACTGCCTTTACTGATACAGGTGTTGCTTGTGGATTAGGAATGAAATAAATTGGAGGCAGAGGGAAGAGGAGAGAGGTCAGAAAATGCATCTGCTTCTCAATCTCCTTATATCATCATCATCCTCTCACATGAAGAGATCCATTCTACAGGTCTGAGTTAGCCCTCCAGCAGCCAAGTGGCTCCCAAATCACAGCAATATAAAAAGGAAAAAAAATGAGAAAGAAAACAAAATGTAAGCAAGCAACAACAAAAAGTGAAAATACTGTTACAATACACATTCAGTTCTGACAATTCTTCTTCTGGAAGCAGATGGCTCTCTCTATCACAAGCCTATTGGAAATATCTGAATTTCCTCATTGTTGAAAAGAGCCAAGTTGATCATGTCATAATTTTGTTGTTGTTATGTGCAATGTTCTCTAGATTCTATTCACTTCACTTAGCAGTAGTTCAGGTAAATCTCTCTAGACTTTCTCTGAAATCATTCCTCTGATCATTTCTTATAGAACAATAATATTCAATAACATTCACATATTATATTTTTTCAGCCATTCTCCAACTGATGGTTATCCACTCCCATTATTATGATCTTCTTGGGATACAAAACTCCCAGTAGAGACACTGCTGGATCAAAGAGTATGCACAGTTTCATTGCCTTTCAGGCATAGTTTCAAATTGTTCTCCAGAATGGTTGGACAACAACTCCAACAATTTATTAGTGTTGTAGATTTCCCATATCCTCTTCAACATTGGAAATCATCTTTTCCTATCATCTTAGCAAATCTAAGAGGTGAGTAGTGGTACCCCAGAGTCATCTTAATTTGAATTTTTCTGATCAATGGTGATTTAGAGCACTTTTTCATATGACTAGAAATGGTTTTAATTTTTTTTTTGTCTGAAAACTGCCTGTTCATAACCTTTGACCATGTATCAATTGGTTAATGGTTTGTATTCTTACAAATTTGAGCAATACTCTAAATTTTAGAAATAAAGATTGTATCAGAGCCCTTTGATGTAAAAAATTTTCCCATTTTTTTCTTCCATTCTAATCTTGTCTGCATTAATTTTGTTTGTGCAAAACCTTTTTAATTTAATATCATCAAAATTATCATTTTTTAAATTCCATATTATATTCTAGTTCATCTTTGACTTTAAGGTCCTTCCTGTTCCATGGATCTGATAGGTTAGTTATCCTTTGTTCTTTTAATTTGCTTATAGTATCACTCTTTATATCTAAATCATGAATCCATTTTGATCTAATCTTGGTGTAGAGTGTTAGGTGTTGATCAGTGCCTAGTTTCTACCATACTATTTTCCAATTTTCCCAGCAATTTTTTTTTAATTTCCCTTTTAGAACTGCTTTTAAAACAAGCTCCTCTGGATTTTCATTGCTGCTCAATAGTTCCTTTATGAATCTCATCAATCCCCTAACCCATTCTTCAAATAAGATGAAAACTGCTTGAATATATGCTGATAAAGACAGTTTACAACTTGAATGTGTCCAGTAAGCTAGTATTTTAAAATATCATAAATACAATATTAGGACCCATACTTGAGACAGTTCATACTCCTGAATCAGAGAGCAAAACAAAATTCATGTCTTTGTGAGTATCATCAGTGTAGTCCAACTAAGTCAACAATGATTCATAAAGTTTTTTACTAAACCAATGTACTTTGTCAGATAAAATGGAAATAAAGACCTTGTGGAAATAAATATATTGAATTGTGCTTCCCATGAGCACCTTCAGTCACTGGAAATTCAGTGTGCCAAGAAAGTGCAACTTGAGATAGACTATTCTCTGCACTATCATTTCCTCCAAAAAAGTTCAAAACATCACAGACTTTTTGTACTGGACAGCTCTCACTTGACTAACAGTATTGGTCACTTTATAGTTTTGCAATTTCTTTCTTAACACCATAAGCATTATTCACCAGCTCTCTAATTCATTCTATATGGCTTCAAATTGTTCTAGCTATTGCTAAAAATTCAAATCCATTCCAGGAAGGAATTCCCTTATATTTTTATTATATTCTACTGCTTATAAAATATGTTCATTTCTTCCTCCTAAGATTTCTTGACTAGGTAGAATAGATCTTATGAGATTGTGAGAATGATGCTGAAACTAAAATTAAAGAATCTATATTGAAATTGTGTCTTTGCTACTTATCATAAGCATTGGAGTTATGATTTTAGCAATATTGGGTATTCTCAGAGGAAGACACTCCTTGTGCCAATTAAGTTTAATATCTTTTAGCAACTTAAAGTCTTTTAACTTGTTTAGAGCATTGAGAGATTAAATGAATTTCCTAGGATCACACAACCAGTATGTGTTAGATGGAGGATATGAACCAGATCTTCCTGTCTGAGATTAGTTCTCAAATTTCCATCACCTCCCTTGATCTCAATTTTCTTCTCTGCAAAATAAGAAGATAAGATTAGATTATCTCTAAGGTTTCATCTCTCTTTGAATGCCATTTTTAAATCTGAGGAAACTGAGATCCATATTAGTAAACTGATTGAGTTAGAGTTAGGAAATAAATCTTAGTATTTATATTCTTAAACTTAGGTTTAATTTTTAAATGTAAGTTTTTTTCTTCATATAAAATCATAATCTGTCTCTCTACGCTGAAAAGTCCAGTGATTTGGAGCCTTCCTAGGGGACAAATAAAACAAATTCAATCCCTCTCCTATATGGCAATCTGTTAAGCTCTTAAGCATGCTTATCTGTTAAGCTCAATCTTCTCTCTTCTCTAGACTAAACATTTCCACTTATTTCAAATGATCCCCATATATTACAGTCATGAAATTCTTTGCCATTGTAGAGATTCTCCCATGGATATTCTCTAGATTATCAAGATGTATCCTAAACTGGAAACCCAACACTAAATGATACTTATTGTTTGATTGTGTCTTACTGCAATAGAATTATCAATTCCCAACTCATAGGATTTAAACTTCTCTTGATATAAGATTGTATTTACTTTTTCAGGACTATTTTTTGCAAGATTTTCAAAATATATTAGACTAATGTTAGCAATCTTGAAATAAATAAAATATTTTAATCACATTTACTTTAATCATATAATGTGTTTATTCCTAATAGGTGTAATATAATAGTATTTTGCTATTGCACTGATCAAATTATACAGTTGGACACCTTCTATGAGCTTATCACATATCTTTAATTATTTTCCAAAGAAAATATCAAAAATCTGGTGACAATTGTTCTCATATTCCTGACCACCCACTCACTCCCTAATTAATATAGTCAATAAATTCTGTAGTAGGAAATAAAACTTTAAAAGATAGCATGGTAGTCACTTACAGACTGTCCCATAAATTAAGGGAGCACATTAAATATTTGCTAATTGTTGCATAAATTAGGGAACACAGGAGTCTGGTAAACTGCTTCATAAATTAACTGAAGCTACATTCTGAAACCATTGTGCTAAATAGGGGGAACCCAATAAGGCCTTAATGTAAAGGTCCCTGGATTCTTCTAACTGCCCTTTGTCTGAAATCTTCAGATAAAGTCCTGACCAGACAAAGAAAATGTTGGACTAATGGATGAACCCTATACACTGATAATTTTGAGATAATGTTGACATGTTAATGATGAACCAAATCTGGAGTAGCATAGGAAAGAGTTAATGTATCCTCTATCACCAAAACTCTTGCCCCATAAGCTATGCTATGGGTCCATGATACTCAAATGTTCCATACTGCCATTTGAGGTTGTTCAAGTGACTCTCTATGAATCTCCTCCTCCCCATTCTCTTCCTCACCACTGCCTAGCCTTACTCCCTCCACCATGCCATCCATTGTCCCTAGTCCCTATACTATCTGAGTCTGTACTTCCATCTCTGTTTTGTGATTTGTCTCTTACTGTCTGCACCATGTTAAAGTGTAATTCAAGCATTAATCTCCTTTTGTGGTCATCATAATCTTTGTCAGAGAGTACCCAAAGAACCAAGTATATAAAGAATTAAAAATGCTATCCTTTCTTCAGTTCAGAGAAGTTTACCATTTCCAGTCTAAAACTAGTTATCAACATTCCTTTTGTCACAAGCTGGAATCACTAGAATTAAAATTATTCATAGCTTTTGGATACCCCTACCATAAACAAGCATGGTGCAAGAAATTCATTGGTAGTAATCAAGAGTGGGAAGCTGAACCTTATGTCCCCTCCTCACTCTTGTGCCGCAATAAATCAGTTAATAGTTTTATACTTTAATCGACAATTCATCAAGAAATAACAAAGGAATACTTCCTATTAGATTCTTGATGCTTCATGTTTTGGCTGAAAAACTGATACGAAAAACAACTAGATTTTCCATTCTATTACATAATTTCTGGACCTTTCCTAACCAGAAACTACATGGAAAGATGAGTGGGAAGTAAGCTAATCTAAAAATGTCAACAGAGCAGTGCATATTGATTGAAGAGACAATTTTCAAAAGTCTAGGTTTTGGGGCAGATTTAGTTCAAAGGATGTTGTTTTTATTAATGGGCATACCCATCAATTAAGTTACCTAGGTAGAAGCTACTTAAAACTATTTAGTAAAGGTGGGGTTTTACTCCCATGCACATACATCTTAATTATTTACAAAGTGCTAATTCTATGGCATATTGACTTGGCCAGATACCGGGCCAGTAAGGGCACAAAGCACTGACTGAGTTACTAACACCTTCCAAGAAATTTTGTTTTTGTTTTTGTTGTTGTTGTTGTTTGGGGATGTTTGTAGCAGTATTTGACAATTTTAAAATTGCTTACAAACAGTAACACATTTGGAAATTCTACTCTTTGCTTACCCAATGCAGAATTGATCATTCAAACAAAAAATTGCAGCACCAGCACACTGTATAGTAGAGTTTCTTTTATTTAGCCAGCCCCAAATCTCTGTTGTCATTTACTCTCATCTCTAAGCCCATCTGGAGCTGCAAAAGGCTTTGGGAAGAGGCCAAAGATTCAAATGAAGTCAGAAGATACTGTTGAAGTGATATATAAAGAGCAAAATTCATTTAATGTATCAATACAGATCAGTGATTTCTTTTTTAAAGAATTTAATCAGCATCTGAATTTGTCTTAACCTAAAAATTTTAGACAAAAAGATGACTTAAGTTGTTGGTTGCCATAAACAAATATACTTTAAAACTCCCTAGAAATTTTAAACCTTAACAGCATTTTAGAAATGATCATCTTAAAGAATTCAGTTTTCCACCAATTTAAACTAAAATCCATCATTACTTTTAAATGATAGTCATTATCCTCTGCATAGTACTGTGTTGGATTTTCTGCAAAATGAATTTATCACAGAAGTGTACTAGGGCTTGGAACCACAGGATTTGGCTGTGAATATTTTTCCTGTTGTTATCCTCTCTGGACCTCATCAATAAAATGAAGAGATTGGATTACATATATTCTAATATCCCTTCTAAGCCTGTATCTATGAAGATTCACCCATATATATGAGATACTGTTATCAAACTATCACTGATGATCTTTGAAAGAGACAGACTGAAGGACCAGAAAGGGATAAATGAGCCCCCTACCAAATTTTTAAAATAGACAAAATATCCCAATGACAACAAAGCCTTCAATTTATACTTCAGGGACTTCATTGTTGGCAAAATTCTAAAATGATATTAAAAATGATGGTCTATGAATATCTTGAAAGGGAAACAATGATTACTCAGTAAGGTTTCATCAAGAATGGATTTTGACATAGTGAATAACTTTTTTTTTACAATTACTAGAATGATACATTAATTGAATGTTATAGAAATTAGTCTAGATACCCAACTTCCTTCAGATCTCTCAAGTTCATGAAATATTTTCATGTAGAAGAGGAAAGATATTTATTCTGTTTTCCTCCAAAGGCAGAATTAAAAAAAAAAAAACATGGTAAGGGCAGAAAGAAAAAAAATGGAGGAAAAAAGAAAGTGATAACTTTGCTTTATATCTGTTATATATTTAAAGGAATAACAAGTTATACATAATAGATTTGCACTTTCATATATAATCATCTTTTCTCTGCTCTTGACTTTCTCCCCAGGTGCCACCAAGTATCCCTTGATCCAATAACATGACATCCTTATTTCATCTCTGGACTCCATGCTTCTTCACAGGCTTTCTCCTATATTCAGGTTTCTCTCACTGTTCATTTCTCCTGTTGGTTTCCATGGCATCCTTCAAGTCACAGAAATCCTTAACTTCTCTAAGAAGTCTTTCCCAATCCTTCTTTATACCTTCCCTTTGTTAATTTCCTCCAGTTTAATATGTTTATATTTTGTTTGTCCACACTTGCTTAAATATAATCTCTTCTATTAGACTATGAACTCCCTGAAATCAGACAATTCTTCTCACTCGTCCCTTCCCCCCATCCATGGATCAACATGGTTCCTGGCACTTAATAGGTACTTAATATCATCTTCTTTGTTTATGCAACCTACTCTAATGACATTTTCAACATAGGGACTGACTTGTTCTTCAGGTGTGCAGAAATGACCTTTATAAACAAAATACTTAAAACAGGCAGAAACCTTCATATTAGAGCATAGGTCAGCTTCAGTTAATTTTTTGAATTAATGAGAAAGGTAGAAAATTCTAGCTGGCTGTCTAACTCCAGAAATGAGAAGCAGTGTGGCTCATGAGGAAAATGTAGTATAAGGGGAAAATTTTCAATCTAATCTTGGGTTCAAATTTGCCAAATGACCCTCACTTTAACTTTAACTTCTCTAAGCATTTTTCTATTTCTTCTTCATAAGTATCAAATGGGGAAGATTAATTACAAAGATTTTGGAGGGTAAAAGAATGGTATAAATCTTAAAATTATTTGTAAATATGAGTTGTCATTTTTGATGGAGGAGTTGAAAAGGGTAGGAGAGAAAAATTGGCTGGCTTTCAAGATTTTCTTGGATGCAGTTTCATTATTTTGGTTTCTTCATTCTCTGCTTATGATATATCAATATTAATGTATTTGAATCCAATGTGATTTGGGGTTTATCTACTGCTTAGCAGTATTTAAACTTCTACTCAGACAATGGAAAAGTTACTTTTTTATTCTGTGTTTATATTATGACAGCCTTTTAAAGCAAACCATAGTTTACTTCAATCATTTTTTTTTTATTATTCTGGACAAATTAAAAAAATAACAGAAAAACAAATCAATGCAGTGACTTGCTTAGAAATATTTGGAGTCAGAAGAGCTGAGATGGGGTTCATTTATTCATTATGCTCCTGTTAAAGTCAATTAATCATTCACTGAACCACAATTTTCTCATCTATAAAACGAGTAACTATTTACCTCCTGAGGTTATGAGGAAATTTTTAAGAGCTAAAATGTCAGCATTATTCCTTACTGATAATTAAAATGGTAGTAATAAAAACAATTTAAGAAATTATTCTAACCTTTTGATTAAATATAAGATACCCTTAGTAAAATCCAACTTTGGCATGGAGTATCTTAGCATAGAGGTGTATCTGTTTTGACAGAGTAAGCCAGTGGATTACAAACTCAAACAAATCTTATTAAGATGAAAATATATTAAGCAGGACTTAATTAATAAATTGTGAAGCTGGCAAACTATAAATACCCTGCTCCTTCAAAAAGAAAGGGAGATATGTTAATGACTATTTTTTTTTTACCATGGCAACCTATATGATGTACAGATATGGGAAATGACTCTCACTATGCACATTTTACTACAGTAATGATGAGAGATTAGTGAAATAGGAGGTAGAAGTTATTGACTTTGTAGGCTACCTATATACATCATCATTCAAGATTCTTAAAGGGTGATTTCTGGTTGACACACAGAAGATTGTATTAGATTATTTCTATATTTCCTTCAAGCTCTAAGTCACATGGCTCCTTGATTACTGAAGAACCTGAATTCTAACATTTAAATTAAAAATTAAATAAGAAGATGTAAAGATAACATTGATAGATGGATAGATAATCCTCAGCTTTTACTGGAAATAAAAATAAAGGAGCTGGTGGAACTGACTTGATAATAAGCCCAATGGTAACAAGAAACATCTTTTTTGAGGGAAAAGGAGCCAAAGAGGTAGAGTAAAGGCAGAGATTCACTTGAGCTCTCTGAAATTCTGAAGTAGTAAAACCAACAAAAGGGCAGGATAAAACAATTTTTCAGGCTAAAACTATTTAGATGGTTGCAGGAAAAAGTTATCTTTCAGGAGTAAGAGTAGAGAATAGATCAATGAAGGCATCCCTAGGGGAAACCTTGCCTGGAGAAGCCAGAAGCAAGCCTTGGAGTTGCCTGAATCAGCAGAAAAGGCTTCTTGACTTCTCAGCCCACATTTGGTAAGGGAGTCAGACAACTGGTCAGAAGGAGATTACAGGGGGGCTTTTTACTGACACTGAAAAGAAGCATTTGCATTACTCACTTCTATTTCTGAGTCAAAGTCCTGGGGCAATCACAGAGAAAGGAAATTGTTTCAGGTCATAAGAGTGTTTGTGGTCACTTGAGTAGTTGTAAAGGTCAAGAGAAAAATGACCACATTTTTTCCTTAGATCATATCAACTTAGAAAAACTGAAAACTTATGGAACCATTGGGATTGTTTCCTATCCACACTGAGAAAAAAGCACAGCTTTAATATAAATTAAAATGTCAATAAATATGCTAGAAAAAATGAAGTAACAACAAAAAAATTGAACCTGACAATAAACAATTACGATGAAAGAGAAAATCAAAAACAACAATGTCAAAATAGTTATATGCAAAGCCTCATATAAAAATGTGAACTAATCATGGGCCTCCAAAATAGAATTTCTGACTGAGTTCTGAAAGGATTTTTAAAATCAAATAATAGAGATACACAAAAATTAGGAAAAGAAATGAGAGTGGTTCAAGAAAAACATGACAAAAGAATGAACAGCTTAGTAAAGCAGACAAAAAAGTAAAGTATTTAACACCTTTAAAATGGGTCAAATGATAAAGAGGACACAAAAATTGTATTAAAAAAAACAGAATTGGCCAAATGGCCAAAAAAAAGATACAAAAAAAAAAGAAATGTACAAAAATGCACTAAAGAAAGAAATGACTTAAAAATAGAATTGCCCAAATGGAAAAAGAGATACAAAATCTCAATGGAGACAATATTTCTTTAAAAAATTAAAATTGAGAGAAGGCAGAGTAAATTCAGGAAGCTGCTCCAGCTTTCCTACTTTCCCTCAAAGATCACATGAAATCAAGCCATTGAACAGAGTCTGAATGAAGGAATGAAACTGCTCTTCAACTCAAGAAAGATTGAAAAAACTTCAAGAAATGTCATTCTCACTGGGGTGAAAAGAATGTTCAGATCAGTTCAGATAAACTCTGCGGAATCCAATGAGAAAGTCTTAGTCTCAGCAAATCAGTGAACAACTTTCATTTTCAGCTCAGAAGGGAAACTCTGGGAAACTGTGCTGTTTCCTTAAAAGAGCAGGCAAAGCTACCCCCTACAAACACAAGGAGCCTCTGTGCACAAAGCCAAGGCTCAGAGCTGCACAGGAAAAATCGGGACAGCACCTCCTATACTGCAGGAGCAGAGCTCAATCATTAAAAACATAAAAGAGAAAATATCAAAAGAAAAGGAAAGAAAATGAGCAAGAAACAGAAAATAACCTTGACCATAAAAAGCTACTATGGTGACAGAGAACACCAAAACACTAACTCAGATGAGGAAAAATCTCTTCAGAGGAAATCTCACCGTGATATAAATTGGTTTCAAGCCCACAGAGTCTTGTTGGGAATACTCATAAAAACATAAAAAGGCAAATAAGAAAAAGAGAAGAAAAATGAGAAAAAAATTAGAGATATGCATGAGTCAGAAACTTGGAAAAAGAAAGAAAAAGTGTCTGAAGAAAACAACTCCTTAAACAGTAGAATTAACCAAATGGAAAAAGATATATGAAAACGAATTGAAGAAAATCACATATGAACCAGGAATTCAGGGCTGGTTCAATGTCAGGAAAAATATTACTATAACAACCACATCAATAACAAAACCAACATAATTCATATGATAATCTCTATAGATGCAGAAAAAGTTTTTGACAAAATACAGCACTCATTCCTATTAAAACAACAACAACAACAACAACAACACTGGTGAGTATAGATAGGGATAAAGGAATCTTTCCTTTATAATAATAAGCAGTATCTATCTAAAGCCTACAGCAAGCATTATTTGTAATTTTAAAAAGCCAATGCTTTCCCAATTAGATCAGGGGTGAAACAAGGATGCCTATTATCACAATTATTATTCAATATTATATTAGAAATGTTGGCTTTAACAATAAGAAAAGGAAATTAAAAGAATTAGGAGAGGCAATGAGAAAATAAAACTCTGCAGATGATATGATGTTGTACTTAAAAAATCCTAGAAAACCATCCAAACTAGTGGAAACAATTCACAGCTTTAGCAAGTTGCAGGATATAAAATAAACCCACACAAATCATCAGTATTTCTATATATTATTGAAGGCCATCAGCAAGAATTTAAAAGTTAAATTCCATTCAAAATTACTGTAGAGAAAATAAAATACTAGGGATCTACCTGCTAAGACAAAGCCAAGAACTATATGAACATAATTACAATTCATTTCTCATAAATAAAGTGAGATCTAAACAATTGGAAAAATAGCAATTGTTCACATTTGGGCTGATATAACAAAAATGACAATTCTGCCTAATAAAATTAAAATTGGGCAATAGGAAGCTAATAACATCATGAGATATTTAAAAGCAAAATGAAATCTAAACAAAAAATAGAAAAAAAATCTGAAATATCCCATTTGAAAAATTAGCCTGGAAAATAAATTCAAAAGAGGCAAATATTATTGGATAACTGAGAGCTAATGGAAAGAAGGGAGATGGGAAGTGAAAGACAGACAGACAGATCCCCTGAGAGAGAAAAACAGAGACAGAGTGACTGAGAGAAGGGGGGGGGGGAACCAGCATAGACATATTTCAAGAAATTATCATAGAAAATAGCTCTAATATTGTAGAACCAAAGGGTTAAAACAGAAACTTAAAATAATCCACCAAAACCCCCCTTAAAGACAAATCAAAAACTTCTAGAAATATAATATCAAATTTCTGATTAACCAATTCAAACAGAAAATATTTCAAGCCCCCACAAGAAAGAATTCAGGGTAATAGAAGATTTAGCAGCTTCTGTGTTAAAGTATTACAAGGCTTGGAATATAATATTCTGAAGGACAAAGAAGTTGGAATTACAACCAAGAATCATCTATCCAGAAAAACTGAAGAAAATCCTTCAGAGGAAAAAAAAATGATATTCACTGAAACAGAGGACTCCTAAGCATTCCAGAAAAGCTCAGGGATGAAAAGAAAATTTACATTTCAGATACAAGATTCAACAGAAGTATAAAAAGTTAAATAGAAAGAGAAATCTTTAGAGATTTGATAATAAACTTTAAAATTCTGACATGGGGAAAAGATACTCATAACTTCTGCAAACTTTTTCATTGTTAGGGAAATTAGAAGGAATATAAGTAAACAGACAGAGGGCAAGAATATAAGTGGAATGTGAAAGGAGTAAAATTAAGGAGTAAAAAAGAAGGATGTACTAGAAGAATGGGAAAAGGAAAAGTAGATTAGTCTAATTTTTCTCAATAAAAGAAGATCAAAAGAGCTTTTATAGTGGAGGGGAAGAGGTGGGAGTGCATAGACAACATTTGAATCTTATTCATGATGGAATTATCTCAAAGGGAATAACAAATACTCTGGTTGTAGAAATCTACTTTGCTCAATAGAGAAGAAGAGGGACAGTAAGACAAGGGAGAGGCTGTTAGAAAAGAGGACCCATTAGGGAACTACTGTTCAGAAGCAAAGCAAAACACTTTTGAGAGGGGACAGGGTGAAAAGAAAAAGAAAAGTATAAATAGGGGAAAAGCAAGATGGATGAAAATACATAGTAATAAATGTAAATATGATAGGACAAACCCTTGTTAAATGTAAATGGATAGTAGGGTAGATTGCATGATTTAGACTTAAATGTTGATACCATATGTAAATTAGGAGAGCATGGAATAGTTTTCCCTAAAAATGGGGAAAATGCTTATAGCAAGTTTCTCTGATAAGGGCCTCATTTCTCAAATATAGGTAATTGAATCAAATTTATGAGAATATCAGTTATTCTTCAATTGATGACTGCTCAAGGTATATGAACAGTTTCTAGACAAATCAAAACTACCTATAGTAATATGAAAAAAAATATTCAAATCTCTTTTTGAGCAATTTAAATTAAAACAACACTGATACATCAGTGTTTTATACCTCAGTTTGGCTAATATGACAAAAAAGAAAAATGACAAATGACAAATTATGGAGGACAGGGGGAAAATTGGGAACCTAATGTACAATTAAGTGTGTACTTAACCAGTTATTCTGGAGAACAATATGGAACTGTGCTGAAAGGGCTATAAAATTTGCACACCTTTTGACCCAACAATACCAATATTGCAAAGAGATTAAAAAATCAAAAGAAAAAGGCGCCTGTCTACAAAAGTATTTACTGCATCTCTTTGATGGTGTCAAAGAATTTGAAATTAAGGGGATGGCCATCAATTGAGAAATGGTTGAATAAGTTGTATCATATGAGTGTGATGGAATACTATTGTGGTATAAGAGATGACAAGCAGGATGCTTTCAGTAAAACCTGACAAGATTTACATGCACTTAAAGCAAAATGAAATGAAAAGAACTAGAACAGACTACACAGTAAAAGCAATATTGCATAATCATCAACTGTAATTGACTGAGCTATTTCTAGAAATACAACAATCGAAGACAATTTTAAAAGATTTATGGTCTAAATCAGAAGAAAAAGAAAAAGAAAAGAGAAAAATATACTTCTAAAGAAATAAATGATGGTCTCTGAATGAAGATCAAAGGAAACTTAAAACAAAAACCAACTTTATTTTTCTTGTGTGTCTATTTGACGAAAGGAAGGCTATATTTCCTTTCACAACATGACTAATATAGAAATATTTTGCTTTACTGCATATGTATAATTTTACCAAATTGTTTGCCTTCATGGAAGGGGACTGGAGGAAAGAAGGAAGAGAATTTGGAACTGGAAATTTTAAAAATGTTAAAATCATTTTACATGCATTTAGAAAAATATCTTTAAAAAGGAAAAGAGAAAAGAAAGAAACATGATTTGCTCCCATAACTGTGTTGCAAAGTAGATAGAGAGGTGGTGTCAAAGCCAGGGAAATTTCAGTACTTCCTATGCTTGTGACATATTTTTGATCCTAGAAAAGCCAATTGATTTTTCAATGTTCTAAGCAACTTTCTAAGACCATAACTTTTAGAAAACCTGATCTGTATTTAGGATATAGTTTCCTAACTCAGGAGTTCACCATACTAATAAGAATAGATGTCTATTCCCTATCCTAATCTCTAAATCATTTTCCTTTTCAAAACTTAGTATGAACTTATGTAAATAGCTCACTATGAAGTGAATTGCAGTTTATGCACTAGTATCAATTGATAATGTAGAAAATATATCTATATAAAGAATTTTAAAATGTTTTCCAAGTTAAGTTACTATATATTGTTGTTGGCTTATATTTCAAAGTGAAGACAGGAATATGAAAAGCAAAAACTATAATGTAGTTTATGGTTTATTATTCAGAAATTTAAATGGTTAAAATTGAAGAAAATTCATAATATTTACATCTAGATGATATGAGTTTTTTCAATAGAGTTATAGTGTGTCAACTGTGGTCACTGAAGGAACTGATTCCATCTTCCCTTGTCACTTTACCCACTGTCCCTGAGTAGTGTTGTAGGACTTTACCAATGTACTCAAAAGACAACTTCCCATTCTTCCCATTTTGAACATATAGGACTTCATATCTATCTATCTTGCAGCTGAAATGCTACTCTGTTTTTTTTTTTCCCAGTTAGATAATGAGATCCTTTATGAACAATTTTCAGAAAGCCATTTCTAGTCATATGAAAAAAATACTCTAAATCACTATTGATTAGAGAAATACAAATTAAGACTACTGTGAGGTACCACTGCATACCTCTTAGATTGGCTAAGATGACAGGAAAAGATAATGATAAATGCTGGAGGGGATGTGGGGAAATTGGGACACTACTAATACATTGTTGGTGGAATTGTGAACTGACCCAACTGTTCTGGAGAACAATTTAGAACTGTCCCAAACATTTATCAAACTGCGCATACCATTTAATCCAGCAGTTTCTCTATTGGGTCCATATCCCTAAGAGATCATAAAAAGGAGAAAGGATCCACATGTGCAAAAATGTTTGTAGCAGCCCTTTTTTGTAATGGGGAGAAACTGAAAATTGAGGGGATGCCCATCAATTGGGGAATGGCTGAATTAAGTTACGATATATGAATGTAATGGAATATTATTTTTCTAAAAAATGATCAGAAAGGCCTGGAGTGACTTACAGGAACTGATGCTAAGTGAAATGAGTAGAACCTAAAAAACATTGAACATAGCAACATCAAGATTAGTGATAATCAACTATGATGGACTTGATTCTTTTCAAAAATGAGATAATTCAGAGCAATTCCAATAGACTTGTGGTGGAGAGAGCCATCTGAATCCAGAGAAAGGGTTTTGGGAATTGAATGGGGACCACAACATAGTATTTTTACCTTTTTGTTGCTATTGTTTGCTGGCTTATTTTTTCTCTCTCATTTTTTCTCTTTGTGATATGATTTTCTTGTGTAGCATGATAAATGTGGAAATATATTTAGAAGAATTGCATATTTTTAGCCTATATTGGATTACTTCCTATCTGGGGGAACAGGGAGGAGGAGAGGGAAGAACAAAAATATGGAACACAGGGTTTTGCAGGGGTGAATGCTAAAAACTATTTTTGCATGTATTTTGAACAATAAAAAAGCTATTAAAAGAAAAAAAATATTGTGAGATCCTTGACACCAGGATCTTGGTTTTTTATATTTCTATCTCTAGTACCTAAAATATAGTAAATCTTAATAAATTTATTTTAGCTTAGTCTTACAAGGACACTGAGACATTGAAATACCAAAAATAGGTCACTAGGGAATATCAAATGTCTTAAAGTAGACAGTGGGTAACTACTTAATGGAGACTTTGTTGAGGGAAATTTATTCAAAAATCAAACCCAATACTGTAAGTTATTTCAACTCTAAGAGTGTTTGTTTTAGTTATAAAAGTAATGAACATGTATTGAGAATTGAAGACAGTGGATTGGATGAACACTCAAAATGGGACATTAGTGTTCTTGAGATGGTAAAATATCAAGAAGACATAATATGGTAGAAAGAATATTGGCTGTGGAGTAAGAAAATCTGAGTTCTGACTCCACTTCTGCTGTTTCCTGTATATGTGTCTTTGAACAAGTTTACTAACCAAGCCTTGGTTTCCTTACTTGAAAACTGTGACAGTTGTAATATAGGGTCACTTAGATCCTTCCTAGTTCTAGATTCATGATCTTTATATCTTTATATCCTCGATGAGTATTTTTGGTAAAATGTTGCAAAGAATTGCTTAACAAATATGTATAGAGATTTACTCAAAGAATCTATTGATACATATCAATCACACTTTAGAACTATCAAAATATAATTCCAGAATAAACATCTCCTCAATCCTCTAACCTCCATGAAATGAAATCATCTCTACAAAATAAGGACACTGACAATGACAAATAATAGGGGCTATCCTCTTTGGTCAAATCCTAGCTTCCTCTTGCTTAAAAGTTGTTCCTTATGCAAACTAAAAACATGTAGGAGTGTACAGTTGAATAGTCATATCAAATGAAATTCCAGAAGTTATCTTTGACTCTGAGCTGACATAGTATTACATATTAGTGCAGTTTTATGGAGCCTTTGCATTATGTAATAATTAGTGCACTAAAAATACCCTTTATAGAATTATAAACCCTACATTACTTATATATCATTCTTCCTTTCATTGCGTCTCTTAGCTATTTATGAAATACATGGACAGAAATTGATAGCAATATGATGCTGTCTATGGTTTAAACCAACCAAAAGCATTGAGGCATGCTTGAGTTAGGTATCCTTGGGTGCCCAATATATCTAACACCATTTTACTTTGACTTCATATCATATTGTGATCTTGGGCAAGTCAATTAGCCTCCGGATTTTCCTGTGAATACCCAATGTTTACATCTTGGATATAGGTTAATGTCACTGGTCATAGCATGAAGGAGACTTTTTATATGCTGTTCATATTACTCTTAAGGGCTGAAGACAGTATCAGGGGTGAGTTCTTAACTAGTTAAGTCTCTAATGTTTCAGTAGCCTATAATACAAATTAATTTTCCGGCAATATGTCCAGTGGACAATAGTTTGGGCAGTTCAAATCCAGCTTCATAGTCTTACAATCTTTGTGACCCTTGGCAAACTGTTTTCACAATCTTTCTTGGCTTCTATTTCCTCATTGTAAAATAATAGGGATTGGATTGGATGGTTCCTGGGATCACTTTCTAACTTTCAATCTATAATTCTTAATTTTCAAATCAAAGTTCCTGTGGCACAATAGCATATCTGTAGCTCTACTGCCCAATAGTTGTCAAACTAACCATCTGTTTAGCCTAAAGCTTGTCTATTCCTTTGACAAAGTACATCCACTCACCATACATAGTTTGGGGGGGGGTCTGTTATTTTGCTGCCCATTAGCATTTTAAAACCAGTTTTATAAATTTTTTACTTCCCTTAGAAAATCATTTTAACTCTGTTCAAATCCCTCCCAAACAAAAGCCAGTAGAAGTTATGTTTCTGATATTAAACATGAATCTGCTTCATTCATTTAAACTGCATATTTTTATTTTCAGTGCTGTTGGTAAGATAAGACTTTTATAATGGACAGTTGTTATCCAGTTTATTTGCTTTTTTCTTCATTCATCAAGCATTACAAGTCATAAGGGTTTAGCTATTAGTATCACATTTGGTGACACTATAATTAAAATCTGTCATACTTTCCATTTAAATTAAAAATCCATCCATGCATGTATAAACATATCTACAGATACATACACTCATTTACTCACATATGCACTTATTCTTATGATGGCAATCATGACAATAACTATTAACAACATAGGAAAGTATATGTGATCTAACATTTAGCAAAACCAAGTCTATTGTTTAAATTAAATGCCCATTTTTTGTATATCTGTTCAAAATTATAATAGGTAGAAATATCAATTTACGTGTGGAATACATAATTCTAATTATTCAGAAGCCAGAAGAATAAATATATGTTTGGGGATATATAAGTTTACATTATAAGCTGTGTTAGACAAACATAGACACACACCTACAGACAAACACACACACACACACACACAGAGCCAGAGAAAGAAATGGAAGAAGCCATTAGCCATTGATTTTATTGAAATACTTGGGCTTTAAATCCAAGAGCAATCTTGAACTATTTGTCATGTGGGAACCAATCACATTTACTATGCCTCCATATTAAAATGTGCCAGAATGTTGGAGTGAGAGCAAGAACTGCCTTAGGTGTCTTCAGAATTAGAGGGGGGGAAATGTGATTTGTTAGCAAGTAGGATAACAAAGCAGTTGGAAATATATCTTTCTAAGAATTATTTTCATGAGTCTACTCTATCAGCACTGACTACTGAGTTTCTCATTAAGAATAGAACTATAGAATTTGCCTCTGGGAGATCCATCAGAAATCTAGTATGGACTTTTCATCTTATAAATGAGGATGTCCAAATCAAGAGAGATCAAAGTACCACGAGTGGTTAAGTCTCAAAGCTGGGATCTGAACCCAGATTTCAACTCCAAGTCTACCACTCTTTCTTTAATACTGCATTAATTTTTGGAAACTGGAATAAAAACTGATGGCTCCAGTCAGTTATAATAGTGATGATACAGTATGCTAGATGCTATTTCTATTTTTTTTTAATTTAACATGTTTAATAGCAAGAAAATCTGAATATTACTGTGCATATGTCTTTATGTAATTATACTTTTTTTTTTTGGTTGTAGATCCTGTTATAATTTGGAATTGTAATAGAGTCTTCAAATTCTCTTGAAGCTTTTAAAGTTGAATCACTTAGGCTGGAGGAATGGGAGAAACAATCTGTAAAGGGCATCTAAAGGCAAATTAAATTTTCTTCTCACAGCTGATATGGACTTCAATTCTGTTTTCAATAGGACAATTTACTTTCTCATCTACAGTAGTCACTTTGTGTTCGTGGCTGAATAGAAATAACAATTTGTCTACAGCTGTGCAATATAGTTGTCCTAAACATTAATAAATTGACTTTTAAAGTCTTTTATGGAACATCTCTTACATGTATGGCTTCAGTGATTTAAACTTAAAAAGATTTTTAAAAATGGCTTTAGAAAGACTATGGGACATTGTGGAATATTGGGTCATATCTTATAGGACTCAGACAGAAACACTTTAGCAATTTCTAGGGATGTTCTACAATAACTCCCTGTTGTGTCAAAGACAAAATACAAATTTCTTAGCCTGACCACCACCAGTAATTCAGCAGATGTTCATTGAATACATACTCTAAAAAGAATATTCTTTTAAGCTCTGGGAGATACAAAATTGAGATGAAGAATGCTCTCTTCATTCAAGAAGCTTTAAGTCTTTAGGCAGTCAATAATCTCATTAGAGTAGTCTCTTCAAACCCCTGTCAACAAAATGACATGCTTATTTCTATCTCTGTAACATTGTTCCCATTGTTCTTGTCTGACTTGATTTCCTCTTCCCACTCTATGAAAATTATGCAATTTTCAGACAGCTGAAATCCCACATCTTCCAAAAAATTGTTGTGTGCTCTAGCTTTTGTTTTAATCCTTCCCAGATTTCCCCCATTGTATTGAATATATAATTTTTTTTATCATATGATAGAGCACATAATAATGTGCTATTTTGTTTGGGGGGCATTTTTGTCCACTAATTGTGTAATGCATATTAGTGTTATCCTCCAACTACAAAGTAATATCTTTGAGGGCAGGTAACGTAACTTATACTACTGTATCTCCCAAAGTAATTTCTAGACCTGTGAACATCTAGAGATGGCTTACTAAATACACATATGTATACATGTACACAAATGCATTATATATACATATGTATATATCTCTTCATATGTAGCATTTTCCAATGTGTCAATTTGAATAAAAAGAAATAATAGTATTCCTATAAATTCATGTATTCATGATTTTTCCTAATGAATGTATGTGTTTGTACTCTACATTGCTATGCATTGCATAATACATGTTATATATGTCCATATGCATGTATCTATATGTTATATAACACATATATGTTACATATGTCCATGTGCATGTATCTATATGTTACATTTATATACATATATGTGTATATATATATATATATAATCTTATTCAATTGTCATAGTAATTGAGTAAAAATGTATTGGAAATAATATTCTGTCCCTGCTGAAGTTAATTGGGTCAAAATTATTCATCATTAAGTAGCAGACAAGTCTTGAATTCAGTTTTCTTTATTTCTTAGGTCATGTTTTGTCTTATACCTATTGACATGGGAAGGTCATGCTAACCACAGTAAAAAATCCAATTTGACTCAGAATTCAGTGTATTTTCTAAAAAAAGCACGAATCAAGATGTTATTTTTTATTTTAATCCCAATTTTCAGGTTGTGGAAGGCCTACATTGCTGATTATTACAGTCAAAAATATCTCATTTGGGGGCAGTTTGACCTAGCTAAATGAGAACATTTAGTTGTTCAGATAAAACTGACTAGATTAACCATTGCCATTCTCTTAATTTTATCTAGATCTCATGTCATTAAAAAAATAATAAATCCAAGAAATTGATAGAATCGAAAAGTTTTGACAGCATTTAAAGCCCCAAAATAGCAAAAATAAAATAAAAATAAAAATCTATAACTAGAAAATAGTATTTTTTCAGAGTTTTAACTTAACTTTTTAACAAAACCTGATTTTAATATTTTCAGTTATTAAATAATTATGATGTTATCATGGTAAAACAGCTATGAAATGTTAGTTTTTAACAGACTTAAATGTTAACTACAATGGGACCACTATAAAAATAAAAGATTTCTTAAATATACTCATATATATTTGAAAAACACAGGCTACTACAGTGTAAATATGATTATATGAGACAGTTTTAATGACTTTTATTAATAATGCTTTCTGCTAGAGATATGCATTGTACAATAATTTGATTTTTTAAATATTCAGATTTAGACTGTCAGGAAAGCTGTTTTGTTTGCTTTTACCACCTATTTTTACTCTTGTTTGAAAATTGGCTTATTTTTATTTTTGCTAACACACGTTAGCCTTTTTTGACATAAATACCTTTTGATGGTTGGGTAATACAATCATCATTTCATGGATACATATAAAATGTATAGAAATATACATTCCCTAAACAAAATTGGACACCCCTCTGCAGGGTAAGGAGGGCAATAACTGGACCATAACAGACATAGGTTTGCCACTGGATGGCGCCTATGAATTGGCTAAGATCCAAGAGTCGTATCCAAAGATCCAGCTGAGGCAACATTCTATATGAAGCAAATGAACAAAATGGCTACAAAGAAGCACCACATTTTTTTTTTTTTTTGAATTAAGTGTGGTTTTTTATAAACGCAGATGAATTAGGGACCTATAAAACAAAAACAAAAAAAAGTTGGATTAGATAGTCTTTGAAGTTCCTTCTCCTTATAAATCCATTATGGTAGTGATCTAGGATCAAGGCTTTAGTATGAATAACTACAGAAAGTTCATTCTAAAGAATGGCCTTATTTGCCTTATTGACTCATGTATAGTTGGCAAAAAAGGCAGAAACCGTATAACATATTTCTGTGGAATGAAAAATAATAAGCACTTACTGAATATCTATAAAGCTCAAATGGGCAAATTTGTGAATCAGACTTTTACTTTTTTCTATAAGTTAACAGATGATAAATACAAAACTTAATATATGCTTGAGAATTTAACACATATTGAGAATTAGCATTAAGCAGATATAGCCATCATTTTCAATCACCTCGATTTAACATTATCCTGGAAAAAGTTAGGAGTAATACTTTAAGTCACTATCAATCCCACCCCCTACCCCCAACTCCTGAATCGTTTGGTTGGAAAAGCTATAGAAAGATGGAGGCCTCATGAAAGAAATTGATTTCTTTATAAAAAGGGAAAAGTACATATTATATCAGTCATTATGTCTGCTACTAAGGTTGTCCCAAAGATTCTGGGAGTGACCTTCAAAAGATGTCTGCATCCCAATATATGCATCAATTTTAAAAAACCAAATAACATTTTATCCATTTGTACAGTAGTTTCCCCAAAAGTAAACATGAAAGAGCAATAACAGAAGAGTACCTTGTTCCAGAATTGTTTCTATCTGGGTTATTTGGACATAAAGATGTGAATGAAATGGTGATAATGTTCAGTTGTGTTCAACTTGTTTTTACTCCATTTGGGGAGTTCTTGGCAAAGATACTGAAGTGATTTGCTGTTTCTTTCTCCAACTCTTTTTAAATATGAAGGTATTGAGGCAATAAGAGTTAAGTGGCTTTACCAGGGTCACTAAGCTATTAAGTGTTGGAGGACAGACTGGAGCTCAGAGAGATAGGTCTTCCTGGGTCTAGGAGTGGTGTTGTATCTCATTACTCAGTGATAATGTTGGAGTCATGAAAATGTAGTTACAATTAAATGTAAATTGGAGAATGCCCTAACAAGTTGTGATAAATGGAATGGAATGCTACTGTGCTATAAGAAATGTAAACTCAATGATCTTAGAAGAACTTGGATAGGCCTGCATGAAATAATGAAGAATGAATTAAGCAGAACCAAGAGAATGTTGTATATAGTCACAGTAATGTTGTTTTAAGAACAATTTAGACCAAATAAGTTATTTTTGACTATTATAAATACCCAATTTAAATACAAAGAACATATAAAGAAAATCATAATCTGCATGCAGAGAAAGAACTAATAGAAGTATTATTGTACACACACACACACACACACACACACACACACATGTTTGTACCTAATGGTAGCTACCCCCAAGGCAGGGGAGAGGATAGAAGAAAATAAATCAATAAAAGAAGTTTAAATGATAATTGTCATATATTTAAAAGGAATAGCAAGAAGTACATAATAGACTTGCAGTTTCATGTACAATCATTTTTCATTAGACAATGTTATGAAAATGTTTGTCTTATTACATGAATTAAACATTTGAAAAATAAAAATTTGAAAAAAAATGAAAACAATGAAAATAAAAAATTGTGGGTAGCAGCAGAGAATTATCAGTATGTATTCAGCTACTTTTTTTTGTCATGTCCAACTCTTGATGACTACATTTAGGGTTATCTTGGCAGAAATACTGGAGTGGTTCCTTCTCCAGATTATTTTACAGAAGAGGAACTGAAACAAACACAATTAATTGACTTGTTCAGGATGACACAGCTGGTAAATGTCTGAGGCAGAATTTGAACTGAGGTCCCCCTGACTCCAGATCCAGTGCTCTATCCAGTCCACAATCATCTGAATAGGTGCATTATAACAAAAACATCCTTCCCTCATCCAATGCCACTCAAGCATGATTATAAACTTCCTTGCCCTTTCTGTAGTCTGGGTATAACTATTTCTACTTTGAGGTCAGTGTTGCTCTCTCTTCACTCAGAATTACATCGGGCTTCATAAGAAGGGTAATTCTATTCCTTTGTTCATCAAAATGAATTGAATGATGCTTTATTTATCATTGTGAAGTAGAGAAACGGCCCCATGCAGCAGCTGATGACAGACACTACAGAGTAAATAAAAGGATCATTTGGTCCTGAATCACTCAGTGAAACTTCTGCCCCATCTAACCACATTACCTTCTATACATCTTGGGAAAATTGTGTATCTTTTAAAGCAATTCTTATAGTACTAGAACTTTCTTTTTGAGATTATTTTCCATTTATACTATATCTTGTGTGTATGTCATACATAGGTTGTACATAGTTATTGTTTTTTTTCATTGAATGTTGTCTCATCCATGAGGATATTAGGTACACAGAAACAGGAACCATGATGTTATGTTTCATTTTATTCCCAACACTTTGCATGGCAAATAGTAAGTGCTTAATATTTGCTTATCAGCAGACCATTCTTAGCTATGGCTTCAGTACTTTTCTGAGAACTCACAAAGTCTCAAATTTCTGTCATTTAGATTCAACACTCTCATTAATGTGCTTCAGGGAAAAGGAACTGAAAAATATTATTCTCCCATGTGGGTGGGAAATAAAAGCCTTGGAAATGATTAAAGTCTTGTATTCTTATAAAACATATCCCAAAAGATAACAATCTGAATTTCATCAACAGGGACTTTCTAAAGTTTCATAAGAAATGGAAAGATTTACTTCTTCTAATTAACAGTATAAATGTTTTTCACATTTCATTTTTGTATCACAGAAGCTTCCCCCCCCATCATCATTGCCTTTACTGACACCATACATTTTAGTAGCATGATAGATAATTCCTAGAATTATACATTTAGAAATTGAAGGGACAAAAAGCTTCTAGTCCACAATAAGAAAACTGAGGCCCCAGAGAAGTGACTTGTCCAAGTTCAAACAGAAGACAGCACTTGAATTCATATTTTCTGACTCCAGTTATGTTGTTCTTTATATTATATGCTACTACATAGTAACAGCAGCAGCAAATATATCCGCAACAGTAATTCAGTCAGTCAATGAACATTTATCAAGAATCTACCATCTGCCAGGCATTCACTGTGCTAAGTACTATGAATACAAAAATAAAGTTAAAATTCAATCCCTGACCTCGGAGAGCTCTGAGTCTGATGCTGAGGATGCATGCATTTTATAGTGGTTTAAGAATTACAGTGAGTCTATAGGGCTAAGTAGTAAAAATAGGGTACCCAGCATTGCCAGACTCACAAAATGAGATGGTAACAGAGCTCCCACTTGAAAACTTGTGCCCTGATTCCAATCACAGGTAATACAAAGCCAATCTAACATCATCTAATAATCTTTTAGATTATTGAATTGTTCTTCTTTTCATTAAATTGAAAATAAAAATGATAATTCCCAAAGAAACAATTAACAAGGGAAGTTATAAATATTTCTCCACAAGCTGTGTTGAAAGATCTGTGGAATCACAGAAATAACACTGGTTATAAAATAAGAGTAAGATGTTTAAAAGTCTGGATGATGGCTTATCTTGTACAATAAAAAATGATTCCATTTCAGGTATGAACTGTTTTGAATTACCTAAATTCATAAATTATTAAAATTGGAATTGTAGAGTCTTAACTTTACTGATGAGGAAACTGATATATATATATATATATATATATATATATATATATATATATATATACACATATACATATACATATATATATATGAATCTACAGTTTTATAGATGAGGAAATTGTGATCCAAAGAAATCAGATGAGTTGTATAAAGTCACAAAGGTATTTCATTATAGCTATCTCTTTTCCACTGTTTTCCTGGTCAATTTTGCCAAAAGCCTGCCTAGCTCTAAGGCACTGTTTATTTTTCCTATTTACATGTAAAAACAGTTTTAACATTCTTTTTTTCTTTAATTTTTGAGTTGCGGATAATCTTTTTCTCTCCTCCACTCTTCTCCCTTATTAAGGAGGCAAGGGATTTGATGTAGGTTATACATGTGCAGTCATGCAAAACAAATTGCCTTATTAGTTATATTGTGAAACACAAACAAAAATAAAAACTAAGAAAAACAGTATAATTCTTTTTGCATTCAGAAACCATCCATTCTTTCCCTGGAGGAGAATATCGTTTTTCATCTTGAATTCTTTGAAATTGTCATGGATCATTGTACTGCTGAAAATAGCTAAGTCATTCACATTTGATCATCATACCATATTGCTGCTCCTGGTTCTGCTCATTTCACTTTGCCTTATTTTATGTGTCTTTCCAGGTTTTTCTGAAAACATCTTGTTCTTCATTTCTTATAGCACAATAGCATATCACCACAATCACTACTGTGGTAGATCTACTGGTCAAGCTGTTCAGCCATTCCTCACTTGATGGATTATATATCTCAATTTCCAATTCTTTGTCCATAAAAGAGAGCTAAGGTTATACACACACACACACACACACACACACACACACACACATACACACATATATACACATAATATATATATATATATATATATATATAGTAACTATGTACATGTATATATATATTATATATATATATATTACTTTTTATAAAAGTCTCTTTAGAATACTGAGCTAGTAGTATAATTATTAGGCCAAAGGGAATGCAAAGAGTTAAATCCCTTTGGGCAGAGTGTCAAATTGGTCTCTGGAATAATTGCATCAATTTACAACTCCACCATATTGCTTTAGTGTCACCATTTCCCCATATCTCCTTCAACCTTTATTATTTTACTTTTTTGTCATATTAGCCAATCATAAATTTTCAAGTGTGGGCTCTGCTACTAACCCATTTTGTGAGCCTGATAAAGTTGGGTAGCCTGTATTTACTACTTACCACTACAAACCCATTGTAGAGAAAACATTACTTAATTGTTATTTTAATTTTCATTTCTCTAATTAATAGTGAGAGCATTTTTTCAAATGAATATAGATTGTTTTTTTTTTAATCTGAAAACTGCCTCTTCCTATGCTTTCATGGTTTATCAATTAAAGAATGACTTGTTTTCTTATAAATTTTACTTTTTCCTCTGTGCTTCTGAGAAATGAGGTATTTAGAAGGAAACTATGCATTTTATTATTTTTTAAATTAAATTAATTTTTAAAATATACTGTTTTATGAATGATGTTAGGAGAGATAATTAGAACAAAAGGGAAAAACCATGGGAGAGAAAAAAAAAACAGAAAAAAGAAGTGAACATAAAATGAATTGTCCATCATTCTTTTTCTAGATGCAGACACCATTTTCTATCCAAAGTTTATAGGGATTGCTTTGGATCACCGAATCACTGGGAAGGAACAAGTCTTTTTTGACTGATCATCACACATTCTTACTGTACCACATATAATGTATTCCTTGTTCTGCTTGTTTCACTCAGTCATTTCTGAATTTTTCCAAGCCTTTCCAAAGTCAGATTGTTCATAATTTTTAATGAACATGTACATGTGGGTCCTTTTCCCTCCTTTATGATTTCCTTTGGCTAGAGACCCAGTAATGGTACTACTTGGTATAAAGGTATGTATAATTTGAGAACTCTTTGGGCATAGTTCCAAATTACTCTCCAGAATGGTTTGATCATTTCATAACTACCAACAATGCATTAGTTTCCCAATTTTCTCACATTCCCTCCAACATTTATCATTATCCTTTCTTGTCATCAGCCAATCTGAGAGGTGTGAGCTGGGACATGAGATTTGCATTTCTATAATCAAGGGACTTAGAGCATAACTCTATTTTCCTCATTTGAAAATTATCTTTTTATATCCTATGACCATTTATCAATAGGAGAATGATTGTATTCTTATAAATTTGACACGGTTCTTTATATATTTTAGAAATGAGATCTTTATGAGAAACATTGGCTTTGAAAATTTTTGTACTTCCCTTTTAATCTTGTTTCTTAGTTTTTGTACAAAAACTTTTTTAAGTAAATGTAATCAAAGTTGTCCATTTTGCATTTCATAATGTTCTCTAGTTTTAATTTGGTCATAAATTCCTCTCTTCTCCAAAGATTTGATAGATTATTATCTCTTGCTCTCTCGATTTCCTTAAGATATCACCCTTTATGAATGTATCCATGTATCTAGTTTGACTTTATTTTGCTGAGACAGAGACAGAGACAGAGGTCTATGCTGAGTTTCTGAAATATTATTTTCCAGTTTCCCCAGAAATTTTTGTCAAATATTGAGTTCTTATCCCAGAAACTGGAGTTGGGCAGTTGATATAAAATACTAGATTACAATAGGCATTGGTTTATGTGTCATGTGCATCTAATGTACTCCACTGATCTACCTCTCTATTTCTTAGCTAGTAGCAAATAGTTTTGATGTTTGCTACTTTATAATATTATTTTGGGTTTGGTACCACTAAGCTACCATCCTTTCTATTTTTTTTCATTAATGTCCTCAATATTCTTGATCTTTTGTTCTTCAGATGAAATTTATTGTTAATTTTTCTAGGTCTATAATGTAATTTTTTTGGCAGTTTGCTATAGCACTGAACAACTAGACCCATTTAGGAAGAATTTTCATTTTTATTATATTAGTTCTACTTACCCCTGAGCAATTGATATTTTTACAATTGTTTAGATCTGACATTTGTGTGAGAAGTATTTTGTGCAGATAATTCTTGGATTTATCTTGGCAGGTAGAAACTCACATATTTTGTTTTGTCTACACTTGTTTTAAAAGGAATTTTTCTTTCTATCTCTTGCTGATGGGTTTTGTCAGTAATTTATAGACATGCTGATAAATTATCTGCATTTATTTTATATACTGCAACTGTGCTAAAGCTGTGAATTTTTTCAAGTAGATTTTTGGATGAATTTCTGAGATTCCCTATGATATGACATCATATCATCTACAAAGAGTGTTTTATCTCTTCATTGCCTATTCTAATTCCCTTAATTTCTTTGTCTTTTCTTATAGTTAAAGTCAACATTTCTAACACGATAATAAATAATAATTGTGATAATGGGCATCCTTTTTTCACCCCTGATTTTACTGGAATATGTTCAGCTTCTCTCCATTATAAATAATTCTTCTTGTTGGTTGTAGAGAGATACTGTTCATAATTTAAAGGAAACTCCATTTATCCCTATGCTCTCATTTTTAATAGGAATGAGTGCTGTATCAAAAGCTTTTTCTGCATCTATTGAGATTCATATGTTTTTGGTTGATTTTGTTATTGATATGGTCAATTATCGCAATTTTTTTTAATATTGAAACAGTTCTGCATTCCTGCTATAAATTGCACTTAGTCATAGTGCATTATCCAGCTGATAAGTTGCTGTAATTTCTTTGCTAATATTATTTTTGGATCAATATTTATTAAAGATTTTGGTCTGTAATCTTATTTCTCTGTTTTGACTCTCCCTGGTTTAGGTATCAGTACAATATTTGTGTCAATTTGATAGGACACCTTCTTTAACTGTTTTCCCAAAGAGTTTATATAGTATTGGAATTAATTGTTCTATAAAGGTTTAGTAGAATTCATTTGTTAATTCATCTGGCCTTAGAGATCTTTTTTTAAGAACTTCATTTATGGTTTGTTTAATTTGTTTTTCAAAAAAATAGGACTATTTAAGTAATTTATTTCCTCTCAGCATAGACCTCTGTCTCTGTCTCTGTCTCAGCAAAATAAAGTCAAACTAGATACATGGATACATTCATAAAGGGTGATATCTTAAGGAAATCTAGAGAGCAAGAGATAATAATCTATCAAATCTTTGGAGAAGAGATGAATTTATGACCAAATTAAAGAGGAAATTTTTGTAAATATTCATCCATTTAGGTTAGATTGTCAGATTTACTGCCATATTGTTGGGCAGAATAGCTCTGAATTATTGTTTCAATTTGTTTTTTAATTTGTGGTAAATTCATTTTTTTCATGTTTGATAATAGTAATTTTTCTTACCTTGTTATAATAAAATTATCCTATGATTTATTAATATTTTTCATAAAATCTACTCTTAGTTTATTAATTAGTTCAATAATTTTCTTAACTTCAATTTCATTAATCTCTTCTTTGAGTTTCAGAATTTTGAATTTGGTATTTAATTGGGAGGTTTTAATTTGTTCTTTTTCTAGATTTTTTTAGTTGCATGACTGATTGATCTCTTTATTTTATTCATGTAACTATATTGGAGATATTTAGATGCATAAAGATAAAATTTCCTCTAAAATCTGCTTTGGCTGCATTCCATAAGTTTTAGTATATTGTCTCATTATTGTCATTCTTTTGGATGAAATTATGGATTGTTTCTATGATTTGTCATTTGACTTACTCATTATTTAAAATTAGATTATTTAATATTTAATTAGCTTTTAGTCTCTTTCCCTACCCCTTTTTTGAATATAGTTTTTATGGCATCATAATCTGAAAAGGAAGCATTTACTATTTCTGCCTATCTTCATTTGACAGTGAGATTTTCATTCCCTAGAACAGGGTCTATTTTTGTGTAGTTGTCACATACTACTGAGATAAAGGTGTATTCCTTTCTGGTTCTATTTAATTTTCTCCAGAGGCCTATCATATCTTGATTTTCTATGATTCTATTAACCACACTAATTTCTGTCTTGTTTATTTTGTGGTTAGATTTGTCTGATTATAAGAGGAGAAGATTGAAGTCCTCTACTAATATAGTTTTACTGTCTATTTCTTCATGTAACTGCCTTAATATCTTTTCTAGGAATTTGAGTACTCTACCAATTGGTATATATATATATATATATATATATATATATATATATATATATATATATACACACACACATATACATATATATGCGTTTAATATCATTATTTATTTATTATTAACAGTATCTTTTATTAAAATATATTTTCTTTCATTTTCTTTTAATTAGACCTATTTTTATTTTTGCTTTATCTGAAATCAGAATTGCTACCTCTATTTTTTTTTTATTTCAGCTGAAATATAATAAATTCTGCCACAACATTTTACCTTTATTTTGTATGTATCTCTCTGTGTCAAATGAGTTTCTTGTATACAACATATTGGAGGATAGTGTTTTTGAATCTACCACTTTATGAGAGAGTTCATCCCATTCACATCCACAGTTATAATTACCAGTCCTGTATTGCCCTCTATTCTATTTTTTCCCTTGTATATACTTTTTGTTGTCTTTTTTCCACCCTGTGCTTCCTTAGTAGTATTTTGTTTCTTCACTTAACCCACCAACTATCTGCCCTATTTTCTATCACACAACTCCTTTTCTCTTACCCCTTTCTCCTAGTGTTTCTACCCTTACTTCTATCCAGTCCCTTCCTTTTCTTTTCTTTTTTCTCCTTCTACTTCTTTATAGGATAAGGTAAGCTAACTAAATGATTAAGTTATGCCCTCTTTGAACTAAAACTAATGAGATCAATTTTCACACAATTGCTCAATCAACTCCCTTACTTCTCTCAATTGTAATAGGTCTTTTGAGTCTTTTCTTGTGATCCCAATTGTCCCATTATATCTCCCCTTTCCTCTTCTCTCAGTATAGTCCTTTTCCCACCCCTTAATATCTTTTTCTTTCATAGTATCACATCAAAGTTTATTCACAACCAAACTCTCCTGTCTATGGATGCAATAACTTCTCCAATAACAGATTCAGTCCTCAATAGTTACAGATATCATTTCCCCATGTATATATTTACCCCTGTTTACCTTTTTATGCTTCTTTTGAGTCCTTGTTTGAAGATTAAGTTTTCTGTTCAGTTCTGATTTTTTTTTTTTAAGAAATAATTGGAAGTCTCTATTGCTTTGAAGATCCATCTCCTCTCCTGAAAGATGATGCTGTATCTATCTGGGTAGTTAATTCTTGGTTGTAACCTTAGGTTCTTTGCCTTCTGAAATATGGTATTACAGTCCTCTAATCATTTAGAGGATCTTGGGTAATCTGCCAGATCTTGGGTAATCTAACTTTTTCTCCTTGATAGTTAGCTTTTGTCTGGCAGCTTGCAGTATTTTCCCTTGACATTATAGTTCTGCAGTTTTGCCATAATGTTCCTTGGGGTTTGCCTTGTAGTATCTCTTTCTGAAAGTAATAGATGGATTCTTTCCATGACTATTTCCCCCTCTGTTTCTAGAATACTAGTGCAGTTTTCTTTGATGATCTATTGAAGAATGATTTTCAGGTTCTTTTTTAGTCATAGCTTTCAGGTAGACCAATAATTTTAAATGGTTTCTTCTGGATCTATTTTCTAAGAGGGCTATTTTTCCAATGAGGTTTTTTTTTTTTTTCATTTTTTAAAAATTTGTTTGACTGATTCTTGATGTCTCATAGAAACATTAATCTTCATTTGACCCGTTTTAGTTATTAGTGTGATTTTGTTCATTTAGCTTTTCTATCTCCTTTTCCATTTGATTAATTTTACTTTTCAATGTGTTGTTTTCTTCAATGGATTTTTTTTTTTTTTTTGCATTTGACCAATTGTATTTTTTAAGGAATTACCTTCTTTTTCCAATCTGTTGATTCCCTTTTGAATACATCTCATTTCTTTTCTTATTTTTATTTCTACCTTTCTTATTTGTCTTTTACAAGCACTTCCAAGAAGCTTCTTTGGGCTTGAGACCAATTCATATAACTCTTTCAGATTTCCACTATGGACATTTTTTTTTTCTTTTCTGAGTTGGTGTGTAGGGTTTTCTCTTTCACCATAGTAGCTTTCTATGGTCAAGATTCTTTTCTGTTTCTTGCTCATTTTCTTTCCTTTTCTTTTGATATTTCCTCTTTTTTATTTTTATGCTTCTGGGATAAAAGAGGCGCCTTTTCAATCTTTCTGTGCAGTTCTGAGTCTTGGGTTTGTACTCAGGGACCCCATGTGTTTGCAGGGGGTAACTTTATTTTTTCTCTTTCCAGGAAAAGCCTGGACTCTCAGAGTTTGCTTTCTGAGCGGGGACTGGAGGTTGTCTCTTCTCCTGATCCAGGTTTGAGGGTCTTAGTTGTTGATGTAGAACCTCTCACTGGCTTTCCCAGACTCCATCTGAGCTGGGTTGAATACTCTTTTGACTCCAGTGAGAATGACCTTTCTTGAAGTTTTTGCAATCTGTCTTGAACTGGAAAGTGGTTTCATTTCATCAGACTCTCTTCATCATCTTGGTTTCATTTGATTTTTAAAGGAAACTAGGAGAACTCCAGCAGCCTCCTGATTTTACTGCACCATCTTGGCTCTACCTCTATAAGACTGATGTATTTTTTTCAATTATCAATATTTTGCATTTCCCTTCATTTTATTCCCTCCCCCAAAAAATTGGTCCTTTCCCTATACCCTTTTATACTGTTTATCCTCAAAACTGTTTTTCTTTTGACTGCTTCCTCCAATATACCCACCATTCTATCACACTTCCTCTTCACCTTTCCTTTTCATTTCTTACTTCCCTGTAGGATAAGAGATGTTTTCCTACCCAATTGAGTCTGTATGTTATTCCTTCTTTGAGCTAATTTTGGTGAGAATAAAATTCTTTCCCTCCACTATAAAAGACATCCTTTTTCATGTGAGACAGTTTACTCTATTCTATTTCTCTCTTCTCCCTTCTCTCAATACATCTTTCTTTCTCACTCCTTCATATTATGTATTTTGGTTAATTATCCTAGCAAAGTCAACTCATAACCATGCTCTCTATTTATACTCTTTTCTAACTGACTTTGTTAAAATTTTTAGGAGTTATAAGTATCATCTTCTCTTAAATTATTTCTGTTTCTCATGAGTCTTCTATTTGAATATAAAATTCTTTTCTGGTCTTTCCATAATGATTGCTGGAAAGTCTCCATTTTGTTGGATATTTATTTTTCCCATTGAAGAACTATACTCAGATTTTCTGAGTAAATGATTCTTGCTTATAATACTAATTTCTTTATCCTATGTAATATCATATTTCTACATGATTCTTTCATGTAGAAGCTTTTAAATCTTTTCTTATTCTCACTGTGGCTCCATAATATTTGAATTGTTTCTTTCAGGCTGCTTAAATATTTCCTTTTTGATCTGAGAGCTCTGGAATTTGGCTATAACATTCTTGGGAGTTTTAATTTTGGGAACTCTGGAAGTAATTGGTGGATTCTTTCAATCTCTATTTTACCTTCTGGTTGTAGGATATCAGGACAGTTTTTCTTGATAATTATTTGAAATATTATGTCTGGAACTCTGAGATGCCACTACACACCTGTCAGATTGGCTAAGATGACAGGAAAAAATAATGATGAATGTTGGAGGGGATGCTGGAAAACTGGGACACTAATGCATTGTTGGTGGAGTTGTGAACGAATCCAACCATTCTGGAGAGCAATCTGGAATTATGCCCAAAAAATTATCAAATTGTGCATACCCTTTGATCCAGCAGTGTTTCTATTGGGCTTATATCCCAAAGAAATACTAAAGAAGGGAAAGGGACCTGTATGTGCCAAAATGTTTGTAGCAGCCCTATTTGTAGTGGCTAGAAACTGGAAAATGAATGGATGCCCATCAATTGGAGAATGGCTGGGTAAATTGTGGTATATGAATATTATGGAATATTATTGTTCTGTAAGAAATGACCAGCAGGATGAATACAGAGAGGACTGGCGAGACTTACATGAACTGATGCTAAGTGAAATGAGCAGAACCAGGAGATCATTATACACTTCGACAACAATATTGTATGAGGACATATTTTGATGGAAGTGGATTTCTTTGACAAAGAGACCTAACTAAGTTTCAATTGATAAATGACGGACATAAGCAGCTACACCCAAAGAACGAACACTGGGAAACGAATGTGAACTATCTGCAATTTTGTTTTTCTTCCCGGGTTATTTATACCTTCTGAATCCAATTCTCCCTATGCAACAAGAGAACTGTTCGGTTCTGCAAACATATATTGTATCTAGGATATACTGCAACATATCCAACATATAAAGGACTGCTTGCCATCTAGGGGAGGGGGTGGAGGGAGGGAGGGGGAAAAAAAATCGGAAAAGAAACGAATGCAAGGAATAATGTTGTCATTATAAAGTAATCATTAAATAAAAAAGAAAGAAAGAAAAAAAAAGAAATATCATGTCTGGGCTTTTTTTTTTTTCAATCACGACTTTCAAGTATAGCCATAATGGTTAAATTATCTCTCCTTGATTTGTTTTCCCACAAGCATCATTGTGTCCATAATTCTTCCCCCAAGGGAATTCAGAGCCTTCCCCAGACCAAGGGATACCCCTCCATGAAAGGGACAAATTGAAACTGAAGTAAGATGCTGGGAGAACCATTGTGATTTTATAATCTGTATGATCATATGAATTACTTAGATACCAGCATAGTTTGGAGTGGTTACCAAATGAATCAATGGATCTCTTCCCAATATAAAGTCTGGGGCAGCAGCCAGACTATTCAATGGGTTTCTGCCATATTCAGGTCCAAAGTTCTCCAACCAAGGGACACTCCCAACCAAAGGGTAAATTTGCAGTCTGGGGAGGTGATCAGATTATTTAATGGCTCTCCACAATCCTACCCCAAAGTCCTATTGTAATTATAGAAGTCAAACAACAGGAGGAGAGGCCATAGGATATCAATACATATGTCATTGTAATTTGGCTGATGCATTTATATTTTACTTAGCAAGCAGTTTTGAGTTGGGGGCCTGGTCCAGCATTTGGGCATCATGCCAGCCTGTTGGATGAGTGCCTTGAAATCCAATGTTATGTACTAAACACTGGGGAAATTAGGTTGTGGTCAATGTGTCCTTGTTATGGCTTGCTATAGCCATAGTTCATGCATTCAAGGCTGGTCCTGGTAAGTTTGAGTTAGTTCTCAGATACACAGAAGGCAATTTACTGGATGTAGTGTTCTTGTAATGGCTTTCACCCCAATAGGGACCCTATATTCCATACCTAAAGACTTAGGTATGGCTTTCATTAACACCTTACAGACAATTCACATTTTCTCCTGTTTTTTTTTCATACTTTTGATTTTGTTTTATTGCTTCTTGATGTCCTATGGAGCCATTCACTTTGACTTTTCCAATACTAATTTTTAAGGAATTATTTTCTTCAGTGACTTTTAAAAACTCTCTTTTTATTTGACCAATTGTATTTTTTAAGGAATTACCTTCTTTTTCCAATCTGTTGATTCCCTTTTGAATACATCTCATTTCTTTTCTTATTTTTATTTCTACCTTTCTTATTTGTCTTTTACAAGCACTTCCAAGAAGCTTCTTTGGGCTTGAGACCAATTCATATAACTCTTTCAGATTTCCACTATGGACATTTTTTTTTTCTTTTCTGAGTTGGTGTGTAGGGTTTTCTCTTTCACCATAGTAGCTTTCTATGGTCAAGATTCTTTTCTGTTTCTTGCTCATTTTCTTTCCTTTTCTTTTGATATTTCCTCTTTTTTATTTTTATGCTTCTGGGATAAAAGAGGCGCCTTTTCAATCTTTCTGTGCAGTTCTGAGTCTTGGGTTTGTACTCAGGGACCCCATGTGTTTGCAGGGGGTAACTTTATTTTTTCTCTTTCCAGGAAAAGCCTGGACTCTCAGAGTTTGCTTTCTGAGCGGGGACTGGAGGTTGTCTCTTCTCCTGATCCAGGTTTGAGGGTCTTAGTTGTTGATGTAGAACCTCTCACTGGCTTTCCCAGACTCCATCTGAGCTGGGTTGAATACTCTTTTGACTCCAGTGAGAATGACCTTTCTTGAAGTTTTTGCAATCTGTCTTGAACTGGAAAGTGGTTTCATTTCATCAGACTCTCTTCATCATCTTGGTTTCATTTGATTTTTAAAGGAAACTAGGAGAACTCCAGCAGCCTCCTGATTTTACTGCACCATCTTGGCTCTACCTCTATAAGACTGATGTATTTTTTTCAATTATCAATATTTTGCATTTCCCTTCATTTTATTCCCTCCCCCAAAAAAATTGGTCCTTTCCCTATACCCTTTTATACTGTTTATCCTCAAAACTGTTTTTCTTTTGACTGCTTCCTCCAATATACCCACCATTCTATCACACTTCCTCTTCACCTTTCCTTTTCATTTCTTACTTCCCTGTAGGATAAGAGATGTTTTCCTACCCAATTGAGTCTGTATGTTATTCCTTCTTTGAGCTAATTTTGGTGAGAATAAAATTCTTTCCCTCCACTATAAAAGACATCCTTTTTCATGTGAGACAGTTTACTCTATTCTATTTCTCTCTTCTCCCTTCTCTCAATACATCTTTCTTTCTCACTCCTTCATATTATGTATTTTGGTTAATTATCCTAGCAAAGTCAACTCATAACCATGCTCTCTATTTATACTCTTTTCTAACTGACTTTGTTAAAATTTTTAGGAGTTATAAGTATCATCTTCTCTTAAATTATTTCTGTTTCTCATGAGTCTTCTATTTGAATATAAAATTCTTTTCTGGTCTTTCCATAATGATTGCTGGAAAGTCTCCATTTTGTTGGATATTTATTTTTCCCATTGAAGAACTATACTCAGATTTTCTGAGTAAATGATTCTTGCTTATAATACTAATTTCTTTATCCTATGTAATATCATATTTCTACATGATTCTTTCATGTAGAAGCTTTTAAATCTTTTCTTATTCTCACTGTGGCTCCATAATATTTGAATTGTTTCTTTCAGGCTGCTTAAATATTTCCTTTTTGATCTGAGAGCTCTGGAATTTGGCTATAACATTCTTGGGAGTTTTAATTTTGGGAACTCTGGAAGTAATTGGTGGATTCTTTCAATCTCTATTTTACCTTCTGGTTGTAGGATATCAGGACAGTTTTTCTTGATAATTATTTGAAATATTATGTCTGGAACTCTGAGATGCCACTACACACCTGTCAGATTGGCTAAGATGACAGGAAAAAATAATGATGAATGTTGGAGGGGATGCTGGAAAACTGGGACACTAATGCATTGTTGGTGGAGTTGTGAACGAATCCAACCATTCTGGAGAGCAATCTGGAATTATGCCCAAAAAATTATCAAATTGTGCATACCCTTTGATCCAGCAGTGTTTCTATTGGGCTTATATCCCAAAGAAATACTAAAGAAGGGAAAGGGACCTGTATGTGCCAAAATGTTTGTAGCAGCCCTATTTGTAGTGGCTAGAAACTGGAAAATGAATGGATGCCCATCAATTGGAGAATGGCTGGGTAAATTGTGGTATATGAATATTATGGAATATTATTGTTCTGTAAGAAATGACCAGCAGGATGAATACAGAGAGGACTGGCGAGACTTACATGAACTGATGCTAAGTGAAATGAGCAGAACCAGGAGATCATTATACACTTCGACAACAATATTGTATGAGGACATATTTTGATGGAAGTGGATTTCTTTGACAAAGAGACCTAACTAAGTTTCAATTGATAAATGACGGACATAAGCAGCTACACCCAAAGAACGAACACTGGGAAACGAATGTGAACTATCTGCAATTTTGTTTTTCTTCCCGGGTTATTTATACCTTCTGAATCCAATTCTCCCTATGCAACAAGAGAACTGTTCGGTTCTGCAAACATATATTGTATCTAGGATATACTGCAACATATCCAACATATAAAGGACTGCTTGCCATCTAGGGGAGGGGGTGGAGGGAGGGAGGGGGAAAAAAAATCGGAAAAGAAACGAATGCAAGGAATAATGTTGTCATTATAAAGTAATCATTAAATAAAAAAGAAAGAAAGAAAAAAAAAGAAATATCATGTCTGGGCTTTTTTTTTTTCAATCACGACTTTCAAGTATAGCCATAATGGTTAAATTATCTCTCCTTGATTTGTTTTCCAGGTCATTTGTTTTCCCACAAGCATCATTGTGTCCATAATTCTTCCCCCAAGGGAATTCAGAGCCTTCCCCAGACCAAGGGATACCCCTCCATGAAAGGGACAAATTGAAACTGAAGTAAGATGCTGGGAGAACCATTGTGATTATATAATCTGTATGATCATATGAATTACTTAGATACCAGCATAGTTTGGAGTGGTTACCAAATGAATCAATGGATCTCTTCCCAATATAAAGTCTGGGGCAGCAGCCAGACTATTCAATGGGTTTCTGCCATATTCAGGTCCAAAGTTCTCCAACCAAGGGACACTCCCAACCAAAGGGTAAATTTGCAGTCTGGGGAGGTGATCAGATTATTTAATGGCTCTCCACAATCCTACCCCAAAGTCCTATTGTAATTATAGAAGTCAAACAACAGGAGGAGAGGCCATAGGATATCAATACATATGTCATTGTAATTTGGCTGATGCATTTATATTTTACTTAGCAAGCAGTTTTGAGTTGGGGGCCTGGTCCAGCATTTGGGCATCATGCCAGCCTGTTGGATGAGTGCCTTGAAATCCAATGTTATGTACTAAACACTGGGGAAATTAGGTTGTGGTCAATGTGTCCTTGTTATGGCTTGCTATAGCCATAGTTCATGCATTCAAGGCTGGTCCTGGTAAGTTTGAGTTAGTTCTCAGATACACAGAAGGCAATTTACTGGATGTAGTGTTCTTGTAATGGCTTTCACCCCAATAGGGACCCTATATTCCATACCTAAAGACTTAGGTATGGCTTTCATTAACACCTTACAGACAATTCACATTTTCTCCTGTTTTTTTTTCATACTTTTGATTTTGTTTTATTGCTTCTTGATGTCCTATGGAGCCATTCACTTTGACTTTTCCAATACTAATTTTTAAGGAATTATTTTCTTCAGTGACTTTTAAAAACTCTCTTTTTATTTGGCCAATTCTACCTACCTTTTAAGGAGTTCTTTTTGTTCTTCTACTTCTTCTCTCTCTGTCTCTGTCTATATCTGTGTCTGTCTCTCTCTTCTCTCTCTCTCTCTCTCTTCTCTCTCTCTCTCTCTCTCTCTCTCTCTCTCTCTCTCTCTCTCTCTCCTTTTACCATTTAACCTACTCTTTTTTTTTCAGTGCTTGCTTTCTTCAGTACTTTTTTGTGTCTGCTTTAGCAGTCTGTTTATTTTTTTCATGATTTTCTTCCATCACTCTCATTTCCTTTCTCAATTTTTCTTCTACCTAGCATTCTTTTTTGAGCTCTTTCAAGAGTACTTGTTGGATCTGAGATCAATTCATTTCAACTTTGTTATATTCTTCTGAGTTTGTCCTTCCTTGTCAGCATAGTAACTCTCTATGATCAAGTTCAATCAAGTTATTCTGTTGTTGTTTGTTCATTTTCCAGCCATTTCTTAACTTTTAATTTTATATTAAAATTGGTTATATTCTGGGGTGGGAGGGTGAATATTGTCCCAAGTTTAAGGGCTTTTTCTGCTAGGTTCAGAGCTAGTTATGAGATTCTGTAAATTTTGAGTTCTTCCAAGTTAGTAAGTATATATACACATGTATATGAGAAAGGAAATGAGAGTGATGGAAGAAAATCACGAAAAAGAAATAAACAGACTGCTAAAGCAGACACAAAAAAGTACTGAAGAAAGCATGTACACACACATATACACATACACATATATACATACACATTCTTTAACTTTTCAAAATAGAGTTAATTAGTTTTTAAATTGGAAAAGGGAAAATATTTGAAAAGAATCTAAGGAGTAATTCAGATCCATAATTAAAGAACCACCACCTGGGGTTCTTAAATATGAAAGATGTTCCAGTAGGAAGCTTCCAAACACTCCCACATGAACCTCCCTCATCAAACTAAGAAGTCATTTGAGATGTTATTTGCATTATTTGATTTATTGTGTTGTTTATGATATTCATAAAAATATTTTATGAATGTGAATGATTATTCATTATGATGAAACAATGAATATCGCTAACTCTTGTCAACTTAAAAATTTTGTTTTGAAGATTCCTTTAATACTTTAAAATTCTTTATATTTCTTATAATAAAAAGGACATAAAGTGTTACATAAAACAAGGCACTACACAAGTTCAGAATTGCCTTGTTTTCCTTTTCCAGCTCTATCAGATGATTTCCTTCTCTGAGTTATATGTTTCTTCTCTGATAAAAGGGGGAGTTGGATTAGATGAGACCAAAGGTCCCTTTTAGATTGAAAAATCATATGCATGTGTCTCATTGATGCATATCAAGTGTTCTCACTTCCTACAAATTCACCTGATATCTCCCTTGTGTAATAACTAGCATTATAGGCCTTTCTTCAAAATATAAGAAATGTATTACAAGTATTATCTCATTTTATCCTCATGACAACCTTGTAAAGTATGTTGCAGTAATATTTCCATTTTACAATTGAGGAAATTGAGGCAGAAAGAAATTGAATGACTTGCTTGGTCATTCATCTAGTTTTTCAGGCCATATCTAAACTGGGGTCTTGCTGAGTTTTGATGTGATGCTCTATGCACTGTACCACCTAGCTACATATATATCCATATATTGCTGATCACTGTCATCGCCCATGTATATTAAATGATAAAATCTTCAACAAAGGACAATTCATTAGACATTTTTGGAAAATGCTTATATAGTAACTCTACTGTGGCACAATCCTGCATAACAATTGGTTTAACAATGGAGATTCAAGATTACTGAGAAAATGAATCTGATTTAAGCTCCAATTTGCCCATTTTATATCATTGTTTTCTTTCCTTCCCTCTTGTTAAATGATATAGCCACTGCGAGAGCAAAAGTAGATATCACTACGATTGTCTCATGATCACTTACCTGTCACTGTGTTCCCATTTCAATGATAAAAAGAACAACCACATGTGAGTGGAAATGAATGTGGAGGTGGGGATTTAATGTTTTGGAACATACATTCATTTATAATACTATCTTATCTCTTCCTAGTCTGGGAACAGGGGTACAGAGTCTGATAATTGTGATAAAATATTAAGGCTCAAGTGAATTTCTTTGTTGAAAGTAAATATGAACCTGGATTTTCAACATGAGGCATCTTTTAAAGTTCATTGAATGTCTGTGAAAAGCCCATTAAGAGAAAAATTAATTAACTCACATCTCACATGGAAAAAAAGAATCTTTCTAAGAACAGTAACAAGAAACTTACTTTCCTCAATTATACATAGGCCAATTAATATTGTAATATGTTAATAAAAAAGATCTGAAAGATATTCTTAACTTTAATCATAGTAGGAAATTAGTATGTGGGTGATTAGTTATTAATTCACAGGAATTCATATCCCTCTGTAAAATCTTTGCTATTTGGTAAAATATGATTAATTTGACTTTCTCCCTCTTATAAAGTATTAAAAGTATGTTTTATTTTCTTTTATGGCTTTTCTTTGTTGATTTAAATCTTTCATAACCAATAATGTTCTAAGTAAGATATAGATATAAACAGATATGTGTATATGCATACAAAAGTGTAACATTTATGATTCTTTTTTACTTTCTTTCTTTCTTTCTTCATTTTTTTTTTGGCTAGTCAGTTGAGGTGAAATGACTTGCCTAGGATCAAAGAGATAGTAAATGTTAAGTGCCTGAGGAAAGATTTGAATTTGGATCCTCCTGGTTATCTTCTGTGCCATTTAACTGCATCAACATATATGATTCTCTTTAGGAAATACGGAATTTTGTAAGAAAGATTATATACCAGCCTATAACTGGCTAAACCTAAATTTCCAAGTATGGCTTTGAGCAAATATCATATATTCTCCCTATACTTCAATTTTCCACCATATAAAATTAGCTAATTGGACTAAATAATGATTCAATATGATCAGTAAAATTCTATGGCTATAGGTAGCATTTTAGAGAAAGACCATATCTTCACAATTACATAATTGTGAATTCCATGGAAAGAGTCCATTATGATTTTTATATCCCAGTTACAAAAACCAAAGTATAAGATTCAGTGAAGAAGTATTAGAATATGAAGTCTTTTCTAAAGTGTCCATAAATTAAAGTAATTGTCCGTTTTTATTCTAGAGAAATGAAAGCTTGGGGTGAGGAAAATTACATGAAATGGGTTCAAGTATATAAAGGACTAACATGAGGAAGAGAATAGACCCTCTCCTATTTGACACCAGAAGATAGAAGTAGGAAAAATGGGTAGAAATTGGATAAAAAAAAATCATACATCTGATGTCATGAAAATCATTCTCTGTTAGACTTCGCCAAAAGTTAAATGGCCTTCTTCAGGAAGTTGGTATCTTCTTCTTCCTTGGAGGTCTCCAAGAAAAGGTGGGTGAACAGATGTATTATAATATAGGGATTTCTTCTTCTTCTTTCATATCTTTGTATCCTCAGAGTCTGGCACATTGCCTGACATGTCAAATAAATGTTTATTAATTGAATGATTAATGTTATAATGGGGATTCTGTTTATGAACTGGATACTCTCTCTCTCTCTCCTCCCTCTCTCTCTCTCTCTCTCTCTCTCTCTCTCTCTCTCTATATATATATATATATACATACATACATACATATATTTCTGTGATTTTGTGATAATTATGTTAATGATACTAACAGAGGACAATGATATAGTGCTTTTAATTTTTTAATTCTTATTTCATGATTTTTTTTGTTTGATACTGTCAACAAGTAGATAATATGGATATCATAGTTATTTTCACATCCATTTTCCCAATGAATAAACTGAAAGTAAGAGAGAAAGTTTCTTACATGTCACCACACATTAAATAAGTGATGGTGTGGATTTTAATCCAATTCTTGTATGCAAGTTCAATACTCTATAGACTATCCTACAAAAATTCATACTGTATGTCAAGACTTCTTAGACTGTAGGTTGTGACCCATTTGGGCTCCTGTAATTGAATATGGAGGTTGCAAAAAAGATAAGGCAATGGTAAAAGGTTTCTGAATACAACAACCAAAAATTAATTCAAAATCAAATGCACAAAGGATCTGATGTCTTCCTGGCAGTGCATGTTGCATCATGGAAGTTCATTGAAGCCATGATCCTAAAAATACAATATAGACAATTTGCATTGCACATGCAGTGCATGTTTCTCACATTGTGAGAAACAACTCAGCTCTGATTCAAGATGGGATCATGTAAAATTCTTGGGTGATAAGGGGTTACAAAGAGAAAAAAAAAAAAAAAAAAACCTTGTTATATAAGACCATGAAGTTAGCTGTGCTCTGCAATCTATTGGGTTCTCAGCAGGTTATTTGTTTTTTGGTTATTTTTGTTTTTTGTTTTTTTTGGCAATTTGGGCAACTTAGACACTTAGAGAGTTGCCTGGAATACTGTAAAGTTTTTAGGTGGTTGCCTAGAGCTATAAAAAAGCCAGAATTCAGAAAGGATATTTGAAATGATCAGGTCATCCTGACTACAAGAAGCTTTCTCCTTCCCTCTCCCTCTTTCCTTCTATCTTTCTGTCCCCCTCTCTTTGTCTGGGTCTCTCCCTCTGTTTCTCTCCCTCTCTCTCCCTCTCTCTGAATCTGTCCCTCTCTGTGTCTTTCATTTCTTTCTCATTACCAATATCAAGATACAGTGAAACATCAGAAGAGAAGATAAAAACTCACCAAAAGAATTCAATATTGTCATGGGGGATTTCCTATTGAAAGTTCAAAGAGAAAACTGATTTTCTATTAATGGAGAAGTAATAGTGAAACTTTGATTTGACTCTAACATTAACCTGATAATATTCATCCATAAAACAGTATGGCATCTCATTCAAAAGACATCAGCTCAGTCATTTGCACAGGAAATGAATGAAGATAGAGAGCATATATTCCTCAGACTATGACATGCAAATCAATGAGAAAATGACTAATTTATTCCACCAGTAAATATGCATCTTGGACAATGAAGTGTGCCCAAAAATTGAAGAAGGGGGAGAATAGGGTAAATCACAGAGAAATGCCCATCGCCACTGAGACCCATTCTTTCTTTATATTCTCAGTGATGTTAAATGTTTGTGAAGCATAGAAAATCATAACTTCAGACTAATTAGAATTGTAGGTGACCTAAGGAACAATGGAAAACCCACTTGATGTAAGAGACAACAAATTATTAACAGTGACAGACATAAGAAATCTAAAATTTGACAAAGTAAATGTGAGTGGGAAAAGTAGCAGTCTGGTCATGAAATAAGACTGTGAGCTTGACAAAAGCAAGAAAGATTGATTTAATTAAGGAGGCTAATTTAAGTGAGTTTTGATATACAATAGTTTTTGAAATATTTGGGGACATGCTAAGTGATGTTGGACAAATCCTTTAACATCCATCAGTTTTGCAGTTAAGGCATAAATTCCACATTTAAATATCTCTGGGGAGGAAAAGGGTATAAGGATTAATTACTTAATTGATGTAATGGGCTTAAACAACCAATAGCTGTCTCTTCCTAAATTGAGGGTTGCTTTACTCTATTTGATTCACAAATCTGTCTTCTCTGCTTCCTAAATAAAACTTAACCTTGGAATAGGTTACAGAAAATTGCTGAATGATTGATTGAGTATGACATTCATATGGAATTTTGTCTTAGGAAAAAAAGACAAGTGACATTATGCTGTTCCACTTTTGTTTTCAAACAAGCTTTGGTGTTAATTACGAAAACTACCTTGACCCTGAAAAAACTATCCAGATAGTTACAAGATTATGATAGATAATGGATGACAAGCTATTTTTTTTTTCTCCATGTAGTCCAGCTTCACAGAGTATATGGCTTAAAAACTTCACAGAATCATTGAATTTCTATGCTAAAAGGGACTTCAGAAGAAATACAACTTTTATTACTTCTTGTATCTGAACAGTTTTTCTTCAGAACATACTAAGCAAGTGGCCAATTACTGGAAAACTTCTTTGAAAGGAGCTGTACTAACTTCAAGGCAAAATTGTTTTTAGCATATCTCAAATTTTCAGGGAGATTTTTTTTTTATTTTACACCTGAATTTATTACATTTTAATCTATATTTGTTAATCATAGTCTTTTCTTCCCAGGTTCAAGCAGAAGTACAATACATCTCCCTCCTGGAGTCCTTCAAATATTTGATGACAGTTGTTATAGCTTCTAAATTTTATATACCAAAAATTGCAAATTAATTAAATATGCTCACATATCTTATATTGTACTATTGAGAGAAAAAGGGAAATAGATAGAAACAAGTTTATAGAGTGAACGAGAAAAGATTTGGATTGGGGAAAAAATCCTAACAAGAAGACAGTAGAGTAAGAAGAGGATGTGGAAAATTCAAAATTTTCCTCCTTTTTTTTTTCAGTGACCTTATGGCAATCATTTAACCTCTCTGAAACAGAATTCCTTGTCTTTAAATGAAGAGGGTGACAAGATGCTTTAGTTTAGCTTTCACTTCAGAATCTATCCTCTTGCTTTTTCTGCTATGGAGTTGATAATCAAGACAAATCTTTAAACCTGAGTCATTCTCTAATACATAAGTGATTAAAGAACTGAAATAATCTTCATGACACAAAATGCAAAATATCTACAAGCAATAATTCAAAATCACTGATTAAAATAGAAATAGTAATTAAAATATTACTGTGGTATCACCTCATATACAACCAGCGCATTTAGGGTTAGAGTCGGGAGTCGGGACCAACCCGACCCTAACCCTAACCCTAACCCAACTCCCTAACCCTAACCACTTGGTAAAAATAGAAAGCTCCTGTTGGGAAAGAGGCACAATAGTTCATTACTAATAGAGTTACTTGGATCAAAAGTATTTAAGGGAAAAATGAATGAGCTTATTTAAGAAAAGTTATCTAAGCACCTTATTTTGGGGATCATATACCAAGTATGTCAATGGCAAAGGTCCTACATATGCAAAAATGCCATAACAACACTATTTTATAATGGCAGAATTCTAGAAAGAAATTACATATAGTTAATAATAAAGGAAAGGGTAAGCAAATTGTTGGACAATTAGGTGATGCAATGGATAGGACGGGAGTTAGGAAGACTCATCTTCCTAAGGTAAAATCTGGCCTTAGAAAATAGCTGTGTGATTTGGGCAAGTCACTTAAACTTATTTGCCTCAGTTTTTTCATCTGTAAAATCAACTGGAGAAGGAAACATCAAACCTCTTCAGTATCTCTGACAAGAAAACCCCAAATGGAGTCAAGAAGACTTAGACATAATTGAAATAATTGAACAACAAGAACTTGCAAGTTGGAGCAAATACATTCAAGCATGTAATGGAACATTATCAAATTTAGGAAAAGATAGATATGAAGCACTCAGAGAATCTTGGGAAGATGTGCATGAACTGATGCTAAATAAAGAAAGCATAACAAAGGATAACATATAAAATGACTGTGATAATAGAAATTAATATGACAATAAAACCCAATTAAACCAAAACTTTTTTGGGGGGAGGAAGAAACCAGTGCTGGCTATGAATGATTAACAACAAAATATACAACCTTTCTTTCTGTTAGCAAATTGTAAAGTTAAAAAAAAAAAAAAGGGAACAGTCCATTACTGTCAATCCAATTTATATTAAAGAGCAGAGCTGATTAACTTTCAATGGAATAGTGCTCTAAAGGTCTTTATTCCCTATTGTCTGTTGTCTGACCATTCTTCTCCAACTTGCCAAAAACAACTCACAGGCATCCAGTGACCATGTTCTAGACTCAACGATACTGATTCTTGTCTGGCTCTTGAAAGACTACTTCTGAAAATAATCAAGATGCTTTACTTCATTGCTTCTGCTCAGGTAATTTCTCCATTAAATCTGGAAAATAATCTCCCTCCTTTAAGAGGACTTTCCTACCCACACACCAATATCTTGCTCTGGAACCATGAATAATGATCAAACCATGTCTGCTGTTACTCCTGAACAGTTCATGTTCCTCTATTACTTTGTCTCCCTAAAACATCCTATTAACTTCCTGGATCAAAGAATACTTCTTTATATAGAACCTTCATATATATGATTTTCCCCAATTGAACTTAAGCTCCCTAACACTAGGGATTATGTTGCTTTTTGTACCTATATCATTACTGTAATCATTCTTTTTTTTATTCATTTATTCATTCATTTATATGATGAATGTGTCAAACCATTATGTTTTGTTTGTTTGTTTTTGTTTTTAATGCAGAGGGAAGGAGGATGACCTATCAGTCATAAAATAAAACTGGAGGAGGCATGAATAGAGTATCTCTATTGAGATCTATTTTTAAAAATATACATCAGTACTACAATTCAAATATATAAAAGTTATATATTTGGAAGGGGAAAGTACTAAATAAAACTTGGGTTTTAAATAGCAAATGTTTTCTGTTTCTTCTCAAAATTACTTTTTTTTGGAATTTAAAAATGAATTATCTAGGTATATTAAGATGAATGGAAAGATATACCTAGATTCAGAAAAAAAAAAGAAAAAGAATGAAACTCGTCAGAAACATTTTTAACAAAGGAATTTAATAATTTTTAGCCTTGAGAAAACTATACAACCTGAATTTTTGAAGATCATAAAATTCACTCATAGTTGAGTTTGAGATCAATATTTTGGTGAAAACAAATGTGATTTGTTTCTTTTAGCCTACACTGCACTTCCAAAATAAAATACTTCCCCCCCCTTACAATTGATGAAAAAAGAAGAAGAAAAGGCAATAATTTCATCAGAAAATGGCAATCTGTAGACTTTATGTTTGGGGCCCTTTTGTAAATTTATAGGTACTTCTATATTGACTATTGATTCTTTCCACTGAAGTATTCTGTTTCTAAAATAAGGCTTTAATCCAAATCATATTTCTACTTTCAAAATACTCAAGTTTTTCCTCCAAAAATTTTTTAAAATATTGTTTCTATAATTCTCTTTGCTAATAAGAACTTCTAAATTTTCTTTTATTAACAACATAAAATGTTATACCTTTCCATTCATCTTAGCATGTTCGTGAAATTCATTTGTAAATACCAAAAAAGTAGTTTTGGAAAAAAATAAAACATTTGCTATTTAAAATGCAAGTTTTATTTACCACATTTTCTCTAAATATATATCTTTTAGAGGAAAACTTGAAATTTGAATTATAATACTGGTAATTTTTTTCCAGAATTGTTAATAGAAAGCCCAGTAGTTATTTTATCTGAATCCATTATTGCTAATAGCATCCTCTATGATAATATAGATGGTTAAAGATGTAAAGATTCATGTACTGCTACACTGCTCTGTATAGAGAAGGAAAGAAAATGAAAAAGTAAAGAAATGAAATGAGGCACCTTGCTCTTTCACATTCCATTTATTTTTTTCAAGTAAAATATGTTGAACCAGGTTATTGAAGTCTTAGGATTAGTGCTCAAGCATTAATACTTTCTTACCATTACTGATTCAATGAAATGATTACCTGAGGGAGATAGACTATGTTAAGACTTGTGGGTCTAGTTGCTTTGATTTTTGGCACCTTGTTGCTCAAATCATTTTCTTACAAAGTAATGACTGGGATATATTCATTTTAATTAAAATGAATTAAAATTAATTTTGTTTTGATAATTTTGTGACACCCCTTGGGATAATTGAGATTCTCTGGAGATAATTAGCATCACAAAACTAGAGTTGGGAATTACTAGTCTTGGCAAAATAATTGTATCATTTTGGAGCCAGAAATTTCAATTAGACCCAGTAAGCCTGCCTCATCTATAATGCTAATTGTTTACATTTTTGCAGGACTTCATAGTGTTGCAAAGTTCTTTCCTCATATCACACTGTGAGGTAGAGTAGTAAAATTATCATCACTATTTAAAAATGGATTAAATGAAGCCAGAAAGGTGATAAGACTTGCCAGAAGTTTGAAACTATGATTCCTGTTGGTTCTTTGAGTCAGATACTCTTTTTATCATCGCAGTAACTATTTCAAGGATAGAACTAGAAATGTACATACAAATAGTAAAAATCCATTTCAATATTTATTTCAATTCAACATTTATTAGCCTCATACTGTATACAAGGCAACAGTTTGAGGTACTGTTGTTATGTAGAAAAAATGTCCTACTTTACCTGAAACGTACATGAACCTAAAACAATAATCATAAAGTAAAACAAAGTGATTCTAATATATGTTTAAATGTATATTTATATTATATATGAAAAAATATATTTTCCTGTAATACTGGTATTATATATGCCCATATTTGTATGTGTGGGTATTAGTATGTGTATATATACATATATGTTTATATGTGTATACATATATACATACACATGCAATATTTGGATTCCATGAATGGATTCTTTCGCACTAAAAAAAGAAGGAAAATAGTATGATATTATTGGGTTTATGTAGTGACATTTCCATAAGATGTGAGAATGTATTAGTGAATTTTAATATCTAGAAGAGTGATTTTCTGAAAGATTAAAAAATAATCTCCTCTTGGGTGATAGTTACTTTAATATATTTTCTTTTGTTCCCAGGTAACTTGGGTTATAAAAAAGAAAGGATTCTACTTGTGGGAGTCAAAGTGGGAGGATAAGCATTCAATCAATGTAACCCTCTAATGTTTACCTCTGAGCAACCATCAAATAATGTCCTGGAATTGTAGAACCTTCAAGGAGACAAGGTGAAATATTTTTTAATCCTAGAAACCAGAAGGCTCAGCAGGAATCCAATTCTTTCTAGTAAGGGAGCGATGCAGTCCAAGAAAGGAAACATTCCAGTGAGCAGTAACAAACCCCACCTCAATGAACCAGAAGGAGATCCTGAGCCAAAGGGTGATGGAGTAGGTGAATATCAACACCAGGATCCCCCTTCCACATGTGCCTTAGTAAATCCAGGAAAGCCAGGAGGCTCAAATGATGAAAATCATCTTGTGCTTTAATGTAGGGCCTGGAAAAATAGGAATCGTCCAGGAGCCAGACTTTTATGTGCATCAGCACAGTCCAGGCAAACAGGCATTCTCCTGGAGCCAGGACACTCTGTACTTTAGTGTGTCCCCAGAAAAACACAGAAACACCACTCTTGGACTAAGCACATTCTGAAAACTTCCATTAGGATTCCAACTTGGCACCAGAATAAACTGACTGGTTAAATCCTCCACTATTGCCAGGTATCCCCAACCCACCCAGCAGCAGATATGAGTGTCTCCTATGAACCTAAGGGTAACTTCAGTGTAGCATCAGACAAATAGTTAGTATCTGTAGCCACTGGCGCAAGAAGCCTGAGATAATATTCCTTTGACCCATGATGAAGAGTTCAAATTTATAAGAAAGGAGACAAATAAAAAGGGAGACAGGAAGTGGGGAGAAATATGAACACACACATACACAGAAACACACACACACAAACACACACAGAGGGAAGAAAATCAGACCATAGAAACTTATGGTGACAGGGAAGACCAAGACACAGACTCAAAAGAGGATAACAATATCAAAACTATTATGGGCAAAACTGTAAAGATAAATGGAAAGTGATGTCAAGCCAAGAAAGAATTTGTGAAAGAGATCAAAAAGGAGCTTCAAATCACTACAAGAGAGGTAGTAGAAAGATTTGGAAAAGAACTGAGACTGAGACAAGAAAATGATGGGAGGAAAAGAGTCCAAAGCTTGAAAAACTGTTTAAAAGGTAGAATTGATCAAATGGAAAAGGAGATACAAAAATCCACTGAAGAAAACAAGTTCTTAAAGAATATAATTGCCCAAATGAAAAAAAAAAGTGCAAAAGCTGATTGAAGAAAATCACATCTTAAAAGTGATAATTGGGAAGGTAGAAGCCAATGAGACATCAAGAATCAATTACATTCAAAAGAATTAAAAAACGGAAGAAAATGTAATTACATTGCAGAAAAAGCAACTGATCTAGCAAATTGACAACAAAAACAATATCAGAATCGCTGGACTCCCTGAAATCCATAATCAAAAGGAGAACCTGGACAACATCTTTCTAGACACTGAATGACAATTTCTCTGATATTCTGAAATCAGATGATAAAATAGGCATTGAAAGAATCCACCAATTACCTCATAAAAGACAACTCAAAAAAACAAAAACAAAAACAAAAGCAAAAAAACCTCCAAGGAATATTATAGCCAAAATCCAGAATTAAGAGATCTAGGGAAAAATATTCCAAGTGGGCTGAAAAAAAAAAAACACAATTTAAATATTGAGGAGTCACAATTGAGATCAAACAGAATTTGGCAGTTACAATCTTAAAAGACTGGAAGTCAGAGAATATAATATTCTGGAAGACAAAGGAGCTAGGTCTACAATCAAGGATCACTTATCCAGTGAAATCAAGCATAATTCTTCAAGGGGAAAAATGTTCATTCAATGAAATAGAAGGATTTCAAGCTTTCATAATGAGAGTACTAGAACTAAAACAAAAATCTGACCTCTAATTCCAAGAGCCAAGAAAAGCATTTACAGGTAAAAATGGAAGAGAAACATATAAAGAATTCAATAAATATATACTGTTTGCATCCCTATGAGGGAAAATTTGACTTGTAATTTTTTTTTTTAACAATTGTGCCAAATAGAAGGAATATATCTAGACAGAAGATATGGGTATACTGTAAATTTGAAGGAATGACATTAAAAAATATTAAGGGATGAGAAGGAACAGTACACTGGGTGCAGAAGAAAGAAAGAGGAAGATATATTTAAATTATTTCACATGAAGAAGCACAAAATATATATTCCAGAAGAGGAGAAAAGGGAGAGTGGGTAAAGGACATCCTTGATATTGGCTCTAAATGGAAATAATATAAACAATCAGTTGCATAGAGAAATCTATCTTACTTGACAAGTAAGTACCATGGGAGAAGATTAAATAAAAATGTGGGAAGATGAGAAGGCAGAGAAAATCAGAGTAGGTAGTAATCAAAAGCAAAACACTGGTGAGGAGGGAAAGAGTGAAAGAAAAAGGACAACCAGATGGAATTATAGTATAGGATGAAGTAATACAATTAGTAATCATAACTGAATGTGAATGGAATGAACTCTTCCATAAAAAAGGATACCAAAATGGATAAAAAAAACAGAATCCTATAAGATATTGTTTACAGGAAACATATTTGAAGCAGAGAAACATAGAGAGAGTAATAGTAAAGAGCTGGAATAGACTTTATTATGCTTTAGGTAACAAAAAAACAACAACAACAACAAAACAAAAACAAAAAAAACACCAGAGGTAACAATCCTGATCTCAGATAAAACACATCAGAAATAGACCTAATTAAATAGGATAAGGAAGAAAACCACATCCTGTTAAAATGTGCCATAGACAATTTAGCAAAATAAATACTAAACATATATCAACAAGTGGCATAGCATCCAAATTCTTAAAGGAGAAGCTAAGTGAGGTATAGGAAGAAATAGTAAAATTATACCCAAAGGAGACCTGAACTGTCTCCTCTCAAAATTCAATAAATCCAACTAAAAATAAACAAGACACAAAAAGATTAATAGAATATTAGGAAAAATTAGATATGAGAGACCTTTTGAGAAAACTCAATGGTAACATAAGGAATATACTTTTTTTCAGTATATGGCATATGGCACCTTCGCAAAAATAAGTCATGTAATAGAACATAAAACCCTCAAAATCAAATGTACAAAAGGCAGACTTATTAAACATATTCTTTTCAGATCATAATGCAATAACAATTACATTTAACAATGGCAGTAAAAAGATAGATTAAAATTAATTGGACAATAGATAATCTGAACCTAAAGGATAAATGATTCAAAGAGCAATTCATAGAAACAATCAATCATTTCATTAAAAAGAAAGACAACAATGAGATGATATACCAAAATGTATGGGTTGCAGACAAGGCAATATTTAGTGGAAATTTTATTGAACTAAATTCTTATCTTAACAAAATGGGGGAAAAAAATACGTGGCAATTTTTTGAATAGTTTGATTTAGGTCCTATCTGATTAAGAATAGATAATTAATTATTATATGTGACAGTGAAAGAGTTTATATGTAATATCAGAAATTGTTAAAAAAAAAAAAAAAAAAAAAACCTCTATCAGATTGGCTAACATGACTGAAAAGAAAAGTGATAAATGTTGGAGAAGATATGGGAAAACTGGGATACTAATGCATTGATAGTAGAGTTGTAAAATGATTCAACCATTCTGAAGAATAATTTGGAACTATGCCCCAAAGGCAATCAAACTGTATATATCCTTTGACTCATCAATATCACTACTAGGTCTATATCCCAAAGAAGTCATAGAAAGGGAAAAGTACATACACCTACATATACAGAATTATTTACAACAGATCTTTTGTAGTGTCAACAGATTAGAAATTGAGGGATTGTCCATGAACAAATTGTGGTTAATGAATGTATTGGAATACTATTATTATATAAAAAATGATGAGCAGACAGATTTCAGAAAAACCTGGAAAGTTTTATATGAATTAATGCTGAGTGAAGTGACCAGAAACAGGAGAATATTGTACACATTAGCAACAACACTGTGTAATGATCAGCTATGATTATTTTACTTTTATCAGCAATATATTGATCCAAGACAATTCTAAAAGATTCATGAGGGAAAATGCTATCCACATCCAGAGAAAGAACTATGGAATCTGCAGAGCAAAGCTTACTACTTTTACTTTATTGTTGTTGTTGTGGCTTGTTTTTCAAGGGTTTTCCCTTTTGTTCTGTTTTTTCTTTTACAACATGACAAATGTGTGAATATGTTTACATAATTGCACATATATAACCTATATCAGACTGCTTGCCATCTTGAAGAAAAGCAATGGAAGAGAAAAAGGCAGAAAAATTGAAACAAAATTTATTTTAAAAATGAATGTTGGACACCATCTTTACATATAATTTTTGGGAAAATACTATTTCCAAAAAAGAAAAAAATATCTCTTTCATATATTCATTTTTCTTTACTATTCTTCAGATACCTTCTTTCTTTCCAAATACCCCATCAAAATGATAAAAATAATGCTGCAAGTCTTCTCTTTGATATTCACTTCAGAGATATCAATGTACTTTACTTACTACATAACATCTTTTATGTGCTCAGTGCATCTCCTTTCATTACATAAATATTCCCAGGAAAGTCTTTTATATCATTTCTTGAAAACAAGTTATTATAGTTAATCATGTTACAGCTTGCTTATGCTTATTATGTCTTCCATTGTCCTTTAGTTTGCTTATAATTTATTTTTAACAACAAAAGTATTTCATGATTTGCAGTCATATAGGATAATTTTAAAAGTAATAGTGTTAAAGAGATAGGCTTCTGTAGTCGTGAATACTTTAGTGTCATCAGAGTGTCTGAATAATTTTCCAGATGAAATCCATGGAAATTCAAAAACAATGTATTTTTAGTCATTTAAAAATATAGTATTTTCCCTTCTTTCAAAGTGTTTTTAATAATTTTGGGGAATAAGACATGAGAAATAAATTTAATACAAGGATTATAAGATAGGTGCAAAGGTCAGATTTAAGAAAAGTGTTATGAGAAAAAAATATGTCTAGCATCTTAGATTGAATTCCTGGAGGCATATCATGGGAGATTAATCTAGAATGTAAGGTTGGAGTCAGATTGGGAAAAATTTTGAGTCCAACAATAAGGAAATTGTGATCCAATAAGAAAGGATATGTTTAAAGTTTTGGGGTAGAAAATGTAATAATACGGTATTAGAAATACAAGTAATGATCAGAAATATAAAATCCTTTGCTCAACTATCTTATGTTCTTCTTAGGGATACAAAATTTAAGCAGATAACTAAAAACAAGGTAACTTGAGGACAAAGAGATAAGGTGTAAGGAAGAGAGTGAAGGAGACAGAAAAACAGAGGCAGATACACACAGAGAGATAGAGACAAAGAGAGGCAGCGATAGAGACACACACAGAGAAAGAGAAATAGACAGAGACAGAGATAGAGACAGACAAAGGATAACGTAGTTACACAGAGAAAGATAAAGACAGAGAGAAACCATTTATTTCTTTACTCAACCATCCTATTCTTTTGTGTCATAATCCCATACCTTTACCCTTCTGTACACGAGTGCATTACAAGCATCAGGTAATACAGAAAACCTAGGGGAAATGGGAGGTTCCCATTTTCATGTTTAAAGTCTATTTCTGATTATGAATTTTGACAAAAGGACAGGTCGTTGTTGAATTTGAAATCAACAATCATCACAGAGCTGGCAAAGTTATTGTAAACATTTTGGACAGATTAAACACATATGGTATTGTCATCTCCAGAATTACTGTTCAATATAAAAGTCTAGAAAAAGTGACAGATATTTTAGCTACCTGTGCTTAAAACTCCAGCTCTTATCATGGACTATGTGAAAGTAAGATGAAAATACTTAAGAAAGAAAATCTTGATATTCTTTTCCTAAGGAAGTCAAGCACGCATTTGAATACATACTTAAATAAACATCAGAAAGGAAGTGGCACTTGAGCTAAGTAGTCAAGGAATGTAAGAGGCAGACTAGAGAAATTTGCATTAACAAATGAAAGATGGATTTTTCAAAGGTTTAACAATGGAGAATGCCATGTCAAGGAACTGTAGATCATAGTCCTATTCAGAGTATGTGAAGATATTCTAAAGGCAGATTGTGAAGGGTTTAAATACAGGGTTGAAAATTTGTATTTTATCTTAGAAGTTATAAAGAACCACTGGAGACTTTCAACATTGTTAATTATTATGGTATGATATTTATGATAATTATGATGGCATGTGGAGAATGAATTGAAGAGGGAAATAATGGTAAACAAGAAGACAAAATTAGGAAACTATTAGGATTGTCCAGGTGAGACATAATAAAAATCTTGTAAAAGAATGATGACAATGAGTGAAGAGAAAAGGATTGGTTGGGGCAGTGAGGTTGGTTCATTGTAGGAATATGAGGTTTATGGAAATTTTCTAAATTGTTTAATCAAATATCCAAAGGAAGTTCTGAATTTATTATTTTGCATGTCCATTCCTTTAATATAGAATATAACCTAATTGTATCTGCCAGTCACATGTCACCTAAATAGTAAATGTCAGGTGTGGAATTTGAACATTGTTCCTCTGACACTAGACCCAGAGCTTTTTCTACTTTGTCCCAACTTGTATTACTTGTAAATGATTAAAATTTATTCTGAATTTTCAATTTCCCTCTAATATTTTAGAAACATTGCTTCAATTGTCTTTTGAAAATTCCAAACTGGACACCTTAGAGACAAATTTAATTTAAATCATCTACAGCTGAATTTAATATCTTTTCTCCTAAACTCTTATCTTTTCCAAACTTCTCTCTTTGTGTTATGAACATTCCATTTGCTCAGATTTTTGGTCCTGGCATTATTCTTGAGTCTTTGTTTTCCCACATTGCCATCCGTTCAGTTACCAAATCTCACTGTTTCTATCTTTATAATATCTCTCTCTTCTTGCCCCTTTTTTCTACTTAAAACAACATCTTAGTTGAAAGATTCTACAGCTTTTCTTTAGACAATTGCAAGTTTCATAATTTCTATCCCTGCCTTAAATCTTTAATCTTGCCAGCCCATTTGACATACTGCTGCCAAATCATTTTCCTTAAGGAAAGATCTGATAATGTAATTATCCTAGTGATCAACTCCAGTGGCTTTCTATTACCTAATACGCATATGTTGTGAGTGTGGCTATATATATATATATATATATATTATATATATATATATATATATATACTCTTCTGTTTACCTTTTAAAGATCTCCACAATTGGGATCCAACTTCAACCTGGCAACTTCACTATTTCTCACTTAAAACACTTCATATCCTATCTCTATACCTTTGAAACAGCCATCCATCATGTTAAAACATATTCTTTCCTTAACCCTAATTTCTAGAATCTGCCTTTTTCTTTAAGATGAAGCTCAACCCAATTTGGAATTATGCTCAAAAAGTTATCAAACTGTGCATACCCTTTGATCCAGCAGTGTTACTACTGGGCTTATATCTCAAAGAAATATTAATGAAGGGAAAAGGGACCTGTATGTGGAAGAATGTTTGTGGCAGCCCCCTTTATAGTTGCTAGAAACTGGAAATTGAATGGATGCCCATCAATTGGAGAATGGCTGAATAAATTGTGGTATATCTATATTATGGAATATTATTGTTCTGTAAGAAATGACTAGCAGGATGATTTAAGAGAGATCTGGACTTACATGAATTGATGCTAAGTGAAATGAGCCAAACTGGGAGATCATTATACAAGGCAACAACAAGACTATATGCAGATCAATTCTGATGCACATTGCTCTCTTCAGCAATGAGATGATTCAAACTAGTTCCAATGGTTCAGTAATGAAGAGAACCATCTACACCCAGAGAGAGGACTATGAGAAATGAGTATGGATCACAACATGGCATTTCCACTCTTTCTATTATTGTTTGCTTGCATTTTTGTTTTCCTTCTCAGGTTTTTTCTTTCTATTTACATCTGATTTTTGTTGTGCAACAAGATAACTGTTTAAATATGTTTACATATATTGGATTTAACAAATATTTTAAGATATTTAACATGTATTGGACTACCTGTCATTTAAAGAAAGAGGTGGGAGAAAAAAAAAAGGGGAAATTTAGAACAAAAAGTTTTGCAAGGGTCAATGTTGAAAAATTACCCATGCATATATATTTATGTATTTATGTAAATAAAAAGCTATACTACTACTAATAATAATAATAAAAAGATGAAGCTCAGCCACAGTCACATACAAAGTCCCTTATAATTGTCCCCAAATGTGGTATGCATCCTTTTAAACTGCTCTGTATGCTACTAAATCATGTGTATTAATTATTTATCATACAAAATATTGTGTATACATGGGTGCACAGGTGTATGCATATGGGCATATAGACACAAATATACATATGCATATATACATGTGGATGGATGGATAGAGATTATCAATTATCAGTTTAATTCAGGAAACTGGAGTGTCTAGCTTCAGCCTCTTTAAAGGAAAACTCAGGGCTATAGATACAGAGATATGATTGTTGTTCCCTCCATTAAAATATAAGCTCATTGTGAGAATGGATAATTTCATTCTATATACTTGTAGCCCCAGCATCTAGCAGAGTGATTGGCACTTAGTAGGTATTTAAATACTAATTGATTGCCAAATAAAAATGTCTCTCTCTTCTATGTGAACTAAATTTGTTGTATTTAATCCTCATTATAATTAGTTGTTCTTGTGTTATACTCCCTCCACTCCCCAATTCATTTTCCACATGAGCCATAGAAGCCTGTTTTAGAGCTATTAACAGAACATTGAGAATAGATTCTCTTAAAATGTGGCTTCTCATTTAAATGTGAGTTATAACTGACAAATTTACTTTATCTCAGATAGCTCCTGTATACTTTAAGTGGTTGCAGTTTGAGCTCTATCATTTAACCTTCAGTGCTGAAGCACATGATATGAAAGACACTTAGAAGTGCAAATAGACTTCTATTAAAATGGCATTTATTGGACCCCTTATAACCTTCCTTGCCTGATGCCACAATTAATCTTACACAGCCAACTTTTAACTGTGTGATTAAGGTTGTGCCTACAAGATAATGAAACAGCTTGTTGAAAAATAGAGGGAGGGAAGGGATGGATAGGTAAAGAACCATTCTTCCATAGACTACTCACTCAGATTTAATTTAACATTTTCAATGACTAAAATGGTGGATAAACTATATTACCTGAAGCATGGGTTAATTATTGATATATAAAATGGAAGATCAAGTACTCAAAACTGGTGAAAAAAATTACTTTTTTTTTCAAAAGATTTGTTAGTTTTTCAGAAGTTTCTTCATATCTCAGGAAAAGATTCATTTTTTGAAAAAATATATATATATATATTTAAATTGGATTTTAAATGTTCTGATTTTTTTTTTAAGTATCGACTATATTTTGCTGAACAGAGATAATCTGACACCATATATTTTATGGGGGAAAAATTATATGAACTATGATTAAATTAGAGTTAAAAAAAAAAAACAATGGCATGGTTAGGTATTGATATCTTTAGATATCTCTATTGATATCTCCACTTTGTGGAGAATTGGATCAAAGAAAGAATTTCTCTGTCCTGCAAGATATCCCTTTGTATAAGATGACTGATAACTCTATTCAGATTCTCAAGGCGATTGTGTAGGAATTAATGAGATAGTATGTAAAATAACTTGTATGGAAATATATTTATTAATCAAAGACATTTTTGATATTAAGAAAGGGGAGAGTAAAACAAGAAACAGTTACATTGGATTTTGTTTTTATTGCCAATGGGAAAAAAAATGAATTTGTTAATAATGTTCTATGTCCTAAGAAGGAATAATGATTGTGCAATTAAAACAAGAGTTGCTTTTGATTTGTTTGGAAAAGAAATGTTACAAAGAAAGTTCTTTCTGGTTTTGCCCCAAGATCTTCTGAATTCCATTTATATCATTAATTTTAAAATATATTCTTATCACTAATAAAGCTTAATTGTCTTTGGGTTTATAATTTGTTTACTCTTTATGAATCATAGAATTTAATTAGAGAAAGTCAGAGCTGAAAGAGCCTTAGAGAATGTCTTATTCAATCCTCTCAATATGGCAGAACAGGTAACTATTTCTCCAGAAAAGCATTAATGATTTGTCCAGTTTTGCACAACTAGAAAAAAGTAGATCTATCTTAAAATATTTAATCACCAAATCCAGAGCTTTGACTTCTCCAAGAATAATTCTGAAAAGTCTATTTGTATTTACCCTTTCTAAATTATTTTTACCCTTAATTTGATGATTTCTAACTTCATCCCCATTTCTGAGATGATCAGAACATCTATAAGTTGGGTTCTACTTTTAAAATTTTTATTTTTAATGAGAAATTTTTATAGCTTCAAGTGAAGTTTTTTGTGTACTTTACCAGGTATGTTAATGTATCAGTAGAGCCATATATTTGAAATTGTTAATATAGAAAAAGCCATAAATTCTTATTGCTCAGTTTGATCAATTTAATAGCATTTGAAATTCAAAATAGAAAATACTATATTTTTAAATCACTATACCATAAACTTCAAATAGTCATATTCAGTGCTATTTGAATATTTGACGTTTTGAGAAATGATGCAACAATTTGCTGTTTGACATTTTCATGCTTTGTTAATTGTTTTTAAATTATAAGATCAGTTTCATATTCCTCAAATATTTTTATGTAATTACATTGAATTTTATTCCCTTTGGGAAAAAAAAGTTCATGCCTTTTTTAATGCAGCTAATTATAAAATAGAATATGTCACATCTTAGGGCTTAAATAATTTGATGACATGTAAGTGATTAAGAAGCTTCTACAATCAAAAATTTACCTTTCTGAATTGTTTCATTCAGCAGAATTCCTAAGAACATTTGCATATATTGTATGTTTTAATAGCCTTAGTTTTATGCTAAAATCATAGATAAAGGAACACAGACAAAATTTCAAATCTGGTCCTCTCATTTCAAAAAGAATGTCCTTTATATTGTGCAATATTTTCTTCTTTTACAATTTCTTTCCTGCTTCTTTTTTGTATGAATATGTCTTTATGCTGGAAAGAAAAACAGAACCTTGATGTAGAGCATGAATGCTCCTTCTTTGGGAGAATGGATTTCCTTTGATACTCCCGTTTATTGGCTATTTAGGAACATGCTTTTGGGAGACAACCTGCCATAGTGTCAGGAGCAGTAGGCCTGAAAACAAGTGTGGGCTCAGGTCAGATCATTCCTCTGATATTTGTGTAACCTTGATCATGATATTTTACCCTTTGAAGATCAATTTCCATAAATCAATATTATTGAGTTAGAGATTTATCCATAGTTAAACAGTTGGTAAATTTTAATTATAATTGTATCTTCTGAATCTACATCTAGTACTTTTCATTATATCATAAAAGGCATAAAAACTGCCTTGTAACATTTTATAAAGGTTTAAATATACATCTAGGATAGATTTATTCACACTGATGCTGATAAAGCTATTTATTTTTGAAACACAGAGATTTAAAATCTATATGAAATGAGAACTAGAAGTTTCTTAAAAGCAAACCCAAATTCAATATCATAGATTAAGACAGTTTTAGCTACATATTATAATGTATATTTGCCCCCTCCCAATTATATCATTGAACTAGAGCTGCTAGCTAAATATATTTGTGATAAATATGAGGATTTTTTTGAGTAGTATACATCAAAATGTGCAAAGGAAGAGGGATACAGAAGCATGAATGAATATCAGTATTGGAAAGTACTTAGTAGATATTGACTAAAAACATAAGGGAGAAGAATTTTCTCCATAAAATTTTGAAAATGATCATTCAGCCTCAAAACCTTCAGCATCTCCAGAAATTGAGAACCCAATACTTCGTGATATCTTCATTCAATTCTTATCTACTTCTAATTATTAAAAAAAAAAGTTTCATTGTATCTGGACAATACATGATATCAGGATTCAGAGGAAGAGATCAATATGTGACTAGAGGTATTGGGAAAGACTTCACTAAGGCATTGAGATTGTGTGGCCTCTTCAAAGGTGGTATAAAGAAACTGCTATGTAAAGCAACGTTTTGAAAATTAATCTAATATTCAAATTTTAAGTCTTTGCAAAAAGGGGCAAAACCTTCTCAAGAAATCACCCCAAAGAAGCTGGAAGTTGCTTGGCTGCTATCCAAGTTAGTAGTCAACTTTAAGTAATAAATACAAAGATCTCATTCTAACAAGGACTTTCAAGGGAAAAATAAGATATTAGGTAAATCTAGTATTTCATTAGAAACATTATAAGATCGGGGGGATATATTAAAGGCTTTCTAGAATTTTTTTTTTCCTTCTGTTTTTACTTTTGGTAATGGACAATAGAGGGAGAAATATAATGGAATGCTTTTAAAGGCTAAACTTTAGAGTGGCTTTGAAAGGTTGAATATCTCCTTGAAATTTTTAGCTAAGGAGAGAAGCTCTCAGTAAGTAAACTAATTAAGTTAATTTAGCAAAAGTGGCCAGAGGAATATTTCAATCAGAGCCTCTACAAGCAATGAAGTCTTGCAACTCATTAACTACCAGAAGCAGTAAAATGCAGAAGCCTTTGTAACTATGAGGTTAAAAAATAATTTGGAAAAGTAAACAAATAAGGAGTTAGATATATTTAAATAATAATTTTTAAAATCATTGCTATATGAAAAGGAAAAATCCATACAAACTGAATTTAGATTTAAAAGAGGAATAAAACAAAACAAAATAAAACAACATAAAACGATTAATGAAGGGAACTTCATTTCTAACAAGTATGTTCTTTACAAGTTAATGAATTAATAACTCCATTTTAAAAAGGGCTACTAGGAATAAAAACAACCAACAAATAGTACCCCCAAAAAACCAACAGTGGGAGAGTAAAGTAATGATTAGCCAGTCCTGATTGACCCTTCCCTAAACTACTATTGACTAATTGCCAGGATGGGTTTATAGGTATAGAAGTTCTCTGTATGCCCTAGGAAACTGTAAAAAAAAAAAAAATCATCTCTGTTTTATTGTTGTTGTTGTTTGTTGTTATCTAAAGCTCATAGCTCCCATCTCCCTGACAACAAAATAGTTAAACAGTTCAATTTTTGATCTCTCTGGATCTCTCTTTGTTTCAGTTTAGAGTAATCACCCCAAATGCAGCCAGGAATTAAAGTCAAAATCCTTTATTGTTTCTTTCAAAGTCGTGTCTCCTTTACTTGAGGCTCAGCTAATTTTTCTGGAGGCCTTCTGTAGTCTTGGTTCCGAGAGCTTAAACTGCCTTTTCTGGCTTGTGAATCTCCCCGACTGAATCCTGGCTGAGGCTCAGAGCTTCTAGTGGGCTTCTCTGTCTGGGACTGAGAGCTTCTTGTTTATATGCTGTAAATTGAGTATACATCAATCATTATATCACTAGGAAACCATTATTTGTTGTAGGATTAAATCAATGCTAAACTAGATTTAACCACTGTCGCCTCAATTCCACTTACTTCGCACCTTGTAAGAATTCTAACACTTAGGCATAGTTTTTCCTTTAAATTATTCTTTCTGAGCAGGGTTAGATTGTATCAGTGGGAGATCTGCCTTAACTTATGGTGAATAGCCAGCATATTTCCTAAATCAATATTAGGAATTTAGACCTTGGTTATGCCAACTATGGCCTCCCAGCCAAATCTGGTCTCTCATCTGTTTTTGTATGATTCAGAAGCAAAGAATCTTTGTGTTATATTTTAAAGTCAAGTTTTATTGGAATATTATTAGTTTATATAATTGTATATGGCTACTTTTATTTTACAAGGACAGAGTTAAATAGTAGTTAGGGAGGCTCTTTTAGTGCTACTTGAAGCCCTAAAAATCATAATGGCAGTTGTAACTTAATAGCATTTCAAGTATCATGCATATCTCTGTATTATGACATTTTATTTTATTACCAATACATACCCATCATGTCAAAAGAAGAAATGAAAAAAAAAATACAAAATTATTAGAGCTGAAGGATGAGATTTAAATATTTTTGAATGAAAAGAACCAACTTCAACCACTTTATCAAACACTGAATGGCTTTGGAAATTAGTTTCTGTTGCAGAATTGATCCTTTTTCCTAATTAATTCAGCCTAAGATTACAAGGCAAAACATCTTTCATATGAGAAATTTATACTACAGGAAAATTAATTGGACCATAGCCAACATTTTGCTTGAATCTCAAGTAGTGCCAAAATGTTTTATATTCTTTCCGTGCTTTGAAAAATTAAAATAAAAAAATAAATTCTTGGTCCATACACAACTTGGAAGTAGGTCTATTTTGAGAGTTCAAACTACAGTTCTAGCAATTTTTTTTTATATCTTAATGCAAATACAAAAGAAATTTTTATAGCTTAATTTATTTACTTATGTGACTTAGGATATTCTACCAAATTTTCAATCAGAAATTATTAATCTTCAATATTATATGTTAAACATCAAGAGAAAACATTTTTCTACAAATCCCTTGCAAAGGATGAATATATTCAATATCATATACTTCCATATTGATATCAGTACTTGGCAATAGCTATCTGTATGATAAAATATTTTAAAAGATAAAATTCATAAAGTCTTAAATTATTTTATTATCATATAAATAACAAATTATTAAATTAGAGTCCATGTTTTCTCCTTTTTTCTTCATTTAAGGTTATTGGTCAGTAAAAACTCAGTCTTTGGAAGTTACTGATTAATGAGATTATTCTAGTCTTTAAGTAAAGATACTCTTCAAGTATGGTCAGGACCCCACCTAAGAGACCTGACTTCTCTTATGAGTGTAAACATAACTCAGCTTTGGCAAGTTCTTCCTTTAGAGAAATAAGTCCCTATCTTTGCACTCCTTCATTGGATTTTAGGGTGACTCAGTTCACAAAGGAGAAAATCAAAATAGTCTGGATGGAGATGAAGTTTCCTGTCCAGTTTTCTGCAGGTGACTGAATTTCAAGATCAAAATCATGTTGTTAGAAGAAGGAGCTTCAAGATTACTAGCCCTCCTCCTTATTAAGTGCCCACCAATCAGGATTGATTTTCACTTATCTTTGATATTCTCTTTCAAAAAAGTATTTAAGGGTATTAGGTCCTCTATTGATTTTTCTTTGGTTACTGAGAGAAACTAATGACCATCAGTTTTGGGGGAGTTACTGGGTAGATTAATTAATAAATTAATTATTAATTACTTCCTCACAGTGTCTTTATACTGTATCATTAACTAAAAAAAAAAAATTCATTTATTTGTGACAAGTAACATTGACTTTGAACTCCAATTTAGTAAAAATTTTCCCTCATACACACACACATTCACACACACACACAAATACTCCTTGCTTTAGTAGATATGTTACAAAATGTTAAATCTCTTTGTCATCATGATTATTCTATGAAGAATTATATCATTTCAACTTTATAGAAATCTATGTTAAAAGAAAAAGAGGATCCAAGATGGTAGATTAAGGGGAGGTAGCCAACTGAATTCTTTGAACATTCTCCTCTAAAGAACTTTAAAATAACATCTCAAATAAAATAAAGGAGTGTCAAAGCCAACAAAAAAGGCAGAGTGAGACACTTTTTCAGCTTAAGAAAACATAAGAGGTAGCAGGAAAGTCTATAACACCAGGATAGGAGTTTGGTGGAGAAATAACCACAGTCCCCATAAGCTATGATAGCCAATAGTGGTTGCAACCATAGTAACAGTTTTCAGACCACTCAGCTCAGACAATAAGAGGGTCAGACATGGTTTAGAAGAAGATTACAGGGGGCCTTTGCTGGCACTGAATATATCTAGTACTGATGGACAACTTCATTTCCTATTAGTAATTCTGTATCACAGTTCCTGCCTTAGAGGAGCTCTGGTGTCAGTCTCAAGGGGCAATTCTGTCACACTACTGAAATAGAGCAGTACTAGTTCATGCAATTGGAGGGGATCATGAGTCCTTTCTGGATAAAGACCAGAATACATATCAGGAGAACACTGACCATAACTCTCCCAGGATCACATCTTCTTGGAAACACAAAATAGTTCTAGTTTTCCAGAACTAGCTCGGGAAATTTCAGCACAAAAAACTTGAAGTTTGAGAGGGTATCTCCCATTCCTCAAGGGAGCAGAACCCAATTTTAACATGAATTTAAAAGTACAGAAATAGGTTAGAAAAGTGAGCAATCAGCAACAACAATGAAATGATCTTTAAAAGCCACCATATAACAAGGAAGACCAAGAAATAATCTCAAAATAAGATAATAATGTGAAAACAGCTGCCTATGCCCCTCCCCTCAAAAAAAAAGAAAAATGTTGAAGATCCAAACCCAACAAGATCCCAATCCTGCAAGGACTAAAGAAAGGCATCACAGTGGAGGAAAAAATGGGAAAATAAATGAGACATATGCAAAAAAATTAGGAAAGAAAAATTTACAATTTGCTAAAAGAGGCACCAAAAATACTGAAAAAAATTATACCTTAAAAAGCAGAACTGGCCAACTGGTGAAAAGGAGCTTCAAAAATTCACTGAAAAAAAAAAAAAAAACTCCTTAAGAAACAAACAAAAAAGAAAAGGAGGCACAAAATTTCACTGAAGAAATACTTCCATAAAAATTAGAATTGATCAAGTAGAAGCTAATGATTCCATGACACTTTAAGGAGTAATTAAAAAAAAAGTAAAAAAAAAATTTAGAAAGAAAAAAAATGCATAAATGATGAGGTTTAGATTTGAGGTAACCAAATGAAAATGAGGTCTAGTGGCAGGTCCGGGATACAAGGAGGCAGATGGACCTCCTTTTATAATGAAAGATTTAGCTAAAAGGACCCTTGGGTAGAGTCCTAAGTTGGATCCTCCCTGGGTTTCAGGGAGGGCTTGAGTCTGCTTGGTGGGGGTTGGGAAACCTGAGAAGATCATTAGAATGGGAATTGGGACAGCCCAGGTTGGCTCAGATCCTATGGGGACTGGAACAAGCCTGGATTTCCTATTGGAATTCAAAGAGGTGCTTTTGACCAGGATTAGTGAATCAAAGGTCCTAGCTTCCTGAATTGATAATACATCAGCTAGGAGGGATTGGGAATCAGAAAGGAATAAATAAATCTGAAAGGACTAGTTTCTTAAAGGGACCACAATCCACTTCATTCCCCCCCCAACCAGTTAAAACTTAAATTCATTTAAGAGAAAAAAAGGACTTGGGGAGAGTCTCTTATTGAGGCAGAATTGAAAGAGATTTTCTCCTTCAAAGATTTTCTGAGTTCCAGGGTCCCCTCTTCATAATATCTTACAAGGGGGGAAAAAACTGACCTTTAAAATGGATCCAAGAGAGATATTTCAAAAATTATTACACTGAAAATCACAACAAAGAATGAGCCCAGAAATTACATTTCAACAGTTAGTAAGGAAAACTGCCTTGATATTTTAGATCTAGAGAGTAAAATAGAAATTGAAAAGCTCCACTTATTACCTCTTAAAAGAGATCCTAAAATGAAAACTCCCAGAATTATTCTAGTCAGATTCCAGAGCCAGATCAAGGAATAAATGTTCTAAGCAATCATAAAGAAAAAAAAAAATTGAAATATTTTGGAGCTACAGTCAGAATCATTCAATATTTAACAGCTTCCACATAAAAGGATCATATGCTCATAATATGATATTCTGGAAGACAAAAGAGCTAGGATTACAAACAAAAAAGTGAATAGCTACCAGGAAGTATAAACATCTAGGAGGAAAAAAATATTTAATAAAGTGTAGGCATTTAAAGCAATCTTGAGCTGATTAGAAAATTTCACATTCAAATAGGAAACTCAAGACAAACTTTTGAAAAAGGTAAAATAAGAGTTATCATAAGGGACTAATAAACTGCTTATATTTCTACATGGAAAGATGAAACATGTAACTCCTAAAAACTTTATCCTCATTAGAGTAATTAAGAAAAGTGTACATAGACCAAAGACACCAAATTCTGTTGTAGGGAGGCCAGCTGCTATATCCCAACTTTGATCATCTTGGACCTTTCATTGAAAAAGTGGGAATAGTGTCTCTTTAGCTCTTCTCTACTACAGCACCTTTGGGAGATGGCATTAGCCTTTAGTTGATGGGAGTAGTATATAGGAAACATGATTAGTTCTAAATGAACCTACCCCTTTCCTGTGGGATATTTGAATTTCTTACCCAAGAATTGAACAAGGTTAAAAATTGGGTTTCATCCAGACTGTCCTAATAACTTACTTTGTACATTTGTTTTCTATTTTGTTATATATGCATTCTTGGATTTTGCTTCTTGGCTCACAAAACATAAATTACTTACTAACTGGTCTCTTACACATGAGAAAAAAGTTTGCTGCCCATTGGTCAAACCATAATCAGGAAATAACTATTCATACAGTAGTCAACAAATTGCTTTGGGGTTCTGGGTTTTCTAATATCTGAAACTTTGAACCTCTCTTTTAGTTCTATGTAATTGAAAGAGTGAGGAAATACACCTAGACAATCTATGCCAAGGGGAAAAATTCTTTGTTACCACAAACTACTCATTTTTCAGCCTTTTCATATGCAAATGAGCCACTTCATCTCTTATACCCATAAGAAAAGCAAATGCTTCTTTTACTCTGTTTATATCTCTTACAAAATATCAAATTATCTTATCAAACCCCAGGATTCATATTCAATCTAAATTGGTCATATTTTCACAAGATACACACCTAAAGTATAAAGAATTTCAGTTTAAAACAAAGATATTTTGGGACAGGGGAATGAAGTATGTATTTTTTAGGTTATTTGTAGATACCAAGAGTTGCCATAAAAATCATAAAAATTGATCACTTCAATGAACTTAGATGGGAAAATTGTCTTATGTTTAAAAGCTTTATAGACAATGACACCATATCATTATATATATTCATAATCTCCTTCCCCCCACGCCAAACAAAAAGGGCAAGGAAATGTAATAAGTAGGGGATTGACCTCAGAGTCTTAGTTATAATGCCTGCTGATCATATAAATATAGAACAAGTCATTTTTCTTTGATGTGCCCAAAACAATTCTCTCAAACTGTAAATTGTGTCTGAGATATAAAGTTCCTGGTCTCTGAACAAATTAAAAAAATATATTTGACTTTTAAATGCATTAACTGATATAACATCTAAATTTTTAGAAAAATCTTTCACAGAAGCTATAAAAGTCTTCTTAATTAAGAAAGAAATAAGAGAGTAAGAGGATAGGAAAGGGGAAGAGAAGATATGAGAGGGACTTTTAAAGGGAACCCCTATTCACATCAGATCTGGATTAAAGAGTGAACTACATATACATTTAGAGGGGAATAAAAGCCTTCTACATAAAGAAATAAGAGAGATTATGATAAGGATGTTATAAAAGGCTATGTAAATTAACAAGAACAGGATAAAGAATATGTATGTTTGGAAGGTTAAAAAAGTCTTCTAAATTAGTATAGAAAACAAAGAGCAAGGAGAAAGGATGGGGAGAAAAGATGAAGGAGGGATCCTTAGAGGGGGTAGGTTAAGTAATAGAAAGACAAGGTAGTGGGTAGAAATAAAGCAGAGGAATCAGGAGGAATGGGCAATAGATACACAGAAACAAAATAAAGATCAGGAGTAGAATTTATTATGTAAAAAAAAAAAAACACACAGAATAGTAATCAAGATCTCAGACAATGTTAAAACTAAAATAAATTTAATCAAAAGAGAAAAATAGGAAAATCACATTATCAACCATATAAATCAATACTGGTTTAGACTATTTAAAATGACTAAACAGTATAAGGTTAGAATAATACTGTGATATAGGAAATGAGTTGTTGGATTTAGAAAAACATGGAAAGACTTGGAATTCTGAAAAATGAGGTCATCTATCTTCAGAGAAACAGAACAAACAAGCACAGATGCATCTTACATAGATACATATGAATATATATGTATATATGTGTATGATTTTAGATTCTGATGTATGTGTATGTGTGATACAATGTACATATTGATGGGGTTTAGGTTTTGGAGTTCCCTTTAGTAGGGAACCAAATGATAATGATAAAGTCTGGATTTGGGGAACCAAAATGAGATTTGGGTTTCTGGTTGTCAGGAAGAAATGATAGTGGAAGGTTCATGGTTCAGGGAACCAAATGGAGTGGTTTGGCTTCCCTGCACCTCCTTGGGAGTTGAGCACAAGAGTAGGGAGTTTTGGGGAACTCCCTTCTGGCGAGGCAGAGGTTCCCTGTAAAGGAATTCACAGACCTGAAAACCTAGTTTGATAAAAGAGGTTTAATTACAGGGATTGGGAACTAAGGTTAAAAATTCTGACAGGCATAAAGTCTGGTTAGGGAAATAGATGAGGATAAAGAGAGAGTGACACTGGAAAAGAATATTATTCCAATGGGCAGAGACTCCTTGGCATAGCATGGCATAGTCTAACATGGCATATTTGGAACCTCTGCAAAGAGAGGATTTTAGTTTGGCTCTTTTATAATAGGAGCTTTGGCTACAAGCTGAAGGGAACTCGTGGGTGGAATCCCAAATTGGTTCATCTATTTGCTGGGTTTCAGCTTGAGCTGGAATTCAATGACTTTCTTCAGTTCAATAGGATTGGAATTCCTTTTGCTAGATAACAGAATGAAACTGTCTTGTTTGCTTTCACTCAGGTGGGGTCCCTCACTGAAGCAGAGTTGAAGGAGATTTTCTCCTTCAAGCATTTTTTAGAGTTTCCGGATTTCTCTTCAATATGTACATATGGATGTACATATGTGTTTGTATCTGCATATATGAACATAATTGTGGCTTTCTTAGGAGACAGGGAAAGAATGGGGAATATAAAAATAAAATAAAAACTTGAATGGTAGAGAACAAAAGAAAATCTACTCAGAAGCAAAGAAAAGCTGAACAGCTCTGAAGACAATGTATAGTATTTATTACATAGGTTTTCTGAAAATGGAAATTTATTGCTTTATATTTTGAATCCTCCCATGTTCTGAAACATTCAGTGTCTATTGTTTCTTTTTCCCATTTTGTATTTATTTAAAATAATTACATTTTTTAAAATCTGAAAAAATTAAAAATCACATTTCCCATCAGTCTAAAAAAATAAGAAATCATTCATATAATTTCTTAGACATCTTGAGTGGCATAATAATTTTGTTATTTTAATATTCTACTTTAATATTTGTAGTAACTGAATATAAAGATAGCCAAAAAGGAAAATATAAAGCAGAAATATTGTTGGAAAGAATATTTATACATGCAGTCACATGTGCATAAATATGTTATTGAGAGAATCAATTTAGCTAGTACATTCTTTTATTAGCTGTATGTTATATGTATTTTTAAATGATATCAAATAGTTTTAATGATTACTGCTTGCTTTACAATATAGTTTCAGATCTGGCAATGCTATGTTTGCTTTAGCCTTATTTTCCCCATTCCCCTTCCACCTCCCTCCCTCTCTCCCGCTCCTATCAATTTGTTTTAGTAACTTGATTGGCATGGGATAAAATCATTATTTAATTTAAGGAATATTATATTATTTACACGAACAATGGCCCAACTATGAACAATGATTCTCTCTCTAAATATTTAAATCTTTATTTTTGTAAAGGGAGCTTAATATTTGCAGATGAATCCCTCAGGTATCTTGGTAAAGCAGGATTACTTCCTGATAGTTTTTTTTTTTTCCATTTTGTAGTTATTTTGAATGGTGATTATTATTGTATTGAAATATACACATATTTATGTATCTATGAAATTACCATCACATGATGTATTATTTTTTAAAATGTCATTTGCTAGGACATAAGCAAATAGATCATTAATTTCAGCCATAATTAACATCCATTACAGGTGGTAACAAATAAAAATACTAATTGAAAGAGGGAACATAGGGAAAGATACAGCTGAAATAGAGAGTAAGTAAAGAAATCTTGACAAATAAGTACCTTGCACAATAATTTAAACAAAATACAAGCACTTATCTTAAAATATTGATAACAAGGAAATTTATGAGATGTAGCTGAAGACCTCAAAGGGAAAATATATCTCTCCAAACATGTATTTAAAACAGACATATAGAGATTCATGAACTGAATGAACACTGTGATAAACTCCTTCAAAATAACTATCAAATAAAATAATGAGATAAAATACATAGGAATTATCATTCCAGGACATTCTAAGGACTATGTAGAAACAATTATAAAACACTGTGCATAAATAAAGGAAAACTTAAGTGAATGAAGCCACTATCATTATGAATGGGTCAGCACCTATATGCTACACACACACACACACACACACACACACACACACATACCCACACAGGTACACAAAAATTTATATTTTTATAGATTTTTATATATGTTGTTCCAAACCAACTAAACTACCAAAGGGCTACTTTAAAGTTCTAAATAAAATAACATCATATTAAAGAAAAGTTTTAAAATCTCAAAAAAATAATGAAAACAGAGTACAAATGAGGACTAGCATTATCAGTTTTCAAATTATACTATGAAGCAGTTGCTATCAAAATTTTTTTTTACTACAGGCAGCTAAGTGGCACAGTGGATAGAGTACCAGCCCTGAAGTCAGGAGGACATGAATTCAAATCTGTTCTCAGACACTTAACATTTTCTAGCTGTATGATCCTGGGCAAGTCACTTAACCCCAAATGCCTTAGCAGAAAAAAAGAAAAAAAAAATGTTACTACATAAAAATATGGGAAAGTTAGTCAATGAAACGGGCTAGTCAAATAAGACTACAAAGTATTTTATGTTTAATAAACTCAGTGATATGAATCAGAGGTATAAAAACTCTCTGTTTTTAGTTTTATTGATTTTATTCTATTTAATTCTCTTTTCTTTTTAAATTATTTTCTTTCTTAGTTTTCTTTTTTTTGCTGTTAATTTTTTTATTGTTATTTTTCCTTTTTTATTTATTTTATTTAAAAAAAAAGAATAAGAAAAAAGAAAAAAAAAACAGAAAATAAATACAAAACAAAAGAAAACAAAACAAAACATTGTCATGTACTCAGCAGAATATCAAATAGGATTCAAAATGTATGACAAACAATTACTACTTCAATATATATATATACATATATATGTAGAAGAAATTATATTCATGAGTGTTTATCTTTTTTTTTTTTTTTGCTTCTTTATATATTGCTCTTTTGTTCTCTATTGTGCACCATTTTTACTTTATTTTGCCACTTTCATCCTCACCCCCACTCCCACTCCCAAGGCTATAGTTAAGAAAGTATATGTTTATATATACATATGTAGATATATACATATACATACACGCACATAAATATTGCTGCATCCCCATCCCCATGTACACACAAACACACATAACATTCTTATCCCTGCTGATTCTGTTTTAATTCTACTCCTTAATCTGACTTGCTATTATTTAACCTTGCCACAACTAAGATCCCTCCTTTGCTTCCCCTTCCTCCCATCCCCTCTGCCTTACTTCTTTATAGATTTTGGTGCTATACTCTTCATGTTGTATTTGTAGTGTTGTCTATTTAATCCATTCTCAATATGAGTGGTTTTTCAGAACTATGAGACTTCTCCTCCCCAATGCCTTTGGGTCTATTCTTTATCTGTACCTCATTTGTATAGCATAATTACTATTTTTATCTTAATTGTGTCAAAATCTTTCTTTTGACCTACCCTATCAATCTTAAATATACATTTCCCTTGTTAATATATATATGTAAATATATATATATGTATATGTATATATATAAACAATTTGTCCATGTTAAGTTCCTTGAAAATAATCTTTGATATTGGTTCTAATATGTTAAATTTTCTATAAGTTTGGGTTTTGTTGATAGAAAGTCCTGATAATCTAAAGGAATATTGAATGTCCATTTTTTCCTATTCAGTATTATAGATAATTTTGTTGGATATGATGATTTTGGCCTCACTCCTGATTCTTTTGGTTGTCTGTAGATATTATTCCAGGACCTGCAGTCTTTTATCATGGCTGATGCCAAGTCCTATACAATTCCAATTGTAGCTCCAGCATTTTTAATTGGACTTTTTTCTTGCTTCTTGTAAAGTTTTTCTTTGATCAGGGAGATTTTAAATTTGGCAATAATATTTCTATGTTTTCCACGAAAGATTTCCTTGAGGTGGTGATTGGTGGATGTTTTTCTGTTTCTGCTTTCCCCTCATATTCTGTCACTCCAAGATAATTTTCTTAGATTATTTCTTGCATTATTGTGTCAAGAATCTTTTTTTTTTTTTTTGGTCACAACTTTCAGGCAGTTCAATTATTTTTATATTTTCTCTTCGTGATCTATTCTCCAGATCTGAAACTTTTCTTATGTTTCACATTCAGTTCTATTTTTTCATTCTTTAAAATCTGTTTTGTTATTTCTTGGTCTCTCATCATTTCACTTGTTTCCTCTTGCCCAATTCTAATTTTCCAAGATTTATTTTCATCTTTAAGACTCTGTACCTCTTTTTCTAGTTGGTTAACTTATTTTTCATAACCTGCTTGTTTTTGTTAGATGGATTTTATTTTTATTTTTTTCTCAATGTCTCTCATTTAATTTAATTTTTTTTTTTTGATTTCTATAAATTCTCTCTAGGCAGGGAGCAATTTCACGTTACTCTTTGGAGTAAAAGACTTTTTTTTTTAAACTTTTTTTTTCAGTTTCTTTCTCTGAAAATATATCCTGGTCTTCTCTGTTCCCATGATAAGTTTCTATGATTGAGTTCTTTCTTTTTTGCTAGTTCATTTTTTTTTCTAAATAAGAGGTATTAATGCAAACACTTCTAATCATGGAGTGGGGGGATGGTGACTCTAGTTTTACTACATCTCTCCCCTCTGACTTGGGACTCCAAACTGAGAGTTTCCCTCTCCTGCAAGAACTGAAGAGAGCAGAGAAAAAGTAGGAACAAATTGACAGAATTTGAATCTGGCAAAAATTCAGTTTTGACCAACTGTTTATATCATATACCATGATGTAAAAATTGATATACTATCTAAATATAAAAGGTCATCTCATTATAAAAGAAAAATAGAAAAGAACAAAAGAAGGTACCTTTTATGATTGTGAATACAAAAACTCCTAATAAGAGCCAGAGGTGAACATAAAGAATAAAATAGGCAACTTTTGTTCCATAAAATAATAAACTAAATTTAAAAATGGTTAATTATAAAGAGAGAAGAAATTAATTGTGAAATATCTTCATAGAAAATAGTTTTAATAAAGATCTTGTATCCAAGATATAATGTGAATTAATACAAATACATAAAAGCAAGAGCTATTTCCCAGTAGATAAGTGGTCAAAGTATAGAAACATTTTATATACTTTTTCTAAAGAAATGAAAATGAACTCTATCAATAACTATTTAAAGGAATGCTTTGAAGCACTAATAGTAAAAGCATTGTAAATTTAAATCAATTGCTTTCATCTCATACCCACTAGTTTGACAATAACAATATATGAGAGATTAAATGGTTGAAAGCTAATGAAATGCAGGGATGTTGCTTTCTTGTTAAAAGAGCTGTGAACTGATCTAAAAGGTAAGAAAAAATATTTATTTTATACAAAATTTTAAAAAAATTCTAAAGGGTATATACTTTTCTATCCAGCAGTTCTACTAATTAGCAGATATTTCAAAGGATAAAATAAATGATTGATTATATATATATATATATGTATATATATATATATCAATTATATAATATAAATATATTATATATTCATGTGTTTATTAACATATATTATATATGTAAGATATATAATATAATATAAATTATAGCATGAATTTTATTGTTGTTTCAATACAAGAGAACAGGAAAGAAAATTTGTGCTCATTCATTAGAGAATCACAGAAAAAAATTGTTTTTTTATAAATTAATGAAATATTCTATAAGAAATTTCAAGAATGAAAAAATATGGGAGAGTTGTAAGAAGTGATTCAGAATGAAGTGAATAGGACCCTTAATAATACTTGAGGACCAGGATTATGTACAAGATAGACAATGAAAGCCTTCTAGAATCTGATCAGTAGGGACTGTGAAAGTCAAGGCTTAAAACATGAATCATGCCTCTAAGTAGAGAGAGAATGGATTATAAGCAAAGGGTTTAAACTATATTTTCAGACATATTTATTGGTCACCGCTATTTATTTGTTAAAAGACAACATTTTCTTAATCAGAGAGAAGACATTGAGAAGTTTCAGAATATTAAATAAAGACTAAAAGTAATGAAGAAACCTATGTTCTCATAGAATTTGACGACTTTAGAGATCATTAGTGTTGAGTTCCCTTATTTTACAGATAAGGACACTAAAACCTAGATCTGTTAAACTGCTTGTTCAAGATTATACAAGTAGTATTAGAGCCAGGATTCAAATTCACATCTTGGTCACAAGATGGGGGAGGTGGGGGAGTTCGCCAAAGCATATTTGAGATATAGGGAATCTCACCAAGAGAGATCAGAGAGCCACAAAAATGAATTCATATACAATTGTTGGAAATGAAATGAGATCAAAAAGTTGGAAACAAACTATGAGAGGATCATGAATACGAGAATTACAGGTTTGGAAAATTCATTTGAGAAATTATACTCTGACGTTATATTTCTAGACCAAGATCATATTTTACCCAAATTTTCTGTATTTTTGGTCTTTAAGACAAAGCAGAATCACGTAAAATAAGTAAAATTATTGTCCATAATCAATGTCAAAATTTATCAGTTTTAGCTATATTCTAGAAAGCTGTGTAAAGCCCATTAATTAGTATAGTTAAAAAAAAAGATCATACCATTTATGCAATTTCTTTTCTACCTCCATAACCTTGTATGGATCAATGAAATACTCTAGTCTAGAATTTTCCCATTCTGTGAATTTGGAGGAGAATTGCCCACATTATCTCAAAAGATCCTTCTACCTCTAAATCTATGATCCTATGTATATGAGGTAGATATTAATCTCCATGAAGCCCCATTTCAATTTGTAGTCCAAACTACAATTGAAAACAGTCTCCCCCACCTTTTAAAGCAAGAAAATGTTTTAGATTTTTAGATTTTCAAATGGCATACAAAGAGTTCAAAGGGTTCCTATAAACATCAATGAGAGTTTTGAATAAATACTGATAGAACATTCCCTTAAAATATTCTATAAACCTGAGGATTGAAAGGATTAAGAGATATTTAGAATGAACTTGGAATAGAAGCAGTAAATCCTGTAATTAAAATGTTTAAAAAATGTTAAATGAGGGATTCATCTAGTTTTTCATGTTCTGCTATTTAATTTCTTTTAGAAGACAGATTCCTACCAAAGTAATCCAGAAAACAATTGGTGAAGATTAGCTGTAGCAGAACTTGGCAAGAAAGGATCCCTTGTGGAAACAATTTGTTATTTCTGAAGTAACTGAAATGAGACATCGAGCCATTCCAGACAGATCGCCAACTTCATTATGTCTGGTTTCATTGGATGACCTCTAAGAATATAGAAATACTTATCTTCACTAGAATGAAAAAGAAGAGAGAGAGAGAGAGAGACAGAGAGACAGAGCGAGAGAGACAGAGAGAGAGAGAGAGAGAGAGAGAGAGAGAGAGAGAGAGAGAGAGAGACTGAGAGACGGGGAGACAGAGAGAGAGGAAGGGAGACATGAGGGGAGGGAAAGGGAGACTCTTTTATGAATGGAAACCAAAGGAAGTATATTAGTCAGAATTGACTAAGATTATTACAGATAGTGAGGAGTCAACAAAAATACTGGATTGATAATTTAATGTATAACCTCTCAATAAGACTATTATAAATCTCTTTTCATTCCTAGTCTCCAAATGTTTTGTATTTCCGCGTTGCAATGGAACTAGTCCAGAGGACAATTAGATATTTTTTCATGCTGGACTATGTGTGAGTTAAGTTTTAGTTACTATAAGTTTCTGGTGAAGGCAGGTATGTCAGAGAACCATTGTCCAAGTAGTGTTAGAAACTCAACTTAACTTACTGTCATGGAGAATTTTGCATCCTGATTTTTTGGATGCACATCAAAACATTGAAGAAAATCATTTGTTATTTCTCTTCTTTTTAGTCAAGAAAAGTTTTATGGAGCGGTAAAATTCTCATAGCTGCCTGAAACTTATTTTTTGTTTATTTTGTTTGTTTTAAGCCAAATAAGCTGGAAATATTTATGAAAACATAGGTGATTCAAATTTTGTATAGGATGCAAAATTAATGAGTCCCATTGTGTATTTTCCCTCCCCCTACTTTTTCCTTCCTCTAAACTTATTGTAGCCTTTCAGGAAAAAAAATGTTATACTATGTTTTCTGATACAATAGATAAATGTGGTGAAAGACATAATATATATTCATTATACTTTTAAAATCAAAAGATATTCAATGTCTGGTGTCAATTCATCCTACTAATAACTATGGAAATTATATATTCTTTTTTTCTATACCATTGCTGCTTATGAAATAAAATTTAATGCTGTTACATTATTGGTAATTTCCAAATTATTTTATAAATATAAGAATAATAAGCTGTCATACTTTATATGAGATGCAGTAATGACAATACTGCATTTCATGCTTTAGTGTAGGATGGCTTTTCCATTAAAAAGGGTTTACAGAATTGTTTCACAGTTACCCAATGCTTTGGCATTGGTATCTTATTTTTTCAGATGAATTCCATATTATTTTGGTATTCATCGTTGTAGTCATCAAACTCCTATGCCGATGGAAATGCTTTAGGCTCCTTGGAAAGAACCCTCTGAACTGTGTGTTGTAACATGGATGTCTTGTGTTTTTTTTTTTTTTAATGTTCTTAGTTCTGTTTATTATTTACCTTGAAATCAGAGGGGCTCTTCTAAGCTATCTGCCTGAAGCCTTTGCTGAGGAGGAAATGTGCTAATTGCAACATTTCAAGTGAATTTTTTAGCCCATGAATACTAACTAATGTCTTCCCACTGAAAAGAAATCCTGCTGTTCAGAATTCACTTTACATTTAGAGAAGATGAAAGCTCATTTAGACTTCAAATGAAAGCCAGCAATGTATTTAGGTTAGCTAGAAATTGTGTGGTTTTCCTTCTTTCTATGATATGGAGAAATGTGACTCTAAAACTTATTTAAGATGCAGACCCAAACCATCTTGTGAATTATTCTTTGTTCAATGGAAAATGTTCATGGTTATCCACCACAACACATTGTGAGACTTTTTGGATTGCAACTTCAGGCTTGGGACAAAACATAGATTTAATACCAATATCACTAGATCCCCTCAGGGCTTACCAAAAGTAAGTGATCAAAGAAACATGTGACCTTCGAGATTTATCAAATAAGATAAATAAAATGTGTGGTTCTCTGTCACGTTTATTCATTTATCTTGTAATAAACCAATTTATTTGAAATAGTTATGAAGTGTTACCCTTCCATGTGCAGTAAAAAGTGATTTTTGCTATTTCATAGGACAAAGAGAATACAATAGCATGGCTACAAGCACATACCCACACCACACACACACACACACACACACACACACACACACACACATACCTTACGTGCATTAGTCCACTGTGTCAGGACCAGATCTTTTGTATCTCTTCCTCAGGCTGTGCTAACACTAGCTGTGTTATCTCCATTTGTTATCAGTCTACTAACGAGCATCCTCAGTTTCATTTGGCTACAACATCATTTAACTTTTACAAGCCTCTTGGCTTCCCTGGCTTCTTCCAAATCTAGCCTAAAGTCCTACTTTCTACATTCCACTGACTGGAAAATGATTGAACAAATTGAATGTCATGGAAGGCATTTAAGAATGAATTTGAAAAAGAACATTAAAAAGATAAAATAAAACAAAATAAATCTGCTGCAAAAACACTTTAAAAGGTTCTGGATCTTTTTTCTAATTGATTAATTTTCTAATTGGTTGACTCCCCCCCACCCATAATCTTATTTTTCTTAAATTATTCTTTTTATTTTTAATTTTTTTAGATGTTCCTCAATCTCTCTAATTAATTTTTAAAGTCTTTTTTGAGTTAGATGATTTTTTTTTGGGGGGGGGAGCAAATGACCTTTTAACATCATTCTTTGGAGTAGAAGAAGCTTGGTTTTTGTTTGTTTTTGTTCTTTTGTTTTTTGTTTTTCTTTTTGCTTTAGAATCATTCTCAGAACATGAGTCCCAGTCTTCCCTATTCCTATAGTAACTATCTTTGGTTGGGTTCTTTCTAATTTGCTTGTTCATTGTTATAATTCATAGTTAATTGTTGGTGTGGTAACTTCAAGTCCAAGGTTAGGGAGGGGAATGAAACTTCAAATCTCAGGTCCTTCTTCAGTTTTCTCTTCTGACCTGGAAATCAAGAAATCAAGAACTCTATCCTCCTGTAAATGCACAAAGCCATTGCTTCTGGGCTCAGCAGTGTCTACTGATTCCTTCTCATCCCAGCCATGCAGCACAGCTGGGCCTGGCATTTCTTAGCAGAAGTTCCCTCAATCTTCCTCTACTCAGCCACTGTCCACAGGATTCCCCACACAGTGTTTAGGAAGTAAAAATTCTTGTGGCTAGGGCTAAGGTTACCTCCCAATCCAGCTAACTCTGGGGCTCCCTAATTGCTGTTTCAGGGGAACTAGCTTGGAAATGTTTACACTTCACAAGGGTCAAACCTCTGTCCTGGTTTTTTCTTCAGATTTTCTCCATTGTCCCAGGAGGAGCCCTGTTCTGCTCCAATTCTTGTTTTTGGTTTTGGTTTTTTTTTTTTTTTTTTACTACTCTATGTTCACCCCGAGGCATTATTTTGTCTTGTTTGTGGCAGAAATCTGGAGAGCTTGGACTTTTCTGACCTACTTTTCCATCTTCCCAGAATCCTCTTCACAGATGATATTCTTACAATATGAATCTTCATTTCGGCTTTTACCGGTAGGTACCCAGAAGGTCATTTCTGAAGATTGCTCCTTGCTGCTAATACTAAGATACTTTGCCTGCATTCTGATTTTTGAATTCTTAAGGCTTTCTGTCCCTGTTCAGAGATTTTACTCACTACAATATATTCCATGAATGATTGAATCATTGCATTTTTCTGAAAATTAGTGAGACAAAGAGAAGTTGAAAGAAAATTAGCTGGAATAGAAAGGCCTTCAGTTCATGCTGCACAAACATTTGAAAAGGGCTTCTCTCAATCAGAGGTTTAGCCAACTAGAATCAGTCCTATGATTACATTGTCTCCCCAATGTACTTTACAACTTTTTGCAACCTTTCTCCACAACATCATCCATGAGAAAAAACCATTTATGCAATATGATATTGATACTGGACTTCAATTATAGGATATATTTTAAAAAGCAAATTCCTTTATTTAGCTTTGTACATTATAGCATGTATAGTCCTTGATGAGTTTGAAAGCATCTAGGTTAGGTAACATTAACCAGACAATTACAAAAAGTGCTTCAAGTCCCCCGATTATAGAGGGTTGTTCTCTTAAAAAATTTTTTTTTTGCTATTTATCATACAAGATTTCTTTTTAAAAATAATAATAGCTTTTTATTTCAAAATATATGAAAAGATAGTTTTCAACATTCACCCTTGCAAAACCTTTTGTTCCTAAATTTTCTCCCTTTCTTCTCCCCATCCCCTCCATTAGACAACAAGTAATCCATTATAGATTAAACATATGAAATTCTTCTATCATACTGCCATAATTATCATTCTGTACAAGAAAAGTTAGATCAAAAAGGGGGGAAATGAGAAAAAAACACAAGCAAGCAACAGCAAAAATGGTGAAACTGCTATGTTGTGATCCATACTCAGAGCACATAGTAGAGGCCTATTCTTTTATTCTTAGATCTTGACTTAGGTTTAACTTTTTTACTCTTTCCTGGGGTAATACTTCCAGGCATTGCTCTTTGATAACTAATTAGGACTCTCTACCAAACCTTCAAATAAGCCCAGACTTTATGCCTGTGGACACTGGTTTATTACAGGCAGGTTTGAAATATACTTCCCTAGATTTTGCAGTTCTTTTTGCTTTTCTGGTATTACAGTGGGCAACCCATTCCCCTCATGTGTTGCCAAAACTTATTCCATAATGGTGGAAGTCCCAATTCTTAGGCCAACAAATGTGGGAAAGGGCATGCTAAATGATTTGTCTTTGTTATTATTGATCTCTTGGATTAATTACAATCACAGTAGCCCATTAGTACATTGTTGATGGGAGTGATAATAAATGATTGTTGTCCAATGATAATTAAAATATTTTCAACTGTTTTTGTAAGGATAAAATAAGATAATATGTATAAAACACTTTAAGTCTTAAAGTACTATGTAAATATCATCATCTCTGAAAATAAAAGTTGAATGTAACATATTACTTATGGGTATTTAAGATGAAAGGGTTCAAAGTTAATAGTTTGAATAAAAGTCCTCAAAATGTCCTTCCTAGTTTCTTCCCATATATATAGAGAGAGGAAAAATACTCTGAAAAACATAGAAAATCACAGAAAAAAAGAGGGTTGCAAGGAACATCGACAGCTATTTGGTCCCTCCCACACTCAAAGAGAAACACAATTATAACATACTTGACAAGTGGTTGTCTAGACTCTCTTAAAAGACCTCTATTAAGGGGAAAAAATGTATCAACTCTGGAGACAGCCAGTTCCATTTTTCTCAGGAAGTTTTGGAAGTTTTCTTAGGAAGTTTTATCTGACAATGAACTTAATTTGCCTCTTCATTTATTTATTTATTTATTTATTTTTAGCTTTCACCCTTTGATGCTACTACTATCCTCAAGGGCTAAATGGAAAAGGGTTAATTCCCTTTTACATGATAACCTTTGAAGACAGTTATCATGTTAGTTTCCAGACTAAACAGCCTCAGTTCCCCAAACCAGTTTTTATGTGACATAGATTCAATCGATTTACCATCTTGATTGCCCTGCTTTGCACACTTTCCAGCTAACCAATATCTTTCCCTGCCAAGTTGCATTTATTTTAAAATCCCCAAGTAGTTATAGAAAACATGCAGATTAGAAGCTTGAGGAAGAAAATGTCTTTATATTCATTTACCAAGCTAAATTCAATTAATAGAATCCTTTTAAATGTTTCCTACCAAAAATGAGATCATTGCACCCTAAGTACTAGAAAAAAATCTTTGCTTCCACAGAATAAAATTGCATGCCCACTTTCCTAAGAGAATTAAATTTTAGAAGCAGACTTGTTAAAAGGAGAGCCTTTTAAGTACTTAGACACATCAAATTATATTATAATGCAAGAAACCAATCTTTCCCCCATTTTTGTAAGACAGTATAGAGGATCATGCTCACCCAATTTTCTCTTTATCATAATTGGTTACGTGCTTTCTGTGTGATCTCTAAATTCATTCCAGTGTAAATTCATTCCAATAAGGTACTGATTGCTTCAAAACAATATATGTGATAATCATCTATTCCTCCTACCTATGAAGGCAAATTATAGAATTTAAATTTTATTTCCTCTCAATGGTGAAGGGAAACAAAATTGAAATATGAAACCATCATCAACCTAGACATTAAATTTCTTTTATAACCTCTGCTTGGACTTTATGGAAAAAAATATGTTTTTATGAAACTTTTATTGCTCCTTTAGTTTGCTCAGTCTATAGAAAAATACAACAAACAAACAAACAAAAACCCCCACCTTGTCAGATGAAATGATTTTCACTGAAAACTTCCACTTAATTATTTATTGTTGTTGTTTGAATTATATTAAAATATCTATTACCTTAAGATAATAAATTTTAAAGGAAGATATTTTGCCCAGGATGCCCCAAAATCTTATTGCAGTTTAAAGCTTAATAGCTTTTATAAATATAAAACTGCTCCCTATATATATGTATATATATACACAAACATACACATATATCCTCCCTATTTTTTAGGGAGAATAAGTTCTGATATTATGAGGAATGCCTTATTTGAAAATGTTCTCTACTAAAGCAATATGGAACTATGCCCAAAGCGCTATCAAACTGTGTATACCCTTTGATCTAGCAGTTTTTCTATTGGGTCTGTATCCCAAAGAGATCATAAAAATGAAAAAAATAACCACATGTGCAAAAATGTTTGTAGCAGCCCTTTTTATAATGGCAAGGAACTAGAAACTGAGTGGAGGCCACCAGTGGAGGAATGGGTGAATAAGTTATGGTATATGAATGTTATGGAATATTATTGTTCTATAAGAAATGATCAGCAGGATGATTTCAGAGAGGCCTGAAGAGACTTACATGAATTGATACTAAGTGAAGTAAGTAGAACCAGGAGATCATTATACATAGCAACAGCAAGATTATGCAATGATCGATTCTGATGGACATGACTCTTTTCAATAGCAAAGCGATTCAGGCCAGTTCCAATGATTTTTTGATGGAGAGAGCCATCTGCACTCAGACAGAGGATGTGGAGATTGAAGGTGTATCACAACATAGTATTTTTACTTCTGTATTGTTGTTTGCTTGCATTTTGTTTTCTTTCTCATTTTTTCCCTTTTTGATCTGATTTTTCTTGTGCAGCATGCTTAATATGAAAATATGTCTAGAAGAATTGCACGTTTATCATATATTGGATTATTTGCCTTCTAGGAGAGGGCATGGTGGGAAGGAAATGAAAAAAAAAATGAAACATAAGGTTTTACAAGGTGAATGTTTTGAAAATAAAGAGCTTTAATAACTCAAAAAAAATGTTCTCCACTGATGCAAATCTGTAACTCTCTTGGAACAATGGAGGTTTAAGGAATTTGATCATGGTCATATAGTCTGATAAGAGCAGAATTTGAGTGACAGTCTTCCTGACTTCCAACCAGCTGTCAAACACTAAGCAGAACAAGCTCTCAAATATAAATACAAAAGTCCTTTATGAAGGGTGACAAGTACTCTTTATGCATATGTTCTTATTTGTAATGGTCATTGAAACTGTGATAGGGTTATTATCATGGATCCTTGTAAATGATCATTGAGAAAAAGCATGCATTGAAACTGCTCCTAATCTGTGCCTGTAATGTCAGTTATTGCCTGTTGATGCTTGATGTTTACAGATAGAATGTTTTCAATTACACCAGCAGCTGCTTGTTTTCTGGCCCTCTTCACTAAGTGACACAAATCTAGATGGCTGAGAATTATTGCTAGTAGATAAACTACATCCATTGTTTAAAGTTCACTTTATGAAGGTTAGTCTTGAGTGGTTATGCTAAGTTCTATGAGATTGCCATTAAAAAAAAATAATCATGCACTGGCTTGTCTGATAGCCTACTGTGCTCTCAGGCATAAAATTAAAGTTCAAGGGTGATTTTAGGAATCTAAATGTGTGTGAGTTGAGATGAAACTCTGTAGTTAAAGTTAATGTGCTTAGCTAGCTCTGGAGAAGTGATTGCACAGAATACTGAGAAAATTCTTCCCTATAGTTCTTATTTGAACCCAGTTCAACAATTGATGGCCCCAGGAACTTTTCCTCCTTTCCTGTTGTCCCCATGATTTTTTTTAAACTTTATTTTCCCATCAGGCCCTGCCTCTAAATTCCAACTCCACTTTTTACTTTATCACAGAGCCAGTACAGAATCAAAGTCTATAACAAAGGATTTATCATTTTAGATCAAAATAAAGTAGCTCTCATTCATAAGGGTGCTTTAAGGTTTGGAAAACATGTCACATATGCAACAACCCTTCTAAGTTCAGTCCCCTCATCAAATTGGAGTAACTGTTACCTTGGTTTTAAGGGAACAAGACTAAATGCTGCAATTCATGTGCCCCATTACTATTCAGCTAAGCAGGCTCAATTAATTTTTAACAAATGGCAGAGAAGGACCATTAATTTAAAAAATAGTCCTTTTAACATAAAACATGCTTTCCTATTATAATATACAGTAACTGTGGGAAAGAATACACACAAACTTAATAAACAAAAATAGTATGGCTCTCATATAGGAAATATTTCATAGATGCAGAGTTTGATACCCATTCTCTTTCTATTCCTCTCTATTGTTTTCACAAATAAATCCTTAGTCAGGTTTTGTTCCCTCTCCTGGAAGCTAACATTTTGATTGTTTTTGTTGTTGTTGTTGCTATTTTCCCCTTCGGACCCTAATAGGAAGCATTGAAGAGAACCATGGTTTCTCCTCTCCTCCATCTCCCAATCCCCATTCCCCAGAAAGCAAGTAAAAGTGCAGAGGTTGATGGCTGTAGGTTTTTTTTTTTTTTTTTTTTTTTTGGTTCAAAGCCTCCTTCTTGGTTCAGTTCTGGGCCTCTTCTAATATTGTGACCTTCTGGTACATCGGTCAAAGTTTTCATCTCTTAAGACTGTATTCATTTGGCAATTAGTCATTAAATAACTTTGTGGTTCTAGGTTCCCCAGTTTTTTTTTTTTTTTTTTTTTTTGTTGTTGTTCATTTTGTTTTGTTTTGTTTTGTTTTTTAACTCCAAATTTTTCTTGCTGGTCTTAAGCAAATGAGTATCTGGAAAACAAGGAACTAATGTAGTCTACTTTGGGGGACATGACATCAATTAGTCAAGAACTGCAACTGTTTCTCTTCTTGCAGTTTAGATTTTATAAATGCCCCATAATCTAAAAGTGTCAGACTTTTACACATATATTATCTGGATTAGATCTTTACAATAATCACTTTGAGTTGGGTGCTATTATTATTCCTGCTTTACAGATAGGGAAGTTGATGATCAGTTACTAAATGAAAGAGACACCTTTTTAATTAAGTTCTTCCTGATATCAAATTCAGTCTTCTATCCACTAGATGTGATAGTCAGGGGAAAAAGGTCTACAGAGAAGATGGCCAATCCATGACCATGGTCCATCCTTAGTTTCCCACTACCTAAGACAATTTCTTTAGAAGAGTAGATACAACTTAAAAAAAAAGAGTAAAACGAGATTTGTGGAAAAGCAAAAAACAAAATGGAGGAAAGTGTGGGAGAGTTTCAGAAATAAATCTTCAAGGTTTCAAAGACTGAAGAATATTCTAAAAACTACAAAACCCTCTGAGACTGCTAAGGCTCCAGGGAGGTCAACTGAACTCTTAGATTCTATTTTGATTTAGAAGGAGAAAATAAGAGACTAGAGAGAAACAATGTATAGTTCAGTCATTTTTCAGTCATGTCTGAATCTTTACGATTCATTTTGAAGTTTTCTTGTTGATGATATTGGAGAAGTTTGCCATTTCTTTCTCTAGTTCCTTTTATAGATGAAAAGAATGAGGCAGAGTTAATTAAGTGACTTGCAGAGGATCAACATCTAATAAGTGTCTGAGGCCAGATTCAAATGCATAAAAATGAAATGTCCTATCTCCAGGTCTGGAACTCTATCCACTCTGCCACCTCACTTCCCTGACCAAGCCTGTCTAATCTTTAGCTTAAGGGACACTCCATGTTTTTTACCTCAAAAAAATATCAGGAATATGTGCTTTAGCTTTATTATAGTTGTTTTTGTCTATTTTGTCCACTTAACTTAAGGAGAAATTTTTTGAGGGTAAGGATGGGGTCTTATTTATCAATATCCCTGAAACAATAGCAATTCAAATGTAATCTCCTCTCCTACCACAAGATAGTGCACATGCATTAAATGCCCATGAAGTATACCCACAAATAATTTATATTATTCCAGGGAAAGGAAGGAGGAAATACAATAAGTACAAACATAAGTAAATGAAAGGGAATTTGAAGGAGAAAGTTTTTGGTTTTTTTTTTTTTTTTTTTTTTTTTTGTCCTACTGTCCCAAAGTTTAGAAAATCATTATAAGGTTAAAAGCTCATCTAACATATTCCATTTTATAGAGGATAAACTTAGGCCTGTATTAGTTAAATTACTCACTGAATGAAAATCACATAAATGGTGAGAGGCTGAGAGAAGATTTGAATCTAAGAGCTCTGTCTCCAAAGGCAGTGTACTGTAAAATATTGTTTGACCTTTTATCTTCTTTGTATAAGAGATAAGCACACATTCAATCCATCTTGGTTTTGGTAGGAAAATAAGCATTACAATCTAATTGGTTAAAATCATAAAGGAGGGAAAAGGATCCACATGTGCAAAAATGTTTGTAACAGCTCTTTTTGTGGTAGCAAAGAATCAGAAAATGAGCAGGATGCCCATTAATTGGGGAATGGCTGAAAAAGTTATGGTATATGAAAGTAATGGAATAGTTATTCTATAAAAATGATGAACAAACTGATTTTAGGTAGATCTGGAAAGATTTACATGAACTAATGCTGAGCAAAAGAAGCAGAAGCAGAAATACATTATACACAATATCAGCAACAATGTGCGATGATCAACTATAATAGTCTTGTCTCTTCTCAGCACTGCAGTGATCCAAGACAATCCCAATAGATCTTGGACAGAAAATGGCATCTGCATCCAGAAAAATAACTAAGGAAACAATGCAAATCAACACATGCCACGTTCACTTCTTTTTTCTCTTTTTTTCCTTTCTTCCATGGTTTTTTCCTTTTACTCTAGTTTTTCTGTCCCGACATGATTTATAAAGCAATGTGTGTCAAAAAATTAATTAAATTTAAAAAATCTAATTGGGTTGTGGAAGGGTTTTGTGATTTTTTTTTGCATCTCTTTATATAAGGTTTTCAAGAAAATTTATACTAGAACCTTCTCAAAGCTAAATCTCTAAGCTAAATCAAATTGCATAGATAGCTCTTGGCTTTCTCTCTCTCTTTTCTTCTTTTTTTCTCTTTTTTTTTTTGCCTATGCTAATATAAATCAATAGCTTGGACACTCTAGTTTGACAAATACTAATCTAAGTAGGTAAGAAGAATTGTCAGTGATGAAATATGCTGGCGATTTCAATTAGTGCTATTGCTCTAATACAAAGAGGAAAGAAATATTGCAAATACAAGACAATTACTCATTTCTTGTTTCCATTTCATCTGTGTAGACATTGCCACACTTTGTTGCTTTCCAGTTATGTCAAGACAGAAAGGTAAAAGAGTGGCTTTGTTATACCTGTTAGAGAATGTATTAAGCATATTGCTTGATCTGTTTTAGTCTAAACTTAACAAAAACAAAATAAAAAGGACATTTTTATCTATATGCAGAAAGCAAAAAAATTTTAAAAAGTATTATATATAATCTCCTTTGTCTTTTTAAGGAAAGCTAGATCATCATCAATGCAAGTTTGATTAATGCCAAATTTAATTTAGTGTTAGTTACAAAATGCCAGGTCACATTTAATGAGATTCAAAACTAATTTAATGCAACATGTGTGATCTAGTCAGGGTTTTTAATTTGCCACCACATTAGTCTGCATTTGCCTTTCATCAAGTGTGGATGTTCCATGTGTGATCTAGTTGGGGTTGTTAACATGCCACCACATTATTTGGTATTTGCCTATCATCAAGTGTGGATGTTATGTGTTGATTTACACCATATTATTGACCATTATGTTATTCTTTCTAAGAACCCTTAACAAAATGGACAAAAAGAAGAAAACTTCAAATGGAAAGACTACCAATGGAATTAGCAGTGGATATACTGATAGCTTTGCAATTTTGAATATGGATAAGTGAGACTTATTCTGAAATGAGGATACCTCTGAAATTATATTTCTAAGAAAGAAAAAGAAAAAAACCTCAATTTGCAATTAGTTTCTAAGGATCCCCAAATACTTTTATTGGTAAACAATGCAGAATGGAATTTTTATCACAATTAACATTTATCAGCCTCAAAATCCTTGAGCTTCAAGAGAATCCAATTATCTATTGCTTCCAGTATTTTGTCAGTCTAAAATGAAGACATTGGTAACAAAAAATATTTTTAAAGATTTATTTTCAAGTCTAGCTGTTAAAAAATTGCAAATAAATATTTCATTTATATTACAGATTTTAAATAATGTCTTCCCTCATCAAACTATATTTGGTCATTGTATGAGAATGTGAGCATGCAAATTCACCAAAATGTGGATAAATCTATTGATATCTATTAGATTATATATGAATATAAAATGAAATATTCTGAAGCAGATATCAAACCTTTCTTTGGAAATTTCTTCCAAAGCTACCTTGAATAAAACCTTTAGATGATAGAAATGGAGAAGAAAGTCAAAATTTTCTCATCAATAGGAATTTTTCCTCAGATGCAGGTAATGTGCGTCCTCATTCCAACAAGCACAGAGAAGACATTTTGGTCTACACTGCTAATATTTTAAATCACTAAAATAACATTTTCATCATGCCATATTTTTTTCCAATCCATACTTTTAAAAAAGATATTTCATCCTTGTCCCTTGTGGTGGGGGCAATATTTTAACACATTCCTTCTGCAACTTTTCTTTATAAGGTTTTCAAGTTTTCTTATCAGTTTTTTTTTTTTTTTGTCAGTTTGTGTTTTAAATTGAATTTGCCACAGTTGCTGGGGAATATAAGTTTATTCAACACTAAGCTTGCATGTTCATTTGTTTCTTTTCCAGTAATTTGTTCCACTGATGAGTCTCCAATATATTTTAACCAGTATAAAGTATTTTAATGACTGGTAGTCATTAAATGTCTTGGTCATATAGTTTGAGAGAGGCTAATGTTGGATTCTCTTCTTTCCTATTTCTTTTTCCATTATTTCCCTCGAGATTATTTATTTTTTGTTTCTCCAGTTGAGTAAATGATTATTTAGTTGTTTTATTGTATACCACATTGGGCTAGACAAAGGACTCATTGTGACTTTTTTTTTTCTATCTCTGTCTCTTTACTTCTCTATCCCCATCCCCTTTCTCTCTCATTCACTCTCTCTGTCACTCTCTATCTCTCTCTCCTTCTTTCCTTTCCTTTTTCCCTACACTTTCCTCTCACATGTTTCCTTCTTACATAATGATAATGCTTTTCTAGAATTTTTGTGGGAGATGTGGGCTCCTTTGAGTTCTAATATGATGTCATCTTTCTACAACTCCAGACTAAGAAGAATATATTGTCTCTTTATTGTAGTCACTGCATTTTTCAATTATTACTTAATACCCATTGAAATTAGTCTGTCAACAAAACAAAATAATATATTTATATCCCTTTATATTTTGCATAACCTTATTCCAAATTGAAGATGTTTTAATCTACACAACATTCAGTAATCTTAAGTCTTATAAAGGTTTATTATCTTCCACTCAGTTACCTTATTGTATTAAACTACCATTTAATCTGAAAAAAATTGTCATCAAAATGATTGTGTTACTATGAATTAGCAAATTTTTTAAAACTTTTCCTTTAACTTCCCTAACTGCTTTTTAAATTAAGAAAATATCTTAACTAGAGAAAAGAAAACTAAGAAATTTTTTAACTTGTGAATTAAGAATCAGAAATAGCCAAACTTAATAGAGTTGAGGTAATTGCTTTAAATATGAGTTGAGGAGAAGTCAATGTGCTGTGATAAGTTCACTGAAAAAATCCTGTAAAATCCTAAAGCACATAGTGAAAAGAAGAATTTAAATTGACTCTTTATTCAAACACATTCAGAATTCAGAACAAAGACCAAAAGGGAGAGCAAAGAAAAGAGAATTGATTGTCAGCGTAGGTTTTAGAGGTCACTATAAAATTTTATTTTAATGAACTTTAAGAGTAACAAGGAAAAAATATGTAAAGGAAAGTGACTGGTGAAGATGATAGAGAAAAATCTATTTTCATAGTGATTGCCATCTATCTGGCTTAACAGTAAAGAAGCAAATCTCATGATATACAGAAATTAATAATGGAGATCTCAAATATATCAAATTCATTCTTGGTATTCATATCTATTTTCATCAGATAGTATGTCATTTTATGCTACAAACTTTATTGCCAAGAGGTGTTTGAAAGCATATTGACTTTTCAAATGCTAAATCAGTTGATGTTTAGAAAATGAAGAATAAATTAGATAAGTAAGTGATTTCCAGTAATCATCTCTTCTTCATTTGGCAATGCAAAAAGATAAATAATAAGGTTCTGCCAAAGATAGCCATGTTAAATGCCATTTTAAAAATTTTATTCATTTTGGAATGAATCTCACAGTTTTTCACAATTTAGCAGGTAAATAGAAGTAAAGTTGGATTTAGAGTTCAAATATGTCTTAGAGAGAAACAGGAGTGGCCAAACTAATCTGGAGCCCCCAAATCACCCAGATCCTGTTTGTGTGTGATTTGGAAGCTAAAAATAGGTGTTACATTTTAAAATATAATAAAATTTTATTTTAAAATGTAACACTCATTCTTAGCTCCCAGGTCATAGAAAAATAGGCTGGTGGGCTGCATTTGAACTGCTGATAGTTTTTCAATGACTCCTGATCTAGAGATGTGTCCATTCTGAGTGAAAACCAATAATAGAATGATTAAAAACAGGTCATAAAAGAGATGAACTCATTTTAGTAAGATACATAGGACCTAGCTCAGTGAAAGGTAGATGAAGAAAGGGGACCATTTCAATTGCATTGGTACCCTTTATTATACAGCTATTACTGACAACATTTATTCATCTATTTGTTTTCCTTTTTAGGAGTTTCAAACTCTGTTGAAGTTGTTTAAATTTTCTAAAGAAGTCCTTTCTGAAATATGTATAGTTTTTAGTGAATAGTTCCTTGCTAGTATCCCAATCTCCCAGTTGGCCTAAAAAGAGAAAAGTTCAGCTTCTTTAACAATCAGAAAAGGACTGTATTTTCACTACTGAATTATTATAATTTCAGCATCTTTTGTTCTAATCATAAACAAGCTTTTATTTGAATTGTGCTTGCTGCATAACAAGAACAATAGTAAAAGTCATTTTGAGAATGATATTTTAAAGTTTGCAAAGTAATCCTTTGAAATGGGTTTAAAACAAATATTAGGGTTGGGATATACCCATTTTATAACTGAGGCAACTGAGATTCTGAGAAGTTAAATGACAGCCCATAGTCATGCAGTTAACATCTCAGTTGTTGTTAGGTCTCCTGACTAGAAACCCATTACTTTAAAAAGATAATCAATTTGTAGAAGGATACTTGGATTTGAATAATGCCTGAAGAAGAAATATAGATAGACATGTACATGTACATATGTATGCATGCATATACATGCATATATAGAGACATATGTTTATATACACAATTTATACATGCCTGCATGTATATATACACATGTAATATCACATAAAAAGAAATGTATATAAACAGTATATTCAACTTGTTTACTAATAGTACATGAGAACAAATTTTAAAAAAGAACAGAATGAAATAAATCCCGAAATGAAAAAAAAAATTACAGTGATTATTCTTTATTATTAGAGCCTGGATTTTAAAAAAATTAAAAAGCTCTAAGATGACCAAATTCTCAATTAAAAGAATCAGGGGTCCTTCCTCAGTAATTAACTGCAAAGAGTTCTGGCTCAGGATTTATTTCAACTTTCAATCATCCCCTTTCTCACTCCCACAAATAAAAATAAAATAAATATACAACTCATATAACTTTGGAATTCCTGCTACCAACCTCAGTTGTACTGAACTGCTCTCTATTATGTTGACCTTAGATTATTTCACTGTTAACATAGCCTTGATTTCATATATAAAATCCTGCTCTCTTGAATTGTCCCCTTGATCAGCTACTGTGTTCATCCTGTCTATTCTAAACTGAGCCCAGCTATACTACTCTCTAATTTACTCAGTTCACCTGGTCCTTCTCCCTCCACCCTACCTGAACCCCCATTTCAGGATGGTTAAAAAACAATGTAATACCGCCTACTGTCTGAGCTCTGATTGGCTGGAGAATCATTTGGAGCTCTACTGGGAGCAGGCATGCTTTTATTTATTGAATCAAAGAATCTCAAATCCTTAGAGGTTTTCTAAACTAACTTATCTCTGAACTAAAACACCCACAACATCTTTGAAGAGTGTTCACCTAAGTTATATTTTAAGCAGTCTAGTGATAAGGATGCATTACTTCTAAAGAGACAGACTCCTTTATTTAGGGTATTTTAACAACAAAAAAACAAAAACAAAAAACTAATCTCTAAAATGAGAATTCAAAATTGAAACTGAAGATTCAGACTCTGATTTTTCTTAAAAAAAAAGATTAAATCTTAAATAAATGAAATTTTTTGAATTTAATCCTGTTAATCTCTTAAAGTTTACATGTGAATTCCACATAACTATTGATGGTTACAGTATTTAACTAATATACTTTTTACATTATTTCAAGAGTCCTTAGGTTTCCTATATTTAGATATTCATCATCCAGCCAAGACTCTTATTTACAGTAACGTATCCTACTAATGGACAATTTGCTTACATGAATTTGATTCTTCAGTACAATCCAATAAAGATTTATCTAAACATCTAGTATTTTAGGGAGCCAGGAAAATTTGATCTAGATTAATAATGCATTATAAATTTCAATGTGAGCCAAGTTGATAAAGCACAATGACTTTAGTTTTTGTGATCACTTTTTATTCTAACTTAAATTCATTTGCATGATAATCCAGAAAAAATCTGGGGGATCTCTAATTCTAAATCATTTAGTTGCCTATGATTAAGGACTGGAATTCAGTCTCAAAAGCAAGGAGTTAAGAGAAAACAATGTTAGCATTTTGCCTGAATTTTGTTAACTGGTGTGATAGCTCAGTTTTTGTGTATAACTAAAAATCTATCAGCCTTCAATTAAAAAGAAAAAAAAAAAAACCAGGCTTACCAATAATTATGCCATGGTAGACTGGAACTGAAATTGACCACAGATGGTCCTAAAGAGATGAAGCCCAGAAAGTGTTAGTGAGAAGCAATGCTGAGCAGTGATCAATGAAACAACATAACCCATTTGCACACACACACACACACACACACAGAGAGAGAGAGAGAGAGAGAGAGAGAGAGAGAGAGAGATTAGTAGATGTCCAACAACCAGTTGAGAACATAGCAGAGAGACAACCTGTAATACTGAGCTTAAGAGATTTTAAATGATAATGTAAGTTTGTAGTTCCAGGCCTAGAAAAAAGTAGCAGGCAGAAGGGAATAGGCCAAGAGACTCAAACCCCCTATATGTCATGTATGTTATTTATGTGTCTCCCTCTAAAATACGGGCCCTGATCACATATCATCCCTCCATTTGATAGACAAATCTGGTATCTTTACATGTTGATTTTTTCCATGGTTTACTTGTGTATTTGTGAGACGACTCTGTCCCAGGCTTATGAGGGACTATTCTACTGATGATATCTTTGCCATTTAATTAACTTCCTTTGTGTTTAAGTATTTGTTTTCAGCTGAATAGTAATAGTAAACTATTGTATATAAAATTGGGACTAATATTTGAATATATCGCACCTTCAGTCAATGGTGATAGAAAATACTAACTAGGTTGACAGTTTTTAAAGTGCTTATTGTTTTTCAATAATTTTTATACATGTCTGACTCTGTTTGACTTTATCTGAGGCAAAGAAATTGGAGTGATTTACCATTTCCTTTTCCAGATCATTTTAGATATGAGGAAACTGAAGCAAATAGGATTAGAGGATTTGTCCAAATGTCTGAGTCCAAATTTGAATTCAGGAAGATGAGATTCCTGAACTCCAGGTCCTAATATTCTTATCCATTGAGATACCAAGCTTCCCTTTCAAACTGTAACGCTCCATAATTTGGTTCATGATCAATAGAATACTTGGGGCAATAAATTTCCAACTAGAAGAGTAAATTAAATTTTCATAGAACCAGCTTTTCCCCTCAGTTCTCCCTTCTAGCTATGCTTATTGAGAATATATCTGAGCATGAAGTAGAAAATAAGGCATTATTTCTGTTGATCAGTTGCCCAGGATACATACTTCATACATATCAAAGAATTAGTTCTAAAGGCTTGCTTGGAATGAATAACTCTCTATCAGACATATATTCTGATAAAACTCACTTATTACCATATAATGACTGTTGAAAATTCATTTTAGTGTTGGCATATAAAGTGAATATATTTATAAACTTCTGACAAATAAATTGGCTAATATAGTTCATCCATTTACATATATACCACAATTCCAATTCCACAAAGCAATGGATTTCATGGGAGGAATGTCAGGGAATGGAGGATTTTTATTGTAAACAAGCAACATTATCAATCTGTAATTTTGCATGTATATATGTCACATTGGAAAGAGAAAACATGGCATTATGTTCTTTATTAAGACACATCTTAATTGTATATATAGTACTAGAATAAAAAAAATCTTAATATGTTTTCCTAATTCTGTAGTCAACAACCAGAAGAATGATTGTATCCTAAATACAAGAAACATCAGAGGCTATGATAGAAAGATATAGAGATATATAGAATGAATATTGGACTATAAAAGTAGAGCTCAATGGAATGCTTTGATGATTATCCAACCTTTCATTACAAGTATAAAGAAACTACTGAGAGAAGTAGAGAAACTTGCCTATGGTCAGCCTGATAGTTAACTGCAAGATAGAAGTAAAATGTCATCATACCCATTTAGGGTGCCTTCACCTAAAGATGCTTCAGGAATCAAAATCTCAGCCTCTGATCTGGGACACTCGCCTGTATTCTCTGTTTTGGCCCCAGGACCTTCTCCTTTCTCTAATAATAATACCTTCTCACCTTCACTTCCAACTCTAGTTCAAAATTTTCTTCCCCTCTCTCCCATGTGGTACTTTGTTCTACCTGCTGTGATTCTTGCTTCTGGGACTCAAACCACACAGCAGCATTGCCTGCTATGAGGCTGGACCTCAAGAGAAGGCTGCAAAATGTTTGATTATTTTCTTGCTTCCATAGATTTCTCTCTAGCCACTAACATTCTCTACCCACACTAATTCCTCAAACATTTTCCTGATACATTGCTTTGATATGGACCTCTTTCCACGGAATCTAATATCTGCTTCATTGTTAAACTTACTGTGATCTTAAACTTTTTCATTTCTCTCTCCCTTCTGGCTTTCCCTTAGATTTTGTTCCCCCCTAAGAGATGTGCAAATTTAGAATCCACCCCAAATGTTCACATAGACTATTCGTGCGGGAGCATTCCAAGCTGATATTGGTCTGATCAGTCATAGTCACACATTCCATAATGTGATTCTAACACAGTAATGTCATTTTGTTACTCTTTGAGAACGAAAAGCAGAAATCAACCAAACAACCAATTGGACAGTTTCCTCCTGCTGATACTGTATCCCTGGTCACCCTTTCCAGCATGATCCATTTTTCATTCATATCTCATTACTCACTGGTAGTGATAGAAGAGCCAGCTTCCTCACCGAGCTCTTCATTCCCACTTCCATACTCTTCCTCAGCCAGGGCATTTACCCCTTGGTAATCTCTCCTCCTTTATATTCATTTAACTTATTTCTACCACTCAGTCAAAAATTGCAGTAGCTGTTATCTATCAGCCTCCCACAATATTCCCCTTCTTTCTTCAATGAATCCAGTGACTGGCTTTTAGTTGCCACTCCCTATGCTCAAGCTCATTCCTCAGTCACTCCACTGTCTAGTTACTCAAACCTCCTAGCTGTCATTGTGACTCCTGAAGAAGACTTCATACATACAGATTCAAACTCCTTCAAACATTTCCCAGTTTCTTAATGTACTCAACACCTAAGATTAACTCCTCACTGTATCTCAGTTCATAGTCTTTATCTTCTTATCAACCATACCTTTCTACTTCATAAAATCTGATATTTTCTTATTTGATCATAATCTTTTTTTATTATTATTATTCCATCTCTCCCTGTGCCTTGTAATCCTATTTTTCATCTTCACTGTGATCTCTACTTGTTCCATTCTTCAGTTCTTTCTCAGGTCATTTTCACTTTCCTTGTTATAGTATCTATCTTTCCCTTTATTAATGTTATGATTATTCCCTTAGCTCATTACTAATCATGCTTTGCTACCATCGTACTTCTATTCATCTGCTGCTGAATGTAGCTGGAATAAATTATGATTCTCCTAAATCCACTACAGATTTGCACGATTTTAACTGGGTTTTCCCTGCAGCTTGGTGATTCTTTCTCCTCTCCAATCAATTTACTTTGATATTCTCTCCAATGATTATTCCAAATCTTTCCAACTGTCCTTAAGGTTTTCCCATATCTTTCATCGGATAAATGTCCCTATTATTTTACTCCTCTGTGAAGTTTCTTTCCTCCATGTCCTTAATCTCCATCACTCAACTATTTTATCCCACTATCACCTTATTCATCCAAGTTTCAAAAATAACTCTTCATAAAGAAAATGTCTCTTACAAGTACTCTGAATCCCATTCCATCCACTCTCCTCCAGTAGACAGCCCCTTTCCCTTCCCTCTAAAATTCCAAATCTTTCACTAATTTTCAGTCTCTTTTTCCCTATACTTTCACCGTCTTCCCCATTATCAAAAGAAGATGCCTTTCTTTTCCCATCTATCCATCCCATCTTCCTACTTTGCACTCGCTCCCTTTCTTTTCTTATTAAACTCTATGAGCAATCCATCTAGAAATGATGTCTTTGATTCTTTCACGTTCTAAACCTTATGTAATCTGCTTTTACCTATGTGTTCAATTATCATCTATATATTGATGATTCTTTATATAGAAAATAATTTCTTTCCTTTCTCCAATCTCATATCATCCACTTATTGTCTGCTTGACATCTTGAACTAGATGTCCAGTAGACATTTCAAACTCAACATGTCCAAGATGGAGAAATTAATATTTCTCTCAAGTCTTTCTTCTTCCCAACTTTTCTATTATTCTATTTTTTATTTCTATTATTTTCTATCATCCCACTAGAACAAAGTGAAAGGAACAAACATTTAAAGCACCTACTATGTGCTAGGTATTATGATAAATACTTTATAAGTATTATCTCATTTGATCCTCACAATAGCCCAGAATGGTAGATAGTTATATCCATTTAATAATAGAAAAAAACTAGGGATAGGTAGATGATAGTGAAGAGAGCACCAGCCTTGGAGTTCAATTCTATCCCCAAACACTTAACCCTTCCTAGCTGTGTGACCCTTGGCAAGTCACTTAACTCCAATTATCCCCCCACACACACACACACAAGAAAGACAAAAAAGACCAAGTTTATGGGATTTGTCCAAGGTTACATGGCTAAAAATATCTGAGATCAGAATTTAGCACAGATTTTCCTGACTCTAGGCCGGCCTAGCACTCTATGTACTATGGTGCCATCAAAAACCGCCTAAGTAACTCTACCAATCATCCAAGCTTACAACCTAAGTACCCTCCAAGACTTTTCATTTTCTTTCACTCCTTCCTCCATATCCAATTTGATGCTATTGTCATTTCTAACTTCAAACCATCTCTATTGTATGAACCCTTCTCTTCACTCGTTAAGCTATATGCTGTTACAGACTATCATCACCTCACAGTTGGACTTTTGTGAAAGCTTTCTTTTTGGTCTCCTTGTCTCAAACCAGCCTTCATTCTGGTTCATCCAATTCCAAGCTATCAGTGCTCTTAAAGGACAGGTCTGACTGTCACATCCTATTCGATAAACTGTGAATTCAGATTTTAGTCCCTTTTAACATTCCAGTTCTCTCACATAATCATATAAATCTTCTAACATCTAGCTACATAGACTTTATTGATTTTCCTCTCCTATAATGTTCTATCTCTCCACATTGTGTTTTTTTAATAGCTGTCTTTTATCCCTGATTGCTCTCTTTACCTCTGTCTCCTGGATTTTTTCCAGGTCCCAACTCAGATTATTTCTTTTCTTTCTTCTCTTCTCCTAGTCTATGCTTTTCAAACCCCTTCCTTCTTTTCAATGCTAGTGTCTTTCTGATGCAATTGTTTTTCCTTTTTTATTATACACACACACACACACACACATAGATATATATCTTGTATGTAAATGATTATCTTCATATTATCTCTCTCTCAGTAGAAAGCAAAGTTCCTGCAACAGAGACCCTAATTTTGTTTTGTTTTGTGATGTCTCTAGTGCTTAGCACAGAGCCTGGTAAATGTTTGTGGATTGATTGAGTTCACATGTAGCAGTCTTTCCTTTGTACCAACTGTAATCCTTAACCTGTGACTCCTGTATGAAACAGTGTCATTTTATAAAATGGAATGCTGTCTGAATTTGGTTGTTGAAATGAAAGACTTCCTATGGACAGTATTCCATTTTATTTTCATTTTCTTTTTCTTTCTTTTTTATTTTTCCTTTCCTTTTTTCATTCATTCTTTTTCATTCTTCCTTCCCTTTAAAAAAAAAAAAAGATAAATCAAATCTTTGATCTTTGGCTGACGAGGTTATTTTGTATTTGAACATTTATATTTCACTTTGGGCATTTGAAATGTATCAGAATAAGTCATGTTAAAAGTTTATTTAGATAATAGATTAGTTACTATCAAAACTATATACTTCAGTGTAGTCTCTCTGCAGTGCCTTATCAAGTGTAGGAGTTTTGACATTCCATTTTCCATTATTCTTATATGAAACAATCCTTCAAAAATATATTCATTCTTTGTGGCACCCACACATAAGATAGTTGATGGCTGTTGTTATAGAAAAATTAAACATACAAGTTTCTTCAGAATGTCTTTATTTTGTTGTTCACAGTATGATAGTCTGAGAGACAAAAGGGACCTTATGGACCATCTAGTTTATTTTTCCCATCTACCCTTGCTTACTTCCCTACTTTTTATATATGAGCAAACTAAAATAAGGCAAATTGAATGACTTTTCCATGGTGACACAAGTGACAGACCATGTTCTAGGTCTTCTGATTGTCAACCAAGGTTATTTTCTACACACACACACACACACACACACACACACTTCACTGATTTCTGAATGTGGTGTTCTTTTTCTTCTTTAAAATATAATATATAAGATGGTTCTCTCTGGGAGAAAGCAGGTTTCTCAGGGAGGTTTTCTGGAGGCAGCCTTAGTTTCAGTTAAGAGTAATAATCACCCACAATGCAGCCAGTTGATAAAAATGCAAATATTTATTTTCTCCTTCCAAAATAGCCCGTTAGTTGAGGCCTCTCTCTCTCTGCTTGGTTCCAAGAGCTCTTGCAGCTTTGTCCTTTGCTTCTGCCTCTGCTTTCTTCAGCCTCCACAGCCAGCACAAAGGTGAATCTTTCTTGCCTCTGAGAGAGGGCTTCTGGCTCTCAATCTCCCAGAGTGCTCTGTGTCTGGCCCAGAGTACTCCTCTCCAATCTAATTTCAGCTCAACTCTCGACTCATAGCTTCTTCACTCTGAAAAACTTTCTTGACTGACCCATTGAAGCTCTATTTATGCTCGAGAGAGAGGGATTGTGGGATGCAAAAGAGAGGGATTATGGGTTTCTTCCCAGAGTGCTCTTTGGCCCTAAGAACTTCAAGGGAAGTGTGAATTCACAAAGTTACACAGTTAACTTTGTGAATCTCCCATATTTGTGAATTCCAATGAGTAAAGGTATAAACACAAGCATTGTATCTATTAGTTCTACTTAGTACCTTGTTTCAGGTTCTGGCCCAAAACATCTCAACTCTAATGACTTAACAATTTGTAAAGATTCCAACAGTGAATATTGCATAATTATGCCTTTGAAAAGGAGATTTCCCACACAGAGGGTCAAAGCTCATAAACTTCTTTTAGATGGAAGGAATGTGACTAAGTGTCTTTTACAGGTCTTAAATTTGAAGATTCTAATTAGTGGAAGATCCAGCTATAGAAAAAAAAAAAGAGGAATACAATGATTTCATCAAATATTGTTTAACTAATAAAATATATAAATCTTTGATTCTCTTGGTCTTGCAAATGTAAGCATAAACAAATGTACATGGTAAAGTAAAAGCATACTACTCTTTCAGCTAATTTAATATTGTGAAGTTGTGAATTATAGCTCTCTTGCATGAACCCCATATATTATATATCACCAAGAAATTGTAATGATAAGGAAATATAAAAAGATTAGGTCTGTCCAGTTCAGAACTACATGGAGGTCAAAGACAGGTGGAGTCTGAGACAGTAGTCATATTATAGAAGCTAATAGAACTGCAGGTAATTCAGAAGTAGTGAAGGCAAAGCAACAATTCTGGTAACTGGTATAGAAGTTATTGCTGGTGAAGAGAGAAGGAAAACCCCCTCAAATTTCCACAAATACAAACAGATTAGAAGCCACTCAGTGCTCTGAACATATTAAAAGCATTTTTTTTTCTTTTGCACCTCTGAACCCTCCCAAGATATCTTGGGATTTACTGTCTAGATTTCTTTCTTAAAGAGCATATCTCAAACTAACATCAATATGATTTCATTGGTCACCCATAGGTCCCAGGCCAAGCTCCATTTGGTGAAGTTTGGGTCCTGATTGACTCAGATCAAATGTAAACAGCAATGATTTCTGCTTTGGCCAGAAACCCTGAGAGTCTTGCCTTCACAGATTTATTTATTTAAAACTGAGATTTTTTTTTTTTTTTGGAGGGGGACTAAGTAGAAGGGGAGATTCTTTGTCTCAGTGGCTGCCTAGTCTTTTTTTTTAATATTTTATTTTATTTTATAATAACTTTATATTGACAGAATCCATGCCAGGGTAATTTTTTTTTTACAACATTATCCCTTGCACTCGTTTCTGTTCCGATTTTTCCCCTTTCTCCCTCCATCCCCTCCCCTAGATGGCAAGCAGTCCTATATATGTTAGATATGTTACAGTATATCCTAGATACAATATATGTTTGCAGAACCGAACACTTCTCTTGTTGCACAGAGAGAATTGGATTCAGAAGGTAAAAATAACCCGGGAAAAAAAAACAAAAATGCAAATAGTTCACATTTATTTCCCAGTGTTCTTTCTTTGGATGTGGCTGCTTCTGTCCATCATTTATCAATTGAAACTGAGTTAGGTCTCTCTGTCAAAGAAATCCACATCCATCAGAATACATCCTCATACAATATCGTTGTCGAAGTGTATAATGATCTCCTGGTTCTGCTCATTTCACTTAGCATCAGTTCCTGTAAGTCTCGCAAGCCTCTCTGTATTCATCCTGCTGGTCATTTCTTACAGAACAATAATATTCCATAACATTCATATACCATAATTTACCCAGCCATTCTCTAATTGATGGGCTTCCCAATTTCCAGTTTCTAGCCAAATGGCTGCCTAGTCTTAATTACTGATTGGGTGTAGTCTCAGTCAAACTGAGACCTGTTAAGACCTTAGTTTAAAAAGACCAAGTTCTCTAGTCTTGTTGATCTATGTCTTATCACTGGACTCAGATGGCTCTGAAGGGGGAAGCAAGGAAGAAATCTTGCACAGCCCTTCCTCATTTAAATCCAAATAATTTGCACATCATGGTCCTCTTTTTGAAGACGAAAGAAGAAAGAACAGCAACAAATTCTGGTGTTATAAACCAGCACTGGCTTATAAGCACAGGTACGCAATTACCTGAAGTCAATTTCCAGGAATGTTTTGATCAAAATCCAGAACTTCCAAATAAAAGGAAAAAATCAAGCAGCCAGGAAGAAATATATGTAATATACATATAATTAACAAGGAACCAGCCTTAGTAGCACCCAAAACTTGAAATTAGGCATCTGAAAGAGAGAAAAAATTCGCAACATTATTTCAAATCCAGGAAAGGTTAAAAAGTAAATGTGTGTGTGTGTGTGTGTGTGTGTGTGTGTGTGTGTAAATTTCTATTAAACTATTAGAAAAAGGGAGAACTAGAATAGGCCTCATATTGAATGTGTCACATAAACTGAGCTTGAACAGAGCTAAGGATTCTGAGAAGCAGAAATGAGGAGGGAAAGATTCCCATATAGTTCCAAAGGCAAGTTAGGACTAAAAGTGAGGGAGAGAGTATGGATAGCAAGTAGAGTGAGTAAATCTAATGTGGAAAAATGTCCTGAGAGATAGATTGTTCAAGAGGCACCGAGGAGTGTTAGGTCTGGAGTCAGGAAGTCCTGAGTTAAGACCTGGCCTCTGATATTTGCTGTGTGATCTTGGGCAGATCACTTAATCTCTATTTGTTAAATCCACAAAAACTGGGAATGAACCACAGGCATACTTTCTCTTAACTCTCTTCATGACCACTTTTACATTTTCATAAAAATCATCCAGCTAGTCAGGATAACTTGGGATATTTTCCAAAATTAGTAGAATCTTGAAAGAAATGACATTATCATTATGAACATTCTTGGAAATTTGAATTTTTGTAATAAACCATTGTTCAAAATGTATACGGGTTCTCCAGGTTGGAGATAATAGAGGACTGAAACTCTAAAAAGGTATACTTGAATCAGACAGCAGAGCACTTAAAGCTAATTACCTATTCCATGTGAGATAATGGCTCTATAGACATATATTTAGATGAGATGATGATGTGATGGCTCTCCTCATCATTGGTGCTTGCTGAATGTGTGGAGGTGAGGTAATCGTAGGCAAGGATTGGAGGGCTGAAGGCTGAGGGAGAGAAGTCAAGGTCACTCAATTGCAGGATGAGGAGGAGAGAGAATCCAGGCTGTGGACTCTAGAGTCCAGGATCATCTTTGGCAAGTCACATGGCAGCTTATCTGCCTTCTTCATTTCTCCCCCTGAAGACCAACGACTTTGATTGATCCTGACTCTGACTGATCCTAAGGCCCTCCAGAGAATTATCCCAGACACTATAGGGATTAGTGAAATAATGTACACATAATGCTATCTTGCTGATTCTTTTAATGCTCTGGAATTATCTGAGTGATACACAGAAAAGATTTTAATTTGTAAATCCCAGATGCATTTCATCCAAGCAGAAGAGCGACTCAATTTTTTTCTAAACTTAATCCCGGCATAGTTTTTTTTTTTTTTTCTCTTCCCTGTAAATACAATTTTGAGAAGTCATTCTCTGATAAAATAGACTGCTTTTGTCTACATTTAAGAATTTCTCCAGCAAATAGGAACCTTCATCTAATATTCCTTAACAGGTACTCTGGGTACTTCTTTGTTGCTTAAATATCTGCACTAGCAGTGTCTCTTGACACTTACACATTATGAAATCCTGCATGATTTTTAAATCATGCAAACCAAATGCTGCTGGCTGTAAAAATCTGTTTTGCTTTAGGACACTTTACCTTTAAATCTTCAAAGAGACTTAGAGCTTGGCTTGAATTGTCTTTAAGCTTAAAGAAATATTCTTCTAAGTCTGAGCTATATATACTGTTAATAGTTATCTCCATCTCTAGAATAACATCTTCTCTTTATTTTGACAGATAAATTGATTTCATGCAAACACTGCCTTTTGCTTGCTCTTCCATGTGGGCAAAAAGATCCTTCACCATGGTGTTTACAATCAACACTGCAAGACTACATTCAAGTGATATCAATGACAGCTTTTTGTCTGCTTTATATTTTCTAATTACTTTCATTTTAATTTCCAAGTTTCTAGATTTATGTTTATGAGATGTTTTACTTTTCTCCTCAAGAGCCAGCCATAGTGAAATTATTGAACATAAAGAAACACAGTGTCACCCACTGTCTACAAACATGCAGAAACTAACTTAGAATTTTTTTTTCAGTTTCTCACTGTCCACATAATACAGTCTTATCATATAGTGTCTGTTTTGTTTAAGAAGTTTTCACAATTTGGGGGGGGGGAATGTGGATATCTTTGAGAATTCTTTATAGAAAGTTGCATTTTTAAAATATGAATTTATATAAAGTGAGAACTATTTGTACAATTATTTTCAAGGAAATAGAAATAGACAAATGTCTAATAAAAATATTTCTGGGTTACCTTTAGATATAATATAATAATTCCTAATAACATATTCAGAATTTATATATGTGTGTATATATATATATATGTATATATATACATATGTACATATATATATATATATATATATATGTCATGGTTATATATAACACTGCTCTAAGGTCAATCTATAAGCCAACTTTTTATTTAGAAGCAATTTTTTTCTTTTGTTTCAGTCATAATGGGAATATATTAAGGTTAAAAAAAATTTACTCTTCTTTTATAATGTCCATTTTTGTCATCAGATAAGAATCTTATAGTTAGAATACTATTGGCTAAGTGAGTTTATCCACAGCCTAAAATTGTGCTTCTGAGGACTTTGCTGACTTTTCAACTATTCTTCCACTCCCATTGCACATGTTGAAGGTGAGCATACCAGACAACGGGCAATTTTGTATTTTACTTTGTTTCGAAACCTTTTCAACAAATTCATCACCAAGTAACCAGTTTTCCCATGCTGAGCTTCTCTACAGTTAATTAGGGTAGTCCTCACAAAACTGATTCGATTTTTTCCAGAATTGCATTTACAGCATGGTGAAACCTGCCAGGAAGTGTGATTTTCTAGTAAATTTGAATCACCCCAATGACAGAATGAAACATTAAATAAGACTTTGTAAGGAACACTATTTCAACTAATGCACCTAAGATCATGTTAGTGTTACATTCTATTACAATAATGACCTTTTTTAAGCCCAGGGACAATATAGAAGCCCTTGATAGTCCTTGAGGTTTATGAATTTTTGGCTTAAAGGAGGTTATTTTTGACACAAATGCGTTAATTCAGTCACAATCATTCCAAGCACCTACTTACTGAACATTCTAACATTTAAACAGAGGTTGGGCTCTCTGCTTAACTTTTCATTTATCTTTCTCTCTAGTTAACCCTGGGGCTCTTTGCAGTTAAGGCTGAAGTCAGTTTACTGGCAATGTTTATGTGACAAAACACTATATTATATTACAGTAGATGTGAATAGTAAGCACCTGAAGGGGACATTGGGAAAAGAGCCAATCTTTTATCTATATATCCCTTTGATATGATCTTTTGTTCTGAGCTGTCCATTAGAGATAGTGACACTCCTCGATGTATCCTTCTCTGTGCATTTCTGAGTTCTCTTTGATCCTCAGATAAGTGGTGAAATGCTGGGCTAAATGAATTTATTTAATTTAATATGTAAACCCTTCATTCATTTGGTTTTATTGCTCTGGTTAAAGCAAGACTGAAGTTCAGGAATTTATAGGAAATTAATACAAACAGATATTTATTATTATGTGGGACAGCAATCAGACAAAAAAAAAAGCAACATATATATGCTTGCAGCAGAGTGTGTGTAAGTGTGTGTAAGTGTGTGTGTGTGTGTGTGTGTGTGTGTGTGTGTGTACAGGCAGAGATGCAATAACTTGCAAGAGACCCTTCCAGCACAAGGAGAAGAAAGAGATTAGGGAGAAAACATAACTCAAAGTTGAGGTTTAGGTAGCAGAATTTTACATATTAACAGTACAAGAATTGTGGGGTTGATCATATTCCTTATAACTGATTCAATAGTCTTTAAGATATTGTGCAAATTTGACCAGTTGTATTGAAAGATATTTAATATTTTTAATACAAGTTAATTTTATAAACATCATTTTTCTAAGTCCTTTATCATTGAATATTTTTTACAGTTTCCATATTATCTCATTTATTCCCATTATGTTTCCATTTATTTCCATTAATATTTACATTGTAAAGTTATAAGACCGGGATGAACAGAAGTGAAGGGAAGGAGATTGTGTGAGTTCCTGGGTGCTGATCTTCTGATCTGCTTCATTAAATTCAGTGAACCTCTCTTTAAGTCACTAAAGAAAGGCATTGCCAAGATATCAATAGCTAGGTTAATTGGATTCTAGATCTTCCCCAGTCTCTCTCCTTCAGCAGTTCTGTTCATTCCTGAAAAACTGTTCAACATGGCTCCTCTTAAATTCATCCTGTACAACTCTAATTATTTTTGTAGTACCTTTTAAACTTAACATAAGTACACTATTTATTTATTATTATTATTTATACATGAAAATTGCTGCAAAAACTTTACCAAAATCAAGTCAAAATGGACACATAATTTGGGCATAAAGTATGATACCATTAAAAAAATTAGGAGAGCAAAGGGATAATTTGCCTATCAGATCATTGGAGAAGGGAGGAATTTATGAACAAAAAAGAATCAGAGAAAACTATGTAAGGCAAAATGGACAACTTTGATTATATTATATTAAAAGGTTTTTTCACAAACAAAACCAACTGAAACAAAATCTTCGCAGACTGTGTTTCTGATAAAGATCTTCTCCTTTCTAAAATAAAGAACCATGTCAAATTTATAAGAATATAAGTCATTCCCCTTTTGATAAATGATCATAGGAAATTGAAAGACAATTTTCAGATTTCGAAATTAAAACCATCTATAGTTATATGAAAAAATACTCTAAATCACTATTGATTATAGAAATGCAAATTAAAACAACTCAGGTACCAATTCACACCTCACAAATTGGCTAAGATGATAAGAGGGGATATTGGAAAACTGAGATATTAATGCATTGTTGGTGGAGTTGTGAAATGATCCAACCATTTTGGAAAGAAGTCTGGAATTATGTCCAAAGGGCTATCAAGTTGTGCAAAGACTTTGTATGCAAAATAGGCCTAGCAGTATTGCTAGTGGGTCTGTATCCCAAGGAAGTCATAAAGAAGAAAATGATCTACATGTGCAAAAATGTTAGTAGCAGCTCTTTTTGTGGTAACAAAGAATTGGAAAACATATAGATGCCCATCAATTCGGGAATGGCTGAATAAGTTATAGTATATGAAGATAATGGAATATTATAGTTCTATAAAAAAAATGATGAACAAGCTGATTTTAAAAGGCCTGGAAAGATTTACATGATTGATGCTGAGTGAAACAAGCAGAACTAGAAATATATTGTATACAATAACAGCAAGACTGTGTGATGATCAACCAAGAAAGACTTGTTTCTTCTCAGTGGTTGAGTGATCCAAAGCAATCCTAATAGATTTTGGACAGAAAATACCATCTGCATCCAGAAAAAGAACTAAGGAGACCGGATGTAAATCAACACATGCTATGTTCATTTCTTTTTTCTGTTTTTTTTTCCTCTCCCATGGTTTTTCTCTTTTGCTCTGATTCATAAAGCAATGTGTATTAAAAATAAATTTATTTAAAAATACCCTTAACATAAGTAAGCAGTATATGAGTAAATGGGTATGTTTAACAATTGTATTATTAAAAGATTGTGAGATTGTATTTTTTTCAATGTCTAATTACTCCCTGGTCAAAATTAAATGTTTGAGAATCTCATCAACTCTTCAATTATTTAAAATAGTGTTGACATTCTTAGAAGAAAATGGAGCTTTTTATGAACTCTTACTAAAAGTTTGATAAAGCAAGGGTAACTGTAAAATAATGGCCATTTATTGCAAGAACAGAGTGTGGTAGTTGTAATAAAATCAAGAAATCCTTCCCTAGGATGGTGGCATTTTAGAGCCTTAATATCACTTGGGGGAAAAAAAGGAAACAAAAAATTAAAAATAAAAGAGCTGGTCTTTCCACTTTTTAGGTCTTCTATCACCAAAGAGCCAAGCTATTCACAGTTTGGTTTTAGTACTTCTGTATACTTAAAAAAACAGCACTAGCCATACCTAGATTCAGGTACAGAGGCCTAATTGTGGGCCTCTGTAATATCTGAGACACTACATAAATTATCTGTTTTTGAAAGATTCTCTGGCCAGTCTAGGTAGATCAAAGAATTCTACACTATAGTTTTACCCATTTAATGTCTGATTAAATGATGAATGGATAGATGGATAAATTAATGAATATGTGGTTAGAATGAAGGGGGAAAAATAGAACTTAAGCACTAACTATGTCCCAAACATGTTGCTAAAAAAAACTAAACTATATCTTTCCCAGGTTTCTCAGGGGTTTTGACAAGAAGGAATTTTCAGGGCTGCAAAAATAATGCTTTGGAACATCTGGCTGAGAAAAGAACATTTGGAACCACCCTTAAATACTGTCAATTTAAGCTCAATCTAGTTTATCATTCGGGCGTTCTCAAAATTGTAATCAAATAAATCACAGAAAAGAGGTAGTTCTTTATATAGTTCTTTCTGTAATTAAGAAAATAATTTCTACCAGATATTTATTTCTTCAATGAAAAACCAGAAAGGGTAAATGTTATTGACTTTTTGTGACAGACGATTATTCCTTTTATTTATATACTGCTTTAAAGTCTACATAGCACTTTCCTTATGGGATAGAATTGCAACAAGTATTATCTTCTTTTAAAATATTAAGAAAGTGTAATGTATTTAACATCTACTGGTCATCCTGCCATCTAGGGGAGGGGGTGAGGGGAAGGAGGGGAAAAATTGGAACAAAAGGTTCTGCAATTGTCGATGCTGTAAAATTACCCATACATATAACTTGTAAATAAAAAGCTATTAAAATTTAAAAAAATATTAAGAAAGTGAAGTTTTGAAAGCTTGTTACTTGTCCCTGGCCACATGACAAATAAATAGCAAAGCAAAGACTTAGACCCATTTTATCTGGCTCCAAGTACAGAGTTATTGTGCTCAGAAACAATGGTAGTTCTCTTCTTCCCTCCACCATGGGTCCAGACAATTCTAATAGTCCTAGAATCCACTGCATGACCCAGCTCTGAATATGATCAGAGATTTATACTGGAAAGGATCTCAGAAGTAGTCTAAACTTTCACATGAACAAACTGAAGCCCAGAGAAATTGAGACTGGCAATAAGGTCTATGTGGGCATTTGAATCCTAGATATTTTATTTCTAGTCACTATTCTTTCCATTATACTCCATTATCTTCATTATGTTCTACAATAAGAACATGCATTGTTCTCTAGTGATTCACTTTGTAGAAATTCTCATCTTCATCATTGGATCCCTCATTACTCTTTGACCACCTCCTCCCCAATCACCTTGCTGCCCTGGACAAATCATCTTCTTTTGCTTGAGAAGCCTTCATCTTGGGATTCCTATGTGCTGACATGGTATGCCATCTACAAGACCACATTTGAAGAAAGCCAGACCTAACATGATTCCCTTCACTCTTTACTCTTCATCTCTCTACTGGCCATCCACCAGGAGTGCTGCCTGCATATCTGTCACCCCAACCCTCCTCCAGCTACCCATGTGTTTAAAATCATGAACCAAGATCAAATTGAATCTGTTAGCATTACTGGATTAATGGCTTTCCCAATGACTCCACTCATCATCTCACAATTCCTGGAACTTTTCAGTCCAAAGTATTCCTTCTTGCTACTACTCCCTTCTGTGTGTTATCTACCTTCATTGGAATGTTAATTTCTTGAGATAGAGACAGTCTTTGCTTTCATATTTGCATTTCTTGTGTTTAATGAAGGTTTAATACCTATGTAGTCCAGCCTGTTATTCAGAAAGGATATTCTGCAAGATTAAACGACAACTTCTATCTCTTGTAGGGGAATAGATACTTTAAATTTCATTTAAAATTTTTATTAAGGCTTGATTTTTTTCCCTTTCCTTCCTCCTTTTTGTGATAACATGCCTGAACTTCTTGTTTGCACACATCTATCATCTGCTTCATTTTGTAAACTACTGGAGGTTAAGGTACATGTCCTTACACTTACTGTTAGAAGTAGATGATATATCTCATGCAAAGGTGTCTATGTTAATCAATTATAGAGCACTCATAAGGGAATAAAGTATAAGAAGATTGTAAAGGGAGGCATGAACCAGCTTATGGTAAGTTTTATAAGAGAATATTTTATATATTTGAACCTGCAGGCAATAAGGAATTAGTAGAGTTTATTTAGCAGGAATATGATAGTCATGTGTTATGGGCCAGAACTCTGAAACAAGGATTCTTCCAAAATATTAAGTCAGTGGAATTGATGATACAATGATTATCTAGTTTAGCACGATGCTTAATAGTTCTCTAAATTCAGTATGATTGATTTAATCTTACAACAAATAATGGTTTCTTAGTAATATGATGATTGGTTTATACTCAGTGTACAGCATAGAAACTGACATAAACTCAGCCAAAAGAGGCAGAGACAGATTCATTTCATCATCCACTTTTGTGGTGGCTGGAGGCTGAAGCAAAAGCCCTCAGACTCAGACTGAGAGCCAAAGAAGACAAGCCGACTGGAGGTGAGAGCTCAAGCTCTCAGAGCTAAGGAGAAAGAGATTCATTTCCATCTTCATCAGCCTTATGGTGGCTGACCTGTCCTGCATTTTCTCCCCTGAAACCAAGTCCTTTCTGAAGGCCATCAGAAAATTAACTGAGCAGCAGGTGAAGGAGACAAAGACTTTTGGACTTTTAACACCTGGCTATTCTTGTGGTGATTATTGAATGGAAAAGAAGGCTGTCCCAGAGATCTTCAGAAAAACAAACAAGAACATTACAATTATGAATCCATTTAGGTGGATCAGTGGATAGATACTGGGCCTGTAGTGAGGAAAACTTGAATTAAAATTTGGCTTCAAATACTCCCTAGCTATATAACCCTGGATAAGTCCCTTAACTATTATTTGCCTAAACCTATTGAAGTAGAAAATGGAAATTTCCAGTATCTTTATTTTTTCTGATCAGAATAAGATTTTTTTTTAATTTATGTATATGTGTATATGTGTTAGTTTTGATATTTACTCTTTTAAGATTTTGATTTTGATTTTTTTCTTATTTCCTCATCTTTCCCATCCCCAACATAGGCATTAATCTGACTTGTAATACATGTACAATTATATTAGACATATTTTCATATTAGTCATGTCATAAAAGATGAATCAGAAGAAAAGAAAACAACCACAGGAAAGAAAAAAATGAAAATAGTATGCTTTGATCTGCATTCAGAATCCAGAGTTCTTTTTTCTGAGTGTTGATAACATGGATCTTTTGGAATTCTTAGATTATTTTGTTGTTGAGAAGAGTAATCTATTAAAGTTGATTACCTCACAATATCGGTGTTATTGTGTGTAATATTATCCTGGTTCTGCTCACTTCACTCAGCATCACTTCATGCAAGTCTTTCCAGCTTTCCCCCCCTGAAATCCTCCTGTTCATCATTTCTTATAGCACAATTGTATTTCATTACATTGATTATATCACAATTTGTTTAGCCATTCTCCATCCCCTTGATTTCCAATTCTTTGCCAGCACAAAGCAAGCTTTCTATATACATGTGTCTTTTTTCATTTTTATGATCTCTTTAGGAGAGATCCACTTCAGTATCTTTGCCAAGAAAGTCCGACGGACAGTATTGCTTGCTCTAGTCCATGGGTCGTGAAGAGTGTGATAGAAGTGAACACAAATGATATGGTCAGACCTACAATGACTAGCTGAGTAAGGATAAATTGGACTGGGTTGATATTTGAGAAAGGGAAAGCAACCACAAAGCTGTGCAATAGTCTGTATGCAAAAAAAAAAAATAGTATATATGCAACATGATGAGGGCTAATACCAGTTGGAGGAAAGCAAGAGTATGTATGAAAGATTAGTAAAATTTGAATCAATAGCACTTAGCTACAGAATGAATATAGGTGTGTGTGTGTGTGTGTGTGTGTGTGTGTGTGTGTGTGTGTGTATGTGAGTTAGGAGTAGTGTATGATGTTTAGTTTGCAACCTAGGTGACTAGAAAGATGATGGTAATATTGACAGGGATAAGTAATTAATAACAGATCTGCACTTTTGTGGAGAAGATAATGAATTCTATTTTGGACTTGTGGAGTTTAAGATACATATGCGACATCTGGTTGAAAATGTAAAATGGTCAATTATAGATGAAAGGCTGGAAGTATAAGTGTGGTGAGAGTTTGATAAATGCATTTAGTATCATATTCAAGGAAACAAAAATTGAACCTGGGGCAGATGATGAGCTCACCAAGAAAAATAGTATACAATATAAATGTGTATAGAAGCTTGCTTTGTGCTGGCAAAGAATTGGAAATCAAGGAGATAGGGAATGGATAAGCAAATAGTAATGAAATACTATTGTGCTATAAGAAATTATATATAGTATATCCAGAAGAGAAGATTAAGGATTGATACTCAGGAATATGATCTGGATGAAGATCTAGGAGAGGAGACTGAAGAGGAGTGCTCAGAAAACCCAGAAGAGGACCAGAAGAGAAAGAAGAGAGGTTAAGGAAGATAAATGTAGAAAAAAGATCATTTTATTTGGTAATTGAGGCAACTGGTAACTTCAGGGACAACAGTTTCAGTTGAATATTGAGCTTGGAAATCAGACAACAGAGAATTTAGAAGACATTGAGAAGAAATCAATTGGAAGCACTAATTTTAATTATTTTCTATAGACTTAAGCAAGGAGAATAATAGCAGCATTAAATGGATCAAAAAAAGTTTTTCTTGTTCACTTATTTATAAGATGGAGTTGGCCCTTTTTGGGGGTGGGTGGAGGAGGTAGAAGGCAGGAAAACAGAAAAGAAGAGATTAAAGATTATGGTGATATTAGGGATGATAAAAGGGAAAATAAAAAGAATCCCTGAAAATAAAAGAAAAACAGCATTAAAAATCCAATGATATAACAATAAGTCTTAGAATAAAATTTAAATGTTGAAATTCTAGATAAATGATTACCTTCAAAAAGAAGAAAATAATCTAAAGCCATTGATTTGGCCCCAGTAAATGCACAGTTGAGTGAAATAAAAGAAAGAACTTTTATATATCAAATTTCAAGATACTGTGGAAGAAAATTGGTGAAAACTATTTGAACTTGAGGGCAAATTGGAAATAGATATGTCATCACTAGCTGAAAGAAACCTGAAATTTAACACACAGAGAAATATTTCAGACATCATACTAAAACACCATAGCTTCTAATTTAAAGAAAATCTACTGTTGACAGAGAGATTTTTTTTTTCACATAGTAAGGAAGATAGAATTTAGCTACATTGATATACAAAAGAGAAACTAGATACATCGTTAAAAAAAAAAAACAGAAATAAATTGTCCTGAAAAGCTAAGATTAATCCTAATTGGAAAATAAACAAACTTTATTTAATTGAGATAATAACTATAAAGCATTCCATTTTATAAAAATTAAGAGCTGAATGAAATCTTTGAAATAAATACAATCACAAGAGAACCCCCTCCCACAAAAAAGTGATCAAATCTGAGCAATTATTGAAATAGACAAATTATGATTAAGAATTTATATTCTGAAAGAGGAAAAGGAGTCTATGTCCCTTCAGAAGGTTGTATCATTTACAATTCAATGAAAAAAACAAAGACAAACTAAAGATACTGGTATTATTTACAATGAAGAGAAAAAATGGGGGTGGGAAGGAATATTCTAGGAATGAAAAAAAAAAGAGGAATGAAGAGGACTTTGCTGTTTTTATAAATATGACTCACAAGAAAAAATTATCCTAGAAGGAAATGAAGGAAGGAGAAGAGGAATATTAATCTCATGATTCTCCCTTTTCTTGGCATCAAACAAAGGCTAGTTTAGAAATTATATGTCTAAGTATAAAATAAAATAGATGACTGAGCTGAAGCAGTGACAGAGAGAGTGAGATTAAAAGAGAGGGTAAAATTACTGGGAAACAGTTATTTAGACAAAGGAGGTTTCAACTATGAATGACTGGTTATCAAGCGAGAGAAGAGAAAGGAAGAAAAAAGAACAGATCTGGTGTGGGGGCAAAATGACAGAGAAGTTGGAGAGACAAGAAATGGAAGCATGAGTGCAAGTGGAGGGAGTGATGGAGGAAGGGGGAAGTAAAGAGAGGGAGAGGGAGAGAGAAAGGGAAAGAGTTATTTTGTATTTGTCAGTTTTTTCTTTGCTTAGGATCATGATTTCAAAACCAATAGAAAATTAGAAATCATTAAGAAAGAGGCAAGTAAACAGCACTATACTTAATGTTATTTTAGATAATGAAACATAGCTTTAAAATATTTGTTCTCTTGCCTATATATTACAATTATTACAGAAAAAGTAAACTGAATGATAGTGAGAATACAAAGTAAATTCCAGACTCTTTTCATACCTTAACAAAACAGAAAGATAAACCAATCTGAAGGTTTGAAATGGCTATCAAAAACAAAACATCCATACGATATGATACTTTTCACAATAAGTGAGTGGCAATTAGAAATAGTATACATTTTTCTTCTTTTCATTTTTCATAAAACTTCAAAAATTGCCCCTGTATTAAGACAAAAGGAACTCAAATGCAGAAAGTGAAAAATATTAAATGAATCCTACATATGTTTCACTAAGGGAAATTGAAGAAATAATTCTAACATAAATGAAAACTAAATTATGTAATATTAAAAACAATGCCTCAAAGAACAAATCATGAGAAGCATAAACTACCTTTTTCATAATACTCAGAATGATATATAATTTCACCAATTTGGGAGTTTCCTCCAAAATGATGCAGATCACAAATGATTTCTTCTATTGTAATGAACCTTATTTATGTACCCCAAAAGATCATCATGAAGATACTATCTAATTAAAAACTGCCTGTACTTTATTCTGACATCATAAGTATACTAGTGAATACATGAATTTTCATAACTTATGAATTTTCTGTTTTTCTCCCTTGCCTTAGATATTAACTATGTTCAGAAAATAAAATCTTTAAAAGCCACTGTGATTCATAACCAAAAAGTAATGTAAATTTATAGATACCCTTCTCTTCTTAAATTATATATATATATATATATATAGTATATAGCATACAGGGGATAACTTGATTTATCCCCTAGTTATTTCTTATTCTCAGGACATGATTATCTTTCTTTTCCTTCTCCTCCTTTTTTCCTATACATTATTTTGATAACTTTTATTCTAGTTCTTTAAAAAAATTATACTTTTAATGTGTTAAAGCATATTTATACTTATCATAAGCCACTCTATTTCCTTCTCAATGATATTTGTTTAGACATGGAATAAAAAAATAAACATCATAGATAATATTAACAATCAAAACAATAAATATCATGAAATTGTATTAATAGTACAGAAAAAGGGCTTTGATAAAATACAGCAATTATATCCCTTAAAATGATAAATAGCAACTATCTAAAACCAAGCACCAGCAGTATTTGTAACAGTGAAACACTAGAAGCCTTTCCAATGAGCTCAATGGATAAAGCCAGACTGTATATCCTTATCTATTATTTGTTACTGTTCTAACAATGCTAAATACAGCAATAAGAAAAATAAATTGAAAGAATAAGTTTAGATAAAGAATAGTAATAGATAATGCAATTTACTTAGAGGATGTCATTCAATGAAAATTAGTCAAAATAATTAGTAGTATCAATAATGTAGCAAGGTATTTACAACATGAGCAAAGTTCATTATTCTGAACCATATATTTCTAAAATGTCTGTAGGAAGTAATGGAATTTTTTAAATTTTTTAATAATAATATATGAAACCTAGTCAGACCAGGTACAATCAGTAATATGTGAAAAGAATATTTATATGTATATTATAAATTAATTCTCATATAAATAAAGGAATACAAATATTTGGGAGTGTACTGTCTGGACTACCTCTATGTAGGAGCTAGGTACCAGCCTGTGTCCTTGATCTTAGGAGAGGAGTGAAGGGGTGGGACCCACATGGATGGTCAAACTTGAAGTCTGTTTATTTCAAGTACTCTCAGCCTTAAATACCCTAGTGCAATCACATCACTACAGCAACTACACATGTGCTAACTCTACTAGGTGTGGGCAAAGTATAGGATGCTAAGCATGCAGAGCCACTTAAGCACCTTGCTATTATTATGTAGATGCCTCTTTGCTGCTAGCATCTCTGCTTCAAGTAGAATACAGGTTATTACACCCCTCCCCACCCCTAACTTCTCAGGAAAGCTGAGATGCCCCTAAGGGGAGATGTGAGCTGAATCAGACATTGTTACCAGGTTCCCTCTGGGCTGAAGGGTCTTATATCCCATCCAGAGTTCCCCCACTATCTATAGCTCCGTAGAGGGAATATTATTTAATGTTGCCAGTGCACAGTGGGAGAAGCCCTGAAGTTGACATAACATGACCCAAGTTTGAAGCTGAGCTCCAAGTTTTCTCCTATATGACTGTGGTAAAGCCACTTAAACTGTTCAGGTCCCATTTTTCTTATCTATACAAGAAAGAAAATGAGATCTCCTCTTTGAATCCTTCAAACTCTTGAGATTATTGATTCTACATTTCTATTCATGGTTTATTTTCAAATTTGTTTTCATTGTTTCAGACCCTCTCCTCAAATTCATTTCTACTTTGAAAATATCCCAAATTAACCTTTCCATTTTAAATTGAGATATTTCCCAGGACATATACATATACAGATACACATAACAAGTCATAGGTCTTTTCCTTATGTAATATAGTGTGACAGCTGGCAGATAATCAAACAAATGCCAGTGATGTATCAGTGATACACCCTTTCCTAACAGGAATCTGGATGGGTAGCAATTACTGAATATTACAGTGTGTTCTTAGTAAAAGCCAAACCCCCTACATAGGGAGCTGTCAAAAAACACATCTGCATAGACAAAGCAGAATTGTGCAGATATGAGATAGTCAAAGTGAAGCACTCTCAGGTATTTTTAAATAAGGTTATCATCTGTACCCTTCATCAAGATTATAGCCTATATCAATCTCTAAAGTTAATCATGTCTTTTTTAAAAAGACAGAAAAATACAAGCCAGGTGAAAATTAATCCTGCTTTTAAAAAGGAAATAATAATACAGTTTAGATGATACCACAGTTAAATGGATTCAGGAATTGTCCAATGTCTGGACCAAAGAATAAACATTAACAATTCAATGTCTTGTAAAAGTAGGATTCTCTTGGAGTAGCCTATGAATTTGAATTTGGTTTAATGCTATTTGACCTTTTATCAATAAAATAGATAAAGCTAGAGATGAAATGCTTATAAAATTTTCTCATAACATGGTGATATGGGGAAAAGTGTGTTAATTAACTTATAAGATGACATAAGCAAGATCCTAATAAAGAACTAAGAATGTTGGACCAAATTAAATAAGATAGTGTTACATCAAAAATCTTACACTTGTTTTTAAGATGAATTGATTTTATAAGTAAAGGTGAGAGGGAATGTCTAGATCAGTTCATTTTTAAAATAAATCAGACTTTTTTGTGAACAAGTTCAAGGAAAATCAATATCAAACTTTGTGGTAATGCATTGAAATGGAAAGGACTGCAGCCTAAATACCAAATACTAGAATTTGAAATCTTCAGCCTTATCAGGGGAACACCTTCATCATTACATTTTTGTTTTGATGTTATTATACAATCTGTACTATGTACTATTTTATTGCAAAATAATTAGGAAATTTTTTTTTAATGGAAAGTGTTAATTTTGCCATACTCTGTCATTATCAAACTACATTTGTAGTAATAGTTTAAATCTGAGTCCTATTTGTCACATTTTATGAGGGAAGTTTAAAAGAAGAAGGCATAGAGGAAGGCAACTAGACTATTTACTGAAGCACCTCAAGATCATGCTATATGAGTATTTATTGAAAGACTTGGGAACATTTATTCTGAAGGAAACAAAGACTTGACTGGAGGTTAATAGATGGCCTTAAAGCTCTGAGTGCTATTGTGTGCAAGAGATTTGATCATATTTGCCTGAAGGTCAGGACACCAAGCAGTGGGTGAAAATATCAAAGGGAGAACGTTTAGGTTTGAAGTAAGACAAAGGCTAATTAGCACTTTCTAAAAGTGGAATGCGCTTCTTTGGGAAAAGAGCAGATTTCCCTTCAGTAAAGGTCTTTAGGGAAAAGCTGGCTGATCCTTTGGTATATTGTGCAGGGAATTCTCATTTAGATATAGAGAAGACTAAATGGCTTCTGCGGTCTATTTGAAATGGAATATCCCATGATTCTGTGATAAACAGTAGGTATGCTCTGTCTCTGGTGTGACCTGAATTGTCTATAACAAGCACATGTTTGAATATTTCCCTATTGACACTTCAAATAGAAATAATTCATTCAGAGGAATAAGACTTGATCAGCATTTAAACGTAGAAAAATCTTTCATCAAAGCAAACTATAACTTAAATATTTTCAGTAGAAACAGAAATTAAAGCATAAATCAAGAATTTTCTCTTTTCTTTCCTTCTTTAGATATTATGTTCAGACGAGTCAAAATCCTACTGTAATTCATAAGCAAAAAGCAATGTGTATTTATAGATACCATTCTTTTGTTAAACTATTTATGCTATAATACTATTTCATAATTTTATACCATAGTACTATAAACATGGTGTTTGTAACAAAGCAGATGGGGACAGAGAAGGAGGAAGGAGCATGGTATGTGATTATCAAAGTCCCTTTTCTTCCAAGGACTGATGGGACAAAGGTTACTGAACTTGCTTTCCCTTCTCTTTTTCTTTTTAAATTTAAATAGAAAAAAAAAGCCTCACTGTGATACCACACAAAGAAAGGATTCAACACAAATCCATGACTCTCCATTTCATATTATTTACTTAAAAAAAATAAGTAATTAATAAAATATCTCATTTTTTTAAAGCTGCCTTTCTTTTCTATGCTACTTTCTGAGTTTTGTTTTAATGATTATGCAACGTTATTTCTTTTCTCCCACTTTCCCTAGCCCATACTAAAGGACACAATTAGACACAGATAATATTTTAGCCAATTTGAGAGGTGTAAGAAAATATTTCAAGTATTTAAATTTGTATTTCTCTTATCAATAATTATTTAGATTAATAATTGCATAATAATTATTTCTCTTTTTTATAAAAATTTTAAAAATTGTCTTAAACTTAAAAATAAAATGAAAAAAGGGGAAAAAATTCATGGAAACAACAGAACAAGTAAGGATTCAAAATAATAAATATACAACACATATTATTCAATATCTTCTTCTGATTTTTCTATCACCACAGTAGCTATCTATAATTGAGTTCTTTCTCTTTTGCTTATTCATTTTTTAAGTTTCTTGGATTATTTCTTGCGTCTTATTTTTGTGCTATAGTTGGGCTCTAATCCTGAGCTCTAGAGTCTCAAACCTCACTTTTTGGTGTACTGTTTTCTGAGCTTTATCTGGGGTCCTGATCGCAGATGCTACATTCTGCCCCTGGCCACGATCAGGGACCCTAGAATCATTTTCACTGCAATTATTCTTGCTTCCCATGATTTCCCCTTTAACTACCAATTTCAGCTCACCCCTCTGCCCTAGAACTAGAGATTATTCTTTTCTGGCAATGCCCATAGCCAACAGGATGCTTAACTCTGCTACTTGATTCACCAGTTTGTGACCTTCCTTGTCAGCCTGGGATTATGTCTGGCCATTGCACCTACATCTATATTGGCAAACGACTCTTCAATTTCCCTTTTTCTGCCTTCCAACTCCCACGCCAACTCTGAAGTGAAAGTTCTTATAACTGAGGCTACAGCCTACACAACTGCCCCCAGGGTCAGTTATTTGCAGATTGGATGATATCTGCTTGGAGGTATCTTTACTTCACTTCAATCTGGGCCAAAGTATTCCACTCACCCACCCAGCACTGGGAGCTTTCCTAAGGTCTCTCAAGTTCTCTTAGGCAGATAGCTGCTTTATCCGGACTTTAAATTATTTCTCCCTCCCAGAGTTCCCTTTAAGGATTTATTTTAATTTCAGAGAAGCAGGTAATTTCCTACCTTATTCCATCATTTGCCAAGAATCCATCTTTTTTTTTTTTTTGGGGGCGGGGGTTAATTATTTTCAAGAATGCTTTAAGAATAGTTAATATTCACACAGTGCTTTAAGGTTTGCCGAGCACTTGACAACTATTGCCTCATTTTATATTTGAAAAAGCCCATAAAGTAGGTGCTATTTTCATATTTATTGTACAAATGAAGAAACTGAAGAGAGTAAGTGTTAAATATAGGGTCATGCAATAATAGTCTGTGGCAGAATATGAACTCAAATCATCTTAATACAAAGTCCATCCCTCTATCTATATGCCACCCAGCTACCACCTAATACAAAACAGAATTCTTGTTAGGTGGGGGATTGTGCTAGATTTCCCTCAGATACTTTTAACTCAAAGGTTTTTTTTTAATTCTTTTTTATCTAAATCTAATATATGCATACATATTTATATAATTATTGTGCTGCCCAAGAAAAATCAAATCAAACCAGTAAAAAAAGAAGCAAAATAAAATGCAAGCAACAACAAAAAGAATGAAAATGCTATGTTGAGAACTACACTCATTTCCCATAGTCCTCTCTTTGGGTGTATATGGCTCTCTTTATCCCTGAGCAATTGGAATTGATTTGAATCATCACATTGTTGAAGAGAGCCATGACCATAATAATCTTTCTTTTGCCATGTATAATGATCTCCTGGTTCTGCTCGTTTCACTTAACATCAGTTCATATAGGTCTCTCCAGGTCTCTCTGAAATCATCCTACTGGTTGTTTCTTACAGAATAATATTCCATAACATTCATACACCATAATTTATTCAGCCATTCTTCAACTGATGAACATCCACTGAATTTCCAGTTTCTTGCCACTGCAAAAAAGGCTGCCACAAATATTTTTGCACATGTGGGTCCCTTTCTCTTCTTTAAGATCTCTTTGGGCTATAAGCACAGTAGTTTCTTTAATTCTTGATGTCCCAATAGGTCTGGTCTTTTTTATCTTTTTCAATACTTCTAAAATAAGCATCCTTATAATGCTTAGGTCTGTCCTTTTCCTTAATATGTAAATGAGTCTAATTTATAAATAATCTAATAATAATTATAAAATCAGGGGCCATAATCAAGTATCCTTTAAACTCTACCTATTCTACAGTGTAGACACATACTATTGAATCTTGGTTCTAGCTAAAGCTTAGTGAATCGTTAAGGACAGAAAATGTTTCAGCTTCACAGTTTTATTTTCTATAATTATAATTTATCAATGAATTTATAATTCTCCTTAGAGCTACAAACTCCCCAAGTAGAATTTCAAGTCATGAAGACAATTGGAGCACTCCTACATTAACTGAATCATTTTTCAGTGGCCCAGTAAGCTATGCAGCATGTTTATTAGGGAATCTAAAACTATAAGCATTAGACACAGCTGTAATGACAATCATCTATCTTATGAGTGACACAGACTATAGTTGCTGAATGTTGCTGTGGGGAAAATGTAATTTTCAATTTTTAAAGTATTTGGGAAGAAACAAGGTGGACATGATTTGTCTTCAAAAATTAATCATCCATATGTAAATGCCTTGTTCTCTTAAAGTGAGTTATTAAAGGAACACAAAGCATATTTGTTTTTAAACTTGAATTTGATACAGATGAAATACTCTACATATTGAGAAAGTTGTATGTGTTTTGAATTTTTAAAGTTTACCTGTTTATGACACTTTTAAATACTTTATATACAAACATGAAAAATAACATTGGTTCAGATTCATGGTTATTAATATTTTCTGGTATTCGGTCTGCCAATGATTGTGAAGGGTTGAAACTTTGAATAGATGCACTTGAATCAGACAACCTAGCACTTAAGGCTAATTACCTACTGGACAATGACTCTATTAGCATATGTTTGGAATTGCTCTTCTCACAATTAATGCTGGCTCAATCTTTGGGGTTAAGAGAATTGTAGGTAAGGATTAGGGGGTGGAGTGAGAAAGGCAAGAGAACTTCACTTTGCGGTAGGACCAGGAGAAGGGAGGTTGGTGGCAAGCTTGTGGCAGTTTGTCTATGTCCTTCACTTCTCCCCCTAAAGACCAAGGATTTTTACCTATCCTGACTCCAGCTGCGCCTAAGGCCTCCAGGGAGCTAGCCCAGACTTTACAAATGACTATAAAGGATAGATCATAGGATGGAATGGTTGACTTTCTTGGTGTTAACTTCAAAGATAAGGGTTTGTACCTCAGACAACCGGATTTTTGCCAAATCCCATGATATACTTATTATCCTTGATGTTACCTAAACAGCTTTTGATCTTATATTGTATATCTTAAACTTATATCTTAAGTTTATATTATTGTTTAGTTTATGTTAATCTTTGTTGTCTATCTAACTTGGACTCTCAATGAAATGAAGCAATTTCTTTAACCTCTGATTCCCTATTTTACTTCTTCTCCTTGTTCTTTCAGTTCTTTCACTTCTTACTTTAAAGATGATATTCCTGTGAGACATAAAATTTAATATTGCCTCTGATTTCTATGGCATTGATTTTATAAGGTAATTAATATTTGTTCTATATTGATATTTTTTAAAAGAATTGTTAGTGTCTCCTTGAGCTAACTCTGCTCATAAGTTAATTTTTTTTTTAGTCTAAATTGGCTTAAAGGTATGGATAGTTCATGCTCCTAGTTATCCTCTCTCCCACCCCATTCTAGAAATTTTCTTGGGAAATTTAAGCTGGGATTCATTTGTTGATTGTAAATAAGTGATTAGTTTTAACTGGATATCCCCTCAACTCTGCCATTTACACACATACACACACACAATATCTTAACATGTGATGTTTAAAAATATTCAACAGGTTTAATTCCTCAGTAGTTTAATTGTTTTTATTAATAATGCCAGTAAAAGGATAGCTATTTAGAAGTATCTCTTTTAGGCCAAAGACAATCATGGCAGTGGGCTCATTGGAAGAGGGATGTTTCTGAGGTTGGAATCAAATCTGATTGGCTAACAAGTAGAGAGAAAGAGAATTAATGAGGGACTGAACCTATTCAAATTACCTTTGACCAAGTCATTTAATTCTGTTATTCCCAACCCTGAGCAATGTATTCAAAGAATGTATTCCCACCCAAACCTGAGTAGAGAACTATGACTTTCCCACCTGGAAAGGGTCTGAGGAAGAAAATTAATCTAGTCTCATTCTCAGTAATGTCCTTTAAGAGACTGAATTTTTAAAATCAGTACTTTAGAAAAAAGTGAACAACTTTGGATCTTCCCAAATAATTGTTTATTGACAATCATTTCCTCTCAAAAGACAGTTTTTCAGTCCTTGTATGTTAATGTAAAACTAGGACCCACCAAGTCATCAAGGGTACATTTAATCCTGTAGTCCTGATTTAGGTGGTCTTGAATTTCTAACCAAGATTAATAAAGGGAATTGAAACCCCTAAAGCAACATTCTATAATTGTCACAGAGGGTTATAACTAGTCACTTTTAAAAACCAATTCAAATTCCCTTCCCCCTGTTGCAACCAGTTCAAAGACTTCTGTTTTTTTTTTTTTCCTTTAAAATATCATTTATTTAATTCCTTGGTGCCAAATATGCAAATATTGATAGGCTGATAGTTACTAGGCCCTAGTTTTGGTAAATGTTTCTATGTTCTTTATCTTTCACTATTCTCCATGAGAAATCCATTATCAGTCATGAAATCTGACGCATAGGTTGCAGCAGATATTCAGGGTTTAATGGTTTTGTCTTTTTTTAGTAAATTGAATTTAATCTTAAAAAATAATTTATTTATTTTTTTAAAGTTATACACATACTTTTAAATATATTTACATATAATTCATATTGGGAGAGGAAAATCAGAACAAAAGGGAATAACCATGAGAAAAATAAAAGTGATGCACAATCAAGTCTCCATAGTTCTTTTTCTGCATGTGGATGCCTTTTTTGCATCCTAAATTTAGAGGACATGTCTTGTATCACTAAATCAAATTTATCATAATTGATCACACAACCTTGTGGTCGCTGAGTACAATGTCTTCCTGGTTCTGCTTGTTTCACTCAGTATCAGTCAATATAAATCTTTCCAGGCTTTTCTAAAATCAGCTTGTTCATTATTTTTTATAGAACAAAATAATTTTCCGTTGCTGTCATAAACCATGACTGATTCAGCCATTCCTCAACTAATCAGCATCCACTAATTTTCCAATTTTTTGATACTACAAAATTGCTACAAACATTTTTGCACATGTGATTCCTTTCCCTTCTTTTATGATTTCTTTGTCAAAAGGCCCAGAAGTGATATTGCTGGATCAAAGGGTATGCATAGTTTGATAGGCTTTGGGTCATAGATCCAGATTCATCTCCAGATGTTTCAATCACTTCACAACTTTATCAATAATGCATTAATGTCCCAGTTTTCCTGTGTCCCTTCAAATATTTATCATTACCTTTTCCTATCATCTTAGCCAATTTAATAAGTGTGAGATGGTATTTGAGAGTAGTTTCAATTTGCATTTCTCTAATCAATAGTGAGTTAGAGCATTTTTTAATACCACTATAAGTGTCTTTAATTTCTTCATCTGAACGTTGTCTTATTATCTTTAGACCTTTTACCAATTAGAAAATGACTGGTATTCTTATAAATCTGATTCAATTCTCTATATATTTTATAAATGAAGCTTTTATCAGAAACACTATTTCTCAGCTTTCTACTTCCCTTCTAATCTTGGCAGCATTTTTTTTTTGTTTGTGTAAAATCTTTTTTTATTTAATATAATCAAAATTGTCTATTTTGCATTTTATGTTGTTCTCTACTTCCTGTTTAGTCATAAATTTCTCCCTTCTTCAAAGATCTGATAGGAAAACTATCCCTTGTTCTAATTTGCTTATAATATCATCCTTTACACCTAAATCATGTATATATTTGGACCTTATTTTGGTATGAGATGTGATATGTGGGTCTATACCAAATTTCTGACATGCCATTTCCCAGTGTTCCAAGCAATTTTTGTCAAATGATGAATTTATATCATCTTCTGTTTTTGAATTATAAAATATCTGTATCACCTGGGGTTTACTGGGGTTGCCAGAGGGAAATATTTTAATAACAGCTATATATGACTCACTATAAATAAATTCTTATCTTGCAAAGAACAAAATGCTTGTTTCCCAATATTAGCATTTTAGAATTTCATTTTCAAAAACTCTTTGATATCATCCCCCACTTTCTGCTGTCCTTCAGTTCTTTATAATTAGATATCTCTCCACAACTATTTCCCAAAGATTAAAAAACATGCAGTCCTAATCAGGATACCCATAGAGTATGGGGAAAATAACAGTGAGTAATATTTTTAGCCCTAATTTGGCATAGAGAAACATGCTGATATACAAACAAGGAAGAAAAGGTAACGGGAGTGGGTTAACTTGAATCTCACTTTCATCTGAATTAAGCACAGAGTGAAGAACACACACACACACACACACACACACACACTAATAACTATCATGACCTTAGATTAAAAAAAGGCAAAAATGCATTTGATTATAGAGTTAAACAGGAAAATTTCACTTTGCTGAAAGGCATCACAGACAATAAGGTAATATGAATACCAAACATATACCAAATAGTATAGCATTCATATATTTAAAGCTGGACTTAAATGAAGTACCATACTATAAATTAGTGAGTTATATCATTAATTTAAATTATATTGTGTTAAGATATATTTTATGTAATATTGAAATTATAAAATCATATTACACCCATTTTTAAATTAATGAAATATCATGAATAAATTTGTAATATAGCACCTTAATGGGGAAAGAGATATAGAGGGAGGGAGAGAAGAAGAAGAAGAAGAAGAAGAAGAAGAAGAAGAAGAAGAAGAAGAAGAAGAAGAAGAAGAAGAAGAAAAGAAGAAGAAGAAGAAGAAGAAGAGAAGAAGAAGAAGAAGCCTCTTTATTAAGGACATAAATATAATTTTGCAATAGTTGCCTATTGTAATCTCCAGTCTACTTTATATTATATTACATTATATTAATTCTATTCTATTCTATTATATAATGGGACTAAGGAGGTGATGACATATTTCTCAGATGTGCATATCACCTTCACAAAAATAGGATATAAAGCTATACATACCAAAGCACAAAATTAGAAATATAAAATACATTTTTATTATTCATAATGGATAATAATTTTATTCAAAACAAGGCCAGTGAAGGAAAAATTAAAGTTAATTAGAAACAGTAATCATAAAGAATGAGTGGGTTAAGGGACAAATATTAACAATAATAGATAATTCCATTAAAGACAATGACAATAATGAGAAAACATGCATAATATTTTGGGATGAAGCCAAAGTAATCCTTAGTGAAAATTTTATATCTCCAAAAACTTTCACCAATAAATGTAGAACAAATCACATATTTGGACATGCAAGGACTTCTCCCTCTCAAAGTACCCTATTAAATAGCTAAATGGAAATAGTGAAAGTCATTTACAACAATTTTACAATATTTACAAAAATTATAAAAATTACATTTACAACAAACTCTAGCACAATTTCAAAGAACAATTACTTCCATATATAGAAGTTCTTTGGTTTAAAAAAAGAGAGAAAAGAAAGTGAATGTTCCTACTAAATTATTTATATTTGTATTTATATATTTATGTTTGCATTTATTAAGTTATATTCCTACTGTGTTATATGTATTTATATTAACCATAATCTTAATATTTAAATCAGGTAGAGTCAAAACAGAAAAATCCCACCACAACTATTAACCGATATCCTTAATGAGCATTAATTTGACATTTTGAAAAATTCACTTGAACAAAGAGTTTACAACTTTGTATTATAAAAATGTGCACTATTATCAGGTTGGATTTATACCAACAATGAAAGGTTCATTAAATATTTGGAAAACTAGCAATATAATTAATCAAATTAATTACAAAACCAATAAAAATCTTTGATTTTTATTTTTTGTTAACAATTCTTGAGTGCAAAGGAATTAGCCAGAAAAACATGTGATGGGGACAAACTTTCCCAAAAGACTATTGATAAAATAAGGATGCTCATTTTCAACATAGCTATTTGATATAGTGCTACAAATATTAGATATAACTAAAAGATTTTTAAAAATCAAAGTTATTAATATAGGCAAAGAGAAAAGCAAAATTATTACTTTTGCAGATGATATAGTATACTTAGAGAATCAATAAAAATCAATTGAATAAATTAGCAAAGTTGTGAGATATAAAGTAAACCACATAAATCATCATTATTTCTGCATATATCTACAAAATTTAGGTAGGAAGGAATAGAAAAAAATCCCATTTAAAAATATTTCACAATGTGCACATAGAAGTAGTGTTTTTTTTTTACATGTATGCAGATTAAAATAAAAAAAGAAATGTTAATAGCTCATTGGTAGGTCCAGCCAATAAAATAAACTGGCAATATCAATTAAAGCTACATTACTTATTTATTGATATACCAGTAAAACTATAAAAGGTGTTTTTATAGAACTAGAAAAAAATAACATTTTATCGAGGAAAAAATATAAAGAATCTCAAGGGAAATGAGGTCGACAGCTAGGAGAAAGGAAGGCAGATCTCAAATAATAAAGAAGTCATCTTCAAAATTATTTATTATTTATTAAAGAACAGAAAAAGTGGTCAGTGAAGTAGATTAGTTACAGAACATATAGAACTATATGACCATCATAGTTCAGTGTTTAATAAACCTCTAAACCCAGGTACCTGGGAAAGAACTCACTATTGAAGAAAAATTGCTGGGAAAACTGGACAGCAATCTGACAGATAAAGTATAGCACAAGCTATAAACCACTATGTCATACCACAAACTAAGATAAACACCAAATTGTTTATTTGGAATTGTACATTATACATAATTATACATTATGTATTATATATAAAGAATAATAGAAACAAATTAGACAGATACATTTTAGAAGACCAAGGAAAAAATTATCTTTAGAGCTACTGTAAGTGGTTAATTTCATGACTAAAGGACAAAGAGAATCATTGGCAATAATGGTTAATTTTCATTATATAAAAGTATTTTTTTCCCCAAACATCAACATAGCAGCAAAATTAGAAGGCAAGTATGTAGTTGTATGTGGGTATATATGTATGTATGTATCAATAGATAGATGGATACATATCTATATATATACAGACATACCCATATGTATTTGTAGCAATGTTTTCTGATAATCTCACATTCAAGAAATATGAAATGGATGAAAACTTAGAAGAATATGATCTAGTTCTCAAATAATAAATGTTCTATGGTGGTCTATGGATGTGAAATGTTCTATAAATATTCTTACAATGAGTTATTGATGAAATTTGACTTCATAGTGGTCCTTTCCTCCCTGATTATGACTCTGAATGCCTACCTTTCCTCTCTGAATTAAGGACAGATATTTAAGCCAAAGCCAGTGCTATCTTTCTTCCTAAACTCCTTCTTACACCTTCTGGTTTTCCTCTGGACCTCTTTTTCTAACTTTAGAGGTAGAAGGAGAGGATACTTTGTTATCATATTCTTTTATTCATCTTTGGTCAGGTATAATAAAGAACTTGCCTTGAGAAAATTCAGGTTCAATACATGTCCTTAGGTTAATCCTTTTACTCTTAAGTACCTTAATATCTTCATGTCTTCATAAAGTGAGAATATTAAACCTGATGACTGCTATAGTCCCTTTCACTTCTGGAATTCCATAATTTTCTTTCATTTGAAGATGATCATCAAAAACACATTTCTTTTCGTACGGCCATAGTTTTTTGTTGTTGTTTATCTAGGCACAATTTGACCGTTCACTATAATCCCCCCAATTAGTTTCTTCTTTTCTTTTAGCATTTAAATCAATTAAGTAAAATCTAATTACTAGAGGCAAACCTGTCATGTCACAGGCTTAAATAATGCTTCATTACTTTTTCATTATATGGTTCTAATTGTTCTAAATTGATGTTTTGCATAATGAGTAGAAGAATAAATGTTCCTCTAATTTAATTATTTTAATGAATAATTGCAATAAGTTTATATTTTGTCATTTTAATCAGTTTATGTTTTATAGTAGTTTTACAAGAATAATTTGTCTCTTAAATGTAACTTTCCTGAAAATATGTGTTTCTAATTGCTGTTTCAAAGTGAAGTTCACTCTGCAAAGATGATAATTTCATTCAACAGGTTTTTTTCTTGTTTTGTCTTTCTTCACAGTAGGAGAATTGTGTACAGAAAGACATCAGTGAAACCCAGCAATTTCTGAAAATCCCAAAGCAATAGAACAAATTAATTCCTTGGGGAGAAAATTGTAATTGTTCTGTAATATTTGAGACTTTTAAATATTCCTTAAGAAGCATGAGGCAGAGCTTCTTCATATCAGATTTAGAGATTCTAGCATCTTTAGGATGGGTTTTAGGAGGGTGAGGGTTCTTTGCCCTCCTAGAGTCTTATCCTCTCATTTTGCAGGTAAGGAAATGGAGACCCAGAAATGGATAAATGGGTTGATCAAGACCACATAGGTAGTAAATGGCAGAGATAAGATTCCAATTTGGATTATCATACAACAAAGAAAGCACTATTTTTTCTGTTTTTCTAAGAATTGTTCATCACAGATTATTTAATAGTGAATTGATTTACTTTGTAGGATAGGTATCAAGCCTAGAATAAACTGAAATTCTTCGATTTACTTATCGTACTTCAATTGAGTTCCTTCCCAACACCAAAATCTACTGAAATTGACTCTCTTAAGACATTTCCCCCCAAAAGCAATGATTCTCTAAACTGTCTTATATCTATCCATAATACCAGTTGCCTCCTTTTTTACTTAAATGCAATAGCTGAATATTATTTCTGTAGGCCACTTTTGGGGGGTCATTTTCCAGCCATGTCTAATTCTTTGTGATGTTTTTAGTTTAGTTTTTGTAACGTATATTTTTGGGGGAGAGGGTGAGAAATACTAGAATGGTTTGCTGTTTTATTCTCTACCTCATTTTACAAATGAGGAAACTGAGATAAATAGGATTAAGTTATTTACATGGGTCCTATAGCTTGTACTTGTCTGAGGCTACATTTGAACTCACCAAGATAAGTCTTCCTGACTCCAGACTGGGGCCTCTTTTCACCATGTTACTAGTGGCAGGATTATAGCACAATTATTCAGAACACATTTTAGCTCTTTTTTATCATTTTTATAGGTATGCTGGATTTTTCTAGTTAAAATGATAATTTTGGGAGGATTAAAAAGCATTAATTTCAGAGAGTTTCACTTGGGAAATTAGCTGCTAACAATCATTAGTTGTATCCCTTATGTCTGACAAGCAGAAGCCTATTATAAAACTTGAAATCTACATGGATAAGAGAAGAATGCTTAAATTTTCCTCACAAAAAAGTACAGTAAGCAACTTCTTATACATCTTCCCCAAACAAACACACATGAACTGCAATTAAGAATAGGCTTTGTAGTCCAAATCTTTGCAGTTTCTTACCTGTGATTGTCATTGTTCCTTTTCCTAGTAAATTAAAAATAATGAAATTTTAAATGCTTTAATATGGAAAAAGGGCAGCTCAGTGGCATAATAGATAGAGTGACAGGCTTAAAGTCAGGAAAGCTTATCTGAGTTCAAATCTGGCTTCAGACATGTACTAGTTGTATGACCCTGGGCAAGTCACTTAACTCTATTTCCTCATCTTTAAAATAATCTGGGGACCTGGGGAAGAAAATGACAAACTCTTTTCTAAGAAAACCCAAATGGAATTATAAAGGATCAGACATGATCAAAACAATTGAATAACAAACACAAACAAAAATGGATAAAATATACCAAAAACTTGTCTAGAAGGAAAGAGCAATGTGAAGTCCAGGTTAGCACCCTGGATGGCTTAGAATCAGCTGGAGTCAGGATAAGCAAAAGTCCTTGGTCTTTATTCTTGTTCTTTAGGGGGAGAAGTGAAAGGGATGGACACAAGCTCTCCTCAACTTCCCTTCTCTTCATCCACCACTAAAGTGACTCTGACTTGTCTTACTCCACCCCCTAATCCCACCTAATATTATCTGTATACACCAAAAGATGGAGTCAGCACCGAATAGTGGGCCATTTTTCAAACATATGCTAATAGAGTATTGGCCAATAGTTAATTAGTCTTAAGTACGCCGTTGTCTGATTCCAGTGCACCTATTCAGAGTTTCAGCCCTTTACAATGCAAAATTACTCTTATACCACTGAATGAAGAACAACATACTTCTAGCAAGGAAAGTTTCCCCATTCTCTGGAGTATGGATTTTAGAAGGGGCTGAGGAAAAAAGGGGCTATTGATGTAACCAATCAGTTCAGCCTAATAAACTTGGAAAATTGATGAGATAACAAATGCTAAAATAAAAAAAGGGAAGAATAAAATAGAATAAATATTTACATAGTACCTACTATGTGCTAGGTTCTATGGGAGATAAATGTTTCTTTAAAAAAAATAAGACTACTATGATATAATTACAACTGAAGATATCATAGGTTGCAAAGTTGGTATTATCAAGTTCCCTGCTTTAGTTATTATCATTATGCTGCTGATTTTCAGATCAATCTATTTCTGAATTCCAGTCTCACATCAACAACTTCCTAAGGACCATATCAAAGTGGTTGTCCCAAAGATGTCTCAAATTCAGTGCATATAAAACAGAACTTCTAATTTTCCTTTTCTTCAGGCAATCTAAAACTTCCTATTTTCTCTTCAAAATTTCCCAGGGTCAGTTAAGGTTAATACCATGATTTTGGTCACCCAAATTTGTCAAATAGGTGTTATGTTTAACTCCTCAACCCATCTTCAAATCTATCTTCATTCTAATCAATCAATTAAGACAATTAATTGTTAAGGAACAATACTGCTACAATGACTTTTTCTAAAAAGTAAATCTGACAATATCAAAATCCATTTCCTACTTAATAAGTCATAGTGTTTTCTGGATCAAATAGAAACTCCTTTAATTGTTATTTACAGGTCTTAATAGCCCATACTCTTCTTGACTTTCATTCTCCTAACGTGTTTTTTTGTTTTGTTTTGTTTTGTTTTGTTTTTTAATATCCTATATGGTTCATTAAGACTGGCACTCCTTATGCAATATTCCATCTTCCATCTCTTCGTTTTTGTAGAGTCTATTCTCTATACTTCTTGAGATCAGTGTTTTTAAGTCTCAACTCCAATGCAACCTTTTTGTAAAGAACTCTTTCTAGATTTCACTCAGCTGCTAATTCAAGAGATATTAAAAACTTCTCATATAAGTTGAACTAGTAGCAAGTAGTAAGAGAACAGAGCTTTGAAAAGCCTGAAGATCCTGAAGGTTCAAATCCTGGTTCTGTCACAGGCTAACAGTTTGTTGTTTGACAAGTAATTATCCCTCTCTTTCTCTTGTTTTTTCTTGTCAAGAAAATGAATTTCAAAAAAGAATCTTCACAGTTTCCATTTTAGTTGTAAATCAAAAGTAAGAACCACTCTTCAAATATCATAGTTTTATACAGCAATGTATTTTTTCTTTGAAATAGAATTGTCTAACAATCAGTGAAATGTTGAATTTTCTGAAAATCTCATACTACCAGAATAAATTAACCATTTTAATAATTAACAATGTAATAATTAATAATAATTTAATAATTAATAATTCCCATGGAAAAGTCTTTATTATTCTGCAACGTTAGAAACCTTCAAATGAACAAGAACAATCTGTGACCTTTGGATTCTTCCATTAGCACTACATATCTGAGAATCTTGAAATAGCACATTCTCCAAATGATGGAAACTAAGGGTCACATAAAGAGGTAGGTCAGTGATGTATGATGGACACAAATAGACTTTAGTATATTATAAATATTGAATTGGCCTTAGATAGTTACATAATTAAAATTATCAAAGAGATATAAGAACAGAAAAAAGAGTTGGTCAATCATGTGATAAGAGGGAGAGATGATATTTGTGCAATCTATGCTGCATTCATCCAGAAAATACTATGATAGCAGGAGAAAGTCTATAATTAGGTGAATGCCCTTCAGGGGATTTAAGAGAAAATGGGAACAAGCTTCAGAGATAGTCTCATACTGGTAGATCAATTGTATTCTGGGGTCTTGGAGGACAATCAAAAGTGATAAGATCGTGAATCAAATGAAACATTGAAGAAAGATTACTTAAAAGATAAATAGGACAGGTTTGGGGCAACAAAACAGCAATCCATTTTCTGCTTCACTTCTCTCATTCTCCTTGTTCACAAAGACCTAAAAAAAAGCATCTTTGCCCTAGTATTTTATCTTTCTAACATTTCCAATGAAAATCAAGTCAGCAAATCCCGTTAAGAAGACATACTTGGCTAGGATATCATTTTAAAGTGACCAGCTTTATAACATGGCCACTAGGAATACAATTTTTAAAGTGAGTGCTGGGGAAATTAGGGAGAGAAGCCAAAATGACAGTGCAAAATGGGCATTTTTTCCCTTAGCTTTTTCAACATTCCATCTAACCAACTTAAAAATAGCATCAAATTGAATTCTAAGCAGCACAATCAACAAAAAGTTAGAGTGAATCATTTTTCCAGTCCAAGATGGATTAAAGCATAAGGAGAGGCCTGTGACTACTGGTTTGGGGGTAGTAACAGCAGTAGAGGTATTAGCATCACTCAGCACCCAAGGGCAGAAGGGGATAGAGTAAACTGGTTAGAAGGATATTTCAGAGGATCTTTTTAGCAGTACTAGACAGAAGACTAAGTGTCATTTGGCAACTCCTTTACCCATTACCCTAAACCTGGATTATAATTTTAGGGTTTAGAGGAATTGTGGTAATGATGGAGAAAGGTAAGTTCCAGAGTACAGACCAGGCGAATAGTGACCACACATCCCTCCTGATCATACCACATTAAAAACACTGAAAACTTAAAGACACTTAAAATTAACTGTGAAAAGAGCAGAGCAAAAATGTCTGAAACTCTGGTGAGACATTCTCTTACTGTAGAGACTAACAGAGCGCAATTCTACTAAAAACTTCAAAATAAAGAATTAGATTGGAAAATAAGCAGTAGCAGTAGCAGCAGCAGTAGTGACAACAAAAACTGAAGACGAAAAGTTTCTGTGATGATGGAAGCTCAACACACAAATTCAGGAGAAGATGACATGAAAACATCTACAAAATCTCAAAGGAAAAAAAAAATAGTACCAAACTCAACAAAAATGCTTAGAGGAACTAAAGCAAGAGATGTTTTTTAAAAGTTAAAAAAATAAAAAAAAAATAAGATAGATGAAAAATTGGGGAAAGAAATGACAAGTACAAGAAAAGAGAATTAACATATTGGTAAAAGAGACACAAAAATACTAAAACAAACTTTTAAAAATCAGAATTGACCAAATTGCAAGAAAAGTACAAAAACCTCATTAAAGAATTTTTTTAAAAAATTAAAATTGGCTAAGTAGAAGCTAAAGACTCTATGACAAATCAAGAAATTATAAAATGAATTCAAAAAATGAAAAAAAGTAAAAATGCAATAATCAATAATTTCTTTTAAATTTTTTTTGATAAATTACCTTTTTTATATTCAAAATACATAGAAAGATGATTTTCACCATTCATTTGAATTCACTTGCAAAACCTTGTATTCCTAATTTTTCCCCCTTTCTTCTCCCCCCTCCTTCTCCTAGAAAGCTAATAATTCAATATAGGTTTAAGGTGCAATTCTTCTAAATATATTTCCATGATATAATCAATAATTTCACTGAAGATAAAGACTTAAATGATACAAAATACCAAAAAAATTTGCATGAAGATAAACGTTTTTAGGGGGAAATGGATGTATTTAAATTCTTACTTATTAATTAAATGGAAAAAGATAAGATTAATGAATTAGATTTGGGGGGAAAATACCTAGAAAGACAACAGATTAAAAATCCCCAATTAAACATCCACATAGAAATCCATCCCCAATTAAGCACAAAAATATAAATCCTAAAATATCAAAGGAGAGATTAACAAAAATAAAGATAAAAAACTATTGAACTGATAAATAAATTGAGGATAAGCCATTGGTTAATTGATTTTAAATAAGAAAGATGAAAACAAATTATCAGTATCAATAATTAAAAGGGTGAATGCACAAACAACACAAATAAAATTAAAGCAATTATTTGCAACTATTTTGTCCCATTATATAGCAAATGAAACTGACAAACTAAATGAAATGGAGAAATGTTTGCAGAAATATATAAATTACTTCGGTGCACAAAAGAGAAAATAGAATTCTTAAATAGCTATTTTTCAGAGAAAAAAATTAACAAGCCACAAACTAGCTCCCTAAGAAAAAAAGTCTCAGGGTTATAGGGATTTACAATTCTATCAACTATTTAAAGAAAAAAAATTAGTTTCTAAATATCCTTCTGTACTTCACCTTTTCCTATACCACCTTTTTTGTCTCTTTCCTATTAATCTATATGTCTTGTCCCATTGCCATAAATCTACATATCCTACTATACCTCTACTTATCTTGTTCCCTCTCCCCTTATTTCTTTATAGATTTTTGAGGGTGGTACCCTTCATGATACACACACACACACACACACACACACACACACACACATAGTATTCTCCATTTAACTCATTCCGGATGCAAATTTTCAGAACAACTAGTTCTCCACTTTCCAATATCTATGTGTCCATGCTTCCCCTTCAATTCGTTCATGTAGCATAATTATTATTTGCATCTTTTCCTAGATGTTTTTGATTTTTAGCATTGATTTACTGTGCTTTACTGTCTTTAGGGCTAGAAAACAGGAGTAAAAAGTAGTCAAGTCTTTGCTCCCAGAAAAAAGATCAGGGAATCAACTCCTGATTCAACATGAGGAATAATTGCAGAAAATAACCTAACTGGGATTTCTCAGATTCCTTGAAATGCCACATTTATAAATAGTGCTCCCCTGTTGAAAAAAGGGTTGAAGGTCAGTCAATCTTCAAGAATACACAGAAAATCAGTTAAGACAATTCTAAAGCCCTGATAGATAAAGAGCTAACCTATTGGGGCAAGTCCTTGACAGCCATAAAAGTTGGAGTTGTAGAGACTCTTCTTAAACTAGAATTTGACAAATATTACTTAACATGATGCCAACAAAATGTACAAGTGCTGAAGAAAGATACTATAAAACAATAAGCCAAATAACATCCTATGAAGGGATATTCAGATACATATACATGTGCATATATGTATATATGTGTGTTTTTGTATAGCATGCAAATATATAAATTAATGAATTTATGTATGTAAATGTGCATCACTGTCCAAAAATCCTTTCTCAAACCTTGCTCTGAGACTAGCTCTCTCTCCACTACATAGGACATTTAATAGTTTTAAGAAATCAAGCTGTTCCAAGTGAGTTCATTAAAACATAGTATATACATATATGCATATATAAACATATGTGTGTATGTATTTGCACATAAATCTATATGCTGTATATCTATATCTATCAGTTGCTATATCTTAGGCTTTCCTGGCATATAAAGGACGAGGACTTGTAGAAAAAAAATTGAAATAATTCACTAGGTCAGGTAAATAGCATGTGCACAGATTGAGAAGTTGGACTCTGAAAACAAAATAGTCTGGCTACAGCAACAGTATCCTTTTTGTAATGAATCAAGGACAATCGTTGGACTCACATGCTATTATGAAGAAAGACACAAAAGTATAGCAGACTGAAGTATAAAGACAAGGAAAGTGGAGATTTCAATTTCTATTTCACTGACCCTTTCCAGGATATTGTCTATTAAATCTTCTCCCAACCTAAAGACAACATATAATGTTAGGATGTCCCAGAGAGCAGGGCAAAGAATTAAAGTGACTTCAGAATCTAGATTTTGTAAACTATTATTTTTAATAAAAAATTGGCAATTCAAATATGAGAAAATTATTTTAATTTCAGTTTAATCTGCATAAAGAGCAATTTTCTAGTAAATGAATGAAATGGCTGTAAGTCATTTCACAGATATTACTCACACATCAAATATAATATTTTAGCATTTTAATTTGCCATTGTTTTATTGTGTTAATGTTGATATTTTATCTTATTATAAATTGAACATTAATAAGCACAACTAGGGATGAATGGATGTTAAAAATCTTTTAAATATTCTATGTAGTGGATAGAGAGCTGCCCTCAGATACAGGAAAGCATAGTTTCAAGTCCAGTTCTGGCACATCTTGGCTATATAACCTGGGCAAGCCAATTGCTTTCTTATTGTGCTTAAGCAACTGTCTCTACAGTTAAACTATCTCCTCTCCATCAAAAACATCACTTTTTATGTTCAAGTTAATATCAAGTTGATGTTAATTTCAAATAGATGGTTAATTGTAGTGGAATCTTCACATTAAAAAAATAGATCTATGATTTCATTCATCTATGGAACTCCCTGTGAGGAAACTCTTTATACCAATTAGGCACATTGTGGTAATTTATATCCTTAGAGAATTGCCCAGGAGGACTGAGAGTTTAAGTGACTTCCCTAGGTTTCACATATCCATCACATAATCCAAATGTGCTATAATGTTGAATTGAAATAAAATCATGCTGACTTCAAAACTATCTACTCTTCTATGCTTTTTATCTCTGTTCTTTTCTCTTTACCTCCTTTTCTCCCCCCTTGTATATAAATAGGAATCAGATAAATATATTGTAAACTTTATAACTAATATTTTTCTATTTATGCCTTTAATTATAAAATGTCAAATAATTTCCTCTTCTGAATTCATTAAAGATGATTTATATTTTTCTTCATTTTTACCCATCTTATCTGGTTTCATTAAAGTTGATTTCCTAAAATATCTTTGGAGTTGCACAGATGATCAAAAATACAGATAGCTAAGGAAAAGATAGGGATTAAAAAGCCATTTTGAGTGGAATTCTGTGTTTATTTAAGTTAGTTGGTCTTGATTTTTGAGTTTTATTTTCCATCAAATGACTAAAAATCTTTAATTTGTATTGCTCTCCATCTGATCAGAAAGATTTGAATATTGTTATAATTTTCAGTTTCTTTTGATAATTTCAAATGATTCTGATTTTTTAAAAAACTTTTCCTTAGAAGGACAGATTTTTTTGTTTGCTTGCTTTTTCTGTGCAGATTCAAATCTCTTTTTAGAAGGGCAAGTTACCACCACCAACATACTATTCTAGTGATATAGGACCTGGGTTTTCCAGAACAAAGGCTTAAATTCTATTGCAGTTTTGTCTTATTTTAGTTGCAGATATAAGAAGAAAAAAACAAATACCAATAATGCAATGCTCCTAAAGTTCTAGGCCAAGATAATATAGAAACAAGTGGAGAAATTTTAGGTAACTATATAGAAATCCCTCTTTTGGGATGTATTTGTGTAAGTCTGGGCTAGCTCTCTGAAGGTCCTCCAAATGGTCCTTGGTTTCAGTAGAATAATCACCATGACAATAGTCAGGAATGAAGTCCAAAGTCTTTATTATCTCCTTCACAGTCTGTCTCCTTCCCCTGAGGCTGGGCTAGCTTTCTGGGGAACCGTTAGATGGGCCTTGGTCTTAGTGAAGAAGTGAAGGAGGATAGGCCAGCTACCATGAGGGTCTCTGTCTTCCAGGCTCTTCAAGTCCTTCTCTAAGTCTGACTCTGATCTCTTAAATACTCTATTACAATTAAATTCATTCATCATACTGAGTATAATCCAATCATTATGTCATTAAGGAACCATTATTTGTTATAAGATTAAATCAATCCTACTGAACTAGAGAACTATTAATCACAATTCTAAACTAGATAACCATTATATTATTAATTCCACTGAGTTAACACCTTGTTGTAAGAATCCTTGCCTCAAGTATATTTCTCCAGAGTTCTGGCCCATTACATATTTGTTTTAATTACATAAGCTTAAGTAAAATTATAGACTCATAAATGGAATACCAAATTCAGTTATCTCTCCTTGGAAAATTTCAAAAATTTTTATTTAATCCTTTTTTTATACTTCAAAATTTTATAAAATGTACTGATCTTTTAAGTGAAAGATTTTTGTTTCAAACAGGATTGTTTACAATTATATCTCTATACTGAGCAATTAATAGGAGCTCAATAAATGCTTTTATGGGTTTGCTATATACATGTACAAATATTTATATATGCACATAGTATGTATATATACATTCATAAACACACATGAATCTATCATGGGTATGCATATATATTTTTGTCTTGTGTTAAGCATATACCGCATGTACTCTGTACATATGCAATATATTACATATATAATCAGTCAACAATCATTTGTTAAAAGTCTACTATTTACTCAGTGTTTCATATACAACTACAAAGAATAAAACAATCCTTGTTCCCTAGAAATTTACATTTCACACAGAAGACCACGAGCCCATGTAGAAGCATATAGAGAAGCAATAAAAAGAGAAGAAATACAAGGCTATTAGGGAGTTAAGACATGAGCAGTTGGTGATCTCAGAAAAGATTTTGTTTAGAATTTGGTGCTTGAACTGAATGTGGAAGAAGGTGATTCTATGAAATGCAGGTGAAGAGGTGCATTTGTCTGTTGCACTGTGCCTAAGTTCTGGGCATGGGCACATAGCCAGAAGTGGAATGCCTTGTGTGAAAAAAAGAAAGATGGATGATTGGCAGATTCTAACAGAGATGGAGTGGAATGATACACAGTGTCAGAAAAAATAAGTAGGGATCAGATTGTTGTAGACTTTAAAAAGTAAACAAGAATTTCCATTTGATCTTGGAGATCATTGGGATCCACTGAGGTTTGGGCATAGTAGTGACATGCTAAGATTATGTTTAAGGAAATTTTTAAAATGAATCTTTTAATAGAAGATATATGGGAAAGGAGAGAAGGTATTAGAAACAAGGGGACAAATTAGAAGATTATGTCAATAATCTAGGTGAGAGTTTATAAAAAATTTCAACCAAGCTGGAATCTGAGCCTTTAGATACAAGTAGTCAGATGCATTAAATGCTATGGATGTAGAAACAGAAAATTTGGGGAATAGGCTGGACATTTTAATTGGGTGAGAATGAGAAAAAAAAAAGGATAACAATGAAACTCTATATGTTGAAAGATAGAATGAGGACAACTTGAGAAAAATACAGAAATTTAGAAAGATGAATTGTAAGGGTAAAATATAATGAATTGTTGTTCTTGTTTTGGTATATTGAGTTTGATATGTTACCAAAATATCAATTACTTACTCAGCTTTTCACATAATGCTCCTATGCTGCTCCTTCTAACTGCCTCTTGAACCTACCAACACTCCCCATATCTAAATCATCTTCATAGTATGAAACTTACATATAACTGCATCCATCTCTTCCATCTACTTTCTACTTGTAGATTTTACAGCAATTACCAAATCAGCAAACACTGTACTTCCTTGAAAGGAATGTCAAAATGACAAGGAATTATTCTATGATTCTACTGATGACTTCCTTGACCCAAATTATGCTTCCTATACATCACTTCCAAATAGGTGTTGTTTTCACCTACTGGAATATAAAAATCTTGAGTTCAAAGATTATTGATGGTATAGTTTCAACCTGTTTGGAATCAATTTTAATTAATATTATAAGTTTAGTAGACATTTCATATAGTATCCCAGAAATATATACATATTCTAAATATATGAAAAATTAATTTCTCTTATATGAGAAAAAACATCACTTTGATTCAATTTAAAAACCCATGATCAAATTTTAAAGTTACAATAAAGTGGCCAAGAGATTACACAATGACAGGGCCAGAAATAAATGTTTGCATAATAACATAAAGGCAAAGATTCCACGTTTAACTTCAAAAGTCACTTGTTATCATAAGAAAAGTACATAAATAGGCCTTATGCTTGACTTGTGAGGTTTGATCATTTACATGTCCCAATCTATTCCACAAAAAAAAAAAAAAAAAAAAAAAAAAAATGATGTTCTCAAAAGTTTTGTAGAAGTCTAGGTAAATTACATTCATAGCCTTTCCCCAAAGTAACAATCCAACAATAGCATCAAAAAAGGAAATGAGGTTTGTGAGGATGAGCCATTCTTGATGAAATGCTATTAGTTCTTTGATATCACCACTTCTGTTATATATCTTCACTAATGATTACTTTTGTAAGTTCCTAAGTTTTATGAAGAATCAAAGTCAAGGTACTGATGTACCCTTTGTAAACTGTATTTTCTCCATTTCTTTTTTTTTTTTTAGATGATGTATTTCATTCCAATTCTTTTATATGAGTTAATCTTGGTATTATTCAATAGCTTACTATATTTCACTATATGTTGTTGAATTTCCCATTATATTATTTGCTTCCACATGGCATGCTAGGATGCATATTCCATAATTTATTTGCACATAGCATGCTAGAATGAATATTGTTGCTCAAAATTTGTCTTTAGGAGAGGAATCAATTTTGTATGACTTAAAATATTATGAAATATATCTTATTAAGATTGAATTTTCTTTCTTCCCCTTATTCTCTTCATTCCCGTTATGTTCTGAGATGTTATTTATGAGCAAGTTCTTTCAAAGTAGATGTCCTAATAACATGACCCCCCCACACCCCCATGAATCAGATAGGCAAATAAGGTTAAAAAAATTTATCTGAGTTATTTTCTCCTCATAATTAATGAAGACAACCATTTCTTTTTGGATTACCTGTATAAAAACCAGCCCACCAGATTTAGTATTTTGACCAGAGTGTACAGAGTTTGCCAGATGAGGAAATTACCTCTCACCAATGCAAGGCCTGAGTTTATGTTTCATAAGTTACTTAATTTCTTAATGCTCTAGGCAACTTAGCATTGATTAGAAGGAGTTTTCTCATCTGACAACTAAGGTGAGAAGAACAAATCTGGTGGGCTGGTTTTTATATAGCCTGCAAGCTAAGAATTTTATTTCTTCTTTATATACAATCAAACTTCATTTAAGTATATAAAAAACATTTAAACAATCCTTAGTTTACAGATTATATAAAAACAGTGGGTACCACATACATATTTAACACATATTGACTGAATATAAGTATGTAGATATGTGTGTGTGTGTGTGTGTGTGTGTGTGTATACAGAGAGAGAGACATAATGTATATATAAATGTCCTCAGATACAAAGAAAATATCTTATGTGATGTATTTTGTATGCACAAATCTACAGAAACTATGAGGAAAAAAAAAACACGCATTGAGAAGGTCCAAAGAATGTTGGATGTATCCCCTGAAGAGGATTTATGCAAAGAAATAAGTACAAGTTTGCCCACTACTGAATTTGTCATTTGTGGGATTACCTATATCCCTATTTTGAAAGACAATTGATCCATAAAGATAATGAAATATGTGTGTGTGTTCATGTGTGTGTATGTGTGTGTGTCCAAACATGCAATGATATAATTGTACAGTTACAATACTACTTGTTAAAGAGACTTTAAGAATACCATACCTGTAGGAGAATTGTTCCTGCATCAAGTGGTTTCCCATTTCCTTTGCTTCTAAGAATTCTTTGCTGCCTCATTTCACCCAAGTAGACTCATGTAACCTGGCCAAAAAAAAGAGACCCACTTATCTACTTTTCTCATGGTAACAAGTGATATTTGAGGTTGAAGCTGGATGCTTTGCCTTTATGCTATTATGCAAACATTTATTTCTGACCCTGTCACTGTGTAATTTGTTTCACTTTCTCTTGGCCACTTATTGTAACTGTAGAATTTGATCATGGGTTTTGAAATTGAATCAAAATGGTGTGTTTTTCTCATATAAGAGAAATGCATTTTTCATATATCTAGAAATAAAGGTGTTGTTACAAGGCTTAGGAAAGAAAATTATTTTAAAAAAGAAGAAACATTTAATGTTATTAGTGCTGGAACAAAATCTTAGTGTCATTCAGAAACAGTGAAAGCATTAATGGGAAGCACAGAATTATATTGATGCTTCTTTCCTCTTGCTCTCTTCAGAGGCCGGCTTTCTCTGAATTTGATTTCTATTGACTTAGGAAATGCTATGAATATGATCAAAATTACAATTTCCCCATGAAAATGGTGTTTTCTGTACTTGTCTTTACATTGCTGATATAATATTTGAAATGAGCATTGCTCAGTATTTTCATTATTTTTTAATAGCTTAAGGAACCAGAAGTAGCTTCATTTCCAAGGGGGGAAAAAGGTTAACACAGGCCCTGAAAAAAATCTGGTATCAACTAGTCATTACATTTTAAGTGTGAGAGAGGGCCAACATGACAGTCTTCAGCTAAGATGCGTATAGAAATATTGCAAGGAGGAAAGCATTGCTTCTTGAATACATAACTAGTTTGCTCACAGACTGGGAGAATGAGACCTAGTAGAAGTCTAAAGTGGTTTGGTTGTGCTTTACAAGGGATGCTATTTATAAATAACATTCTTCTCTTGGGGGTCAGTAGGCAAATGGAAGATTTATCTCTTAGAAGCAGATTTTAGTCAGGAAAGATAGGCAAAGAGCTAGGTACCTAACCTTTTGTGCATGGATGTTTGCTGTTTCCAATTATGGAGACACTGGTACTGAGGAATGAAGGGATTCTGTAGCTTTTCTGGAGTTTCAAAAATGTTTACCAGAGGCTAATGTCCTTGACCTCTAGCTGCTGCTTGCTGATCCACAGCTTCTCTGTTACAGGAAAGACAGGACATCTGCTGGAAAGCATCGTGACTTTTGTTCTGTGGTCCAGGGCCTGTCATCTTACACAGCAAGAAAGCTCAGGGTGCCAAAAGACCATGACAACCTTCTCAAATTTTAGGGTCTCAGTGATCATGTGATTATCTTCTAGAGAAAGAGGCTTAATAGAAGGAAATAATCAACATAAACATAGCAGAAAAGATAAAATAGACAGGAACAGATTATCTCTGTTTCTTAGGAAATATGGACCAAAAATATTTACATCAATTATCCCATGTATTAAGGGTTTTTTTTTTTCCTAATGCCCAAACCCATATTGGAACTTTGATAAAAGTGGCATAATGGAACAAAGGAAAAGATGGAGTCCCATTTTTGCTTCTTTGTGTTTTACTTCGGGAATGTCACTGAACTCCTCAGCACTTCAGTTTCCTTATCTGTAAAATGAGAGGATTAGATCACATAGTTTCTAAGGAACAGATTATCTCTGTTTCTTAGGAAATATGGACCAAAATATTTACATCAATTATCCCATGTATTAAGGGTTTTTTTTTCCTAATGCCCAAACCCATATTGGAACTTTGATAAAAGTGGCATAATGGAACAAAGGAAAAGATGGAGTCCCATCTTTGCTTCTTTGTGTTTTACTTCAGGAATGTCACTGAACTCCTCAGCACCTCAGTTTCCTTATCTGTAAAATAAGAGGATTAGATCACATAGTTTCTAAATTTCTTTTTAACTTTGTATAATCCTATACTTATGATGAACCCTATATCAACCTTTATCAAAAAGATAAGTACCAAAGATATTTTGTTTTTATGTTTCATTATAATTAAAGTAGTATCATGATAATTTCATATAAACATGATAATCACAATAATCATGATAAGATTAATATCATGATATCTGTTTATAAACTTCTTAGAAAAGATACTACTGGGAACAGAGATAAGATGGCATTGAGTAGACAGGTCTTTATCTGAGCTCTTTCTGGCGTCCCTCAGATCAGCACCAGATCAAGCCTCTGAAGTGATTTTTGGAGTGACAGAACCCACAAATATTTGGAGTGTAACAATTTTCAACAGAAAATATTTTGAGAAATTTCAGAAAAGGTTTGTTTCAGTCAGGCAGGGAGGGAAGAGAGGGAAGCAGGTGTTGCTGAGCATAAATGCAGTGCAGGGACCCAGAGCAATGTGGCTTTTGCATGCAGGGGAATCTACTGGGAAGCTCTTAGCCATTGGCTACTCTGTCCTGGTTCAGAAGTCAGTGGATCAGCAGATTAGCTGCCAGGCATCCAACACAACTATAAAGGGCAAATAGTGAGCCTCTGAACCTCAGAATAACATTGCATTTGACAATGCCCTTCAAGTACCTGAAGTAAATCAGCAGCAATGGTTCAAGGAAGTGAAAAACCACTGTCCACTGTAGAAGAATCTCCTCTTTGTCCTAAGAGCAGCCCTCAAACTCTAAAAAATGAAGAAAAGATCAAAAAGAACTCTGACTGTAGTTAGCTTTTATGAAACAAAGAAGAACAGACCTTAAACTCTGCGTACATTAAAGGCAAATCCTCTTCAGATGAAGCCCCAAAAGGTGATATGAATTGATCCCTATATCACAAAATTCTATTAGAAGAATTCAAAAAAAAAATCTTAAAAGAATTAAAAGAAAGATGGAGTAACAAAATGAGAATTTTGCAGGAGAGTTTGGAAAAGAAAACACAGAAATTATCTGAAGAAAACTCCTAGAAAATAGATTTAGTGAAATGGAAAAATCATATGACTCCTTACAAAATAGACTTGACAAAATGAAAAAAAACAAACAAACATATAACTCCTTGTAAAATAGATTTGAAAAAGAAACCAACTCCTTGAAAAACAGAATTTCTGTAATGGAAAAAAAAATACATTGAACGAAACATCTCATTTAAAAGTTCAATTAGCCAAATGCAAAAGGAGAAAAAAAAAAAAAAAACTAACTGCAGAAAATAATTCACTAAAAATTAGAATTGAACAAATGCAAATGAATGACTCAATGAGAATCCATGAATCAGTCAAATAAAACCAAAAAAAAAAAATAGAAGAAAATGTAAAATAACTCATTGAAAAAAAAAAAAAAACTGACCTGGGAAATAGATCCAGGAAAGAAAACCTAAGAATTATTGGACTATCTGAAATCCATGATGACAAAAAGAGCCTAGATGTCATGTCTCAGGAAATCAGCAAGGAAAACTGCCCTGATGTCTTAAAACCAGAGGATAAAATAGCCATTGAAAGAATACACTGATCACCTCCTAAAAGAGACCCCAAAATGAAAACACCAAGAAATATCATAGCTAAATTTCAGAATTATGAGATCAAGGAAAAAATATTGCAAGCAGCCAGAAGGAAATAATTCAAATATTAAAGAGCCACAGGACCTACCAGATTCTACTTTAAAGATAAAAAGAAGATTCTGAAAGGCAAAGGAACTTGGTTTGCATCCAAGAATCAACCATCCAGCAAAATTAAGCATTATCTTTCAGGGGGAAAAAAATGGACATTCAATGAAACAGGTGAGTTTCATTTATTTCTGATGTAAAGACCAGAGCTGAACAAATAATGTCTTCTTCAAATGCAGAACTCAAGAGAAGCATAAAAAGGTAAAAAGGAAAGAAAAAAAAAAAAAACCTATATTTTTTAAAGCTAAAAAGCTTATATCCTTGTGTGGGAAGATGGCATGCTTAACTCTTGAGAACTGAATTTTTGTTAAGGGAATATTTAGAGGATCCAGGTATAATTTAATTTTTTAGTAATGATATAAAAAAAAAATCCTAGAGGTTGAAAGGGGATTGTACTGGAAGAGAAAAAAAGAGGTAAAATGGAATAAATTACATCTCATGAAGAGGCAAAAAGACTTATTGGTATTAGGGAAAGAAGGGAGGGGAATGATCATTGTGTCTATCTTATTCTCATCAGATTTAGCTCAAAGAGATAATATCAGACATATTTGGCTTCACAGAGAAACTTTTCTCATTTTATAGGAAAACAAGAGGAGAAAGGGGGATGCCACTAGTGGGAGAATAGAAATAAAACAGAAAATGAAAGCAAAGAGGAAACACTGTAAAAATGAAGAGTTGTTTGAGGGAGGTGGTGCTCAGAATCAAAATATTTGGGAGGAGGAAAGGGGGAGAGGAAAGAGAATAATATAATGGGGAAAATAAGATGGCAAGAAATACCGAATTAGTCATTTTAACTCTTAATGTTAATGGGATGAACTCTCCCATAAAATGGAAGCAGTTAGCAGACTAGGTTAAAAGCTGGAGACCTACAATATGTTATTTAGAAGAAACACATTTAACACAGAGTGATACATATAAAGTAACGACAAAAGGCTGGAATAGAATTTATTATGCTTCAGCTAAAAAAAAAAAAAAAAAAAAAGAAGAGATATTGATCCTGATCTCAGATCAAATGAAATAAAAAATAGATCTAATTAAAATAGACTTTACATATATTCACCAAGTGATATAGCATCCAAATTCCTAGAGGAGAAGTTAAGAGAGCTGTAAGAATTAGAAGACAAAACTATACTAGTGAAAGATCTCAAACTTGTTCTTTCAAAACTGTTGAGGGCCATAACTCTGAAAAGGTGTTCTTAAATCTAGGTCAGCATGGTGCTTAAAGTTAAGCACCTACTCAGTGTTAGATAATGGTTCTCAAAGATGATATAATGGTTGCACATGCTCAGTGTGCTGTAGTGATATAATCATACTGAGGTATTTAAGGGCATCTCAGACACAGAAGACTCTCAGCCCCAGCACAGAGGACTGGCTGTCAGTCACAGATACAAGAGAAGATGCCAGACTCCAGATTCCAGATTCAGGACTCTATCTTTGACCAGCCTTGTTATGGCCCTGTTGCCTCCTTCACTCCCTTACTAAAACCAAGGACTTGGGCTGATCCCAAGTCCTCCAGAGAGCTAGTCCAGACATTACACAAAACTAGATAAATCAAACCACAAAATTAATAAGAATAAAGTTTAAGGAGGCAAATATAATTTTAGAAAAGTTAGGATTGACAAACCTTTGGACAAAATTGAATAGAGATAGAAGGTAATATACTTTTTCCCTGGCAATACATAGTACTTATACTAATCATGTAGTATGGCAAAAAAAAAAAAGTCTATTTTAAGATAAATGTAAATTTTTATGGTATCTTATTCAAGTCTTCTTGGGATTTTTGAAGACTTCATAAATTAACTTCTAATTTCTATTCCACTGCGATAATTTCAGTATTTAATTTTGTTAGTGATTGACATGAAGGTAGGTATTTTTATAGCCTTAATCCTATCATCTAGCATTTAGCTGTAAATATTCTAGAAGACAGTTAAAACAATATTTTTAAGAAATAATATTAGAAGTTATTTTTTTTCTTTCTTTGAGAGACAAAAAGAAAAAAAGTCAATAATGTTAATATAAGTTTTCCCTTCATAATAGTTCAAACTAATGCCAGTCTTCCTCTCCCTTTTTTAATAGGGAGGCTTCTGTAGTTAGAAGAAATTTCCTTAATAGTAGCATTTGCTTTTAGTGATTGAATTACATCTCCTGGGAGTAGTCAGAATGGGATTCAATAAAGGGAAATTGGAATGGGTTTCCTTCCCATAGATGTTTTGCTAAGAAAGCAAAATCAGAGCAAAATAGGTATGAACAGTAACATAGTAGACAATTTCTCTAATAGAGGGTTTTAGCTAAGGTAATTGGATTAAAATATATACTGATACCCTAAAAGGGGACAAGAGGCATCTATATTCTGTAGAATAAAATAACAAGTCTTCTGATGTGATTTAAAACTTATCACATGTTGAGTTAGATTATGCTACCACATTGGGTGAGACAACTATCCACTGTGGATCCCCCATCCCATACCAATATAGTTTACATTATTTTTTCCCAGATTTGAGATTTTATTGGTATAGGGGATCAAGTCATCAGACTAGTAATATCTAGTCTCATTGACATGGCTTCCTGATCTCTTGTGGACATACAGATTTCTGACCCAGATGGAGGCATTCAAATTTAATAGCTATTTTAAAACTCTGTCAAATCAAATAAGTTTCGTATTTGCTGTACCTCACACAAAGCATTACACCTACATCTTTTTTTGTTTGTTTGTTTGTTTGTTTTTGCTGAGGAAATTGGGGTTAAGTGACTTGCCCAGAGTCACACAGCCAGGAAGTGTTAAGTGTCTGAGACGACATTTGAACTCAGGTCCTACTGACTTGAGGGCTGGTGCTATCCACTGCACCACCTAGCTGCTCCCATCTTTGTGTTTTTGAAGAAAATTATACTCTAAAGCTGGAATGTATTCCATCCATATTCCCCTGTGAATTTCTAATTTAATTCAAAACTTATCTCAAGGGTAATCTCCTTTAATGTCTTTGCTTATCCCATCAGATGCTAGTTTCTACTGAAAAGAACCTTGTATCTAATTTGTATATATTTCACTTTTACTTGTGTCCAGTTTGTTTCTCTTATAATTGTTAACTATTTGGAGGCAATGATTTTTTTTTTTCTGTGCATTCCATTCCCAGATGTTTAGTTTTGTAAATACTTGTCAATTAATTTTTAGAAATCCATTTAAATAAGTTGTCTAAGTACTACCTCTCTTCTTCATCCTATTTTCCCCCTTTTCATTCTCTTTTTCTATTTCTTTCCTGTCTCTTTTTTTATTCATTTTCCCATCATCCAGTCATTCAAATATAGTAACAACTGGTTCTAACAACAATGGTCATATTTTAAAGCACCACATCACTTCCAAATTAGAAGAAAACTTATAGTCTGTGTAGTCCTATTCATGCCCTAACAATAATCCTTTACTATATCCTGATAAATTGTCATCTAGCCTTTTTTGAAAATTTCCAGTGATCGAGAACTCAGTATATCCTGAATTGATAAATTATGTTTTTTATGCCTTAAGTTTTAGGGATTTTCCTTTACATTAAGCTTCAATTTGTTTCTTGTCTTCAGCTTTGAGTCTGTTCATGATAGCTTTCATTTATTTTAAAGACATATACTATACTTTTCCAACCCATGCTAAATATTTCTACTTATTTCAACCAAAATAGCACTAACTTGAGCTTTTTTTTAAAGTACCAGGTTTTTTTTTTTTTGTTTTTGTTTTTGTTTTTGTTTTTTTTTTTTTTTGATAATGGTCTACCTTATTAAAAAAAAAAAAAGTCCTTTCCAAAGTGTGACATTCAAAATTAAGCTATATGTACAGAGGGACTATCATCTTTCTATTCATGGACTTTATGCTTCTTGTAATGCATTTGAATATTGTGTTAGCTTTCATGACTTCCATATCAAGCTTCTGGATCAAATTGAAGTTCAGTCCATTAAAACCCCCAAGACTTTTGTGTTGAAATGCTATCTAGCCATATAGTTTTTGTTTTGTACTTGAAGAGTTGATTTTTTAAACCCAAGTAGAAGACATTGTGTTGATTTCTATCACATTTTACTTCTATGATAATTTGTATGACATTTGTTTGATAGGATATGAACAGGAAGCTTTTAGAAGAAATCAAAACTATGCAAAAATAGTCTAAATCAATATTGACTAGAGAAATGTAAATTAAAACAACTCTGAATACAATTCACATCTATCAGATTGCCTAGTATGTCAGAAAAGGAAAATGACAAATATTAGAGGGGATGTGAAAAAAAATTGACACTAATGCATAATTGTTGGAGTTGTGAACTATTCTCAAGAGAAATTTAGAATTAAGCTCCCAAAGTTATAAAAAAAAAAATGTACATAATCTTTGATCCAGCAATTCTATTACTAGGTCTCTATTCCAAAGTGATTGTTTTTTTTAAAGGAAAGAGGTCTGAATGTAGAGAAAATATTCATGAGTAACCATTTTGTGGTGGAAATTGGGGAATGTTATATGATTGTAATGGCATACTGTTTGGCTATAAGAAATAATGATCCGAAGAAAACTGGAAAGATTTAAGTGAACTGATGCAAAATGAAATGAATAGAACCAGGGGGACAATGTACACAGTAAATGCAATATTATATGATGATCAATTGTGAATGTTAGCTATCCTTAGCAATAGAATAATTGAAGACAATTCCATTGGATTTATGAGGAAAAATTCTAGACATCTCTAGACAAAGTATTAATGGAGTTTGCATGCAGATCAAAACATACATTTTTTGTACTTTATTTTTCTTGTGCACTTTTTGTTTTGTTCTCTGTTTTTTTTTTTTGAGTAATATGAAATATGTTTTGCATGACTACATACCTATAATTTATAATATTTTCTGCTTTTTCAAGGAGAATGAAAAGGAGAAAGGAAGGGAGAGAGTTTAGAACTCAATTAAAAACAAACAAACAAATGTAAAAAGTTTTTTTTTTCTTGTCACTGGAAAAAAGCACAAAATTAAATTTAATTTTAAAGGTGTAGAAAGGTTAAGAAAAGTAACAATTGTATAAAAGCCATTTAATTAATGATTTAAAAGATCATTGATTGCTTTGGAGAAAATAGTTTAAATGAAATTGTAAGCCTAAAGACTATTTTAGAAAAGATTGAGGAGAAGGGGAAGAAATCAAGGCAGCAATTATAGACTTTTCTTTTTACTAGTATCTGTGAAAATGAAGAATGCTATAGGAAACCAGTTCAAAAGAATGAAGTGATTTTTATTTTAGTTGTTTAAGAATAAGATGACCTGGCAATTTTTGTAGGGAAGAAAAGAAGAGATAGGAGAAAGAGAAACAGATAGAGAGAGAGAGAGAGAGAGAGAGACAGACAGACAGACAGACAGACACAGACACAGACACAGAGACACAGAGATGGAGACATGGAAAGAGAGACACACAGAGAGACAGAAACAGAGATAGAGAATAAACAGAGACACATAAAGAGAGAGACAAAGCCAAAGTTAGAAAGACAGAGACACAGGAACAGAGACAGAGAGACAGAGAGAGAGACAAAGACAGACACACACACACAGAGAGACAAAAAGAAAGACAGAGATAACACAAAGACAGAAAGACAGAGACAGAAAGAGACAGAGAGCATGTCAGAGACAAAGAGAGCAAATACAAGAGAGAGCATATTCTGCCAATAGAAAGGCTAGTCCTTTTTGTATACCATGGTCAGCCAGTAATGGTGAAAGAATTTTTTTAAACTTTTTTTTTTTTTGTCTTTCAAACATAGGAGAGCAGGCTGATGCAATGAAAGGTGACAGTTTAATAGTTCTGGGTAGTACATTGTTCAGTTCAGACACATTATACATCCCACACAAACAGTGAAGATAAAAGCACCTCTAGTCTCCTCTGTCATCATTATCATCAACAAACATTTTTTGAGTGCCTGTTATATGCAAGGCAATGTTCCTTGTCTCTCAATTGTTCTCAACCCTAATTTAGAGTTATATGCTCTATAAGTTTCATTGTACCACTATTCTCCACCAGAAATAGTCAAGGATTACATAAATTCCAATAGCACTGATTTCTTTAAAAAAAAAAAAAAAAAAAAAAAGGTATGGCTGCCTGTTTTTCCTGAAGAGAAGATGGATTCAAATCATCAAGGAACCATCCAGTGAGTTTTTATAGTGACTATCCCCCAGGGTCATGTCCAAATCAGGGACCTATAATGAAGAGGTGTTCTTGGCTTTATCAAAGCATTTACCCCAGCAAAAGAGGAGAGACATTCAAGTTTCCTCTATTCTAGGTTTTTTTTTTAATCTCTTAAAAATTCTTGCCTGATGGAAGGGTTTCTATGGAAACTGACTTCAAAACACAATATGAGACAGGAAAAAAAAAGAGAGAAGTACCTTCAGTAAGTGAATTAAATGGATTTCCAAGAAGCCTTTAAGTAGGTTAAAATCCAAATGCAAATTTTTTTTTCTTATGGAAATGTTTAAAGGAGATTCGATTTGTAGAAGATTTAACTTTATGTTATTGGTGTTCTGAGAAATGTATGAATACTTTGTCTTTCTCTCCCCACCAATGTACACATTGGATGCTAGTTGAGAGTTGTTTATCGTACGGTCCGTCTTCATGATATATTACATGAATAGTAATGCCCATTTTTTGGATACAATTACCCTCATTTTCTTGCCATTATGGTGCACTCAAAATACATTTTCATTCTAATACTATTATTCTTCTAGTTCAAAAAAGCATTCTTTTATTGGGAGAAGGAAAATTAAGTAAAGAGTATAGCATATTCCATGTTAAAAAAAAAAGGCTCTTCCTTTATTAATTGATACATATTTGAAGAGAGTTAATTGTTGCATGAATCTGCCCTCACTTTGTTCCTCCTCCTCACTAAGAGTGGCTTTCTTTTTTAAGAATGTGAACAACTAATACCATTATGGGGTAGGTAAATATTTTCATGTAAAATATCATCATATAAAAATGCTCCACTGCTATTAAAGAGAATGGAAATGTCAGCACCCTAGTCTACTGTTCTTATTAATTGGTATAATGTAATTGGTTGCTTACTGGGCTATTATTCATTGATAACCTTTTCCAGGCTATTCAGGACCATTCTTTTTTTGCCTTCACAGAGTGAACCCTTAAGTTTAGCTGTAAAATCAATCCATCATGATGTTATCTTGTACTTTTTGTGTAATTTATCTTTTTTTTTTTTAGAAAAACATATAGAAAACTAAAAGAATGTCATGGGGGTTACATTTGTGCACGTGCATGTGCATGTGTGTATGTGTATGTATCACAACTATGTATCTTTGTGGTTTTTGATCTGTGGTACTTAATTTAAAAACCTTACTCCATGAATGATTGATTGACCATACAAGGCTGCAGGGTTAGAGTGATTCCATGACCAAGCTGTAATATATTTCAATGTATAATTTGCATTCATTACTGACCAACTTTGAATTTGCAAGTGTTAAAACTAATGGTGAAAGCTTCCAGGATTAAGTTTTTGGGAAATATGGAACTACTAGGGGCAGAGATTCACATAGTCTACTTTATCCTATGACTTTCAAATAGATTTGAAACTATCCTACTGGTCAGCATTCTGATAACATTGTTATATCTATATATTTCTCTTTAAATTGTTCAGTCTTTCCACAGAATACTCCTAGAATCATAATATTTAGATGACAGCTATCTTAGTGTTGTGAATTTGTAGCACAAACTCTGGGGTTCATTTTCTTACTCCAAAGTCTGAGTAGCAGATTAAATGACTGTATCTCTTATCAGAACTCCAGGGATGGTCCTCAGGGAATGGGATTTATTTTCTCCTAGTGACTTTGGGGTCACAAAGCCCTAACCACTAAGTTCCAAACAACACTAATTACCCAGTTACCAGGAAAATTTTTGTTCAGTTGTTTATCAGTCACATCTAACTTTGTGACCCCATTTGGGGTTTTGTTGGCAAAGACACTGGGATAGTTTGTTGTTTCTTTCTACAACCAGTATATAGGACAGAAGGAGAAAAAAATTAAAATCAGGAGCCTACATTTTTAGTTCCTTTGAAAAGTAAATAGTCAAAAAATGGTGACTCCTGACTGTTGCTTCAATTGAGTTTCTGTGTGTGGCATAACTGATGGAGGAGAAGTTCCCTTATTAAAAATGATGGAAACCTTGGCTTCTGGGTAAATTTCTGCTAGGTCAAGATAAGCACATTATCCCTTGGGGCAGGCTTGTTACCAGGATCTGCTGCTATAGCTACTAGCAGATTATACTATGCTGGACCTCCAGTAATTCTCCTGGCATTTCAAACTCAAATATTTTTAATGTGGTCTCTTCAGATCTGATACTCATTCAAATCAGGAAAAGATACAGATAACAGAGACAGAAACAGAGAGGCTCTATACTCTAGGTGACAGCTAAAAGCAGCTAGATAGAACAGTAGAGAGAATTCTGGTCGTGGGGTAAAGAAAACTTGAATTCAAATCTGCTTTCTATACTTATTAATTATGTTTCTGAGTAAACTAACAAACTTTATTTTCCCCAGTTTCCTTCAATATAAAATCAGGATAATAATAGCACTTATATTCTGGAGTTTTTGTGAGGATCAGCATCTGGCACACAATAGGCATATAATCAATGCGTGTTTTATCTTTCATTCTACCTTATAATCACAACCAAATGGTTACCTAGACAGAAAATTAGGGCAGCCATAGTGCTACCTGCCACTACAATTTCTACATGTCTTCCTCCCACTTAAAATCTTTCCACATTTTTTCTTCCCCATAATTCAAAAACTATTAGGGAAAAAAAAAAGAAATATTATCTTTTTTGAGCCTTTTATATACACTCAATTGTGGGTCAGCATCATTTCATGTAAGTCTTTCCAGGCTTTTCTGACATCAGCTTGTTCATCGTTCCTTCCAGCATAATACTATTCCATTGTATGCCACAACTTGTTCAGCTATTTCACAACTGATGTGCATCCCCTTAATTTCCAATTCTTTGCCATCACAAAAAAAAAAAAAAAAAAAAAAAAAAAAAAAAAAAAAAAAAACATGCTATAAATATTTTTGAACATGTGGGCCCCTTTTTCCTTTTTTTTTTTTTCCCATGAGATCTTTGGAATACAGACCTTGTTGTGGTATAGCTGGTTCAATGGTTATGTGCAGTTTGATTATCCTTTGCATATAGCGTCAACTTGCTCTCTAGAATGGCTGGATCAGTTCACAACTCCACCTATAATGACATATTTTTTCCTAATTTTCCCACTTCCTCTCCAAAATTTATCATTTTCCTTTTCTGTCATGAGACAATATGACAGATGTGAGGTGATACCTCAGAGTTGTTTTAATTCAGATTTCATTAGTCACTACTCACTAAATAGTGATCAATAGTGACATGTTTTAATATGGACAGTCAGAAAATATTGGCACAGATTGTAAGATGGGGATAAAACCTTCTCTGTCTTCTTCAAAAATAGGCTTACCAAGTAGATTGTAGCAGGCTGGCAGAGAGTGTTGGAAATACTTAAAGATTGAACTTTTCTTGGTGATTCTCTTCATTATGAGAGAAATCATCTAGTTAGATGATATTATACTCATGGTCTGGGTACCCAAAAACATCCTGAACAAATCTTTTGTATAACTAGAACCAAATTAGAATGTAGTTGGAAACTGTATAAAAAAAAATTACAATGTAATACAGAAATGCTAATTTGTGACCTTCTGAGTCAATATGCAGCCTGGCCCTGAAACATGACTCCATCTCTACTTTAGTTGGATACTTGTTTATATTTCCTATTTTATAAATGGGATATAGAATTTAGATAATATAGATTTAACCTCTCTCCCTTTCTCTCTTTTTCTTCTCTCTTTCCTCTTTCTCTCTCTTTTTTCTCCCTCTCTATCTCTTTATTTCCTCTACCTCCCCTCATACCCATATGTATACATCTGTATGTATATGCATATGTATATACCTATGTATATGTACACACACCTATATTCACACAAATACATACATTAAATTGAAGCAAGATAAAGAAAGGAAGGAAGAAGTATAAAAGGAAAAGAAAAATAGAAGAGATTAGTAAAAGATAAAAGAAAGACGCAAATAAAAGAGAGAAAGAAAAAGACTGAATAGATAATGAACGTTACTAAAATCTATTTACTATATTCTGTTTTTACTCAGTATATTTTTCAAATATTTTCACCTTTTAGTCTTTCATTTTGGAATGCCACTTAGCTAATTAATTACAGTTGAGTGTTCTTTATCCCTTAAAATCTTTGTGTTCAATGGATTATTTTGAATATAAGTTAGAGATCAAGAAGATAAGCTGTTTTTTTTAATATAAAGAAATTTACCTGATTTTAAAGTCATAGTTTTATTTTAAATTGTTTGCTAACAGTATGCTAGAAAATATCTCTAAAAAAGAATCTATGATGATTTGAGTTCAGAAAACAGATTTATATAAAATTATATTTTAATCCCCGTTTAAATATTATATTTGGATTTTAAACCATTATGAGAATAACAAACATGTGCTTACCAGCATCAATGCTTGTTGCTAAAATACTGCATTTGTACATGCTTGGAATAATTTTAAATTCATTTTGATTAGAGTGAACCACTTACTCTCAAGAGGTTGACAAACGTTAAAGATTTCCACTTTAGTGGTTTACACTGACATCAAAGTTGTATTACATCTTTGCAAAGATCTGTTTCCTTGGCAACACGAAACATACTGTTCATTTCAGGAGAGCCAATAGACCAAAAGAGATTTTATTTTCATGTTAAATACCACAGCTTAATATGGATAATTACATTGTGCAGAATATAGGATTCTAATTAAAAGGATTCTGCAGTCTTCTAAACCAGAATAAAAACCACATTGTTTTTGCAATGATAGTAAATATTAAAAAATGCTACTTTCAATGATATAAAAAATCAAGATAATCTTTTAGAGAGATATATATGCAAACTATAGTAAAACAACAGATGTTCTAATTCACTTCTACACTAAAATATAACTTAGAACAAGTCACTTACCCTCCTCCCCTCAACTCTCAGTTTTCTTACCTGTAAGATCAGAGAGTTTGGCTAGCTATTTTATTAAAGTTTCCTCTACTTCTAAAGTTGTATACGTTTTTTATTTCTAGTTTTAGGGAAATCTAGTGGAGAAGCAAAAAAACAGTTTTCATGGACTTTGGATACAAAGCATGTTGCAGTACTTGTTGGCTGTGCAGCTATAGATTTAGAATAACCAACTGATCCTACTGCTTGTCTCCTGTTGATAGTTTTTTGGTCACTGTGGAATGATGGGAGAACAGAAGGGTAACTGAAAAATGGGGGTAGTTCAGCATTGTTGGCCAAATATTGTACATTGGGTATTAAATCCTAAACAGTCTGAATAGACAAATCTATCTTTTCTCTAAAAAGAAGCTGGGACATTTAGAAGTGTACTAAACAAGGTTGATGCTAAAAATCACAACGAATGTTGCAAATTCTGGCTGAAAATACAGGGAGGAAGCATGTTGTGGTAATAGTTGAAAGCGTTGGTTTCAAATAAACTTGGACAAAATTATAAACTCAAGGATAATAAAACAGGGACTGTAATTTGTTTCTTTTGGTATTCCCTGTGCTTCATATAGTGACTGGCACAAAGTAGATGTCATAGACTGATGGAACATACTGTTCCTGCACTTCCTTTTCTTTGTATAAAGGTTTTGGTTTAGGTAATATTTAAAGCCACTTCTGATTCCAAACCTATGATCCTATAAAATAATTTTTCTTGTCATGTGTAACTGAAATTATATCATCAGTTTCTTTCTTCAAGAATCCTGAACATCTTGAAATCAAAAGTTTTTGTATTTGAATTCATGTCATGGAAGGGTTGCACTATGTGACCAATAAGGTCCCTTCCAACCCGTAGATTCCATAATTCTATATATTTGGAAGGGAGGGGGAAGATGCAAAACATACAATTTCTCAACGTCCTTAATTCTATTATTTCTTAATGCACTTAGGAAAATAGCTTTTCAAGAGACCTCATATTGTGAAAGCTAACCCCTTCATTTTGCATAGGAAAAAATAATAAGGCTGATAAAGGTTTGTTAACTTGCTAAGATTGCCCACATATTAAAGAGAACTACAATTTGAACCAATTTGTTTTGCCTCCAAAAGAGCAGTAGGGAATGGGCCCAAAATGGAACTGAAATTACTGACAACTCTTGGATGAGTTATCTACCAGCATAGAGGAAAACCTTTTCTGCAACTTAATACCTAAGTCATCAAAATTTTAAGGTAATTGCCCACCATCATGCTGTTTATATTTGTCAAGAGCATGGCTGAGGCTAGCATTCTATCTACCATGTCCCTATCATTTTTCAGGGGGGAAGGTGTTGCTTAATTGTGTGAAAGGGCTTTTCTACAATATATGATCTTCTCCTTCTGGCAAGATACTCTTTTAATATGTTAATGAGACCCAAAATCTCTGGAATTCCCTATAAAGTTAGAAAGACTTTGAATAGGGAACCTAGATAAATACCATAAAAAATTCACACAAGAACTAAGTTTAGAAGTGCTTATTTTCAGATGAATGTCACCTTATGATTTTATTTTTTGATCACAACAAAGCTTGTAGACATTGCTTTAAGATCTAGGAAGGCTCTAATGTGTCTATGCAAGGAATATACTCCACAATAGAATGGAAAATTCTGGAAATGTTTGCATATTCTACACTAAGGATAATATGATCATAGATTTAGAGTTAGAATATCTAGGCTGGTCTCATTTTTCAGACAAGGAAACTGGGATTGAAAGAAATACACTATGCATGGATTTGATCCAGAACCTTATAATCCAAATCTAGCACACTTTATACTTTTTATATATGTCTACTCCATATTACATCAGAATGTTATTTATATGAATTTTTTAAAAAAAGGTACCCATCTTCATCATAGGTTGTTCTTTCTTCATTCTTTCATAAATTCAGAGAATTATAGTTAAAAGAAGGGGGTACTTAGAAATCATTTTATCTATAATAATTCATATGTGTGTATTATTGCAATTTGTCCAAAGTCCTTCTGATAAAGCTTTTGCCCAATACACTTGCTGTGTCTACTTTCAATTGCCTTAAGTATTAATTTGTAACATGGAATAAAATACATCATTACTGCCATGGTCCATTGAGCAATTATGATGGATTTATCATTGCTTGACCAATGCAGATATTCTGAGGAGAAAGTTACCTCTCTTCTTGATCAAAGTTATGCTTCTCCAAATCCAAAACCTTCAAAAATGCCATTGATTCTACCCCTCCCAACTACTTTGAGACTTCCCTTTAAAAGTTTCCATTGTTTTTATTCATCTTCAATTTCATTATTGCCTCTTCTCTTCTCTGTAAAATTCAATTAATTTGTAGTAAATTATTATTAAGCTCTTTTCCATCTAATTAAAATAACAATAGTTAATTACACTTATCAATGTAGGTTAAAGATATGCAATTCTTCTAAACATATTTCTATATTTATGCTGCTCAAGAAAAGTAAGATCAAAGCAGGAAAACAAACAAACAATAAAAGAAGAAAGATAAGAGCTAAGTCCATCAGAACTGATCATGCTATAATCTTGTGATGCAAAAAGTCATCCCATATCTAGAGAGAACTATGGATACTGAATGTGGATCAAAGCACCATGGTTTCATTTGCTATTGTTGTTGTTGTTGTTGTTGTAAGAATCCTGGCACAGACCCAGGGTCAAGAGGAATACTAGTCTTTGTGAAAGTAGTGGAGCAAGGACACTTACTGCATAAAAGACTACAAAAGACTCCAAGAGAGTAATGATCATAATTCTCCTTGGATCTTACCAACATGGAGGTACCAAAAATTTAAAGATCCCAGAGCTACCTCTTAAAAAACTCCAGCACAAATCCTGAAGCTTGGGATGATATCTTGTTTAGGTAATATCTAAAGCCACTTCTGATTCCAAACCTATGATCCTATAAAATAATTTTATATTATTTTATAATAGAACAGAGTCCAACTTTAGCACAAAGCTAAAATTAAAAAAAAAAAAGATTATTAAAATAAGCAAACAACAACAAAAACTTTAACTAAAAATTGGCTATAGTAACAGGATCAACATATAAACTTCAGAAGAAGATTATATCAAAACTCTACAAGTAGGCAAAGCCTCAAAGGAAAAAAGAAGTGGGTTGGAAATAAACCCAAAACTTTTTGCAAGGGCTCAAAGAGAAATTTAAAAATCAATTAAAATAAGTAAAGGAAAATCGAGAAATAAATAGTAATGAAAGAATATTACAAGAAGAAAGTCAACAGATTTCTGTCACACACACAAAAAAATTGGAAAAAAAAACTTAGAAAAAGAAATCCAGAATTGGTCAAATGTTAAAATACTACATTTAAATATTAAACAAAATCAGAAACTAATTACAGATAATAAAATAGGTAAGCCATTAAGTTGATTAAAAAGATGATGAAAACCATATTATTAATATCAAAGCAAAATAGAAAAATTCACCAATATAAAGGAAAAAAGATTATTATTCAAAACTATTTCCCCAAGGCATATAGGATTTCCAATAAATCCTACAACATAAACAAAAATAAAAAATATTTACATAAATATACATAAACTAATCTCAGATAATTGAAAAAATCGATTAACTTCTCTCACAGGGGGAAAAAAAAAAGAAACAAAAAAGATCCTAAAATTCTGAGATCAAATGGATTTATAACTGAATGCTATAAAACCTTAAAAGAAAAAAAAGTTCCTAATAATATGTAATGTTTATAAAAATAGGAAAATAAGGGATCCTCCCAGATTTCTTTTATAGTAGAAATATGTTTCTAATATCTCAACCAAGGTAAGTCAAAATAGAGAGATAACTTGAGGCTCTGGATGATAAAGTGGCTTGTCCCTGATCTTATTGGAAGTAAATAGCAGATCTAATTTTTGAATCTAGGTTATCTAACTGCAAACTCTATTATCCTTCAGTTCTCACACCAACTTTTATTTTTGTTATCATTTTTATCTCTAAATTTAAAAGAGCAACATAGTAATGGCTGATGATTTTACATCCCACTTACATATTTCTTTCTATATAAATCTTCTTTTTAGTATTTTCTTTCTTTATAACAATAGAAACCTGTCACCGTGTCTCCTTATGTAAATGATATTCTAGTAGAGAGGAGAGCACAGACTCCATGTTTTCACTTTTGAATACCAGTTTTCATATCAATGAGTGACAAGACTGTTATTTGAATATGGCTTTTTAGAATATTCAATCACTTATGTGCCATGTATTTATTACCCAGCGGCATATATGAATCAAGCATTCTTTACATAAATTAAGTTATGCAAATGCTCTTTAGAATACAGAGTCTATTATATTTCCTAGTCATAAAATTGCCTTTGGGCTTCAGGTCAATCACCTAGCTTTGCAAACTTCTCCACAATTTACATGAGGTATCACATCTGATTCTTTGCCGAAACCTCAGAGGAAAGTGGTTATGTCAAATAAAGCACCTTTAAATTATTGAAAGCCAGAAATTTTTTCTAGCATTGTACTTTTCAGGCTTTGAGCTGATTTTTCATCTTAATTCATATAGAGCTTCATCGAACCAATCTGCATAGAGAGCAATTCAGTCTTGCTTCTATTCCCCTTCCAGACATGAAGAAGATTTTGTACATTACCCATTGTAGATTGGATCTTTGTTACAATGCATAGATAGAGCAAATGAAATTAAGTCAAAGTAAAACTATGGACATGTTTACCATGTCTGGTACAAAGTCCAGAAAATAGAAGGCCCATGTGGAAGCAATCTTGCTCAAAAATATCCACCTTCTTCCAAAGTTAACCAGTTCTTTTAAAATGCAAATAATTTTAAAAACTTTTTAAGTCCCATTGACAATTCACAATGTTATTTGCTAAAGGATCTATATTTTATAAGGGGAAAGGTTGATAATACTTTAGGGATATTGAAGGGTTATTGTGTGTATGGCACATAAAATGACTGAATATTCTAAAAAGCCCTATTCAAATAACAGTCTTGTCACTCATTGTTATGAAATGTAGCAAGTTCTCCCCTCTTCAATCTAATTTTATACCTCCTGTCTAAATGTACTAGATTCTGGCTAAAGCATGTCCCTTATTATAATATCTTTTCATGTATCAGATAGAATTTTATATTTTTATGTATCTATCACATATTATTTTGCATGTCAATTGTGAATGTCTTTTACCAAGCTCCAAAAAGTCAGGAATCACATGTGATCTGAATCTTGTATAATTGATACCCAGCTTTAATGCTATATTTACAGTAGGCACAATATTGATAATATGATTTGTTTTGATGCAAATAGATGATTTATTTTCATACATAAAAAAATTTGCACAAAGGTAATGAATTTCAAAGACTTGAAAAAGGATGGGGATAAATTTCTGTCAGTGATGCTCTTCTGGGAGACATTAAAGTTTCAGTGATATAAATGAAGGTGGGACATTTTGGCTGTATGTTTCCAATATTAACATTTTTAATTATGAAGTTTTCTGCAGACACCTTGTAACTTTTAGAATGATAAAGAAAAAAGTAGAAGGCCAGAGGAAGATTAGTGTATCTTTTTCCATGATGGGATTGGGGGAAGTATGGAAAGGGTTAATCTTTTCAGTTGTCTTCAATTAACACCCCACCTTCTTAAGCTTCCCCCTCCCCAGAAAACAAAAACAAAAACAAAATATATATATATAGCAGGGAGGGAAATGATTTATTGCAGATAGCAATTTGAAATCCATTTTCTTAGGAGTTTCCTTTATCTCTTTTTCCATTAGGGAAAGTAGAATCTTTAGGGATGCTGGCTCTTTCCTATGGGTATGAAAAGAATTCATTGAGTAGAATAAAAATGTAGTGGTAACAGCTTGTGTGCTTTGACTTGGAGAGGATTCTGGTCCACATACTATCTCAGTTCTATGGATGCTACATATATTATTTCCCCCTCCAGACCCAGGATTTCTGCACTACATGGAGTTCCTGAGTGAGGAAGCTTCTTCTGTAATTTAAAGTTTTACAAGTTGCCTGGTTTAATGAGAAATTTATTTAATTTCTTCTTAGTCATACAGCCATTTTATGACAGAAACTCAATTTAAATCTAGCTAATTTTGCTTCTAAAGATCACCATCTTTTCACAACATTGTGCCTTTGAATAACTGTGATTAGTATTGTTATTTTATAAAGAAAGATAAAGACTTACTATTATTTTGTAGCTAGTAGCATGGAAAACATGGACCTTATTTATTTTCTAGGTAGAAAATATAGTTGGTAGCTATAGTTCCCAATAGGGAAATCCCTGGATACAAAATAATTTAGAGCTATACAATTAAATAACTTTAAATTGAACAGCATTAAATATAAAAATTCAATAAAGGAATAATAAATTGGCAAAATGCTCTATAATCAGAACAATGCATTTCAGAATTCTGGTTTGTTTTGATTTCTGTTTTCATGTTTACTTCTGATACAAATCACAATTAAACAGATTTCAAGCAAAAAGTTTCATCTCCTGATTTATGCAAATGCTTGATTCAGTACCAATTAAATTGGTTTAGGATTTCAAACGGCTAATTTGGTTAGCTGACAATGGTTTGCTTCTTTAAGATTTATGGAAATTTTAAATCTGGGCACCAGTATAAAATGAGGGAGTGACTCATAAGAAGACCAAGACTCCTAGAGGATTATGGATTACTAAATCTCCCTTCCCCTTCTGTATTTTAAGGGACTATCATATCACAGAACAATCTTCACTTTATAAAACATGTAACTAGAATATGTGAGCAAGGATTTTCCAATGAAATTCAAAGCTATAAGTCTATCTTAAAGTCCCAAAATCTTTTTTCAGAAGCATGTTCAGTAGAATGCTCCAAAGCTGACCTATTCCTAGGTTTTGACTGTATAATTTGCCTCTAACAAAAGTCAAATGAAGACAGAGAAAAACTGGACAAATAATTCAATTAAAATTTTTACTGAATATTTTCCAAAATCTAGGTATCATTCTACATCCTAAGTATATGAGTCACCAGACTTGCCTTCACGTGAATTACAATCTAATAGAAGGCATCAAATTAATACTGAAATGAGGATGACACACAATAGAAAATAAGAGCAAAAAAAAAAAAAAAACCTACCAAGTGATCTAAGAAAGTTAATGGAAGGGAGAACTTTCAGCAGAGAAACAAGAAAAGACAGTTGTTGCTAGCACAGAAAAATTGATGACCTACCCAAACTCCAAAATTTAAAGGAAGAAGAGGGGATATATAATCCACTGTGTTAGGTCCTATGCTAAATACTTTAAATATATTATCTCATTTCGTCTTTACAATAATTCTGAGAGGCAAGTGCTATTTTATTTTCCCATTTTACAGTTGAGGAAGTCAGAGATTAAATGATTTGCCCAGTGTCCAACAGCTATGAATGTCTGTGGCATGTTTTGAATTCAGGTCTTCTAGGCATTAACAATACATAGCTCTTTAGTAGCATAGAACTAACTGAACTGAACCTTTAAGTTTGGTATTACAAAATATCAATAAAAAATGAAAACTTCCAGCTGTACATATATTTTCCAGGGTAATTAACCCTAAACTGCACTGTTTCTAAACCATCCTGTTGTATTCCTTCTCCAGCATTTCAGCCTTTCCATCTTGCTGTGTTCCCAGTATCAGTCTCCCAAAGTAATTTTGTATATCAAGGTCCTTCCTACATCTCCAAAGGAGTTTTTTTTAAATGTTCTTAAATTTTTATTGAAGTTTTTTTTTTTTATTTTCAAAACATATGGAAACATAATTTTTTTCAACATTGACCCTTGAAAAACCTTGTGTTCCCATTTTCCCCCCTTTCCCCTACTCCCTCCCCTAGATGGCATGTAATTCAGTATATATTAAACATGGTAAAAAATATATTAAATACAGTATAAATATACATATTTATACAATTATCTTGCTGCCCAAGAAAATTCAGATCAAAAAGCTTAAAAAAATTAGAAAGAAAATGTGATTTTTTTTAAGAATCAACTTTATTACAATGTTAATGCTGCTTATTCTAGGAAATGTTTTGTGATTCTAGACAATGAATTGCTACTTATTGCTATCATGACCACCTTCATGGTTCCAGAAGTGTGTGGGCTCTGAAAGAAGAGAAGAACATTAAAATGGAGAGAGATGAGTAAACAATTTCCAAAGTCCAGGAAAGACAATGTTCAGAAAACAGATAGTTTGGAAGTAATTGTGGAACATGAAATAATTTCATTTGACAGAATACAGAAAGAGGAGTAAATTGTTGTAAAAAATAAATGAATTAAAAGACCAAGAAGTGAAGATGCAACCAGATCCTTGAAGGTCTTAAGTCTGTAAACAGTTGAAAGCCACTGTTGACAGTTGAAAGCAGGAAAGTGGATGTGGTCAGAAATGAGCATTAGGAAGATGATTTGGATAGCTTTACAAAGATAAAATGAAGAAAAAAAGAGATTAAATGAAAGTATATGAGAAGAGAGATTTCTTAGTCTAGGTAAAAAGTACTAAGTCTGAACTGGGGTAGTAAAAGTTTTGAATTTTGAAGTTAGTCTGAAGGAGACTTTGTGACTAATTGGATGTGAAGATTGAGAGAAGAGAACATTCAATCATGAATCTGAGATTTTGAATCTGCATCACTGTGTAGATAAGGTTCTTTTTCAATCAAAATAAAATCAGAGACAGGAACAGGAAGGAGTAGGAGTGTGTGTGTGTGTGTGTGTGTGTGTGTGTGTGTGTGTGTGTGTATTTGTGTGTATTGAGAAAGGGGAGGGATAATGAGGTGGGCTTTGTGTGACAAAATGTTTACTTTTATGTATTTTGACATTAAAAAGCACACAAAAAAAGAGTGGAGCAGGAGAAACTAAGGTATAAGAGAAAGATCAAAATTATATATATTTGAAAGTCTTTTGTGAATGAATCATATTTGAAGGCACTACAATAAATATTGTCAAAGGAGAGAAAAAGAGAAAGGAAGAAAGATGGGAAGGAAGAAAGGAAAGAAGGAAAAAAAGAAGAAAGAAAAGTGAAGAGAACTTTGAATCACACACTTTGCAAATGGGAGGAACAAAATGAATTAACCAAAGAAACCACAGAGGGTCATACAAAAATATGGAGAAAACAATGCCATGAGTGTAAAGAGAGCTATGCTTCTCTAGAAGGTGAGATACACAGCATCATATGTTAAAGCAAGTTTAAAAGAAGGACAATTGAATTCATACAATAAGAGGTCAATTGTGACCTTTGTGAGAGTCAATTTTATTGCATGGGAGCATAAAAACCATGCTATCAGCAATTTAGGGAAAAATGGTAAATCAATGGCAGCAACAAATCCAGAGCACTTATTCTAGACTATTAGTAGTGAATGAAAGGAGAATGAGAGTAGAGAATGAGAGGAGAAATCTTAGTTGATCAGCTTAGGGAATTTTATTTGTTTATTTGTTTGATTTAGTTTTATGTTAAACACAGGAGAGATCTAAACAAATGTAGATAAGGGGGAGTTAACATGGACTTGTAATCATGAGATCTCTAAGGTCTCTGAGAATCAGCACTAAGAACCAATGTTCATTCAAACTTTCTACCTAGATATTAAGCCAGTGTACCTCCTGCTGACTTATTCCTTCATCTTTACATTACCTCTTAGCTCCCACCAACCAATACAAATGCAATCCTAGAAAATCTGCAACTGAATTCATTACTCACTACTTTTCAAACTCTGCCCCCCAAACCAGTTATATATAAAGACTAATATTCTCTCAACATCTATGCTGATCATACTCCATCCAAAATTTAAAATAAAATAAAAATAAATAAATAAAGAATTTATTATATATAAGATATTGTGCTAAGTCCTGATAGTACAAAGCAAAGTTTTAAAAAATGTTCGAAGGTGGGGAATAGAGAAGAGGGATATCTTAGCAAATGGAGTAATTATTTTCAGACATTAGAGTTCAGATCCTTAGCAAAGTGGGTGATGGGAAGTGGGGAACATTGACATTTCTTTAATTCTGGCAGCAATACCGTAATAAAACTATATTCCTCATAGCATTCATCATCCCATTAAAAACATCAAACTACCTTTCCTTTCTGTTTTTTTTTCAGGGTAGTCCTATCCTTTCTTTTATTGCTGATTGTCCTCTTTCTATTGACTTATTCTTCTGAGACTTTAAAGAGATAGCTTTAACTGATGCAGCCATAAGAAGTCAAGATTTATTTACAAGATAGTAATAATGATAAAGGAAAACAACCTTGAAAGATTTCAGAATTCTGACTTACAGAGTGATAAACTCCATAACTGAACTACAAGTAAAACCCTTTTGACAGAGAGATGGTAGACCATAGATACACGTTAAGTTATACATATTTTAGACATTTATGTTTCTATTTATGTTTCTGTTTGCTTCTTTAGCTTGCTTACACTTAATTGTTATGAGAGAACATCACATAGTGACAAAAAGAGGAAGGCGAAATCAATGAGAAATAAGAGTGATATGAATAGAGGAAAATAATAACAGTGAAATTTGGTTGATTTAGGGAAAAAAAAAAACAGTTGTAAACCTCCTTTAGCGCGAACTCATAGATGCTAGGACTAATTGTTTATTTCTCCTCATCCATAAAGGAACAAAATGGCATATTAATATTAAAATAAGTGGCATAATATAGGGCTGATAAGGAAAACAAATTCATCCTCTGAGACAGAAAAGAAATAAGGATTGATCATGATTAAGAAAGCTTTTGGGATATAGAAGGTACTCAGCATGGAAAATTTCTGACTTGTTAATGAAGTCATTCATTTGATAAAAGAGAAGAGGGTAGAGGACAAATTGGGGTTGTGGGAAGTGAAGCAGGGAGTCAGTGTGTGACTCTGGAGTATGCAAAGGATGAGGGTAAACTTTACAGATCATAATAGACCAGTAAGAGTATTATTGATACTTCCTCAAGCTGCTTCTAATGAACTGATTGCCATTTGAGCCTAAGTTTAGCTTATTGTAACCCCAATTTGTAACCATCTCCCATTAATTTGATGGAGTTCAAGTGTGAATAATTGAGGGCAGGAGTTTAAAGGAGAGAAAGAAAATATCTACATTTTATGTTTCTCTTCTTCAAGTTAACCATCCCATGTTCCTTAATTTGAATCACTACAGTGTGATTTTGAGGTCCCTCACCATCCTGTTCGTGTTCTTTTTTAATGTTGATGTTCTTTTATGAAATGTTCCCCCAAAATTGCACTGTTTCTTCTGCTTACATTTACCTTTTTCTCAAAAATTGCTAACTATACCAACAAAGAGTTTTAATTAATTTACATACTGTATATTTTGGATGTTGACCATGGAAGGGTACTGTGCCCTGTTACCTCCTTACACTGGACACTGTTTACGACCTGCTCATAATTCTGTGCAAGATTTAGTTAGGTTCCTAAACTGCCAGATTCCCACTTGTGTGAATGTGTGTATATGTGTGTGTGTTTATATTAAAAAATCAACTCATGCACTTATTTCTCCATCCTTTCTCATTCCAGTCCTTTCCAAGAAATCTTCCAAGACATAAAGTTGACTGGATGTCAAAGAAGGAATAAAAAATATTTTAAAATGAACAGCAAAAGGCATGGTACAATGAACGAAGAGTTGGACAAAAAAAGCTTTTTTTAAGCCTGCTTCTGATACATAGTTTGTGATCTTTAACAGGTCATTCAAACTTCTCAATGTTCTAGGGAAGTCTCGAAGACCAGATGGTGTAAAGAATATTATCTTGCTTTGGGGCAGGGAATTCCTTCATCTGGAGATTTCTTGTAGTAAGGAAAGGTTCAATTATTATAACAATTTCTTCTGGCTCTGAGAAGAGAGAAGAGGACAACAGATGGGAGAAAATTCATTGCGATAAAAATCTCATAAGAGAGAACATCAAGAACTGTTTAAAATAAAGTTTTTTAAAACTGTGAATTGCAACCCTACATGGGATCACAGAGTCATGAAATTATGATTTATTATCAATAAATGTTTGATTAGTTCACCTTTTTATATATCTATCTACCCAGCGTTGCATTAAAAATTCATTGGTTGAAAAGAACTTGTGAGAGAAAAAGATTTAAGAAGCCCTGTTTTAAGACAAAGAATCACATTGTTCACTGATATTTACCCTCCCCTCTTCCCCCTTTCTCTCTTTCTGTCCCTCACCTTCTCTTTCTTACACTTTGAGAAAGACTGTATATTTACATATAAATATGTGCATATATATATGTGTGTGTCTGTGAACTATATGTAAGCATATAAACTTTGTGCATAATTCACACACCCCTGATTAAAATTTTTAATATGGAGAAAAGCCACCTGATTCTCCTACAGTTTTTGCAAGTTTGGAAAGATGCTCACACATTATTTGAATCACACGTACACTATCCAGCTAATAGCCATTTTGTACCCATGCTGGTTTAGAATGATATATTTTTTTAATATTGCTCTAATAACTTGGATCTTTTCAAGTTATTTTCAAACCATCAAGCCATTGTCTTTGCTTCATGTCTAAAAGTGAGTGGGAATTTTGATTTGTGAAAGATTGGCTGCATGAGTTGTAAGGTAATTCTTGTGATTTTACTAGCTAACTACTATATTGCTCTGCATCTTATAGGATTACTCATCTGCTCTGACAAAGTTGTAACAGTGACACTGTACCCTTAATAAGGATTTTCAAATCAAAATATCAAGTCATCAAAAACTGGAACTCACTTGCAGTAAAACTTCAATTATAAGAAGGGCCAATTAGATGCAAAAATATCTCTAGAGATGAAAGGGTAGAATCAAAAACTTTAGACCCAGCAGGCAAGAATCAAAGGATCTTTGCTAGGTGGTTATTGCCAGCATGGTATGGACAAGTCAGAAGCATAGTCAGTGCTTCTTTTCCTGAAGGGAAGAGGAGACTGTAAGATTTGAAATTTTGTGAAGACTTAAGAGGTTCAGTCATTCCTGACCTTCTGTGACACCATTTGGGATTTTCTTGGCAAAGATACTAGAGAAGTTTGCCATTTTCTTCCAGGAAATTCCTTCCAGTTCATTTTGCAGATGAGGAAACAGAGCCAAATAAGAATTAAGTGACTTGTCTAGTATCATACAGCTAGTTAAATGTTTGAGGTCAGATTTAAATTCAGGAAGACTCCCTACCTGGGAATCTATGCAATATGCTGCCACTTAGCTACTGCTTCATGGGACTAGAATGATCCAAAGTTATTCCTATAATAAGAGTCACTCAAACATTGAATCAAGGTAAACCTGGAATATACTGGGAGTAGCATGTGTATCTATGTGTATACATGTGAAGTCAGTTAGAACCCTTGGACTTCCTCAAAGATATGACTCAATTGTAGGTCTGTCCAGTATAGACTTTAGTTTTATCAGTGCTGGAGAGATTTGTGGGGATATTTTTATAGAAGATAAATTTAGTTGAAAATAAATTCATTTGAAATAATGTAGAAAATACCTTTCTTAGAAATTCTAACTTATTTCTATTGAGAGGACTGCTCTATGATATCATCTGCTATCCATTTTATAGATCCTAAGTGTACAGTTCCCCCTACACAGTAACCTGAAAGGTGTTAAGAATGGGTCCATCATTGAGGAAAGAGAGGTCTAATGGCCTCCAGTATAATAGCAGATGTTCACACAGAGAGAATGTCCAGAGAGTGTAAAAAACAGTTCATGAAAGAAGGGTGAGGGTGAGAGATGGTGATTATAGGGGGTGAATTATGCAATGGAAGAAAGATTATGAGTCTTCATGTTTTGAGATATACTTGGGACTACAATTAAAAATAAATGTCATACTTTTATGGCTTTAGTAGAATATAAATCCTAGAAAAAGAAACTTTAATTTTTCCTTTCTTTAATATTCAGCACCTATTTCAGCATTTTAAATATAGTAGTTTTTTTAAATGTTGTTGAGTTGGATATCTTTTTCTCCTGTTGCTCCAGAGCACAATTGCTCAGTGACCTTCACACGACTCTTCAGTTTTTAACACTGATGTATTAAACAATTTATTGAACGGATGAATGAATGAGCAGGTTCAAATGCAAAAAGATGATGGTAGAAATTTAGATTTAACTGCCAATTAAAATTATTCCCTCTCAAAGAAGTCTTTAATAGTTAACATATGATATCCATTTATGTATTCATGGGTACTGACCCATTCTTTCTCATTGATTCAGATAATGTTATTTATTCAAAAAATATTTCATGAAAATCCACTACATTCATGAACTGTTCAGGGTTTTCAATGGTATATGCTCTCTGTGTATTTGAACACACACTCATACAACGTTGTATAAAATACATATGATTTAATTGGATCCTGTTCTACTCAGCTGTAAGTCTTCATATAAGTATGATAATATTCAGGCATGGATTTTCCTTTATCTGATTTGTTTTTAGAGTTCAGGTTGTATCTCCACCCAGAAGGAATAGCAGAGGACAAATCTTTTTATGTATCTGAAAATGTAATTTTCATGGAAAGAGATATATTGCTATTAATCTTATCTTTAAAAATGCTGCAGTTTTCAGATAAATATTTTTCCAAATTATTTTAGGGCAGAGCATCTTACCTTTGAATTGATATTATCAGTATGGTAGGTCTTATTCTCCTTGTAAGTTTTTGTTCATTCATTCACTCCTCAATACTGCTAAAAACTGAGCAAAGGGGGAAATAGAAGAGGAAAAGTTCTAAATCATTAGAGTTTGATAATTTTATCGGCCAAAATTACATACAATACTAAACTTTCTTCTTTGATATAAATCCAATAAAATTTCATCAAAAGTTTTCAAGGAAAATGGAAAAAAATATCATAAAGTGTTAATAAATCATTGTGTTGCACAATTTCATTAGCAGAAATCAGGAAATAGCCTCAGGACTACAAATATATAGTTTAAAATGTCAACGTGAAATAATATATGCTTAGATATGCTCTCTCAGAAATCAAGTTAATTTCTAATAAAAAATTTATAAATGTCTGATTGTTATTATATTTGGGGAGTAGAAATTTACATGTCTATTTTGTTGCTCAAATTTTGATCTTTGTTGGCTATCTTTGCAAAAGAAGTATAGAGGCTCCCATAATTCTCCTGAAATATCTACTTAGCAGATTCTAACAATTACAAAATGGATCAGGGATTCATGAACTCTTTTTCATTCACGACTCCTTTTAATCTAAGAAATTTTTATACAAACCCATCTTGAATCTAGGCTGAAGTGTTTCTGGTAGCATTCATGCATGTACAGTACAAAGTGTACATGTTATATGTTCAAAACCAAGGTTGCAGTGCAGCTACACCTTGAAAACACTGCCAAAACACTTAGGATTCATTATATGTTTGATTTTGAATTAAATTTTGATCATTGCATTCAGACAAATTTTTTGCAGCTCCCATATTCATTTACTCAACTCCATATGGGATTATAACCGATAGTTTAAGAAGCTTTGTCATAAAAGCAGTCTTCTCACCTATATTCATGTGGACTGAGTAGGTTGTCTGGATACAAAGTTGTTAATATTGTGTGAATGAATTCAGAAAGTTATCCAAATGACAAAACAAACAAAAAATAAAATACACTTAGGATAGTAATAATAATATTAAAAGAGGTTTTATATAATACTTAGTATGTAACAGGCATTGTACTAAGCATTATAGAATTATTGTCTCATTTGATCCTCATGATTACCATGGGAGGTAGTGATATTTTTAATCCCTTATTACAGTTGAACAAACTGAGGCAGAGAGACATTAAGTTCCTTGCTGAGGATCATACAACTTGAAAGGATCTGAGACCAGATTTTAATTCAGGTTTTCCTGATTCAAGGCCAATGGATCTATATTAAGTTTTATCTCAACTGTGAATATGGAGCAAAGAAGCTCTTTTACCTTTCAAGATTGTTAGTACTATTCAGAAAATTATGGTGTTAATAAACTAAACAGTAGTATAGGAGCTAGTGGGTTACTCCAAGGTAAATAACTTCATTTTTTATATATATTTTAAAGGACTTAAGCAATGAATGCACTGGAACTGCGAACTACTGTATGAGGAGTAAATTCCCTCTATTGAGGCAGGTTTCCACCATCTTTCTCTGTAACTTACTATCTTTTAGAGCTGCCTAGAATGTAGGAAATTTAATGACTTAAGTAGTGTCAAACAGCCAGTTTATATCAGGGGCAACTCTAATACAATCATTGATTGATTCCCTATCAATATGCATAGAAAAAGAAGTTATTTACCTTGGAGTAACCCACTAGTTCCTATACTGCTGTTTCCTTTGTTTACACCATACTTTTCTGAATAGTAATAACAATCCTGAAAGGTAAAACAACTTCTTTGCTCCAGATTCACTGGTAAGATCAAGATCAGTATAGATCACTGGGCCTTGAATCAGGAAAATCTGAATTCAACTTTCTTGACTTTGGGAAAAGTTTTCTATCCACTATATATGCATACATCTATATTGTATATCTATATGTCCATAGCATATACATGTGTATTTATGTGTATATATGACATGCATTTTAGGTATATGTAGGTATACATATCTATGCTGTATTTCATATAGTAAATCAATAATTGTATTTTATCTATATTTCTGTTACTTATTTAGATCATAAATATATATATCTACATGCAATATAGTAATTTACCATTTTTATATTTTTAAAAATATATTTCATAATAAAATAACTATACTGTATAATATTTATATTTGTATAGAATATTAATTATATAGTATTTAGATTGTAGCAATATATTTATTGTCATATATATATATACACTATAAATTATACTTATACATGTATATACATTATAATATATACCTATGCATATTTACATATCTGTATGATGCACACATATGTACACATAGTAGAGATATATTAATATAAATAGTAAAGAGCTGTTCCCAAAGTCAAGAAAGATCTGTGTTCAAAGCCTACTTTTGAAATACTTATGATATCTTTATACATATATGCATTTGTATATATGTGTATACATGCATGTATACAGAGTAATACAGAGTAAGCCCCATTTAAAGTCAGCTATTATTATTACTAAAAGTAATATTAGTATTCATATACATGACATATTCTTTTTAAATTTTTATATTATGCAAAATTGATATACTTATTTTTTTTCCTCCCTAGGAACAATTTAACTTAAAATTGTTCTCTATTGGATAACTTCTAATTCACTCAATCATGAAGCCATTCAAAATGACTTTGCATAAAAAAGCATGCATTTAAAATGCAGTTTGAATAAAATGGTACTTTTCATTTAGTTTAAATGATTGCTTAGTAACTCTCAGTTGCCACTGAATAAATTTGCAGTAGCTTGAATCCTGATGTAATTTTTTTAATGAGTTAAGGTTTCCTGAGTGGTCTTCCTTTTCTTTGTCAAGGTGAGTTTGAGTGAGTTAAATGGAAGATAGACAAGGGACTTAATCAGTTGTCTTGTTAGGTGAGTTGATTATTAACTAAAGATAAAATTATTTCCATTATTCTCTTCTAGTCCTCATGCTTTGACCTGACAGAGCCTTTGAAATCTCTTGTTCTTTAACCTACACAATTCAGCACTTAGGTTTCCAACTTTCCTTCACACAAAACTCTTACAAAATGGATCACTTTTATATACTTTTTTTTTTTTTTACTTAGATCTTTCTTTGATGTAGTCTTTACTTAGAAAATTCAGTATTGGTAGGGCAAGGTTTCCAGAGAGAGAGTAGATTCCATACCTCTCATAACCTCAAGACCATATGGGTTAGTTATGAAGGTTTCTTCTGAGTTCCAAAACCAGAGAGAAGATAGAAGCCAAACATTATTTATAGAGTTTTAAATTTTATCAAGGAAGTCAGGACCAGACTAGAAACTAAAATGCAAGGAATTCTGGGAGTGTATTGTGTAATTCAACCTATCTCAAAAACAAAACAAAAACACCTTTATGGATACCTTAAATCCAGACTGACATTTGGGAAATGGACGGTGACATAGGCTGAGTCTATCAAGCCTTCACCTGACTTGGTTAAAATAGTAAGATTGCTAATAAAGCCTATGTAAAAAGCACATATTGCTACTAATAGCTAGAGAAACCTGCATAGCTGATATTTTGAAAAATCTATTGTTTCAAAAGTGTAGATATTTCCACCACAGCTATAAATCATAATACTTTTTTTGGCTTTTTAACCATCCAATATTTTTCATGTTTTAAGAGGCTGGGAAATATTTTAATGATTTTAAACTAAGAATAACTTACATTATTTTTAAAAAGAACTTTTAAAAATTTACCAAAAAATCTTTCCAATCCACTGAAATCCTAATTGGGAAGAAAGATCACTTACAACAATATTCATAGTCATTTATATATATTTTCATATCTTCTACATAAAAGATGCAGTCAATCTGATGGATTTCTTTCACTGGTTTATTTGATTTTGAGAACATATAAAATTGAACTTTGTCCATTTTTAATATTATCCTTGATGTTTTGGTCTCAGATGATTCTTTTGCAATTATGGTAAGATTAATGTATGATTCTCACCAACAGGAGAAACAGATTTTTCTCCTCATCTTAATCATTCCATTTTATTTTTGAAATGCTTGCTGTTCAGAAGTTTCGGGGAGTTTAATTGCCTGAGATTATTCATATACATGGAGTTAGGAAACTGGATTAAGCAAATATAAAAGACAATTTGCTTTGAATTTCTGGATATCCCAGAGCAAACAAACAAACAAACAAAAGGCATCTGGGTATTTGGGGAGAAGTTGACCTGGATCATTGAAATATAGCTTTTTTCTATAATTCACTTTATCTGTATATAGACATGGATCAGTTTTTCTTAATGAGATATAATAGAAATGATATAAATTTGTGTGCAGATATAAATATTGCTCTTCAGACTCTCCCTCTTCAGCTCTGCCCCCTGGAAAAGTTGTCACCAAAAATTAAACAATAGGCAGAAGAACTCAGAGGGCAGAATGATTTCCTGATAATTTTTTTCTTTTTAATTCATTTAGCTCAAAATACTCAATTCATGTCCATACCAAAGAAGATCCTACAAAATTTGTTTCATTATTTCTTTGGCAATATAAAGAGATCATAGGAAGTTTCTTAGCAACAATGGCAGGACTCATCCAAAGAGGTAATACAACACAAATACTCCTAAGACAAGCATTAACTGACAAATCTTCAAAATATAGAGCACCCTCACTCCTCAGTACTTAGATGAAGAATGATGTTCAAAAGGGACAAGGATCATTGAGAACATCTATTGTCTCTTCTATCATGACATAGCACTTGGTAACTATTATATTGCCTAAGAAAGTGATCCAATGGCAGCTAAGTCTCTTGAGTATGTGTGTTCTTCATTAACTCTCTAAAATGATATAGTTCTGAATTAGTGTAGGCTGTCATGTGGCAATAGCAATAACGATTGAAGGGTATAAGAAATAGGTAAACTCATTCATCTGCTAATGCAAAATTGTATTTCTGCCATATTGAGCTGAATAATCCACTCATTTATTCAATTAAATTAAAAGAAGTCTCTTGAAAGTGCATTACAAATCAATATTTAAAAACACATATCCAATTATACGTGTAACTCTACAGGAAAAAAATCACATTCACAAATAGAATTAAAGAATAGGTTTTTACAAATAATGAAATTGCATTTTGGTTAGTCACCTCTCTCATTGAGGAGGAATTTCAGCAGGGTATTATTTTTCCCCCAGGGAACTAAAAACATTGCTTCTATGTGGTCATGGAAAGCTCCATCCCCTAATATTTATGTGAAACTTCAGATAATTAAATTTGACAAATGTTTTGTTAGATTCTAAGTAGTTATAAAACACTGTGGAAGGTGATGGTATACACACACACATACACACTCACACAAAGACCCTTTCTTTAAGGAGTTTAAAGTCTCAGGTGAAGATAAAACTAAAGAATATTCACACTTAGGAATATCATTAAAGCATGTATTTTTCTAGAAAGACAAAAAAATTCTTCAGTATAACTTTTTTTTAGGAAAAAAATGAGAAAGAGAAAAGTCTGGGGCCACATTTAAAAAATCAGGACAAGACAATATTAAACTTGTGACTTTCATTTTGATCAAATATAACAATTGGTATTAGTAACAATAATATGTACTTTAACAATGATAATGTCATAGCAGAGTAATGAAAAATCTTTTTAAGTTCTATTGTAAAATTAAAGAGTTACAGGCATAATAAAAGTATATATATATTTTTTTCATTTTCTAAATGAAGAGACTGAGAATCAGAGTGGGTAATTACACTTTCAATGATCATACAATGAGTAGTTGTCAGTGAGAAAATGAACACAAGTCCTCTGCATTTAAGTCCAATGTTCTTACTAATTCTATGACAAGAAAAACTTCACATACAAAAAAGATCTTAAAAGCCACTTATAATTATCTTTCCATTTCATGAGCTCAAAATGATTAATAGTGATATTAATAAACTTCACTTGCTTTCATCCTCAACAAAATTTCACTAACATTAAACCACCTACAGTAGGCTCTCCTCTAGTCTTTCCTACAAAATTCAGAAAAGCAGCTATGCAAATACAGTCTCTCTTTACCTCTACATTATGGAATTTTTTTTCTTTTATGTTTAACCCACTTCTCTTATATTGCTTTATCTCCAATATTTGATTCCAGAGGTTCTAAAGTATGTATGACTGTGTGTGTATTTCTGTCTGTGTGAGTAAATGAGAGGCAGTTGAAGATGCAGTTATATTGAATTATGTGTTGATGTGTCCATGACTTTCTCTTTTTTCCCAAATAAATTTATTTATTTTTAATATACCATTGCATTATAAATCATGTTGGGAGAAAAAAATCAGAGCAAAATGGAAAATGATGGGAAAGATAAAAAAAAAAAAAAACAGAAAAAAGTGAACATAATATGTGTTGATTCACATTCACAGTCCTTAGTTTTTTTTTTTTTTGTGGATACAGATGGCATTTTCTCTCCAAAGACTATTGGGCCTGCTTTGGATCACTGAACCACTCAGAAGAACCAAACCTTTCATAGTTAATCATCACACATTCTTACAGTTATTGTATACAATGTATTCCTAGTTCTCCTTGTTTTGCTCAATGTCACTTCATGTAAACCTTCCCAGGCCTTTCTAAAGTCAGCTTGTTCATCACTTTTTTTTATAGAATAATAATATCCCATTACCTTCTTATACCACAACTTGTCCAGTCATTCCCCACTTGATGGGCATCTACTCATTTCCCACTTTTTACTACCACAAAAAGAGCTGCTACAAATATTTTTGTACATGTGGGCCCTTTCCCCTCCTTTATGATTTCCTTGGGATACAGACCCACTATAGGTACTGCTGGGTCAAAGGGTCTACAGAGTTTGATAGCCCTTTGGGCATGGTTCCAAATTGGCTCTCCAGAATGGTTGGATCAATTCACAACTCCACCAACAAGGTGTTAGTGTCCCAGTTTTCCCATATCTTCTCCAATATTTGTTATTATATATATTTTTTGTCATCTTAGCCAATCTGAGAGGTGGAAGGTGGTACCTTAAAATTGTATTAATTTTAATTTCTCAAATCATTAGTGATTTTGAGGGTTTTTTATATAACTATAGGTGGCTTTAATTTAATCACTGAAAATCATATCCTTTGATCATGTATCAAATAAGGAATGACTTGTATTATTAAACTTTTGATATTTATATATTTTCTTCATATATTTTAGAAATGAGACCTTTATTAGAAACATGAGATAAAATATTTTCCCATATTTGTACTTCTCTTTTAATATTGTTTCTGTTGCTTTTGTTCATGTAAAATCTTTTTAATTTATGTAATCAAAGTTGTCCATTTTGCCTTTCATAATGTTCTGTAGGTATTTGGTCATAAATTCCTCCCTTCTCCAAAAATCTGACAAGTATATTATCTTTTGTTTTTGTAATTTGTTTATAGGATCATCTTTTATGCCCAAATCATGTATCCATTTTTATCTTATTTTGGTATAGGGTATGGGGTAAGTTCTATGCTGTGTTTCTGACATATTATTTTCCACTTTTTCTAGCATTTTTGTCAAATAGTGAGAGTGAGTTCTTATTGCAGAAGCTGGACTTTGGGGGTTCATCCAAAACTAGACTATAGGCATTGATTATTGTCATGTGTATCTAACCTATTCCACTAATCCTCTACTCTATTTCTTAGCCAGTACCAAATGGTTTTGATGACTCCTACTTTATAATATAGTTTTAATTTTGGTACTACTAAATCACCATCCTTTGTATTTTATTTTCATCAATTCCCTTGATAGTCATAACCTTTTGTTCTTTCATATCGATTTGGTTATTTTTTTTTGTAATTCTATAAAATATTTTGGCAGTTTGGTATAGCACTGAACAAGTAGATCAATTTAGAATGAACTGTCATTTTTACTATATTAGCTCAGCCTGCCCATGAGCAATTGATATTTTCCCAATTGTTTAGATCTGACTTTATTTGTGTGTGAAGTTTTAAAATTGTGATATAGTTCTTGGGTTTGTCTTGCAGGTAGACCCCCTCCATGACTTTCTAACTTTTTATCCCATTTACCTTTAATTACACAGATTCTTCTTTTCCTTTACTAGGAAATAGTCATTGCCTAAAGAACAAAGTATCAAGTCTTCAGATGGAAATAATTAATACCGTTAAAATATTGTTTTTACCTAAATCTTTCCCCTTTAGAGCTGTGTTTAAGTGAAATGGTTGTGTAGCCCTCTTGGATGAGTTCAAGAGACTCAGGAAAATAAATAGTAAGTTGAAAAGTAAAAACAGAAAATAATGATTTCTCCTCTTAGTACTTCAATTTCACAGTTAGAATACAATTGGGGAATCTTTTACAAGAATTATTCAATTAAATGGGTTGCACCTGCGCTTTCCTTGGTACTGCATAAGGAACTTCTACTGGTACGACTGCAACTTAAAACCTTTGAATATTGTCCAGAACTCTGTTAAGTTAAATAAATTCCATGGGGGCACGCAACTAGAGATGGACTTGAATTGTTGTCTTTTTATCTTCATTGTCAGTTCTTGATCCATTCACATGTCCTAAGAGCAACATAATTGCATATTGGCATGTTCCAATGCAAACTTTTCTCATAATGTAGCTATGTAGACTAGGTATATCAATAGCCTCTAAATATATTGAAATGTGGAAGAAAATGAAACTGGTATAAAGGGTTCTAAATATCAATTTCAGTTTTATATTTACTGACTTCTGGAGGTTTTTGTTTTTGTTTTTGTTTTTGTTTTGTATTTTTCTCCATTACAAATAGAAAGTTCACCCAATTTCCTGAGCTCTGATTTCTTCCCCTACCCCACCATCTTGACCTAGTATTGCTACACAACTGACTACTAGTTAATGTGTAGAAAAAATGCAAATATGAATCTTGCTAGGATGGTCTTTCCTAAATAGAATTAATGCCAACATATACATAGCAATTACATAAAGCTTTCTGTGTTGGGAACAGTCTCCACCTTAGTTCCTCTGCTCTACTCAGGTGTGGTCACTTTATATTTTCTTAAAATAACTCTCGTTTTCTCACCAGCAGGCTGGGCCTGCCCTAGGTTAGCCTGTTAACTCAGCAGGAGGAAAAGCAAAAGTCTTTCTTGCAGGTAAAAATAAGTACCTTTGTTTTCTAACTTTCTTTGTTGCAAGTGGTTCATGGCTATTATTTCCAGCTACTAATGTCTGACCCTTGCCTTCACCTCTAGTTATATCTCTAATCCTGTTATGATTTCTAAATTACAAATCAGTATTGTATCTTAAGTCACTTATTTCAGGGTATTCTGGGCCTTTCCTATGCTTTTTTTCGTTGCTAGACTCTATATACAATGAAACTAGGAACTGTGCTCAATCTAAAATTTATGTTTAGAGCTAGCATTCTATCCTCTACAGAGAAGATGATAAGCAAATGATTTTATATTATATTTAATCAAAATCTAATTCTGTAGCTTAACTAATAATGTGAAGGTATAATTTGGTAGAATTCTTTTAGTTGCTAAGTGTGAAAGTATTAAGATAAGTAACAAAGTTTTTGATAAATATTTCTTTACATAATTATGTAGACAACTCATTCAAGATTTACTTTCTATTATATGCCAGACACTGTCAGAGGAGGTGAATGGACAAAAAAGACAAAAATTAAACAATCTCTGATTTATAAAGGCTTATGTCCTATCAGTGGAAATCTGCACATATAGTAGTAAGTACAGAGCATATTAAAGGAAATTCAGTATGATTTGGGGGATAGTATGGAGTCCAGAGTGGATGGGAAGATCAAGACTTCATGAAGAGGATGGTGCTTGAGCTGAAATTTTATGAAAACTAGTGATTCTAAGACATGAAAGCGAGGAGGGAACTAGGGAAGAGTTTGTGTAAAAGTACAGAGATGAAAGATGGAATATTAGATATAAGGAACAGTAGGTGAACCAATCTGGTTGACTGGAGAGGTGAAAAGGAGAAATGTGAAATAAGTATGGAAAGGTAGAGTAGAATCAGAATGTGACTGGTTTTTAATGGTACACGGAGAGTTTGTATTTCTTCCCAGAGGAACTCACTGAAGCTAATTTAGCATAACTATGATGTCATCTAACCCACTGGTCCTCATTAGAAAATAATGATCTTTACTGACCAATCAATTGCAAAATATCATTAATAATAATGATTGTTATTTATGTAATGCCTTAAGATCTAACAAAAGCCTTTATTACTAATAATTCTGTGAGATAAATAATACAATCATTTTATGACCATTCTGCTGTTGAAGTAACTGAACTTTTGGGGAGGTTAAGAAGTTTTCTAGGGTTATACAGCTAATATATTTCATAATTGGAACCTGAAACCAGGTTTTCTAATGTCAAAACTTGTCCTCTTTTATTACACTAGTTATGTATAAAAAATCTCTACTCATATAAAGAATGAGCTGTATATGTATGCACGTGTGTGTGTGTGTGTGTGTGTGTGTGTGTGCATGCATCCTGAAATCCAGGAAGATGTAGGTGTTGGAGTCTCATATTGTTTCTTAGCCATATATTATTATAATACCTAACAAATAATTCAACAGATTTTCTCATTTGTTCCTCACCAACATAGTGGGTAAGTGTCACTTATTAACCATTTTATAGGTGAAGGATTTGATACAGAGATTAAACCGCTTGAAGAGAGTTACCCAGCTAGATTTGGGTTGAGTCTTCAAATCTCAAAGTCCATTGTTCTAGACACTATGCCATTTAGCTACTCACAGGAATCCTTATTATCTTAAATTTCATTGCTAGGGAATAAGAACATATCTATCACCATAATTTATATATATATATATATATATATATATATACACACACACATATGTATATGCATATTATATATATTAAAACATGTTTCAAACTTTCACAATTAATTCTGATGCAAAAAATTTAGGGAAATAAATGGTATTTTGAGTAGCAAATCATAGAAATGATACAAGTTAGAAGTCATTTCATTTCCTAATGTAATATCATTTTATGATAACTCTGACATTGTTTTGTTTTTTTTTTTAATTTAAACTTTTTTTTTTTTTTTTGGCTGAGGCAATTGGGGTTAAGTGACTTGCCAAGGGTCAGAGCTAGGAAGTATTGTCTGAGGTCAGATTTGAATTCGGGTCTTCCTGACTTCAGGGCTGGTGCTCTATCCACTGCCTCTGACATAGTTTTTAAAAAGAAAGTTATTGTATGAAAGTTGCCATCTGTTCTCTTTGTGATCTTTCTGTGATCTTTTTTTTTTTCTTTTTTGATACTTATTTTTCCCATTACATGTCAAGAAAAATTTTAGCATTCATTTTTACAGGATTCTGAATTTCAAATTTCTCTCCCTCTCCCTCCCCCCCCTTCTCTCTCTCTCTCTTTCTCTCTCCAAATATCTCCCCAAACATTTCCTCTTCCAAAGATGATAAGCAGATTGATATCATTTATAAATGTGATATCATGTAGAACATATTTTCATATTAGTCACAGTTGTGGAAGAAGAAATATATCAAAAGAAAAAAAAATCTGAAAAATTACAAAGTGGAGAAAAATTAGTTTCAATCTGCTTTTGGATTCCATCAATTCTTTCTGTGTGTAGATAGCACTTTCCTTCCTGAGTCCTTTCTACTTGGCTTGGATGATTGTGTTGCTGGAAAGCTGAGTCATGCAAAGTTGATTATCACATAATGTGTCTGTTAGTGTGTAACATTGACAGTTATAATCACTATCTCTGTATTTCCCTGAACTACACTGAAACACATAGTAGTTTCTGGAGTTGTAGTTTAAAGGTCCCCTGTCTACATATGGGAGTGGGGGGCTTCCCTGGATGGTGTTCACATACTCCACCACATTAGGCTATGTTACCTGAGGTAGGTTATTGTTGTGGGTTTTTTGGGGAAGATGCCTGTACTGAACTCTGCTCCTTCACTTCCCTTTATCAGGATGAGATGGAACCTTCTTGCCAGTCTCCTAAATTTCCTGGGCTAAAAGATTGTTTCACCCCATTTCCTTGTTAGTCCTGTTCTTCTAGGTTCTGGATTGGGGACTATTTTATGTTTGCCTGGAGGTGAACATGAGAGAGTTACCAAAATTCATATTACTCTGTCATCTTAGCTCTTGAAAGTGGACTACAAACTCTCTAAAAGCAAGATTAAAGTTATTTAGAGTCACAAATGTGTTAATTTAACACACACACACATACACATAAAGAGGAAGTATAGAATCATTTTCTAAAATTTATACTTGTAGCATGGAGGTATAAATGTATTCAGAATATTGCTGCTATGAACATAGCTATAAGTGAAACATAACCTGTCAGCAATGGACCAAGTCATTTAACTTTCACCTTTAGTTTGTGCAGATCAACAAAAAGGCATTTTTATATCTCTTCCCTTTTGACATATGTCCTATTCTGCTTTCTCTATGGGAAGTTACTATTTGGCCATAGAGAAGTCCCGGGAAGACAAGATTATAGAAACTAGTGCAGAAGTTTCATCCATTCCTTGGCATTTAAACCAAAATAGAAAGGATTTTTAGTCCTATTCATTTAGCATGTCACCAAGAATAAATATGGAGTTCATTTAAAGAGATTTATGAATGTATTAGAGACAGAATAGAACCTAGCTTCTTAGACTGTCACTCACAATCCTACATGGGATCTTGTAACTGAATATGGAGGTTGAAAAATTATGATTTAATATGTTTAATATGTATACATATTTTATACAAATATATACTCAGGATATATTTCACAAGGAAAAAAATCTCGAGCAAAAATGGGTCATGAGTGGAAAAAGTTTAAGAAGTCCAAGAACAGAATATCTAGTATATATTGGGCTATGAGTTAAAGTCATGGATTCAAAATCTTTCTCTGACACTTACTAGTTAATTATGTTATTATGTACAGGTTACATAAGTTGTGCTTGCCTTCAAAGACTCCTAAGTACTTATCTACTAATTGTTAGTGGGCTCTATTATGGTTTAATGGGAGAAATACTTCACACTGATGAAATCAGAGATTTTTGACTTATGTACAAGATTACTTGTTTTAGTTTCTAGTAAGTCAGAAATGTTTTGTGAGTTTTAATTATTTTGTGGACATTATAAATTTATCAAGTATTTCTTGCTAAATATATAACCTACTAAATTTTATTATTATGTATATGGGTATTATGTTCTATGAACACAGGTTTCTGTAATAATATATTATTTTGAAACAACTAATTTCTACTATATTTTCTATGAGAGAGAAATCCATTTTATAATGGTATTCATATACAAAATAGGATATTTGAATACAGAAGTAATGACATCCTCTAATTTTGACATATTCAAGTCCTTTAAGTATACTCTGCAGAGTGTATATTCAAGATGGAGACAGGTGTTCATGTTATAATGTGCAGTTGACTGCACTCAGTACCAGAGATTTTCTTTTGGTATTAAAAAGTCATAAAATGATGTAGCTAGAAAGTTATTGCATTTAAAAATAATTTATGACCTTGTTTTTGGAATAAACTATTTTAAAGCTCTACTTAAATTCTCTCTGGTTTTTTGACCTGCATTTATACAAGTGTCTAGGTGAAGAAAATGATGGTTAATGATTCTCAATGCAATAATAACAATCTCCCAGAAAATCTAAAATATATGGCACAAAAAATACAGAATGTCAGTTCAGAACATTTTTTTTCCAAAGTAAAAAAAAAAAAAAAAAAAAAAAACAACTTACTATTCTTAATAATCACTGCCATAGCTACATGGCATATAATCCCCTGCCGGTTTAGTTTTTTGTCACCTAAATATTTGTTCTATTTGTTCCTACTAACCCATTTGTTAGGGGAAAGGGAGAAGGAAGCCATGTTTTCTCATTTATTGATTCAAATGAGTTTATTTTTAATATGCAACAAATTGGAGGGAACATTGGTCATCACTGTAACATTGTTATAAAAGTACAATATGGAACACATAGGCAATTACTTGCTGATTTTGCCATTATGTTTAGATGGAAAGAAATAAATACAATAACATTTATTCACAGTTGGATCACTGCTTGACCATTCCTCTCCTGTTTTTTGCATTTCTTTATAATTTCTTTCCTTCTGAATTATTTTTCTTCTCTCCTTTCCTCTCTTTCTGTCTCTGTCTCTCTTTTTCTCTCTCCTTTTTTTCCTGTCTTTCTTTCTCTGTGTATGTCTCTTTGTCTCTGTCTTTCTCTGTCTCTCTGTCTCTTTCATATATGCTAAGACATGGACATATACACATTTAAAATATTTTCTATTTGAGCCCATTAGAGTTACATTTAGGCTATTTATTTTTTTATTGGTAAAAATTATGTTTCAAAAATTTGTAGTACCATGCATTTCAAAATTTCAAATCTATCTTCTTATAATTGATGTCTACCTGAATTATCTAGCTTGGAAGATAGATAAACATATGTTCTGGAAGGTAAAAAATATATCAAGAATATCACATGAAGGACTTGTTTTCCTTGGCGTTAGAGGGAAAAACTAGAAATCATGGATAGAAGTTGCAGACAAGCAGAATTAGGTTTGATATAAAAATGAAAAACAAATCATTATAATAGAGCTATTCAAATGCATAACCCACTGCTTCTAAGAGTAAATTATTCTTCCTAATAAAAATTTTTCATTCATAGTCTGGATTTCTCTATATTAAGCATGTTGTAGAAGAGATTTTTTTTTTCCCTAAATGAGGCTTGTTATAGATGATCTCTGAGGTTAATTCCAATCATGAGATTTTATGATACTTTTCATTTTTTCCATAAACAAGCACCAAGTAGTCCTTCCAAGCAAGACAATCTAAGTCAACATTTATCCCTGGAACTGGGACCCTAAATTCAAATATATTCCTCCAATTTTTTTTTTCTTTTTTTCTTTTCTTTTTTTTGTTGCATGGACTGAACTTCTTTAACAACTTATTCCTTTTCAAACTGCATACTTCCTTACACAGAAAAGGGAAGGAAAAAAAAGACTGGTCCCTTCACTAGCTACCAACTTGAAATTATTAATAATAGCTCCTCATCTTTGCTTTCTATGCTGAAGGATAATCCATGCTATCTTCTCTCATAGATTTTCATTTCTATTAATTGTGTGACTCTAATCCCCCAGACAATCTGCACTTGGAAAATCCTTTCTCTTTCTCATCTCAGGGTATTCTATTCCTTTGCAATTTCCCAGCACACATTAAAGTAGATGGAGGTGACTCAGATGCAATATCTTTGTGGTTCTGATTTAGTTTCAAATGCATAACAATAACAACGCTGTTGAAAGATGCTCAGTACTGAAAGTAAGATGTTCAAAATGCATCCAGGAGAGATTTTCACTTCCCCTTATGTCTTTCTTTGTTGAATGAGTAAAAGCAGAAAGTTTGCAAAAGCTAAGAAGAGAGGAGTTGGTCTTTACTTCAAAAAGAGCACGAGCTTATGTAATCTTGTGGAATAGCTCTTTTTGGGACACATACACAAGGCTGATATAAAATACTAATGATCACTTTGCGTCAAACCTTTAGCATTTACTTCTGGTTCTTCCTGCACTGATCAGTGGCAGATTGAGGTCAATAATTAGCTCCAGAGAATTCTAGGATATGTTTAAAAATAAGCCAGCCTTCTCACAAAATTGTCGGACCTCCCCTCCCCCAACTATGGGCTAGAAGACTTTGGATATTGTAAAAGCACGTCATCACTAATGATAGTTAACACTTCTATGGCACTTTAAGGTTTACAAAGCACTTTCCTTAAGTTTTTTCATTTTATTTTCACAATGACCCTGTGAGGTTAGTGCTCTTATTAATCTCATTTTATAAATGGGGGAGCTGAGAGTATGCAAAAGGATCAAACAACTAGCAAGACTCTTGGGGAGTGGTATGAAATCTGGATTTTCTGACTCAATGCCCAAAGCTTGTCACTGCCTACCTCCCTTGACAAGAAAAAAAAAAAAAAGCTCAGAATACAAATTCTTTTGACAGAGGCCAGGAATATCCTATTTTCACATAAAGAAGAATGTGCATATTAAATAATTTAGGATGCTTGGTGCAAATTACTATTCCTAAAATATGTCTTTGCCTGGAATTGATATATTCCTTCTGGGGGGATAGAACCATTAACACATTAAAGACCCTGATTTAAAGCTGCTATATGTTTATCTGGAGCCCGATAAAGAGAATTCTAGTACCCTCTGAAGACTACAGCTGAAGACTGCTTATTGCTTCACCAAAATCTGCATTTTTGGAAGTTTTTTTTTTTTTTTTGAGGTTTGTGGTTTCCCTTTGCAACTCTATTATCCTTGGTTGTTTGAGAGGGATGATAGAGAATTGATGATGTTGTTTCTTTTAGGTGATTAATGTCCTGTTGCAAGGATTTCAGTGGGATATATTTTGGAGAATGTAGGAAAAGGCTTCTGACCATTTTGTTCACAGGTAGTGCTTAGCTCCACTCAGTATGGGTGAGTGAGCCAAATAATTGTGTCTCTAAACAGCAAAAATATTGGTTATATTTAGCCATCTGAATGCAGCTAATGGATTTGATGGCTCTGAATACTATTTTGTTCCAACTGACAGCAATGTTGACAATAGCAGATGGGAGTACCAAATTCTGTTGACTGTGGCTGAATGTGTCTTGGATCTCCACTTTTCCAGGGGAAATTTGAAGCTCCCAAAACTTTAAAATATATTTCCTTGAGCCTGGATGAAAGACAATAGAATTTACTCCCACCTTCCATCCATATTATGAATTTAACTTACGAACAATTTGCTTGCAACAACTTATATGTCACTTGTGTTCTCAATCATAGCTGAGCAGAAAGCCAATTGTAGCATTTTCTACCAAAAACATTTATATTTTTAGAGGGTTCTCCAAACTGAGTAACCCCTCCAATATGAGAATCCCCCTTTTGTAAAAAAAAAAAAAGATCATGAAATTTTAACTTCAAAACTCTCTCTGAAGGAAAATCTACTACTTCCTGAAATAGATTATTCTACTTTCATATAGCACTAAGTTTAAGGAAGTTTTTCTCCCCCCATTCTTTTTAGCTAAAATCAGCCTCTCCAAGAGCCACAGCTCTTAGTTCTGTCCCTTGGGGACAAATATAATAAATCTGATGCCTCTTTTACATACTAGTCTTTCACAACTTTGAAGGCAGCTAGACTTTTCCTTTTAGTATTTCTACTACAGTTTAAATCTTCTTTATCACAATTTAAGCATCTCGATTTTCTTCAACCCGGTATGTCAACTTTAAAAGGTAGCATAGCATAATGGCTAGAAAGGGGACTATGAAGTCAAGGAGAACTAGATTCATATCTTGCTAAAGAAATATTTAGGTAGTAATATCATGAATGAGTCATTCAACTGATCAGTACTCCAGGTCAGGGGTATCAAACATTTGATTCCTCAGGCTCACAATACCCCCCGAATGTGGCCAATCAAGATAAAAATGTAATTATGGAATATTTAATGAAAATGCAATAAAACATAGATGATTAAACATGTAATTTTTAAAGTCAACATTCTGCTCTTCTGGACCTTTATATACCATTTAGAAATGCCCCTTTCCATTTGAATTTGATTCTACTGCTCTAAACACCTCTCTAAGAATATAAGTTGTAAAGATGTCATAAAGATGGATATAAAGGCTCTCATTGCCATTTACATTTTAGTAGAGTATTTTCTTCTGTCATGGAGTCATACATATCTACATCTTTTTTTCAGACAAACGTGTAACTTCAGCCTGAAGTTGTAAGATAGAAAAGTAAAATAAAGAAAAGAAAAAAAAGACAAAACATTGTCAAAGAATTAACTCTTTTTTTAACCCCAAAATAAAACATTACATTTATTCACATTGTATTTCATCTTCTTTGACTTTGAACATTTTATAAGCTAAAAGTTTTAGCCTGTTGAGAATCTTGCATATTTTACTAGTTTTAGAGTCAGTGATTCTCCCTGATTTCATCTTAATACTGTTACTTCATTTCATAATACATTGAGTACTGAGAAATGCTCAATTAGTGTTCAATCTCTATTATCATTTTTAGCTTGAATAAATCTTTATAGAAATTCTGTTGATCTAGTCCATTTTGCTTCTATTTACTGTCTTTTCATTTTCTCTTATAAATTTCCTAACTCTGATTAGTTTTAAGTAAATCTCATACTACCTTTTCTACAAGCTTTTTTTCCTGCCAACTTCTTTCTATCACCACTCTGATTTTGAAAGAGTGGTGAGTTTACACTGATCATAATTACCTGTAATGTGTTGAAAATTAATTGTACCTCTAAAATTGCATTGTCCTCTGTTCTCTCGTTTTGGTCAGGAAACCAACTGATTGCTGTTGAGTCAATTTGGGGCTCATTTGGTCTCTGAGCATGATTATTTTCTAACCTCTGAAAATAGTGACAGTCGTCTTGTGTTGTTTTCCATTTTTAATATTTAATGGTATGTTTTAAAAAATTGAATTAGAGCTGTTATACTTATATGTAGTATTCTTAACCTATTTTTTTTGCCTCTCCTATGGTATTGAATATTGCTCAAGTCAATGATCTGCCTGACTACAGGATGTTTCCGAATTAACTTGTATGTTACTGACAAGGACCATGCCTAAGTGCATTGGGAGGGACAGGTCAGTTCTCAAAGAGCCTCCACAGCTGTGAACATCTGGAGGGATTCCAAAGCAACCTTTACTGACACAGGTGTTGCTTGTGGACTGGGAAAATAAATTGGAGGCAGAGGGAAGAGGAAAGAAGTCAGACAACACAATGGCTTTTCAATGGGGAAGTCAGAGAACTGCAACTGCCTCTCATTCTTGAATCACCATTGTCCTCTCACAAGAAGAGAAGAAAAGATCTACCAGAGGTAAAGCAAAGTCACATATTGTGTTCCCAATATGTTACAGTAAATTTAATTTTTTTCTGATGATTCTTTTTTTCAAAGATGGTATTTAAGATATTCAAGAAATAAAAGTTGGAAAGGATTTTAGTTGTTATGCAAGGCATACATAGATTCCTTACTTATACCACAGTAAACTAGCATTCATCTAGACAAGGAAGATTTTTAATAAATGGAAAAATCTCTTGAATCTTCCATTTTACTTTTAGATACATTTAAATGTTAGGAAGCTTGTTTTCTTCTTTTTTTTGAAAACATAAAAATTGGAACATAAAATAGACATTAATATAGGCTATTGAGCAATTAACACGTCATAAGTATTTTTCACCTTTTATCCCAACCCAAGATATTCAGTACAGATTCTTCTTTTTTTCTCCAAAAATCTTATAGATTTTTTTGTAGAGTTGTCTATGTCATATTTTATAACAGCTCTTGGTATATAAGCTCTAATCATATTCAACATAATATAATTGGCAAGCCTGAAATTAAATATAAGTAGGAATCCTGTGAAATCTTGCTTTATTTTACTATGATCACACAATTAAGTCAACTCTATAAATTCTCTTATTTCCTTGCGAGGGGAGAATTTGTATGCTGTTGTTCTTTAGGTTAAATGTAATTTCTTTGTGCTTTTAATTATAGAAATAGTGTCAAAACAAATTGAAATTAGGTACTTAAGTTTAGAATTCATTTCTTCTTAGCAAAGATTGGGCATTTCTTGCACCAATAATCATGTCAATGGGTGTGTGTGTGTATGTGTGTGTTGTACCCTATATTTCCCATTCTTATTGTGCCAAAGAATTAATTTTTTAACAGAAAATACCTAAAATAATACATTTTAAATTTTTTCCTGATTACTCAAAATATTGTTGGTTCTTCTATTTACACTGGGTATCAGACAAAGAAAAAATAACATTTATATTCTGTTTTATTTAGTATCTTGGAAGATTTTATGCATAACAAAGAGTTTTTATTTTAAAATTGTTTTCCTTAAAATCAATGTATGTAGATAAAACTTTAGATTCAGAATAATACTATTTTAAATTTCTAGCATATTGAGTATTTAAATTTTTAAAATATTCTCTCTCAAATACTTTCATTTGTGTCTAAAGGAATCAGTGATATCTTCTAAATCCTTTGGCTGACTGCAAGTGATTTTATCTTTAATACGCATTGATTTATGAATCATTTTGGGGAGAAAAATCAGAGCAAAAGGGAAAAACCATGGGAGAGGAAAAAAAACCAAAAGAAAGTGAACATAGAGTGTGTTGATTTATATTCAATCTCCATAGTTCTTTTTCTGGCTGCAGATGGCATTTTTCCATCCACAATCTACTAGAATTGCTTTGGATCTCTGAAGCACAGAGAAGTACCAGGTCTTTCATAGTTGATCAAAGCATATTTTTGCTGTTATTGTGTACAATTTATTCCTGGTTTGGCTTGTTTCACTCAACATCACTTCATGGAACTCTTTCCAGGTCTTTGTAAAATCCATTTATTCATCATTTTTATAGAACAATAACCTTCATTTACCACAACTTATTCAGTCATCCCCTAATTGATGGGCATCTAGTCATTTTCCAGTTCATTGCTACCAGAAAAAAGGCTCCTACAATTATTTTTGCACATGTGGATTCTTTTCTCTCCTTTATGATTTCCTTGGAAAGCAGACCCAGTGATGGTACTGCTGGGTCAAAGTGTATGTACAGTTTTGTAGCTCTTTGGGTATAGTAACCGATTGCTCCTGAGAATGGTTGGATTATTTCATAACTCCAATAGTATATTACAGTCCCATTTTTCCTATATCCTCTCCAACATTTATCATCATTTTTTCCTGTCATCTTAGCCGATATGAGAGATATGATATGGTACCTCAGAGTTGTCTTAATTTGTATTTCCCTGATTAAAAGATATTTAGAACATTTTTTCAAAAGATTAGAAGTGGCTTTAATTTCTTGATCTGAAAATTGTCTATTCATATCTTTTGACCACTTAATATGGAATGACTTGTATTCTTATAACTTTGACACAGCTCTTTATATATTTTAGAAATGAGATCTTTATCAGAAACACTGGCTATAAAAAATTTTCCCAGCTCTGTACTTGCATTTTCATCTTGTTTTTGATGGTTTTGTTTGTGGAAAACCTTTTTAATTTAATGTAATCAAAGTTGTTCATTTTGTTTTTTTAAATGTTCTTCTGGTCATAAATTCCTTCTCCAAAAATGACAGGTAAATTAGCATTTGTTCTCCTAATTTGCTTGTAGTATCACTTATGCCCAAATCATGTATCCATTTTGGCCTTATTTTGGTATGGGGTGTGAGATATAGGTCTATGTTGAATTTCTGAAATATTTTTTTCCAGTTTTCCCAGAAATTTTTGTCAAATAGTGAGTTCTTATCTCAGAAGCTAAAATTTGCTGGTTTATAAAATATTAGATTACATTGGCCTTAATTATTGTGTCATGTGTATCTAACTTATTCCACTGATCAACCACTCTATTTTTTAGCCATTACCAAATTATTTTGATGACTGCTGCTTTATAATATAATTTTAGGTCTGGAACTGCTAAGTCACCCTGTTTTGAATTTTTCTTCTTAAATCCCTTGATATTCTTGATCAGATGAATTTTGTTATTATTTTTTTCAAGTTTTATAAAATATTTTTTGGCAGTTTTATTGGTATGACACTAAACCATTGCTCAGCACCCACCATCTAATGCTGTATCAGATAGACTGGTAAATACCAACCCAACTGTTTGAGATGTCTTCTCCAATAAATTAACAAACCTCCAAAGATTCCTGAGCTTGCAGCTTCCCTTGATCATATCTACTTTGTTATGGATCTTCTATTTTGTTAGAAATGGAAGTTTGCATTTTTGACAAGTGAAGCGTTCAATTGGTCAGAGTTATGACAGGAGATACTTCCCCCTGAATCGATATGATCACAACCTCTTTGAATTAGTGAAGGGAAAGGACTCTGCTACATTGTTCTTTGAGATCTTCTTTTTATTTACCACTAACTTAACCTAGCTTACTAATTTGAATTTAGTTGATGTTTGGATATTTCTAGAATGTTGAGTACCTACCATATTATCTTGAATATTGTTTTTTCTTTGCTATTTTTTCTGTATAGATTATAAAGGTGTAATAGCTAGAAAGTAATAAAAAATGGATGGGAGGATCAATTTCTTGAACATTATTGTGAAGAACCAAAATTCCCAGTCATTTTCCTGACTTTTCAAAATTTACTTTTGAATTTTAACCTATTGTACTGTATGGCAGAGAGTTCTATAATTTTCCCTAAGTCTCTGAAGAGAAACATTGTTTTGTCCAAACTGGTGAGTACACTGACTTTTTTATTTTTGAGGCAATTGGGGTTAAGTGAATTGCCCCAGGTCGCATAGCTTGAAAGTGTCAAGTGTCTGAGACCAGATTTGAACTCAAGTTCCCATGACTTCAGGTCTGGTGCTCTATCCACTACCTACTTAGCTTCCCCTACACTGACTTTTAAGATCAAGGATCCAAATAAGTGACTTTGAAGCATGGGTATACATGCCAAGTGACAACTTAAAATGGTAGCTGTCTCCATAATTTACAAAGTGAACATATGAAAAGTAGTTATCTTTAAGTTCTTTTGTCCTTTTTTTTTTGTCCTCTAACTATTGAAGAAATATTCCTTGTTAACCTTACTAGCAAATAACTGTAGGCTGCCAGATTATTTGGTATATGCATTCTATTGACATACCAGTGAATATTTCTTTGTGATTTTAGGCAAGAAGATCCAGTTTTGCCCTTTGAAAATCTGCAAAAATTTCAACTTCAATAATTTTAACACATCTTGAACTGTTTCAATATTCATTGAATTTGTCAGCCCAGAGAGAAAGCAAATTTTAATCCATATGAAAATCATCTTAATAAGCTCTTTATTTGGTAGCTACAGCTGCTGTTGTCAATCAATATCAGTATTATGTAGGTGACTACACAAGACAGACAATAGTTTTTGAAAAGAAAAGTTTATCAAATTCAGCTACCTAATATAATTAGTTCTATATTAGCTTGGATAAAATGTGTTTTGTGTATCTGTTTCTTTATTTGTTTTCCTCCATTGTTTAGTTAATTCTTTTCTTGGGATTTAATTTTTTTCAACTAAATTATAGACTAATGGGTTCGTTTTTTGTTTGTTTTTTAAACTTTCAAATAAAAATAACTTCATCTGGTGAATTAAATATTGTTATCAATTAAAAAATGTATCTCTTCCTCAAGGAGATACACACACACACACACACACACACACACACACACACATTCTCTTTTAGGACAAGGACTATTTCCTTATTTCCTTTTTATTCCCACCTTGAATATAGTCCAGCATATAGAAGAATAAATATTTGTGGGATGAGTATAAAATGATCAAATGTTTTTATTAAAATCTAAATAAACTTTATGACAGTTCTTTAATCTATCAGTCTGTAAATCCTTACTTTTGCAAAAATGAAAAAAAATATAAGACTTGCTATTGATTAATACATCCTAACTTATAGTTCTTTATGTTCTTAAACACATAATGAAAAAACTATCACTATCACTTAGAACCGCAGGAATTGAAGGTAAACATTCAGTTTATGGTTTGAAAAATTGGCCTTTTTCCATTTTTTTAAATGTAGGACAACATCTGACCATTTCCAGTTTAAGGACTGGAAAAGCTCATGCTTTTAAGACAAATATGGGGCAGTATTTTAAAAATTTAGATGATTAGCTTATGATTGTATTTGAATATATGAAATATCATATGAATGTTGCCACTGGTTTTATTATTCCCATTACTTTGTATGTGGGACATAGAAAATACTTAAATGCTTGTTAATTTTTTGACAATATGCTATAGACTATGAATCCAATGTAGAAGAAATCAGTGATGAATTATAAAAGCTGATCATAAAATTGGTTCATGCAAGATATTGTGATGATACAAGGTTTAAATTATTTTGACATTTTTAGGAAATCTTTCCCCTGAAAAAGCAGAGAGCAGAAAAATTCTTGGTCTATTTTGTGACATTTTAAGAATGTAGATTTAAGTTTGGTCTTCTTATATTCTTTGCTTTAATATGAATTATAAAAGTGGGAAGTGACTATCAGATTTGAGAAGTTTCAGGAGGCTCCTTGTTAAATAAACTATCTCATAACTTTAAAGATAGAAGGCCAAGAATAGTGAGTAATAGATTTCTCAAATATCAATAAATAAATAATAATCAATCAATCAATAAATCAATCAATAAATAAATGCAATTTCATAAATATGACTGAACAAAAATAACAATAAAACCTGTATTTAGTTAGTGCTAGAAATCTAGCATTTCTAACTTTTCTAAAATGTATTTAGTTTCTTATCTTTTTTAATTTTGTTATAAGTGCCACCTCTGATTCCACTCTCAAAGACATCTAGTTTTTTATTTAAGTTTGATAAAGATTGCAAACTTGCTTCTTCCTGGGCCAATCCATTCCATTTTTTAGCAGTCTTAATTGTTCAAAAACTCAAAGCTTCTATTTTGCTCCCCCCCATCCCTTAATTTTTTTTGTCATTTCCTCCAAATATCATATCATCTGTCTATTGTATACTATATATAGGCTATATTATTAATTGTATAATATTTAAGAAATAGGTTTCATATTCCCATATTATAGATATGAATACTTTATGTTGAATCTCCTATATTTTCTTTTTTTATTTTAACTTCTTTATGATTCTCTTTGGTCTTGATATTAAAGATCAAAGTTTTTACTTTATTCTTATCTTCTCATTATGAAAGCTTGGCATCTTTTATTTCATTGAATGATCTTTTTTTTTTCTTGATGAATTATGCTTAATTTCACTGGGCAAATGAGTCCTTGTTCTATTCCTAGTTCCCTTGACTTCTATAATATCATGGACTATGCTTCTGATCCACTGTGTGGGGTCATGGCACTGGTATCTGCCTATTTACTTAGATAACCTGTAGGGTTAGCATCTTCTCATTTGACCCAGAAAAAGCACATGGCAATTCTTAGAGTTGGTATCAGCCCATTCTCCTGGCTCTGCTGAGGCACATGGGAGTGAGCTCGGTTCTGTCAGCATTTGCTTGCTTCACCATACTGGTACTTAAGATCTCTGACTACTTTGCTGAGATAGGGCTTGCTGCTGTTTTGCTGGGACCTTTATTATCCTGGACTACCCCTGTATCTTTACTCAATTTTGCTCTAAAATTTTAGAGTTTTACTTGGAAATGACCTGTGAATCATCCCCTTTTGCAAAAATGACTGGACCACAGATTGATAACTCCAAAATTCAATTATTTAGAAAGACTAGACCCAACATATCATAATGGTTTCAAAGGAGTTTTAATCTGGTTTTCAACACAATTCCTCTAAACCCAAGGAAAATAAATCAAGTGGCATGCATTATTTTATTATCCCCAGCATCCCAGGCATAATCTATCATGAATGTAACACTGATACAAAAACTTTCTTCAAGACAAAATGTAAAGAAGAGAACATTAAAATACACACACACACACACACACACACACACACACACACACACACACACACATATATATATATACAATCCTTAGAGCTGTATAGCTGTGGTTACCTAATCACTATGCCCTTATCACATGACCCAGAAGCTCAAAACACTGTCTAGAACAGTGATTTCAGAAGAATTCAGAAAAAAAAAATCAAGCCTTTTGTTATCCATGGAGTGACTAGAATATTCCCTATAGTTTTTTGCAGGGAAAGAAAACTATACAAAAACCTTCAGGATCTGGGTCATAGCTCCAGTTCTACCATTAACCGGTTGTGTAACCTTGAGCAAATAATCTCAGTGGGCATGAGTTTTCTTATCTGCTCAATATGAGAATTGAATATGATTATATCTGAGGTCTTTTCAGGCTCTGAAATCCTCACATCCTTAGATTGTGCTGCAGTGAAAATCTCTTTATACTGCTGAAAGGTCATCAGCTTAAGACTGCCATAGGGCAACTGAACACACTCTAGGGAAGAAATTCTGTAACTAAGATTTCCCAAATCAAGGTTATGGTTAGGAGCAGAGGACAGAAAACAGGACTAAACTAGATTGAAAATGGGAGCATCATTGTTTACAATTCAGAAATCTATCAGAAATGGACATCTCTAGAAGAATTGGGATTTTTGCCTAATTGAAAACTCTGAGGCATAAAATATGATGTGCTCCATGTTCTGGAATTCTTAAATCTGAAAATCCTTCTTCAAATTTATCCTTAAGGGATCAAGGGAGTCATCTCTGATGGGTGGGTGATAATTTGAGTTGTACCAGTATATGAAATGCCTTCTCTTAATAAACTATGGTGAAAGGTATATCATCTCTGTTTTAAGAGACTAAGATTGGTGGCCAGAGTCTAGGGTTTGCCATCTACATTTCTGCTAAGGGAAAGTCATTAAATTTTAAAAATAATGATAATAAATATAAAAAGTACATGGTTTTCTCATTTTAAAGCTATATAAGTGGAATGCAATTTCTTTTCTATGTGGCTCATCAACTCCATTTAATGAAATTCTAACTAAGGAGAGAAGGTAGGATCCAATTGCATTTTTGTCTCCTCTTGTTCCTTGCTGGAAGTAATAGGGCTCTCATGACTTGATCTGATAGATGCAGAGGGTCATTCTTCTCTATAGGATTATATTGGACATTCACCAAAAAAGCGCCTAAAATATTCAACAAATAGCTCCAATATCAGAGGAAGATTAGGGCCATAAAAACATTTTCCAGAGTCTACAGTTTGAAAATTTTTTTAGAATGCAGCTCATCATCACATGATCACCTTTTCAAGATAGAAGAACATCAGAGAATTACTCCAACCCTCTCATTTTATAGATAGAGATACTGAGGACTAATGTGGTAAAGTTACTTGCTCAATTTCACCTAGGTAGTAAGTCTTAAACTAGGAAGTCTAGCCCAGATTTTCTGGTTCACATATCATCTTTCCACTGTATCACACTACCAAAGTGAAGACTCCAATTTGTATATTGTTCTTTGATTTGTCAAGAATTTTCTTTATTGCAGTCTTGGGCCAAAGTTTCCTCATCTCTTCATGTGCAGGTATACATATATGTATGCATGTGTATATATAGGTATATATAGCTATACATACATATATATAAAAATATATATATATGTGTGTGTGTATGTATGTATGTATATATAGATATAGATATAGATATAGATATACACACACACTTATATGTTTTAAATTTTGAGAATTTGTTACAACATTTGAGAAAATGTTGAAAAGCAATGGGTTTATGCAACTATTAAATAAGCCAAGTTCTTCTTTTTGACCTTGTATATAGGAAATGATGGAAACATCAGTTTACAGTTGGAAGGCACCTGAATCATTGATTGCAATCCTTTTTTTTTATAAATGAAGAAATAATATATAGTGAATCCCATAAGCCCCTGAAGCACAGACTAGAAGGTGTCTCAGATATCTTTGTCAGAATCCAACTTCAGTGCATTATTTACCATATTCTACCATTTAGATAACTTTGTTTAACCTAGAGAATATAGGATATTTGTCTCTTACTCAGACTTATAACTTGATTCCCATCATAGGAATTGTTCTCTCAATGTTTGATGATTGGTCATGGAGATACAAACCTATCATTAAAATCCTTCTTTTTTCTATAGGATACTATGATTTCTCCTATTCACATTAGCAATTACTTCTATCATTTCTTCTGTAGTGTTCTGAATTCTCCATGTAGAAAGATCTTACCTTTTCAGCCCAATTCTAACCTTGCAGGGCAGGAATCATATCCTATATTTGATTTTATTTTATATCTCTGGCAATGTGAAAATACATCATTGAAAGAGACACTACACCTAAATGTATGTGACCTAGATGACTGAAGAACTTTCCAGTGATGAAATAAGAAAGGATTGGACACATTTTAAATGAAGGAGAGAAGAGTTAAAACTGCTCAAGAATCCTACTGCACTAATTAACTGAAACCCAGGAATTGGGATTTGCACTCTCAAAGGAAATTTTTTTTTCCTTAATTGTGACTAAAATTTTGTAGCTCTTAGGCGTTAAAGATTTCACTTGAAACCAGCAAAAATGGATTTTGAAACAAGTAGAGAGAAGCATTTTGAAGCACAAAGGTAGAATTGGGCAAGACAAGGAAAGAAAATAATTATTTGAAACTGGTTGGAATAAGAAAACCTCATGAAGTCTCTATGAAACCTAACTAGAATTTTCCAGTGTCAAGAACTTTCCAAAGGGCAAAAAAGTAAAAATCCTAGAAAAATTCTCCCCTCTTATTCCATTCTGATTAGACTTTTTTTTTTAAAAAAAAAACCAGAGGAGCTGAGCCCATTTTTGTCTAAGTAGAATCTGAGGTCATACAGATTCTGCCTCTGAAAGTCCCTCCTACCTTCTACTTCAATATTTCTGATTATGGGGAGCTCACTGTAATCTAAAATCAGTCCTTTCCTTTCCAAACACTGCTTTGGATTGCAGAGTTTCACTCTGATAATGCTAAGCTAGATCCTGTTTCTTTACTTTTCAAATATCTTCCTCGTTTTCTGACTCTGAATTGAACAAAAATATATCTTATTCATCTTCTGCAAGACAGCCCTTCAAATAAGTGAGGCTAGTAGTCTTATCTCCCTTAACTTTTCTCTCCTGCATTCTATTTTTTTTTTTAAATAATAAATTTTATTTTTATTTAATAATAACTTCGCATTGACAGAATCCATGCCAGGATAATTTCTACACGACATTATCCCTTGCAATCACTTATGTTTCGTTTTTTCCCCCTCCCTCCCTCCTCCCGCCCCCAGGATGGCAAGCAGTCCTATATATGCTAAACATGTTGCAGTATATCCTAGATACAATACATATTTGCAGAACCAAACAGTTCTCTTGTTGCACAGGGAGAATTGGATTCAGAAGGTAAAAATAACTCGGGAAGAAAATCAAAAATGCAAATAGTTCACATTCATTTCCCAGTATTCCTTCTTTGGGTGTAGCTGTTTCTGTCCATCATTTCTCCAATGAAACTCAGTTAAGTCTCTTTGTCAGAGAAATCCACTTCCATCAGAATACATCCTCATACAATATCGTTGTCGAAGTGTATAATGATCTCCTGGTTCTGCTCATCTCACTTAGCATCAGTCCATGTAGGTCTCTCCAAGCCTCTCTGTATTCATCCTGCTGGTCATTCCTTACAGAGCAATAATATTCCATAACATTCATATACCACAATTTACCCAGCCATTCTCCAATTGATGGGCATCCATTCATTTTCCAGTTTCTAGCCACTACAAACAGGGCTGCTACAAACATTTTGGCACATACAGGTCCCCTTCCCTTTTTTAGTATCTCTTTGGGGTATAAGCCCAATAGAAACACTGTTGGATCAAAGGGTATGCACAGTTTGATAACTTTTTGGGCATAATTCCAGATCGCTCTCCAGAATGGCTGGATTCGTTCACAACTCCACCAACAATGCATCAATGTCCCCGTTTTCCCGCATCCCCTCCAACATTCATCATTGTTTTTTCCTGTCATCTTAGCCAATCTGACAGGAGTGTAGTGATATCTCAGAGTTGTCTTAATTTGCATTTCTCTGATCAATAGTGATTTGGAACATTCTTTCATGTGAGTGGTAATAGTTTCAATTTCTTCATCTGAAAATTGTCTGTTCATATCCTTTGACCATTTATCAATTGGAGAATGGCTTGATTTTTTATAAATTTGAGTCAGTTCTCTATATATTTTGGAAATGAGGCCTTTATCAGAACCTTTAATTGTAAAGATGTTTTCCCAGTTAGTTACTTCCCTACTAATCTTGTTTGCATTCGTTCTGTTTGTACAAAGGCTTTTTAATTTGATATAATCAAAATTTTCTATTTTGTGATTGGTAATGGTCTCTAGTTCATCTTTGGTCACAAATTTCTTTCTCCTCCACAAGTCTGAGAGATAAACTATCCTATGTTCCTCTAATTTATTTATAATCTCGTTCTTTATGCCTAGGTCATGGACCCATTTTGATCTTATCTTGGTATGTGGTGTTAAGTGTGGGTCCTTGCCTAATTTCTGCCATACTAATTTCCAGTTATCCCAGCAGTTTTTATCAAATAATGAAATCTTATCCCAAAATTTAGAATCTTTGGGTTTGTCAAACACTAGATTGCTATAGTTGACTATTCTGTCTTGTGAACCTAACCTTTTCCACTGATCAACTAATCTATTTCTAAGCCAATACCAGATGGTTTTGGTGACTGCTGCTTTATAATATAATTTTAGATCAGGTACAGCTAGACCACCTTCATTTGATTTTTTTTTCATTAATTCCCTTGAGATTCTCGACTTTTTATTGTTCCATATGAATTTTGTTGTTATTTTTTCTAAATCATTAAAATATTTTCTTGGAAGTCTGATTGGTATAGCACTAAATAAATAGATTAGTTTAGGGAGTATTGTCATCTTTATTATATTTGCTCGGCCTATCCAAGAGCACTTAATATTTTTCCAATTATTTAAGTCTGACTTTATTTGTGTGAAAACTTTTTTGTAATTTTGCTCATATAATTCCTGACTTTCCTTTGGTAGGTAGATTCCCAAATATTTTATCTCTCCTGCATTCTAAATATGACCAATTCTTTCAAATAATGTCACTGAAAGGGTCTTCAGTGGTCTTGTCTAACCCATATCTGCAATTTCAATGCCCATTATAACAACAAGAACAGATCAACATTCACCAACCATTTCAGACCTGTCTGTTAACTCCAGAAGTACCCAAGAGGATATGCAGATCATGATGGTAATTGATCATGATCATGATTAAGTGGTAACCATGATAATCGGCATTTATCCAGTATTTTAAAATCTACATATTTATATTTATGTCTCTGTCTGTCTCTGTCCCTCTCTTCCTCTCCCTCCCCTCCCACCTCCCTCCCTACTCACTTATCTATCTACACACACAAGTAAAAATGAACTGATGTGTCAGATAATACTATTAGTCCCATTTTAGAAATTAGAAAACTGAGTTTCACAATCAGAGACTAAATTTAATCATATCTTCCTGGTGAAACTACAATGAGGTAAATAGAAAGATATGATTAAAAAAAAAGTAGAGCCACTATCTTTTTGATAGTGGTTTTCCATTGACAAAAATAGAGGTCTGACCATATTTGTATTCTGCCTTTCAATTCCTTGTCACAGTATTGGAACCAAAGATCTTGTCTTAAGAAGTAGAAATTGTACTTCAGTGGTTAAAATCAGGAAATCTCCTGACCTATCCAGGGAAAGCACATGACCCTGATCAAATAAGAAATATCTCTCTCCACAGGAGAGAAAATATTAAAAAGTATTGAGGGTACTGATTTTCAAAGGATTTCAAAGAAGAAATAATTTCAAAAGAATAGGGGAAATCGGATGGTGTTTTTACTTTAAAAAAACAATAAGTTGTCTCTAACACTTGATACAGATGCATGCTTTCTAGGTTTTATAAATAATTTATGAGAATGGTCTTTCTGTGCATGTGGGCATGAAAATACAAAAAATGAATTGTGAGGCTATTTCTGGAGATTTTCTGTATAAGAAAACATCTTTCTGGCAAACAACTGACTGGAAGATATAATGAATATTATGTTCTACTTTCTCCTTTTAATTTGACTCAGGAAAATGCAACTTTAACTTTCTCCACAAATGCATGAGTTAAAATTAAGCAAGATTCTATCTGGGACAGATGTAACTTGGGAGATAACTTTGTTCAGTAGCCTGCTGAGAATTACCATCAAGCAAGGCATAAAAGAGAGAGACATGTTGCCTGAGTCTTAAAAAATGTCCTTAACAGAATCCAAGAAGATTTTTCCACATCAAACAGGTTTTCTCCACATGTTCATATCTTCAGATAAATTGTACTGATTACAGAGTATATTGGAGTTCTACAAAGCCTCCTCAGAGAAATCTATAACTGCTCATACACATCCAGTCTTTCAACAAATCTTGTTTTGATACCTTTGTAACATCTATCATATACATCTGATTTTCTTCACTCTTGCTTAGACTATGCAATAGCCCTGTAATTGGTCTTCTACCTCACCATTTCCTTAACTCAAGCTATACTTCAAAAAGGTACTAATCAATGAACAATTATGAATCTTTAGCATGTTGTGCTAGGTACTGTTCTAAATGTTGGGGATATAAGAGCTTTTTTTAAAAAAAGTTCCTGTCATCAAGGAGCTTGTTGTTTGACATGGGAGACAACATAGAAACAAATATATACAAAATTAGCTATATGTGGAAGAGATAGGAAATGAATGACAGAGGGAAGACTTCTAGAATTTAAATCTCTTGGGAAGGTTTTCCGGTAAAAGTTGTGACTCAAAGGAAGCCAGGGAAGTTAGTAGGTGAAACAGAGGAGGTAGATTGCTCCTGATATGAAGGATAGCTAGAAAAATGCTCAGAGCAGAGAAGTAGAGTGTTTTGTTTGTAGAGACAAGTATTACAGGATTGAAGAGTACTTTCAGGGAGTAAGGTATAAGAATACTAGAAAGATGGATTATAAAGGGCTTTAAATGTCAAACAGCACTTTGTATTTGCTACTGGGAGTAATAGGAAGTCAATAGTTTACTGAGTTGGGGAATGACAGGATCAGTTAATCCTGTGTCAATTGACTTTGAGTCAATTTTCTACGTATTTTAGAATGAGACCTTTATCAGAACTCTTGAATATAAGATTTTCCTGCAATTTAATGTTTCCATTCCAATCTTACCTGCATTGACTTTGTTTGTACAAAACCTTTTTAATTTAATATGATCAAAATTATTGATTTTTGCATTCCATAATTTACTCCAGTTCTTCTTTGGCCACAAATCCCTTCCTGCTCTACAGATATGTGAGGTATACTATCCTGTTCTTCTAATTTGCTTATAATATCACTCTTTGCATTTAAATCATAAACCCATTTCAACCTTATCTTGGTATACAGTGTTAGGTGTGGGTCAATGGCCAGTTTCTGCCAAACTCATTTTCTATTTTCCCAGCAATTTTTATCATATACTGAATTCTTATCCCAAAAGTTGGAGTCTTTGGGTTTATCAAACACTAGATCACTATAGTCATTGGCTATTGTGTCTTCTGAACCTAATATATTCCACTGCTCAATTAATCTGTTTCTTAGCCAGTACCAAATAATTTTGATGACTATTGTTTTCTAAATATAGTTTTAGTTCTGTTTCAGCGAGGCTACCTTCATTTATATTTTTTGATTAATTCCCTTGAAATCCTCGACCTTTTGTTCTTCCAGTTAAACTTTATTATTATTTTTTCTAGCTCTGTAAAATAAAAACTTGGGAATTTGATTGATATGGCACTGAATAAGTAGATCGCAATTAATTAATTATTATTGTCATTATTTGCTGAGGCAATTGGGATTAAGTGAATGGGCCCAGAGTCACAGAGCCAGGAAGTCTTCAATGTCTGAAGCCAGATTAGAACTTGGGTCCTCCTGACATCAAGGCTGGTGCTCTATTCAGTGCACTACCTAGCTGCCCCCTATTATTATTAATTATTAATAACTTGTATTGTCATTTTTATTATATTAGGTCAGCCTACCCATGAGCACTTGATATTTTTCAAATTGATTAGGTCTCTATTTTTGTGGAAAGTGTTTTGTAATTGTGTTCACATAGTTGCTGATTTCACCTTGAAAAGTAGAGTCACAAATATTTTATATTGTCTACAGTTGTTTTAATGGAATTTATCTTTATATATCTTGCTGCTGGACTTTGTTGGTGATATATAAAAATTCTGATGATTTATGTGGATTTATTTTGTATCCTGCAACTTTGCTAAAATTGTGAATTGTTCCTAGGAGATTTTTTAATTGATTCTCTAGGATTCTCTAAGTGTATCATATCATCTGCAAAGAATGATAAATTGGTTTGCTTATTATCTACTCTAATTCCTATAATTTATTTTTCTTCTCTTATGTGCAGAAACCTTTTTAATTTAATATAATCAAAGTTGTCCATTTTCCTTTTGTAACTTTCTCTATTTCCTCTTTGGTTATAAAATGAAAATTAATAGGAATAAATGAAAGTCTTATATTTTTGAAAATAAACTTCACAAGTACAAAATGAATAAAGAATAACAGTAAAAACAATCTGGCCAAGATCTGGGTTTTATATATACTGCAAAATCAATGAATTCATTGTGTACTAAGGCAGACAAAACAAAACATCGCTGCCAAAAGAGGATATGTTAAGGGATGTAGTATATTCATGATTATGAGGATATTTTCAAATAGTGATTTACATGGTCAAATTATCTTAAGTATTATTTTCAGTTCTTGGAGTGATATTTTAGATTTGGATGCTTTAGGGAGCATCCAAAGAAAGTGAAATAGGAGAGTGAAAAGCATTTAGATTATGTTTCATGAACACTAAGAGCTGCCAACCCAGAGCAATAGGAAAGTGGGCAACTTGTATTTTAAAATACATTCAGTTGAGCAAAATAAAGAGAAGATCTCATAAAAACTTGGAGACAAGGTTTCATTTCAAACCTCCATTATTTCTTTAGGGCAAATTTCTTTCATCCACAAATTAAGGGGAAATTTACAGCAAGATGTAATTTGAATATTTCTGGTATTACAACTGTTCACTTACAATCATAATTAAAACATAGACATGAGCATACATTTAAAAGCAATAAAAGATAGCAAGCTCATAGTCTCTTAGATTGCAAGTGAAAAGCCATTGATTGATATAATTTACAACATTATCTTTTCAGAGGAAAGAAGCCATCTTTCCTAAGAAGAATGCAAATAGTTATAAAATCATAGTAGGGAACCCTTGGAAGTATAGCATTGATAGATATAAATGCCTACCAGGCAAGGAAACCTGAAGAATGAGAGATCCCCAGGACACTGTTCTGAAATGAACTACAATTTAGGGTGTTGAAGATGTAGGAATCAGATCCTCACAAATAAAGTGGAGAGATGAGGATATTTGTATGTGAGGGAGGTCAGTACAGTATAGTACAGGAACCTAAGACCAACACCCCACCTAAAATTGCAGAAAGGGTGGAATTTAGAATTGCAACAAATCGTAATCTCAGGAAATAGAACTGGAGAGAAGAATCAACTGAAGAAAAAACTGAACATCTCTCAAAAGAAGACATAAATCACTATCATAACTGCAAACAAAAACTCAAATTAAAACAAAGTTTTCCCCAAAGAAATATATAGGTCCTTAGAAGAAATGAAGCAAGAAAATTAAGAAATGAAATAAAACGTTTGGGAAAATGAATTGGAAAGGGAAAAAATTAAATAGAAATTGGTAAACCTTATACTAGGGACAGATTCTGAAAACTTGAAAAAAAATCAATGAATTGGTTAGACAGAAAGAAACAGTAGAATAAAATAAATAATTGAAAAATAGAAGACAATGCGAGGGAAAAGGCCAAATGAATCATTAGACAGTTATTAGAGAAATAATTTTAGAATTGCTGGACAACCTGAACATTATGATTAAGAAAAGCAAAAGACTGAGCCAAACATTTTGTGAAAATATGAATGAAAATTACCTAGAACCATTTGAGTCAGAGGACAAAGTAAATAAACTGAAAAGAACACACAATTTATCACCTGAAAGGAATCCCTAAAAGAAAAGCCCTAAGAATATAATCCAAATTCAAACTTTTATTTTAAATAAAATTTACTACAAGTAGTCTGAAAGAAGTAGTTCAAGTACCAAAGAATCGCAGTCAGGATCACAGAAGGTCTGCCAGAGTCTACTGAAATCTAGTAGAGATCTTGTAATACAATATTCCAAAAGGCTAAATAAAAATAATAGCCTGACATCCAATTTAGATTTATTTGGAAACACTGAATATAATCATATTGCCACAGGGGAAAATAGATCTTTAATGTAACAAAGTTACTGATATTCTAAGTTTAATTTGAATTATTAATACTTGAAACTTTATTAAATCTAGATAATGTACAAAGCAACATGTTAAGCTCTGATTTGTAGCATTTGAGAATTTCCAATGTGAAATTAGGAAAAGAAGAGGAGAGAAGAATACAGAAAAGGAGACAAGAGAAAGGATGGGAAATGGAAGAAGAAAAGAACAGAAGAGAGGAGGACAGGATAGGAAGGGAGATAAGAGAAGAGAAAGGGAAGGGGGAAAACAGGACAGGACCAGGCAGTATAGGGAAGAAAAGGAACAAGATTTTCTATAGATTCTATTTTGGGGAGAATGACTGGACATATTATAATATATGAATGTGATAAAATATTACATCATGTAAAATGATTTAAGAAAAATTTGTTGAGAATCCTGGGTAATAACTGTTTCAGAGTAAATTGAGTAGGATACAGCAAAAAATTTATACAAAGGTAAGAACATTATTAAGAAAAACAACTTTAAAATGCTTAAATATTCTGATTTATGCAATAACCAATGATGTTTTCAGAGTGAAAAGGATGAAACATTTCCTTCCCTTGACTAAAAGATCATAGACTCATGGTATAGAAAGTGATTTACTCTTTTTTAGACATGGTCACTTAAAAAACACTGTGGTTTTATTTTATTTTGCTATTTTTTTCTGTTAGATTTTTTTTCCTTACTCTTTAATGAGGAGCTGACAAGGGAGACGATTGTTAGCAATGATTTAAAAAGAGAGCCACTGAAACTTAATGCATAGAAATATACAGAAGGAATTTCAGAAGGAAACACAGACAAGCAGAATAGACTTGAAACTAATAACTTAAAATTGTTTTATATTTAATAACAGTTCTAAAATGGAGATTCCATGTAGTTAACAGAAAACAAAAAAAAGAAAATATATGAACTTATATTTTTGTTTTGTTTTCTGTTGACTATATGCAAATATCTTTTTGGTATTTAATTTCAGAATGCAAAAAAAAGTGAAAAGAAATAAAGCATGCTATGTTTCAATCCATTAAAAGAGCTGGAAAAAAGAGGGATGAGACTTGCTCTATTTCATTCCAAATAGCACAACTAGAAATTGTGTGCAAAAGTTTCAGAGAAACAGTTTAGAAAAATTGTCTTATTAATTGTGGTCTATTTTTTTCTAGTGATGTCCATCTCAACATGATATCTTTTGGAGTTTTCTGGGTAAAGATACTTGAGTGATTTTTTTCTATTTCCTTTTCTAGTTTGCTTTACACACATGATAAAATACAAACACAGACATGTGATTTGCCCAGTGTCACAGAACTAATAACTATCAGAAGTTGGATTTGAACTAAGTTGTCCCTAATTACACACCCGACACTCTATCCACTGTATCATCTAGCTGCTCATAAAGAAAAAAAAAAAAAGAAAGTTCTGATAATTAGAGGCATCTAAAAGTGAATGGATTGTTGTAGTTGCTCATATAATTGAGGCTTTCAAGAATAAGTTGGATGATCACTTGTTGAATGTGTCAGGGTATAATCACCTTTCCTTTGGATATTTATTCCCTCATCCTTTATATAGGTATCCTCAGCAGATAGTACAGTACCTGCTATGTAGCAGGTGTCTAAGAAATGCTTGCTGGCTTTTTGATTATTGTATTCTTTTGGTATAGATCAAATGTGATAGCATATGATGCTCCTCCAGTCTATGATCCTTCGATTATATTCCCCTCATGAAGAATCTTTTCCTGGGACTTATAGACTGATTCTATTTATAGTATTTGACAATTTGTCTCAATTAACATTTATTTCTCCTACATTTTTTGATCTCAGGGTAAATTGTGAAATTATTTTGCCTCAAGAATAGAATGCAGAGTGTTGAACAAAAATATAGGGTGGGTTTTTATAGAGGATAATGTCCATCTACTTTAAGGTCAAAATAAGAAGGAGGAGGTTAAATCAGGATGGGAGGTATTTCATCTTTACTTAACTCAAAAGCTTCTCTTATATTGAATGACATATGCAGATGCTATGAAATATAATTCACTGAAGATGTGTAAGAGAAAGGCATTCCTAACTGGAATAGATTTTCTACAAATCTGGCTGGAAGCAGAGAACTGAACTAGATCTCTTTCTCCAGGCATGTTTTTAACATTCTTTGAAAAATATTGTGCTTCCTTTTTCCTAACAGTTTTAAGATATATTGATAGGGAAGCTCTGGTTACTTCTGCCTTCCTACTTTATTAAGAATCCATCACTTTCTGGTCTGTAAGTATTTGCAGATTTTAGGAAATTTAGACAGCACATATTTGTCAAATACTAATCCAGGGAGTATAAAGCTTTCTTGGATGAACTTTCATTTTAACTGATCTTAGTTTTCCTGCTTGGAGAATTTAGAACTAATGAAAAACTATCAAAAAAAACTTTAAAGTAGATTGCATTATTGATTTGTAGTTATTTTGAACTACAGCGAGAGTATCAATATTTTAGTGGAATTGCACAGTACATACAATTTAGGAAAATAAAAGGAAAGCTGGAAAAAAGCGTGGAGACAGGATTTGATTTCAAGGATCCATTATTTCAACTTGGACAGACTTCTTTGATCCACAAATCAAATGGGAAATCTATAACAAGATATGGTTTCAGTGCTCCTGGTATTGTAATTTTTCTTTTACATTCATGAGTGATGCAAAACTATTTAAAGCAATAACCAAAAAGCCACACTGCCTACCCAGTAAGAATATCTGCCTTTGAGACATTGCCACTCATTACAAAAAGTAGGTTTAATTGCTTCCTTTAAAAAAAAAATCTTGCATAGCAAGGATTGTACTCTTAATTTAGAGCCTAAAGAATAGACTTTGAATAATACATTCCTCTTTGAGTATCTTAGTATTTTATATTGACCTTTATATTGACTCATTCTCAGTAGAACATGCACTTCTTAAGGCAAGGACTATTTCACTTTTGTACTTCTGTTCCTAATGCCTAAGAAGCAATGTCACATTAAATAGAAAGCTAGGCTTTAAACCATGATGGCATGGATTAAAATCTGACAATTTACATACACTAACTTTCTTATTTTTTTATTTTCTTTCTTTTAAAAAAAATTAAATTTTTTTAAATTTTCAAATCATATGCATGGATAATTTTTCAACATAAACCCTTGCAAAACTTTGTGTTCCAATTTCCACCCTCCCCTTCTACTTACCCCTTCTCCTAGATGGCAAGTAATCCAATCTATGTTAAACAAGCGTGATTCTTCTATACATATTTACACAATTATGCTGCATAAGAAAAATCAGATCAAAAAGGGGAAAAATAGTAAAGAAAACAAAATGCAAGCAAACAACAAAAAGAGTGAAAATACTATATTGTGATCCACATTCAGTTCCCACAGTCTTCTATGTAGATGGCTTTCTTCATCACAAGACCATTGGAACTGACCTGAATCATCTCTTTGTTGAAAAGAGCCATGTCCATTAGAATTGATCATTGTATAATCTTGTTATTGGTGTATACATTAATTTTCTCAACGTGGACAGATCTTTTTAATTTCTTAGGTTTGGCACAGTGTCTGATATTCTAATTAGTCTTGGAAATATATTGGCTGCTTCAGTAAGTAGTAGGATCTCTCTCCCTGAATGGCCATTTATTGGGCGAATTGTTGTTATTCTTGTTCAAGTTTGGTTGGCCTCTAAAGTTGTTTTCAACTATGAGGATCAAGACTTTCATGGTTTTATAAATATCATGCCAGAAAATGAAAAAATCACATTGTCTAAAGTAAAGGATTTTAATTATCAATGATCTTTTAGTTGCATGCACTGACAATCATTCCAGTTCTATTTATTTGAAAAATGCTTTGAGCAAGAAACATTTATTGAATTCCCATTATGTACAGAGTCCTATAAAAAACATAGGAATTTAAAAAAGAAATGAAGCTATATTCATCAAAGTTAACTCCCATAGCCTCCAAGTTCATGCTAACTCATTATAAGAATGGTCATCATTGTGTTACTTTTTTTTTTTTTTTGAGACTGGATCTCCTGGATCTCCCTATTAACAGGATGGAAGCATAGACACCTAAAATTATCATTGATTGGTGCATGAGTTTTGATCTGATCTCTTTCCATCCTGGACCAGGTTACCCTTCCTTAGGCTGTTAGACTTGCTTTCGACCATTACATCTCAGAACTCCTGAACCCATTTAATCTATAAGCTTTAACCTCCCCAGAATCAGGGTGTGTATCCTTGTGCTATATCTCCTAAATTTAATCTTGACTTTCTCTTCATTGCTTAGTGCCTCAAGCTCGCAGGATTCTCCAAGACTTGTTCCTTGCCAAGTTCATGTTTTTACTATCCTTTAACTCTGCTCCTATGTCTCCTTATCCTGTCATATACTAGTGACTTGTTAAATAATATCTCAGTACTGGGCTTATATCCCAAAGAGATCTTAAAGAAGTGGAAAGGACCTGTATGTGCACGAATGTTTGTGGCAGCCCTCTCTGTAGTGCCAGAAACTGGAAACCGAGTAGATGTCTATCAATTGGAGAATGGCTGAATAAATTGTGGTATATGAATAATATGGAATAGTATTGTTTGGTAAAAAAATGACCAACAGGATGATTTCATAAAGGCCTGGAGAGACTTATATGAACTGATGCTGAGTGAAATGAGCAGGGCTGGGGGATACAACAATACTATACGATGATTAATTCTGATGGACCTGGCCATCTTCAGCAATGAGATGAACCAAATCAGTTCCAATGGAGCAGTAATGAACTGAAGCAGCTACACCCAGTGAAAGAACTCTGGGAGATGACTAAGAACCATTACATAGAATTCCCAATCCCTATATTTTTGCTTGCTGGCATTTTGGATTTCCTTCACAGGCTAATTGTACAATATATCAGAGTCCGATTCTTTTTGTACAGCAAAATAACAGTTTGGTCATGTATACTTATTTTGTATTTAATTTATACTTTTATATATTTAACATCTATTGGTCATCCTGGCATCTAGGGGAAGAGGTGGGGGGAAAGAGGGGAAAAAGTGGAACAAAAGGTTTGGCAATTGTCAATGCTGTAAAATTACCCATGCATATAACTTGTAAATAAAAAGCTATAAAATCTAAAAAAAAAAAAAAAAAAAAGAGAGAGAGAGAGAGAGAATAAATAAATAAATAAATAAATAATGTCTCAGGATTAACCCCACTACAAGCTTCCTAAACTTTCTCACATTCTAATGAACAGTGTCAGAATGCTTTTGACAAATGCTTTGACTAGGTCTCTTGCAGATTTGTCATGTCTAATTTCCCTTGAAATCTCACTGGCTTGCCACAAGAGAATCCTTTTATAATTTTCTAATAGTCTCTTTATAATATTCCCCATAATGGTTTTTCTAAGTCTTTTCTTCTAAGGATTCAAAGAGCTTATATTATTTCCTATCAGCATGTAAGCAAATGTAAATCTAAAGGATATTCTCCTTCCCTTAGGATCTCATCTTAGCATTTAGTAAGAAAATGGGGATATATGCTCCAAGATGTCCCTTATTTTCTATAATATGCTATTTTCCAAGCAATCCTTGCATACTTATTATATGTCATACCCTTTTATCCATTCTGTTTCAGTAAAACTGGAATATGTGTTGGTTTCCCTGCATGACATTCTATCTATTGTGTCAAAGCAAGGAAGGCACAGAAGATTCTCTCCCATTCTTACATTTACTCTTTCCTCATCTCTCTGGCTTAGAACTTCTGGAGTGCAGTAGAGTTCAGCTTAATCATCATACTCTCCTGAGTCTAAAATCTGCTGCTATTACCTTCCTTTGCTCTAAAATTATCATACTTTATTGTGGAAATACATGTAGAAGAATTGCACATTTTTAATATATATTAGATCACTTGCCATCTAGGGGGAAGGAAGTGGGGGAAGGAAGGGAAAAAATTAGAACCTAAGGTTTTATAAGGATGAATGTTGAAAATTATCCATGTATATATTTTGAAAATAAAAAGCTTTAATTAAAATAATTAAAAATAAAATTATCATGCTTATGTCTTACTTACAATTTGCAGATAGTATGTATGAGAGCATATGTGTGAGAGTATATAGTGCTCTTGTCTTTTTATCTCCCAAACCAAGTACAGAACCTGACACATGAAGAAGCACATAATAGATACTTGTCAACTGACTAATAATTCATACATTCAAAGAAAGAAAACTGAAGCAGGATCAGAAATATGACAATATATGAGAAAAAAGTATAGCATCAATATTTTAAAAAATTATGATCAATATTTATGCTGACATTCATTTAGATAGTGGTTTGTGCTTTGTAAATAAATACAGTTCTGCTTAAATATGTTTTGAAAATGTGAATTTGTTCCAATATGATTGAAATATTAGGGACCAGTTTGAGCATAAATTTACTTTTGTTTATGTGTGATTTTGTCATTAGGAAAAACTATCTTGGGTAATAAATGTGAAGAAGGGTTTGACTTGTCCTCATGGGTTGAATGGGAATGCTCCCCCAGAAATTATTGGGCCCCATGGGAAGAAGAGATATCTGGCTCCAACTAAGATAATACATTGTGTGGCTGTCATGTTCCTTGACTCATGATGACATGAAATGACCTGGATTCCATGTTGCAATGTTGTCCCCCTAACCTCCTTTTCCCCACGTTAGTTCTGTTATTTTTTCTGCATGATTTTGTACAGAACAAGGCTTTTTAGGAATCTATAAGTCTGTGAGAGGTGAACTATCTGTACTTTTACATTTCTTTTTAGTATTCAATATTCACAAGAATCCAATTACAATAGTGTAGAAATGAGAGATACACTCTCTCGCCCTTTTTCTACACTTTCTACATTCAGGAAAGCAAAATGACAGATTGAGAAGCATATATTATTGGTAGGACAGAAGAAACTTTTCTCAAATGGAATTCTTCAAGGTATCTGGCCAATGGATGAGATTCTCCTGCAGCTAATAAGGATGGAAAACTACCCCAAAGACAATGTCCTTCTTCCCTGAGCTAATAATAAGTTAAGTGTACCATCAAATTTCTTATTTTCTATCTCAAAATCTGATTTCACATTTTTTCTCTTTGGAGGTATACACTTCTTTTATTTTCAAAGTAAAACATTTTATTTTTATCTTGTCTACTTCCTCATTATGTCAATTTGTGCTTTTCCTACTATAGGATACTACTATATCATTAATGGCTCAGAGGTAATACTGAAATAAAACGCTACTATAATGCCATGCAGGATAATTTGGTCTTATATTCATTATAAGTACAAAGATTCTAGTAAATATATATGTGTGTGTATGTGTGTGTGTGTGTGTGTGTCTGTGTATTAGACTGCAAAATCTTTGAGACTGGGCCCTATTTTAATTCGTCTGTGCTCCCAGTACCTAACCTGTGTCTTGCACATACTAAGAGTCTAATAAATGCTTATTGAATTGAGTAACAATTTTAATAATAACTCCCACATTGAAATAGGAATTGCCTAAGATATTATGCTATTTTATTCTTTTCATTAAATTCTAAGTCGTAGCCGATAACCTCTGCTCAATTGATTATTTACCTAATGGGGCTTTTTCAACTTTGCATTCTGATACATATATTGAATATTAACTATCTACTTGAACAGATGTCAAATACTTCCTCCGGAGCTTGTTTTTTAAGAGGGTCACCTTCCTGCCTTCCTCTCTAAATGCTTTCTTTACTTTCAGAGTCAGTGACTATCATAGATAGTATAAAACAGTAACTAATCTGCAGGATTCCTGAATTAAATGCTTCTATACCATGAAACATATTGCACTAGTTTTTAAGCTTCTGGACCTCCCCTACATCAGTGAATGATTAAGTCTCAAGGCTGTATTTCTTTTATGTAAAAGAGCACTGATAAAATTAGTTTCTCCCAGGGGGTTCTATAAATCCTCTTAGGTGGTGAAAGCAGAGCTGTAAACAAAATATTTCTTGCTTCTTCAAAAAGCATATTGCTCACTCCCATAAAGCTGAAGAATGATACTTCAAATCTGTGCTGAATTAAAATTTAACTTTCAATGTTAAAAACTTGGGCTAAATATTAAAAAATTCACATTAACAAGTCTTTAACTTTTTCTTGGGATAATTTCTACTTCTTACCTCTTGAACCCTGAAGCCACTTGATATAGGTTGTTATTGCAAAGTAAACTTAATGCACCTACATGGAATCCTTGATTTATTTCCCTTTCATTTGTTTGCCATTAAACCAGTTTTCTTTTTGATTCGCCAATATCAATACCACCAACTACTTGAGATCATCAACACAATAGTTACCATCTACATAGTCATAATGCCAAGAAAAGAAACCAGTTGGATTTTACCAGTATTTTATTTTCTCATGGACAACAACTTTAAATTGATGTGACCCTAAAACAGTCAATTAATGAAGTTATGAAGCTACAAAATCTAAGGATGAAACAGGAAGAGCCTTTTTCAATAAAAATTTCCCCTTATAAATCTCTTAGAGCTGGTTATACACAGAAACACATACAGGCCATATCTTTTGCTCCTCTTGGGTTTCAATGGCTTCATCAAAATTCCTGAATTCAAATTGATGATAATCCTGGGTTCTGATAAATCTAACTGTGTTTAAGAGCCATGAGTTCTTGGGAGGAACTATATCCTCATTAACATGTTTCTTTGCATCCTCAGTGTTTAGCATTGTGTCTGCAAAAGGCATTTGTTGTTGACTCATTATTCAGCTGTCTAACTCTTCATGATCCCTTTTGGAAGGGGAGGTGGATTTTCTTGACAGATATTTAATGTTTTGCCATTACTTTCCAAAGATCATTTTGCAAATAAGGAAACTAAGGAAAAATAGAGCGAAGTGGTATGTCCAGGATGACACAGCTAGTAAGAATCTGAGGCCATTTGAAATCAAGTCCTCCTGATTTCAGGATTAAAACTCTATCCGCAGTGCCTTGAACCATCTAGCTGCCCCTAAAAGACATAGTAGGTGAGGATTGATTTTTTTTGGGGGGACAACACTAACACCAGCACACATTGACAAGGAGGATTGCTCCAAGAATACAGATCAGTGTCAGCCAATGGAGAACAGTAATTCTAATTTACTTTTCTGGGTCTCTTGAGATGTTTTCTGAAGTTTTTATGGCCCATTAATAGACTCATGGTGCACCCATATTACCTCAACAATAACAAGATGTGCTTATGCAGAGCAGTAATCTAGGATTGGATTCGTAAAGATGAAATCCCTGGTGACCACCATACACTGTAACTTTGCAGATGTGCTGGAGTTACATTTGAGGAGTCTGGAGACAAACAGGAAGACATAGTCTTTGGAATCCTGGACCATTGCCAATGAAATTACATTTTAGGCATCTTGTTAGGAGCCAGGAATAAGGAGGAGAATGGATAGAGTTGACTCTGAGCCCATCCTATCCTCTTTCCCATCATGACCCCATTCTGCTCAATGTTTATGAGGCAGAAATATTTTCTATATCTACTACAGTAACAGGAAAATCTAGTCTTCTTTATGGCTTTCCAAGTACTTCCCTCCCTCAGGCTGGACAAACTTCCTCCCTAGATCATAGAGCTTGATGATATCATCTCTACCTACAGCATTTGTGATTTTGCCTAAACTTCAATGGCCATAATGATATCCCTACTCAATCATAAAACTATCTACTCAATGGAGAAGCCATTCTACTATCCTTTTACCTTAATGTGGATCGAAAATTGCTAATAATTCCTACTGCCACTCAAACTGTCACTCCAGATTACAGTGACTCATTACCTGTAGCAATACAATATTGGTACCACATTCAAACCATAATTATTGATCATCAAAGGAAAAAGGTGCACTTGTATAGGCATTTTTACCCAATCCCTTTGTATGTTCAACTCACTGTCAGTTTTGCTTGTGTCAGACAACATACCAGTTAGAAAGCAATTTTATATCTTCTGGAAAGGTGACTGGAAAAATAATCTAGTTGGTAACTTTATTGTACTTTCAAACAGTTGTGTTGACAAGGCCATCACTCAAGTGGCTATTTATTTATTCCCAGATATGTTGTCTGCTGATAGAAAATGACAGCAAGTGAATAGAGGTTGCTTGGTTATGAACCATTTGTACAGAAATCTAGGTTTCTATTGAATGTTGCTCATCATGAATGAAAAGCTATAGAATACAATGTAGAACTGGGATCCTAACTTGGGGTCCATAAACTCTTTTCCCCATGAATTGTTTTAACAACTATATTTCAATATAGTTGATTTCTTTTGGAATTCTATGTGTTTTATTTTACGCACTTTAAAGCATTGTATTGAGAAGGGATTCATAGGTTTTACCAGACTGACTAATAAAGTAGTCAATGATTTAAAAATTAAAGATACTCATATAGTTGAAAGTATACTACTCTAGAGTTCAGGAAAATTACCTATGAGTCCTGATTCTGTCCTTAAGAGAAAGGAAGACCAGATGCTATCTAAATCTCCTTCCCATTTTAATATGTTTGATTATGATGATATACTATATAATCACTGCATTTTAGAGCAACAACATTGAAGGTTACTACATGGACATTTTAGGGCCTTTTTAAAGTATGCTTAGCATATTTTTTTTTATTATAGCTTTTTATTTACAAGTTATATGCATGGGTAATTTTACAGCATTGACAGTTGCCAAACCTTTTGTTCCAATTTTTCCCCTCCTTCCCCACATGCCCTCCCCCAGATGGCAGGTTGACCAATACATGTTAAATATATTAAAGTATAAATTAAATACTATATTAGTATACATGTCCTAACAGTTATTTTGCTGTGCAAAAAGAATCGGACTTTGAAATAGTGTACAATTAGCCTGAGAAGGAAATAAAAAATGCAGGCAGACAAAAAATAGAGAGATTGGGAATCCTATGTAGTGGTTCATAGTCATCTCCCAGAGTTTTTTCGCTGAGTGTAACTGGTTCAATTCATTACTGCTCTATTGGAAATGATTTGGTTCATCTCATTGTTGAAGATGGCCACGTCCATCAGAATTGAGCATCATATAGTATTGTTGTTGAAGTATATAATGATCTCCTGGTCCTGTTCATTTCACTCAGCATCAGTTCATGTAAGTCTCTCCAGGCCTTTCTGAAATCATCCTGCCGGTCATTTCTTACCAAACAATAATATTCCATATTATTCATATGCCCAATTTATTCAGCCATTCTCCAATTGATGGGCATCCACTCAGTTTCCAGTTTCTGGCCACTACAAAGAGGGCTACCACAAACATTTGTGCACATACAGGTCTCTTTCCCTTCTTTAAAATCTCTTTGGTATATAAGCCTAGTAGTAATACCACTGAATCAAAGGATATGCACAGTTTGATAACTTTTTGAGCATAATTCCAAACTGCTCTCCAGAATGGTTGGATCCATTCACATTTCCAGCAACAAGGTATCAGTGTCCCAGTTTTCCTATATCTCATCCAATATTCATCATTATTTTTTCCTGTCATCTTAGCCAATCTGAGAGGTGTGTAGTGGTATCTGAGTTGTCTTAATTTGCATTTCTCTGATCAATAGTGATTTGGAGCACCTTTTCATATAACTAGAAATAGTTTCAATTTCTTCATTTGAAATTGTTCATATCCTTTGGCCATTTATCAATTGGAGAATGGCTTGATTTCTTATATATATTCAGTCAATACTCTATATAATTTGGAAATGAGACCTTTATCAGAACCTTTGAATGTAAACTGTTTTCCCAGTTTATTGCTTCCCTTCTAATCTTGTCGGCCTTAGTTTTATTTGTACAAAAACTTTTTAATTTAATATTATCTATTGTGATCAATAATGATTTCTAGTTCTTCTTTGGTAACAAATTCCTTCTTCTTCCACAAGTCTGAGAAGTAAACTATCCTATGTTCTAATTTATTTATAATATCATTCTTTATCTCTAGATCATGAATCCATTTTGATCTTATTTTGGTGTGTCACTGCCTAGTTTCTGCCATACTAGTTTCCAATTTTTCCAGCAGTTTTTGTCAATTACTGAATTCTTATCCCCAAAGCTGGGGTCTTTGGATTTGTCACATACTAGATTGCTATAGTTATTAATTATTTGTCCTGTGAACCTAACCTATTCCACTGATCAACTAGTCTATTTCTTACCCAGTACCAAATAGTTTTGATGACTGCTAATAGAGTTTTAAATGTGATACACCTGGGCCACCTTCATTTTATTTTTTTTTTATTAGTTCCCTTGAAATTCTTGATTTTGTTTTTCTAGATGAATTTTGTTATTTTTTTCTAGGTCAGTAAAATATTTCTTGGGAGATTGATTCTTGGGAGTGGCAGATTCCCAAATATTTTATACTATTGATAATTATTTTAAATGGAATTTCTCTTTGTATCTCTTGCTATTAGACTTTGTTAGTGATGTATAAAAATGCTGAAGATTTATGTCGATTTATTTTGTATCATGCAACTTTGCTAAACTTGTGGATTTCTAATAGCTTTTTAGTAGATTCTCTGGGGTTCCCTAAGTATACCATCATATCATCTGCAAAGAGTAATAATTTGGTTCCCTCATTACCAACTCCAATTCCTTAATATCGTTATCATCTCTCATTGCCAAAACTAGTTTTGTTTTTGTTTTGTTTTGTTTTGTTTTTTAATACAGTATTGAAAAATAATGGTGATAGTGGGCAACTTTGTTTCGCTCCTGATCTTATTGGGAATAGTTTCAGTTTAACTCCATTACATATGATGCCTACTGATGGTTTTAAATAGATGCTACTGATTGTTTTAATGAAAAGTCCATTTATTCCTATACTATCAAGTGTTTTTAATAGGAATGGATGTTGGATTTTATCAAATGCTCTTTCTGTATCTATTGAGATGATCAACATGGTTTTTGTTAATTTGGTTATTGATATAGTCAATTATGCTAAAAGTTTTCCTAATATTGAACCAGCCCTGCATTTCTAGTATAAATCCTACTTGGCATTGATGTACTATCCTGGGGATTATTTTCTGTAATTTCTTTGCTAATATTTTCTTTAAGATTTTTGCATCAATATTCATTAGGGAGATTGGTCTGTAATTTTCTTTCTCTTTTTTCATCCTTCCTGGTTTAGGTATCAGTACTATGATTATATCATAAAAGGAATTTGGTAGGAGTCCTTCATTCCATATTTTTTCATACAGTTTATATAGTATTAGAGTTAATTATTCTTTAAATGTTTGGTAGAATTCATATGTAAATCCATCTGGTTCTGGGGATTTTTTCCTTAGGGAGTTGATTAATAGCTTGTTTTATTTCTTTTTCTAAAATGGGAATATTTAAGTATTTTAGTTCCTCCTCTGTTAATCAGAGCAACCTATATTTTTGCAGGTATTCCTCCATTTCACTTAGGTTGTCAAATTTATTGGCATAAAGTTGGGCAAAGTAACTCCTTGTTATTGCTTTAATTTCCTCTTCTTTAGTGGAAAGTTCTCTTCATTTTGGAGACTAACAATTCTATTTTCTTCTTTCCTTTTTTCTAATCAAAATTATCAAAGGTTTATCTATTTTGTTGGTTTTTTCATAAATCCACTTTAGTTTTATTTATTAATTCAATAGTTGTTGTTTTTTTTTTACTTTCAATTTTATTAATTTCTCTTTTTTATTTTTAGAATTTCAAGTTTAGTATTTGATTGGGGAAATTTAATTTGCTCTTTTTCTAGCTTTTTTAGTTGTAAGCCCAATTCATTGATCTTCTCTTTCTCTATTTTATGCAAGTAAGCCTCTAGAAATATAAAATTTCTTCTTATTACGGCATTGGCTGCATCCCACACATTTTGGTATGATGTCTCATTATTGTCATTCTTTTGGGTGAAATTAATTGTGTCTATGATTTGCTGTTTCATCCATTCATTTTTTAGGATGAGATTATTTAGTTTCCAATTACTTTTTGGTCTATTTTCCCCTGGCTTTTTATTGAATGTAGTTTTCATTGCATTGTTATCTGAGAAGAATGCACTTACTATTTCTGCATGAAATAGTCTTTTGAGGTCTTTATGTCCTAATATATGGTCAATTTTTGTATAAGTTCCATGAACTGCTGAGAAGAAAGTGAATTCCTTTCTGTTGCCATTCAATTTTCACCAATGATCTACCATACTTAACTTCTTTTTTAGTATTCTATTTACCACTTTACCTTCTTTCTTATTCATTTTTGTGGTTTGATTTATCTAGTTCTGAGAGTGCAATGTTGAGATCTCCCATTATTATAGTTTTGCTGTATATTTCTTCTTTTAGCTCTCTTAATTTCTCCTTTAGGAATTTCTATGCTATACCACTTGTTGCATATGCTACTCTTTATCAAAAAAATAGTTTTCTTCCTTAGCTTTTTTAATTGGATCAATTTTTGCTTTTGCTTGATCTGAAAACAAGGCTACCCTTGATTTTTTTTTTCTTTGTTCACCTGAAGCATAATATATTCTGCTCCAGCCTTTTACCTTTACTCTATATATATCATCCTGCTTTAAATGGGTTTCCTGTAAACAACATATTATATAATTCTGGCTTTTAATCCAGTCTGCTATCCATCTCTATTTCATGGGAGAGTTCACCCCATTCACATTTATAGTTAAAACTACTAATTCTATATTTCCTGTCATCTTATTATTCCCAGATTATACTTTTCTCTTTCCTTTTCTCTTCATCCCCCTACTCAGTATTCAACTTATGGGCACTGCTTGCCTCAAGCAGCCCTCCTCTTTTAGAATCCCTTCCCTTTTAGAGTCCTTCCTCCTTTCTTACACCTTTCCCCTACTATTTCTGTATTTCCTTCTATTTAGCTTACCCTTTCCCTTTTTACTTTTCCTCTCCCACTTTTTAATGAAGTGAGAGAAGTTTCTCTGTAAACCAAATATGTCTAATATTTTCTCTTTGAGCCAACTCTGATGAGAGTAAGATTCACACAATATTCAATCTCCTCCCTTTTTTCCGTCAAATACAATAGGTTTCTTTTGCCTCTTTGTGAGATGTAATTCCCTCTTTTTATCTCCCCTTTTCCCTTTTTCTGGTACAATCTGCTTTCCACCTCTAGTTCCTTTTTTATAATAGTAAAATCAAATTATACATGCAGTCTCTATGTAGTTCTATGTATACCCAACAGAAATACAGTTCTCGAGGATTTTTTTTTAAATCTTTTTATGCTTCTCTTGAGTTTTATATTTGGATATCAAATTTTTTGTTTAGCTCTGATCTTTTCAACAGAAATAAATGGAATTCACCTGTTCCATCAAATGCCCATCTTCTTCCCTGTAAAAAACACTCATTTTAGCAAGGTAGTCTATTCTTGGCTGCATTCCAAGTTCCTTTGCCTTTTGTAATATCAGATTCCAGATCCGCCAGTCCTTTAATGTGGAAACTGCTAGGTCCTGAGTGATCCTTATTGTGGCTTCTCTGTACTTGATTTTTTTTTTCCTGACTGCTTGTAATATTTTTTCCTTGGTTGATAATTCTGAAATTTAGCCACAATATTCCTTGGCATTTTAATTTTGTGGTCTCTTTCAGGAGGTGTTCAATGCATCCTTTCAATGTCTATTTTACTCCCTGTTTCTATAACATCTGGGCAGTTCTATTTGATGATTTCCTGAAAAATAGTGTCTAGGCTTTTTTTCATCATGGTTTTCAGGGAGTTCAATAATCCTTAGATCATCTCTCCTACATCCATTTTTCAGGTCTGTTGTTTTCCTAAGTGGATATTTAACTTTTTTTTTTTCTTTTCTTTTTTTTTTTTTTTTTTTTTTTCTTTTCTTTTCTTTTTTTTTTTTTTGGTTTTGCTTGACTCATTCTTGATGTCTCATGGAGTCATTCTTTCCATTTGTCCTGTTCTGATTTTAATGGATTTTTTTCTTCATTTCCTTTTTTTATAATACTTTTTGTATTTGTCCAATTATGTTTTAAAATGAGTTGGTTTGTGCTAGGAATTTTTTTTCCATTTCACAATTTTTTAAAAAGTTATTTTCTTTTTCAAAACACAAATTCTGTTTGTGTGGGAGTTCTTTACCTTTTACATTTCACATATTCTGTTTTTCAGGGAGTTTTTTTTTTCTTTTTTTTCTTTTTCCAATATATCTTTTAATGTGTTATATGCGTTTTCCAAACCCTCTTGCAAAGTTTTCCTTTCCTTTCCCCATTTTTCTTCTAGCTCTCTTTTAAGATCCCTTTAAATTTCTTCTAGGAGAGCTTTGTGTGGTGGGGACTACCTGATATCATTTTGGGGGGCTTCATCTGGAGACCATCTGCTTTTAGTCTCCTTAGGGTTTAAAATCTATTCTTCTCATCCACTATAGAATTTATCTACAGTTAGAGCTCACTTTGCCTTTTTCCTCATTTAAAAAAAAAATATTGGGTTCTGCTTTTATGGCAAGGATATTCCAATCTTTCTCTATAGACATCCAGAATCAGCAATGCCTATGCTGAGATCTCCCTGAGTCACTCCTGGTGCTAGGTGGGTGTGGCCAGGTCCCATGAGACTCTGGAACTCTGGGGTATACATGCTTTCCCTTTAATGATTATGTTGGATGTTTTATAACTTCTCTGTTGCTCTACTGATTTGCAATCAGGGCAAAGTAGTCAACACTATGGTAGAGTCCTCCCAGTAGATTCTCTGTCACATGGAGACAACATTTTGCTCCAGGGAGGCTCAGTGTGTTCTGATCTCCATGCTCTGCCTCCCTGCCAGCACTTGGCCACCTCCTTCCCTGCCCCACTGTAATAGACTTTTTCTGGTGTTCTTTGAAATTATCTTCTGCTGGTTATTTGCTGCACTCCCAATATTCATGGATTCTGCCAGTCTAGAACTATTTCAGAGGCTGAATTTCATAATTAATGTGAGGGTAGTAGGAGAGCTCAGAAAGACACATACGTCTTCTGTTTCATCTTGACTCTGCCCTCTAGAATGATCTTTAGCCAACTATCACAAATGATATCTGTTTCCTTTACTCTCCATAACTTAGTCTTATAAAAACCTTGGACAGGACTTGCTTCCCACTGCTTATCCTCCAGGATGACTAATATTAAATAATACATGCCAATGTACCTGTCTAAATTTGCATCAATTTCCTTCTTTGGATTTTGCTTTAAAATATTGGGAAGAATTAGCTGATCTCAGCTATTGTGTCAAGAATAGGGCTGGGAGCATTATTTCATTAGTCTGGGTAGCTTCCAATGAAGAAACTCACTCTTCCAAGGTTGATAACTGTGGATTCTGCAACTTCTAGTGTTAGAAAGTTACCTGAGGCATTGGTCAGTTAAGATGTTTACTCAATCAGACATCTAAACTTTGTCAGGGGTTCTCCACAGCTCCAAAACCATCTCTCTATCTGCTGGGATAATCAGTCTCTGATTTTAGGTACCTTACAATATCTCACACACACACATATACACACAAACATACATGTGTATATGGGAGTATGTTATGTATATACACATTTAAATTTAAATATATATTATATGTACTAAATCTAAATATATGATACATAATATACTGAATCATACATACTGTGCACACATACATATATATTTAAACTAAATGTTGGATAGCTTATCATAGGACATAGGATTTTTTGGGGTATGATATAAATAATCTAACTGGTCATTTCAGGTCATAATATCATGATTCATGCTAAACTTACCTCTAATTTAGTTTAAATACATTTTTAAAAAAATATATACTCTAATGAACCTATATTTAGAGGCAGTGTGTCATAGTGAATAGGGAATGGGCTATGAGGTTGAGAATTCTCTGCATTTAAATCCTGTCTCTGTCATGATATAGAAGTGCATAGGGATAATTCAAAGAGCTGCTGTCAGATGACAAGCAGCTTAATAATGCTTGATATTTATTAATGTTTTACATTTCATATTGTAGATAAATAAAGCATTAATCAATAAATATCAGATTACATATATGTTCTTAATCGGGCCTAATGATAATCTGGGAATTGTGTTATAGATATTATTATACATGCCCATATCACATATGGTGAAGTTGAGGAATAAAGAGGTTAAGTGATGTGGTCAAATAGTTAATACATGTCTGTGGCAGGATTTGAATTCAGATCTCCTTTAATTATGACATTCTGAACACTAAATGACTTTTTGTTTCTGCATTAAATGAATTTTCCATGTAGCAAATAATTTTTGATTTAGAATTCCCTTGCTGTGGTATAATGCTCGAGAAATATGTCTTATTCGTTCAACCTATTGAAAAAAAAATATTGGAGTCATTTGATTTCATCCTATGATCAAAGTACTTGATTCCTCCCAAAAGGATTAAAGATATTTTCATGCCTAGTTTAAAATTTCAGTTAATTAAAGATATTTAGGTTCTCTAACTATAGCAACTTGGATTTAAAAGGAGGGAATTCCCTTTCTTTCCTTACCACCCATATAGAAAAATTATGATTAATTTCTTAATCTTGGGCTAATTCTTTCTCCTATTAAAAAAAACACATTTAAAATACTTTCTCATTCTTAAAGCAGGTGATATATGTACCTGCACAAAATGACTAGAAGGGGAAAGTAAATTTTCTTTGTCCTAATTATAATAACCACATTTTACTAAGTGTGTGATACATATAAATTGTTAAAACATGATTCTTAAGGCAGTCTACAATAAGGAATGGGCAATAGGAGGCAAAGGGGAGGAGATTTCTCTCTCATTGTTTGATTTGATCTCCAACAACTATTTTTCCCCTACTGAACTGACTGATGGTTTCCTTGCCATATACACCTAGTCACAGATTAATTTTAGGATGACACAGCAGGACAATAGATAATGATTTTTTTAGGGTCTTCCTTGGTGCCTTTTACTTTTTGTTAGTACTTATTTTATTAATCCATACTGCAATAATGGAATTAATGGCATGTGGCATGTCTTTCCCTAACCAAACTACCCTTAGAACAAGAGAATAAAAGCATTCATTACTGAAAGAAAACTTTAAGATGAAAGAATATGACTTGCTTCATTTAGATGAATTTTGAAAAGGAACATGAACCATTCTAATAAATGACTATTGTGCGTTAAAGCTAAATAGACATTATAGGGGACAGAATAAGTTTATGATGGTGATTGTGTATATTTGCATTTTTATTAACACTGCCATTTAGGTTGGCGATAATTATCTACTACCCATTAAAGAAGCCCCGATTTAAAGATTTATTGCTCATTGGCTCTGTGAGTCCTGGTAGTTATACCAAAAGAATCTGGTTGCATGGCAACCGTGTTCACCAAAGTCAAAGTCATGCTGTGAAGGGAAAGGACAAACTGATCTCTAGTCATTCATAACAAGTGTACATCCATGTTCTGAGCTGTCTGAACTGCCTTTTAGCTCAATTTAAATGAAATATACATATGATGATGAGATAAATGAAAGGATTATAGACTGGTCTTACCCATCATCTACAGCTCACTGGCAACGTGCAAGCATAGTGATAACAGCAAAAGGTGCAACTATTGGCTTTCAGAACTCTGGGTCTTTTGTGAGTGTGCTGGTTTTTTGACACAGAACTGGGCTTAGTTTTTAAACTTAATGTGTAAATATCTAAAATAAAAGAGATTCTTATTAGTAAGTTGAAACACACACAAATACATTGCAGTATTTATACATTTCTTCAAAATGGTTTGCCTTAAGTTCCCATTATCCTCACTAATTAATAATGTTATCTTGTAACTCCTAAATCTACAGATACCTTTTATTCAATGCCTAATTTTTATAGATATGGGAACTGAGACCTAGATAAGAAAATAGTAAATAGTCAGGTCAGTTAAGACCTCAATTTTTTTCAAGCTGGCTTTATATACAATCTATCCTTTATTCTCCATATCAACTCTGTGAGGCAGGATGAGGAAACCCTGTGTGTTGCTACAAATCCCATTAAAGGAGGAATCGTAAGCAACTAAGTAGTATAGTGGGTAGAGAACTTGGAGTTGGAAAATTTGAATTTCATTCTTAGATCAGATACTTATTGGCTGTGTGAACGTACCTGGTGAGATCTATTAATCTCACCTGATCTTATTTTTTCATCTATGAAACAAGGATTTAAATGAGAGGATTGTTGGGAGAATTAATTAAATAAGTAAAACACTTTCCAAGTCTTAAAGTCTTGGGTAAATGCTAGTGATAATGCTAATCTTTCATTGAGAACATTATTCATATAGAAATAATTGTCCTATCTAATTCTGAGACAACATTTATAGCATTTTTGTAAAATCAATTTATAATACTGATAAAATATGACTGCTGTATCTTTCTAGATATAGAATAGAGAACTGACTCTTTCCCAGATTATCCTGTGTGGTATGCCTGCTTGTAATTATATTATAGTCCCATAATGACCAGAATAGTGCCCTGGAATTTCTTGACATAGAGTCAATGTGAGCAATGGTCATGACCGAAGGGATGAGAGATTCTTTCTTTTTATGATTTGACTTGCAGACTACTATTGCACTCCTTCTTCTTAGGTCTGAATGCCATTTTGTGATAAAAGTCTAGGAATCCTGAAAGATTTATATATTTTTAACAACTAAATTAATAAATATCTCTAGAGGTAAGAACAATACCTATGGTTTTGGAGGAAAGTATATTCTTAAAAATATTTTATTTTCTAAAAATTAGAGTCTTTTATTTTATTTTGAAAATTCCATTGATCTTACTACCAAAACACACACTTATTCATATTCTGTGTGTGTGTGTGTGTGTCTGTGTGTCTGTCTCTCTCTCTCTGTGTGTCTCTCTCTGTGTGTGTGTGTGTGTCTCTCTCTCTCTCTCTGTGTCTGTCTCTCTCTTTCTCTGTGTCTGTCTCTCTCTGTCTGTGTCTCTGTGTGTCTCTCTGTGTGCGTGTCTCTCTCAGTGTCTGTCTCTCTCTCTGTGTATCTGTCTCTCTGTTTCTCTCTGTATGTTTCTCTGTGTATGTGTCTGTCTCTCTCTGTGTGTGTGTGTGTGTGTGTGTCTGTGTATGTGTCTCTGTGTTTGTGTCTGTCTCTCTGAGTGTGTCTCTCTGTGTGTCTGTCTCTCTCTGTGTGTCTCTCTGTGTGTGTGTATCTGTCTGTCTCTCTCTCTCTGTGTCTGTCTCTGTGTGTGTGTGTCTGTCTGTCTCTCTCTCTCTGTGTCTGTCTCTCTCTGTGTCTGCTCTCTCTGTGTGTCTGTCTGTCTGTCTGTCTCTCTCTCTCTCTGTGTCTGTCTCTCTCTGTGTCTGCTCTCTCTGTGTGTCTGTCTGTCTGTCTGTCTCTCTCTCTCTCTGTGTCTGTCTCTCTCTCTCTCTGTGTCTGTCTCTCTCTGTGTGTCTGTCTCTCTGTGTCTCTCTCTCTCTCTCTCTCTCTCTCTCTCTGTGTTTCTGTGTGTGTGTGTCTCTCTGTGTGTCTGTCTCTCTCTGTGTGTGTCTCTCTCTTTCTCTGTCTCTCTGTCTCTCTCTCTCTCTCTGTGTGTCTGTCTCTCTCTGTGTGTGTCTGTCTGTCTCTTTCTTTCTCTCTGTGTGTATGTCTCTGTGTGTGTGTCTGTCTCTTTCTGTGTCTGTCTCTTTCTGTGTCTGTCTCTTTCTGTGTGTGTCTCTCTCTGTGTGTGTCTCTCTGTCTGTCTCTCTGTGTGTGTCTGTCTCTGTGTGTGTGTCTGTCTCTGTGTGTCTGTCTGTGTGTGTGTCTCTGTGTGTGTGTGTCTGTGTCTGTGTGTGTGTAAAATGTGTGTCTGTCTCTCTGTGTCTGTCTCTCTGTGTGTGTCTCTTTCTGTGTGTGTGTGTCTGTGTGTGTGTCTCTCTCTCTGTGTGTGTCTGTCTCTCTTTGTCTCTTTCTCTCTCCCTTTGTGTATCTGTCTCTCTGTGTATGTCTGTCTCTTTCTGTGTGTGTGTGTATGTGTGTGTCTGTGTGTGTGTCTATGTGTATGTCTGTCTCTCTGTGTGTATGTGTGTGTGTCTCTGTCTCTCTGTGTGTGTCTCTGTGTGTCTGTCTCTGTGTGTGTATGTGTGTGTGTCTCTGTGTGTCTGTCTCTCTGTGTGTATGTGTGTCTGTCTGTGTGTGTGTCTCTGTCTGTCTCTCTGTGTGTCTGTCTGTCTCTCTCTGTGTCTCTGTGTGTCTGTGTCTCTGTGTGTGTGTGTCTCTCTCTGTGTCTCTCTCTGTGTGTCTCTGTGTGTGTGTGTCTCTCTCTGTCCCTGTTTTTCTCTCTCTCCCTTTTCTCTCTTTCTTTCTCTCTGAATGTATATATGTATATCTAATATTACTTTTTATTATATACCCAAAATTTATAACTGAAAATGTTTTGTAATGTATATTTATTCCAAAGAAAAAACCTTAATGTTATCTTTTGATCACAGAACTAAAATTGTGAATATGATTTAGCCATGAATACTTCTAGCTTTTAATGACAAAAATAGCAATAGTTAATAGTGCTTTTGGTTTTGATTGCATAAAAATTCATATTTCATGATTGAGTAGAACATATCACAATGTTGACCGTCCTCTTTGTATTTTCATTTTTTCTACAAATACAGATGTGCTTATGTAACATTATGACTGTTTGAGAAGTGAAACATTTAGTCATTTGAATGGTTGCTTTTTTTATGTGCTCCCTATAGTCTATTGGGCTAATTTAAAATAAATAGACAAACTCGTCTCTGTGTGTTTTCTTTATTATTGTTTTCAACTGATTTGGAAGGCAGTGTTACAGAACTGAAGTAGAAAATTGACTAATCCCTTCTTTTGTCATTTTTGCCAATGTGCTATGAGTGATGTAAAACCTCAGGGTTAAATTTGCATTCATCTTCTGATTTTGTTTTGAAATTGTAGGATGAATATGGGAGTATCTGCATGACTATTTCCATTTCTGGCTTTTACATAATTAGGTCATTATGTCACCGACATTATACATTTCTGAATGTGACTCCTTTGGATTGACTTTTCTGAATTGTCTAAGATGTACTGCAGTCATTAAAAAAATCCCCTGTGTGTACTTTGTTTAATGCTCTAATTCTCTCATTTCAGTTCAGGTTTTGACAGAATGGCAAGGGATGGATGTTTAAACTGACACTCAGTCATGCTTTTAGAGTAGGCTTTCTTCACAACAGATACATTTAATGGGATGAAAATGATCCTTCAATATATCTATTCAATTTTGATTTCATTTCATAGAATTTAGAGCTCTGCTTCTATTAAATTTTAAATCATATCTAGTATATCCCTAAGCCAGATTTTCCACTAAAATCTGTTCCTCTGTGTACTATCAAAAATCCAGGGTAGATCAGGCAGTGGTATTGAACCCCAGTCTCTTCTTGGATGTCACTATTGATGTCTCTTCCTCTCCCACTGATCTTGAATTTTTAAGTCAATTAAGGAATTCAAAGTGATCCAAATATATTGTCTCTGTATACATGTTATTCTTGCCAGAAGAATCCTCTTCTAGAATCCAACTATGTTGGAGCTACCTCAGCGTAAGCAACCACTCACTTTTATATTTTATCTCCAATCTCCAGTAGAGTAAATGAGTAGAGTAGTAGAGTACTCCAGAAGTGATGGGCTCTTCAATTAATTGATTTGAAACTATGTTGGAGAAATTGTCATGGAGTAAATGGCTATTCTGTCTTATTCCCAGAAGACACTACTTATTTTTATTGTGAAACTATTGTGTATTTAAGCAGACAAAAATACTAATTATGCAAACAAGTAAACAAATAAAAAGCCTTATGCATCCCCATATCTGTGTGGTAGGAATGCTCCCATAAGGATTGAAGCAACTTTTTTTTTACATGTTATGTGGAGAAAGCTAGTCAAAAGTATATGTACAGGACAATGTTTTTAAATGACCAGTAATAGTAGAGGACCAGTTGAAAATTAGCTGGATGTTCCAAATCCAAGGTAGGAATTATGGCTCTATTCTAAGAAAGAAGGATATAGATTGAGAGACTGCAAGGGTAACAGCTGGGATATGCCATCTGTGACACTAGAGCAAAAGAATAGGTGGATTTGGGGGGTAAGGTGACCAGAAAGGAGTACCTGAAGAGCTTTGACGGACTGAAATAAATACTCCAAGAGTCAGGTACAGGAATTTCATTAATTAGCTCTGAATCTTGAGAGAAGATGGAAGAAGATGAAATTCACAAAATAGGGCAACTACAACTATTGCCTTGCTATAAATGGAATTACATCATACTTTCTTTCCTTCATCTCTAATGTTGTTAAAATCTTGACTATTTATTTGGTCTTTACTCTTGTAAGTCTCAGTGGCTGCAGACTCTTTAAAAGCTTATGAGCCATATAGAGTAGTCAAAGGTGTTAGTGCAACTTCAATCTTTTAAAGGTGGAAAAAAGGTTAATAGCTTAAAACTTCCCTAAGTCTTTTTTGGGCCACCAGTATTAAGATGTTAACAGATTAACCCTGACTATAGAAGACACAAGCCACAGAGATCAAATTACAGGACATCTAGAGCAACACTGTCATTTTAGAGAGAAAAAAAAAACAAAGACCCAGAGAGGGTCATTAGTCATTTGACTAAAGTTGAAAAGATAGTAATTGTCAGAAGTGGAACAGGAAAGTATTATTATCACAAAGAATCACACAAAGATTGAATTTTATCTCTGTACCAGAAGTTAGATTCAATGGACACACAGATTACATGACATATTCTAAACTGAGTTTCTAAAATAATTTATCTATAAAGGGAATAATAACTCTATAAATACACTTCTTGATTTTGAACAAAGAATTAAAAGGTGGGACAAAAGATTAGTAGAACCAAATAAGTTGCATCACAATTGCCTGAGAATAGTTGAGCTGGATATGAAAAAACACATAAGGAATTATTATTTAGACATAAGAAATGTCAAAAGAAGTAATTTCACAGAATATAGACAGTATGAATTGATACAGGATGAAGTGAGTAGGAGAACAATTTATAGGAAGAGAAAAACATTTAGATTCCCTCTACAATAATAACAATAACTTTGAATGACTTAAGATCTCTAATTAAATCAAAGGCCATGTTCCAGGGGATTTATAAGGAAACATAGCATATATCTAAAGGAAGGTGATAAAAACAAAGTGCACCTAAGCAAAGCTTTCCAATGGCTTTAAAAAGTAATGCCAATTATTTTATTTGTATTTTGTTGCTACAAAGCCTAATTCTAAACTTTTTCATTGCAGAAACATGCATTAGAGAAGGATGAAATACCTATCTTTAAAGATAATATGGGACAGGTGTGAAATTCATTTATCAGGAAAGTTAAAATATGAAAAATTTGTTTAAACTTCAGGGATTGGGTCTGAATGACTGATGTAATAAAGGGCCTTCAGATTTTACTTAGGCCTATTCCTTTATTATAGTTGAAGAAACTGAAAAGCAAGAGGTAAAGTAACTTGTTCAATATCACATATATACCAATTGGCAAAAGTTGAATTAAAACACAGGGAAAAATTCAGTCTATCAGATAATCTTTTGGATGTACAATAAGTCATTTGAGTATGTTTGCACACTCCTTTAAATATTCATATTTGAATTGTTTTGGATTCATATAGATCAGTGGTGTCAAATTCAAATGGAAACTCAATTAAATGTTAAACTTATTTAGAAAACCATATACTGGCATTATTTCTGTTTTGCTGTATGATAATTTATTTAGTTAAATATTTTCCAATTGCATTTTGATCTAGTTCTGATGTCACTTGGGAGTGTTGCAAGACACATGTCTGGCAGGCCAAGTGTCTGATAATGCTCATGAAGACTAAACTTAATGACCCATTGGAGTATGTGAAAAGAAGGAATGGACAAAGATTTTAAGTATTGCAAAGTTGTTTGTTTTTACAATGTTTTTGTTAGAGCAGAAATTGTTTTGTTTATTCTTCTTATTTTACTCTGTAATAATTCATAAAAGTCTTCCTAGGTTTCTCAGAAAAGGCCCCTTTGTTCCAGAAGAAGACACATTTGGGATGTTGACAATATGGAAATTAGTTTTGCTTGATTATGCATATTTATTACAAGGTGTTTGTTTTTTTTTTCTTTTTTTTTAAATTGGTAATTGGAGGATGAAAATAAATGCATTTTAATTAAAAATATAAAATTTAATTTAAAAAGATGCAATGGACAATAAGTTCCCATATTAACACTTTGGGAATTGAGATAGCCAACTGTGCAAACTTTCTAGTCAGGTCAATGTAATAACCAGGTTAAGAAAATTATTTCAAGATGTCCATGAAAATTTATTAGGATTATTTACAGAAATTGCAACAAATCAGCCAGTATTTTTAAATGATTATGCAAAACTTCTCTTTTTCTTATAGCTTTCAATTCCTTATCTTCTATTCACTGACATCAGTCAAAGGACTTTTAATATGTTTTATTTGTACTAAGAATAATGAATCTATAAAAGGTATTAATTAGTTTGGCAATCTAAGTCTAACTCTCCAAGGTTTACCATAGCCAATTTAAAGGAGATAGACTCTGGATGACTCATCTTCTGGATCTTAGTATATGAAATCTGGTTACATATTCTCCAGAGAGCTCAGTAGCCATTGTCCTTTCCAACAAGATGTCAGATATCACATAAAATGTTCAACATTTTGTTGCCTAAGATTTCAATAGAAAAAAGTAGATAAAAGGACATCACTAGGGATATATATTACAATTTAAAAGTGTTTTGTTTCAACAGGAGTGTCCTGCAATAATTGCATTGACGTTAATTTTTTAATAACTTACATTGGAATTCAAAACTTTAAATAAAAATATGTAAAAAATTAAAACAAAAGTTTAAAGGTACTTTTCACAGTTAATTGGCATTCTTGTGAGATTGCTGCCTTTCTTTGGAGATTTTATAGATTGGAAATAAGAGATAAATAATATAATGTTCTCAGAAATAGAATTTATTTTGAAAAAAGCAATCTAAAGTGATCATTGATTTCAGGCAATTTTAAAATTAAAATAGATCTGATCAAAAGACAAAAATGGAGAAATTATACTAAATGTCAGCTAAATTAATCAATATTGTTTTAGACTATTTAAAATAAGTGGGTAGTATAAAGTTGGAATATTGCTCTGGTTTAGGAAATGATGAGTTGGTAGATTTTTCTAAAAACTTGGACATATAAAGGATGAAATGGTGCTCCTTCAGGGAAACAGAAGAAAAAAAAAGCATAATATGTCTATAAATAGATCTATATGTCTATATATGTGTGATTATAGATATATGTATGCATACATATATATGTATATGTACATAAAGATATGTGTATATGTATGTATATTATTTGTGTGTGTGTATGTGTGTGTGTGTGTGTGTCCACATTTAAATATACCCATCTTGGGAAAGGTAGGGAAAGAAGGAGGTGGGGGAGAACAAACTAAAAAGTGCACAGCAGAGAATGAAAGAAAATCTACAGGAAGCAAAGCTGGACAGCTCTGAACACAAGACATAAATTTCTTATACAGGCTTTCTCAAAAAGAAAATTTGTTATTTCTTATTTTGAATACTGTCATGTTCTGTTGTGCACATGGGAATTTTTTCTTATTCTACTTTATATTATAAATAAATACATTTAATTTTTAAAATAATTTATAGATTGGTTTTTCTTTCTAGGAAATGCATGCTGGCTAGGGGGAAAATGATTATATAATGAAAAAAGTTAATAGGGAGCATTCTCATTTATGAATATGATTATTTGCAATCTTGAGTTAGAACCAAAGATTGTTTTCCTTTATTATTTAAATTCACTTAATTCCATCTAGTTATTTTCATTAAGTACCTAATAGAGGAACGACATTTTGCTAAGTCCTTGAGTTTTAACGGAAAACTGCCCTCAAAGTGCTTTCATTCTAATTAGGACATAACATGTAAATAGAGAAAGAAGTCTGATACATTTGGTCTATAGGCATGAGGTTATTCATAAATAACTGTCAGCATCTGAAGAATGAGTCAAAATAAATTCAAGGTGATCAAAGTATATGGATAATTCTTCTTTCACCTCAAATTATATAGTTATTCCTAAATTTATTATATTTATTTATTATTTTATTATATTGTATATACTTATATTATATTTATTAAATAAGTTATTCCTAAAATTCTCAAATTTAATACTTTTTATTTCTTCAGGAAAACAAATCCTCTAAAGAGAAGTCTGATTAGAGCTGTGAGGTTACAGGCTAATGTTTCCAGGACAAGCGCACATTTATTATAAGCATATTTTTCAGTGATCATAAAATTCACTTTTATCATAATAACAGTATATGTTTTAAAACATTGTTTTCAATGTCATAACTGTAAATTTAGTTACTGAATTGATAGTCTTTTAAAAGGACAAGGGAAGTTAAAACTCATCCATTCTACCCAACCCTAAATTAAAAATGAAATTATAAGATGTGATTTTAGCTTGGTCATGCAAGAAACCAGGAAATTGAGTTTCTAGAAATCGGGAGAGAGAATATTCTCAGTAAAATGACAGCTGTAGGAAATTTCCAGAGCGAGGACAAGGAGTGTTTTGTTCATGGAAGAACAAGAAGGCCGAATATCAATAAATTGGCAGGATTTAAGATGTAATTAGACAGAAATGATGAGGGGAGGGATATATTATAGAAGGAATTGATTATGCAGAGCTTTGAAGGTCAAACAGAAGATTTTGTATTTATATTATAAAGTGGGAGGGTGACATAGTCAGATATGTAAATGGAAGATACATTGGAGTGCAGATTTACTTATAGTAAGCAGACTCATGGACAAGCAATTGCCAAAATTCAAGCATGGTGTGATGAGGGCCTTCATTATGGCAATGCTAATATTTGAGGGCCATATACAATAAATGCTATAAAATTAAATTGACTGGCCGTGGCACCAGAATATTGATAAAAGAGAAATTGCTTGATGAAATTGAGAAAGTGTTAGGTGTTAAGGATGATATTTGAGTGGCATCCTGAAGAACAGGGAAGATGGTTTTGTCCATTACAGTAACAAGGAAATGGAGGACAGGGAGTGTAGTTTAGGAGGAGAAAGTGACTTAAATTTTAGACATGTAGAGTTTAAGATGTCTGCAGAAAGTCCAGCTTAAAATATCAAAAAACCTATGGAAGATGTGAAACTAGAGGTCAGCAGAAGAGTTAGGGCAAGTTAGAGAATCATCAGCATATATTTAGAATTTAAATCCATGATACTTAATAAGACCAACAAATGAAGTAATGTAGAGATGAGGATTCTGAGGTCTAGAATGTTTAATTGACTAGTACTAAGTCAGAGTTAGTCACAAAGTGAAGACTAGAGTTCAGATCTTTTAACTTATATTCAAGCAATCTTAATCCCAGCTGGGCTACTCTCAGGCATTATCTACAATTCTCCAGTTATATTTAGTGGGACATAAAAAAGAGAAAATGTTATTGTGCCAAACAGTAGACTTTGGAAATACTCATCAAAGTGTCAGGATTTTCTTCCTTTTTATGTATATTATATCATTCATTAAAAAATTGAAGATGGACATTTCTTTGTAATTTAAAGTTTATCTTTCCATTGTAGTGAGGGAGAACCCAGTGGCATAGTGCACTATTTTCTTCTCAAGACTATCCTGACAAGAAAGTTAAGGGAAATGTTCAATATGACTTGATGTGACTATTTGGGAACAAAGTGATATTTCAATGGATCTCTATGAATCTTGTGATTTAAAGAAAATATCTACAGAGCAGAGGCAACATATCTCTCTATATATTTACAAAAATCATTCAGCAATTCTTACATATGTCTATAGTGATGGATGGAAAGGGCTAGGGAAAAGACACTAATAACTATGGGTTCTTTGAGTTAAATATTAAGGTTGAGCATTGATGCCATGAGACAAGTGATAAGGATTTGCTTTTTTTTTTTTTTTTCTTCATAGCACCTTTCAAAATACTTAGCCCAGGGAAATTGGTTTACTCAGATGAGTACTGAGAATTGGAACAAAGGCATGTAGGTATTTTAGTACTTACAAGGTCTTTATAAAAGTAATGAGCTCTTGTTTTCTGGTAAAGACTAATTTCCACAAGTTGATTAGGAATGAAGGCTTCCATCCATAGCCAATTCTACTTATATAATCAACTTTGCCTGTTCTTACTATGCCTCAAAATAGCCCATGATATTACTTTGTTCTAGTATGGTTCCTACACATTGGGGCACTCAACCTTGTGTGTTTTTTGTTTGTTTGTTTGTTTTGTTTTGGTTATACCATTTGAACCAAGTTTATATTTTAACCTCTTTCATTTACTTCAAAGTGTTGGGAGTATGTATGTTTGTAGGGGTTTTTTGTGTTTGTATTCCTCCGAGAGTGACCTAATCAGACTCAGTCATACAAATAGCAGAGTGCAGGGGAAAGAACTAGTTATCTTTTTGCAGCAAATTCTTTAAGAAGTAAGAATGGTGTATAATTTATGTAAATCACCATATGATACCCCCCCAAATGGTCATCCAGTATCTCCTTAAAGATTCCCAATGAAGAAACATAATCACCTTTTAAAATAGTCCATTTTACATTTACGTACCCATTTTATTCAGCTGTTTCTCATATGGCACAAACTAATATCACATTCAGCATCTTGATGGGCTTTTTATGAATACTCAATTTATCAAGGATATTTAACTTGGAGTTTCTGGACTTGGCCTGTTTTGTGTGTGTGTGTGTGTGTGTGTGTGTGTGTGTGTGTGTGTGTGTGCTTGCACACAATTGGGGTTGAATGACTTGCCTAGGTCACACAGCTAGTATATCTTAAGTATTTGAGGTGATAGTTGAACCCAGGAACTCCTGACTCCATGTTCGGTGCTCTATTCACTGTACCATCCCGCTGTCCCTCAGGTTTTTAAAAATATATTTTGAAAATATTATTTCAATAAAACTTGTTTTCTTTGTAATATATTTCATTTTATGTTACTAAAAAAAACATTGTCAGAAGAGTTCAAAGGTTTTTCCAGAATGTCAGTGGTCCATGACACAAGAAAGGTTAAAAACAAGCAAAAAACAAAACATTGCTTTAGATTTAAACTAGAGTACTCAGAACTAAACACAACCATCTAGATTAGGTCTCATGAACCAGAGTAAAGTGGAATGATCACTTTTCTATTTATACTTGAGAAAAGAGACAGTTTCTCTTTTTTTTTGGTTTTAGTCCCGATTCCTAGGACCAAGGACAGTTCCTTGCAAAAGGTAGGTATTCCCCTTCCCTCCCACTGACAGTAAAATAGCTGTTCTCACACAGCTATTGATTGATTTGTGTTTGTGTAGATTTAAGTGAATTAGGTGAAAAAAATACAAATTTGGACAGACAAAGGCACAGAGACAGAGATACAGAAAGAGATGGATAGAAGAGATAGAGGCATGGGCATGTTTCTTAAATTAATAACTGTTCTATCTGTAAATAGTTTCTGTAACCAGGCTGCTCGTATCATAGGTGGTCATTTCACAAAATTTCGAGGGTGTAGAAGATCCATATACACTTTCCAAGTGAGCTTTTCCAAAAAAAGAATTGGTACACAAAGCAAACAGCAAAAACACAGTCTTTAAAAATTCATTCCTTGCTAGAGATTAATAGTAATGTTCATATTATACACAAATTATAGGAGATTTACCTTCTACTTCAAATAGATTTTTAGGGTAAAAACAAGAGTAATACTTAAAACACAATTTTCTGAAACATGAATGAAATAATTGTGTTTTGAAATTTGTGCATGAACCTGGAACTAGTCAGTTTTGATGTGGTTTGCAATTCTCTAATGAAAATTTCACAATACTTTAGTTTGTTCTTTCCCCTAGGAATCTGCACAAATGAGCCCATATCAGGCAGTTCCCAGTAGAAATTTTAGCTTATTAGTTTCCCCAGTCTCTATGTCTAGTTACAACTTCTCTTTCAAATTCATTTAGGTCAGACCCTCCTCTAAGTATAATACAATAGATAAAGATTGTTTGGGATAAAAATGTACTTTTTGAAAATTGGTTCGTAATAGTATGTATAAAGTATAAGAAGGAGATCGTGTATTTCTTTTTCTCTCTTCTCTGTCACACACTCACACACACACACACACATATATACACACGTGTATGAGAGAGAGAGAGACAGACAAAAAGACAGACAGACAGACAAGAGACACAGAGATAGATTATCTCAGACTCTAAAGGTACATAAACTTTTGATAGAGGCACTTTCTAAAAGAAGAAAAATTGCTTAGGGTATTTCAGGCAAAGGAATATATTTTTATGACTTACCATATCCCCATCACTCAGTGCACAGTATATTACAATTATCACCTTCTCCACCCTCAAATAAATACCAGTACAAGAGGGGAAACAGTCTCAGAGACAAAAAAAGACACTAAAGGATAATTGACTCCCAGGCTATGCTGATATACAAACAAGTAATCCCTTCGGGTTTGATGAGCAGCTGCTAAAAATCTCATTAAAATTAGGCTGGTGATCTTTTGATAGAATTTTCTTTCTCTTTGTCTTTCTCTTCCTATCTTTCTCCTTAAACTCTCTCATAATACCTAGTCTCTGACTTGTCAGTATCCTGGTGAATATGATATTATAATGCAGTATTTAAAAGTGAGAGGAACTTATAGTTTGTAAAAAGTGAGCTTTCATGGGGATTTTTGCTTTATATTATGCACAGGGTATTGTTTATCTTGAAGAACTTTGATGGGGGATACATATTCACCCATAATACTGAAGGCAGTAAATAGGATGGTTAGATCTAGAATCAGGAAGAATTCAAATTTAATCTGGGATATTTACCAGCTGTGTAATTCTGGGCAAATCACTTAATCTGGTTTTTCTCAGTTTCCTCATCTCTAAAATAAATTGGAAAAGGAAATGGCAAATCACTCCAGTATCTTTGTCAAGAAAACCCCAAATGGGAACATGGAGAATTGGACACCAGTGAAGTGACTGAATTACAAAAATAAATAGAAAGGGAACTCAGAAGGGTGAAGATAGTCTCATACCTAAAACAGATCTCCAAAAAGTTTGCAATATTGAGCAAGGATTTACTCTCAATGATGTGTTGATTAGACTTTCAATGAGAGATAAGAAGGAAAACTAAGATTCTTTCTTTTTCTGTGTCTTCTCAATCCTGGCCAGATTGGAGTTTGCAGAGATAAAAACAAAATAGGAAAATAAAGATGAAATTTTTTTCCTCATTAATAGAAATTTATGGCATTATAAACTAATTAGAAATTTGTGACTGAAATTAATATCTTTATAGTAAATGTATGAGTAATATTGATTGAGTTGTAAACATAAACACTCATATTTTAGGAACTCCAAACACAACTATTAAATGGGCCCAAACACCAGAAAGAGCCAAACATTTCCTGTAGCCCTCTGGGTGTTTTAGGAACATCTCAGAGGACAACCAATTTCTAGCCAAATCAAACTAGATTCACACCATATTAACATTTATAGTTGTACAACAAAATTAAATATTGTCCTATACTAGTATACATGATATTTTTGGGGATACATAAAACAAATGAATGCCAAATTATTCAAAGAAAGCAACCTCATGACAAAACATCCCTATCTTTTTGTTTCCTTCTTTTAAGCATAAACAGCTCTTCTTCAACCACCATACAATGACACAGCTTTAGAACACCAACCTAAACTTTCAGGTCACTTGCTTTCAAACATCTTCAAAAGAAGGCTTTCTTTCGAATAATTAGACTTATTATTTCAGGACTAAAATTTAAAATAGCTCCAGTCCCTATGGCTTAAAATAATTATATGAAAGTGGTATACAAAGACCATGGTATATTTAAAAATAATAGGAGACACCTGTTTTTCAGAGGTAGGCCCAGAAAGCAGGTGGTACCCTGAGCTTTGTATAATAGTGTTTTTGCATGTGCCCTCATAGAAAAATCTCAAAATTGTTTCTGGTCCTGAAGGCCTGCTATGAATCAAACTTTTCATTGTCATCATCCCTCATTGATGGAGCCACAGCTCACTAGGTAAGCACAGGTATAAGTATTGACATTTCCCCATACTAGAACATTGTCCTTTCATCCCCAACTTAGGGTAGGGCTCTGGCCCATGTGTCCTTGCTTGCAAGCCATGTCCCTCACTTTGAAATTAAACTTTTGTTTGATTCCCAACTGTTGTCTCCTGCCTGAGTGGCTTGACTCTGGCCTTCCACAGGTTAGAGACCAGTTACATAAGATTGATACATACAAAGACTGTAGTGACAGACCAGTACACAGAAGAATGGCAATTCTACTCTACCAAGAAATCATAATCTATTTGATAGAAGAGACATGGATAAAATTAATTGTAATGTAAATTAGACTAGAATGGCATGCAATAAAGAAGTACAAAAAAATAACATGAATTTAAGATTCATTGATTCTCTCTCTTCCTCCCCATCTCTGTCTCTCTGTCTGTCTCTGTCTCTGTCTGTCTCTGTCTCTCTGTCTGTCTCTCTCTCTGTCTCTGTCTCTCTGTCTGTCTCTCTCTCTGTCTCTCTCTGTCTCCCTCTCTCTCTCTTCCTCCCCATCTCTATCTGTCTCTCTGTCTCTGTCTCTCTCTCTCTCTGTGTCTCTGTCTCCCTCTCTCTCTCTTCCTCCCCATCTCTGTCTGTCTCTCTGTCTCTGTCTCCCTCTCTGTCTCCATCTCCCTCTCTGTCTCTGTCTCTCTGTCTGTCTCTATCTCTCTGTCTCTCACTCTGTCTGTCTCTCACTCTGTCTCTATCTCTGTCTCTATCTCTGTCTCTCTGTCTGTTTCTGTCTCCATCTTTAGTGTGAATCCTGAGGCAGAAATCTTTGAGGTATTCCTTCTAAAGTGCAAAATAGCCTACAAGTGAATTTGTGGACTACATAATATTTAATTTTAAAAACTCAGAATAACACAATGACAGAAAAAAAAAGTTTTTTTTTTAAATACCCTGCTATTTGAAGAAAATCTTGGCAATTTATTTTTCCTAAAATACTTTGAATTTTTATAGTTTGCTATTTTTCTTAGGAGTTAGAAATGCTAATATTATTTTGGCAGATGATCTTAATTGGGCCTATGTCTCTATTCTGATATGTCTTATCTTTCTAATGATTAATTCTTTTCCTATTGTGTGATGCATTCTGATATACCATATGTGCTTTTTTTCTGTTTTCTATGAATCTAAATTCAGGACATTCGGCTGACATAAAAGTAGCAGGAAAACTAATTATTTTCCTTTCCACTCTTCTTGTACATCAAGCATTACAGTTCTTGTTATTCCCTACTTTAAAACTTTTCATTTACATCATTCCTTTTGCTAACAGTGTTTCATTATTAATACTAAAAAATTCAGTGTTCTCCTTTCAATGATCAATTTCACAAAGTATTCCCCTCATTTGATGATTAGTTGATAAAAATTATAAATTATCTTAGCAGTGTTTTGGTAAATGCTATTTATGGTTTTTGCCAGATTTCTTTATTCAGATGTTGTTGAGGGATATATATCTACCTATGGATAAACACACATAACTACACCTATAGATATAGCTATACATACAAACCCACATATAGATAGATGTAGATAAATATATATTTTAGCCCTAAATATGAACTATCTTCTCTATATCTTTGAAAACTTGTCATCCAGTCATTGGTAGAAAATGGACTGTCTCTTTCTTAAAGCAATCAGCCTAGTTAATTATTATGCAGTTGTAGGTTCTAAGAATTTTTATCTTAATTGATTCCATTTATTCTTTGACATTTCTATCCATTCTTCTTTTGCCTTTTGGATACAAGTTTTAAAAAAAATCTAATACCTATTCTACATAAAAAGTCTTCAAATACTTAAAGGAAGTTATCATGTTCCCTCAAGTCATTTATGCTCCAGGCTAAGTATTATCCAACTTATTTCTTTCAAAAGATGTGTATATATGACAGACTCTCCAGGATCATCATTATTCTTGTCATCTTTTTCTTGTTCAGAACCTAACTTTTTAAAATTCCCTTCAATACATCACTGAGAAATGAACATATTATTCCAAATGCTAGCTTTCTGAGATGGAGAATAGTAATACTGTCATCTCTTTTTAACTTGGAAGTATATCTTTCTTTCTAGAGCAGATCCCATTGGTGACTTACCTTAATATTATAGAGCATGAAAAACTCAAATATTTTCCAGACAATTTATTGTTGAGCCATGTCTTCCTCATCCTTTACTTGTAAAGTTGATTTTTCCTTTATTCAAATGTAGAGTTTTATTGGGTACCTATTCTCTTTAAATCTCATCTCATTAGATAGCATCATTCTGAGATAAGCAGAGCAAGATATTTGCTATTTTTGCCAAGATAGCAAAGTAAGGCAGGGCCTGCCAAGCTCTTCTACAAAACCCTCCAAATTCCTTTAAATAAGCAAAATTTTACAAATTTTAGAGCATCAGAACTTGCAAAAAGACAGAGTGGAGCAATTTTCCAGCTGAAGATGAATTGGAGCATTTGCAGGAAAGAATTGCCTCATTAAAGTGTGAGGGGAGCCCCAAGAAAGCAGGAGTGGATCTTAGGAGCCATTGAATCAATATCCATGGCAGCAGCAGCAACATCAGCAGCTTCTGGAGATCTCAACTTATATGTTGGGGGTTGGAGAGCTGGTTGGGATCAAAGGGAGATTGGAGGGGCTTCTTTGTTGGCATAGAGACAGTAAATAGAGCCCTACTTTTACAAAGAGATAACAGCCAAGTAATTGGGGAAATGAACAAATAAAACAAAAGGATTTTTGAGCATATAAAGTTGCTATGGTGATAAGGAAGATCAAAATATACTCTCAAAAGATAACAAAGCAAAAAAAGGTCCTAGGTTGGAGTCAAGATGGCAGAATAAAGTCAGGAGGTTGCTTGGGCTCTCCCAGTTTCTCTTGAAAATCTATATGAAACCAAGATTCTGACCAGAATCTGACAAAATGAAATCACTCTCTTCCTCAAGATAGATTGGAAGAATGTCAAGAAAGGTCAGTCTCATTGGGGTGAAAGAGGTTTTTAACACAGCTCAGACAGAGTCTGGGAAAGTTAGTGAAAGGCTCTTGATCACAGCAGATCAGCAACTAAGATTATCAGTACTGGCGCAGTAGCAGATGAGACCAATAGGGCTGTTCCCAATCCCAGCTCAAAAGACTAATTCTGGGAACCCAGACTATTTCCTGGAAAGAGCAGATAAATCTCCCTCTGGAAACACAAGGGAATCCTGTGCTCAAAGTCAAAGTTCAAAATCGTAGTATCGGAACCTTTGGACAGTGCCCATTTTACCCTGGGGACATTAAAAGTTAAAAAAAAAAAAAAAAAGAAATACCAAAAGAAAAGGAAAGACAATGAGCAAGGAATAGAAAAGAACCTTGACTACAGAAAGCCACTATGGTAACAGGAAAGACCAAAACACCAACTCAGATCCACTTTAAAGAACACATGATGAAAAGGTACCATCCATCATCAACGAGAGAGAACTACCTTTATTTTTTTTTTTGCAACATGACTAATGTGGGAATATATTTTGTATGACTGTATATGTATACTTATCTTATTTCAAGCTTTCTCAATAGCTGAAACAGGGACAACGTGGAGCTAGAAAATTTGAAACAATAAATAAATTAAATAAGTAGAAATAATAGAAGGAAAGTAATTCCAAAGCTAAAAAGTTCAGGAGGAGTTTTAGTTTTGTATAAAATTTTCACTTCTTCCATTTCCTCCTTCTCCATTTTTCTTTTTTCTTTCTTTCTTTCTTTCTTTCTTTCTTTCTTTCTTTCTTTCTTTCTTTCTTTCTTTCTTTCTTTCTTTCTTTCTTTCTTTTTTTTTTTTTTTTTTTTGACAAATGCCTTTCTCTTGACAGTCTGCAGTCTTCAGGGTAATTTTGACTCTATTATTCATAGTTATTTCTACAGTTGCTCAATACTGTCCAATTGTTGATTGTTATTCCCAATAATCCTAAGGGCATCTCATCTCCAATTAAAATTTGTTTTTAATGTATTTTGAAATGCAATGATATCACATTTTTATTTATTTTTATTGTGTAAGGAAATGTTAAAAATTTCTTCAAATCAAAGTATATATTATTTGGGGAAAATAGGCAGTTTAATGGCTTCAAACCCTATATTACCTCTAGCTATTGACAAAAAAAAAAAAAAACTTAAGTGAATGATGCCATTAGTACTGATTGTTTCTTAAATTATCTTGTTTTTCTTTATGACATAAGCACATTTATCTTTACTCTTTCCTCAACTCTACTATATAAGGTAGAAAATGATATAAAATAAGCCATGACATTCAGTTAAATAAATAACTTCCTGTCATTTTTTTTATTTAAAGAAAAAGCAGAATAGAAAAAAAAGAAAAAAAAGAAAACATTGTCATATGTCTAGAGAATATCATAAAGTATTCAAAATATACAACAATAAATTATCGGTTCAAGAAAGGATATATAACAGCAACAGAAATTATATTCATGTTCATCTTTTCTTTGCTTCCTGGTAGGTTGCTCTTTTTCCTCTGCTGAACACTTTTAAAAATTTATTCTTTTTTTCTTTACTTTTTTTTTTTAGTCTAGGTTCTTTTCCCTTTCTTTGGCTTATAGATTTAGTAGTCATATCACTGAGTCAAAAGGTATGCACACATTTATAGCTCTTTTGGCATAGTTCCAAATTGTTCTCCAGAATTATGGGACCAGATCATGATTCTATAAACACTTTATTGGGTCACTATTTTTCCTCAACTCCTCCAAAATATGCCATTTCTGATGTTTTTGATGGGCTAACTCAGAGTTTTTTAATTTACATTTTTCAAGAGAGGCAGAGCCAAGATAGTAGAGTAAAGGCAGGAACTTGACTAAACTATCCACCAAACTGCTCCAAATTTATTTAAGTCATGACTCTAAACAAATTTTAGAACATCAGAACACCCAAAAAACTGGTGTAGAACATTTTCCAGCCAAAGGCAACTTAGAAGCTCAACAGAAAAAATCTGTGACATTGGGGTGGGAGTCTAGCATTCAGTCCCAGTGTAGGGTGTAATAGTGCAGTCCCAGATGCAGCTCTAGCCCCAATCTTGCCCAGTCTTTGAATCTGCATTAGTCCTGATGGTTTCCAGAATTCTCAGACCAAGAACACCAAAGAGGACTCCAACAGTCAGCAGAAAAGGTCTGTGGAAACAGAATGGGACCCCAGCATGTAATTCCAACTCAGGCTCACCCCAACCCCAGTTCCAACCCAGACCCCAATGTCAGAAAAACAGGACCTCTGAATCAGCAGCAGTGCTGGAAGCTTCTGAACTTCTCAGCCTGGATACATTAGGGAGGACTCAAAAAGTCAGTGGAGAGAGATTGTGGCAAAGGAGTGGAAGTCTAGTGCAGAACCCCAGCACAACCTTATTCAGTAGAGTCCCAGACCCAGAAACCTAGATCTTACAGGTGTAGTACTGCAAAGACATCCCTAACAGTTCCAGAATAGAAAAGAGTGTTTGTGGTCAGAATCCTAGGATTTCTTAAACAACACAAAACTCCTGAAGCTTGGGATCATGCCTCTCCTCCCTGGAAACAGAGCTCCATTTTAACAAACAGTTAAAAGTTGAATAATAGCCTAGGAAAAATGAGCAGAAAACAAAAACAAAATTCTGATCATTGAACATTATTATGGTGATAAAGAGGATCAAAACACACTTGGAAGATGGTAATAAAGTTGAAGGTTATATATACAAAGCCTCCAAGAAAAATAAGAATTAGGCTCAGGCCATGGAAAAGCTCAAAAGGGACTTTGAAATTCAAGTGAGAAAGATAGAAAAAAAATTTAGGGAAAGAATTAAGAGAGATGCAAAAGGAAATATAAAAAAAAAAAACTAATGAGGAGAAGAATGCCTTAAAGAGCAAAATTGGCCATTTGAGAGGGAAATAATTCCTTAAAAGATAGAATTGAGCAAATAGAAGCTAATGACTTTATGAGAAATCAAGGTACAATAAAACAAAACCCCAAAAAATGAAAAAAAAAGAAAAAAGTGAAATATTTCATTGGAAAAACAACTGACCTAGAAAATAGATCCAGGAGATATAATTTTAAAATTATTGATCTATTTGAAAGTCATGATCAAATGAGGATCCTGGACATCATCTTTCAAGAAATTATCAAGGAAAACTTCCTGATATTCTAGAACCAGAGGGTAAAATAGAAATTGAAAGAATCCACATCTCCTGAAAGAGATTTCAAAAAAGAGATCAAGGTAATATTATAGCCAAATTTCAGAACTCCCAGGTGAAGGAGAAAATATTGTAAGCATCCAAAATGAAATAACTCATGTATAATAGAGCCACCATAAGGATAGCACAAGATTTAGCAGCTTCTACATTAAAAGATCAGATGGCTTAGAATATGATATTCTGGTGAGCAATAGAACTAGAATTACAACCAAGAATTATCTCCCAAGCAAAACTGAGTATTATCCTTCAGAGGAAAAAGTGGTCATTCAATGAAACGGAGGCTTTTCAAGCATTCATATTGAATAGACCAGAGCTGAATGAAAAACTTGATTTTCAATTACAGCATTCTGGAGAAGCATAAGGAGGTAATTGTGAAGGTGATGTCATAAGGGACTTAATAAGTTTATTTTTTTACATTCCTGCATTCATTATAATGTTATTATTTTGGTAGTTAGAGTGCTTATAAACATAAGACAGGTATATATCAAATATGAAGGGATAATATCTTTTTAAAATAATTAAAGAGGTGAGAAAGAAATGGATTGAGAGAAAGGGAAAGGGAAAAGTGGAATGGCGAAAATTTTCTGCCAATTAACAAGAGGCAAGAAAAAACTTGAGTGAACTTCACTCTCGTCAGAATTGTCTCAAAAAGAAAATAACATACATACTCAATAGAGATATAGAAATCTATCTTAGCCTGCAGGAAAATAGGAGGGTAATGAGTTGTGGGAAGGAAGAGAGAGTGATAAAAGAGAGGGCATATTGGGGGAAGGAATAAATAGCAAAAAAAAAAAAGAATCTTTTGTGGAGAGACAGGGTAAACGGAGAAAGAGAATAAATGGGGGGAAATACAATTAGCAATAGAAATTGCACAAAAAAATCAAAAGCAAGTTTCTCTGATGGAATAATATTGTTCTCTAAAAAATTATGAGCAGGATGCTCTCAGGAAAAAAAAAATCCTCCATGAACAAAGTGAAATATTGTACACAAAGTAACAGGATGTTCTGGGATGACCACTTGTAAATGACTTTGTTATTCTCAGTAGAACAATAATTCACACCTATACAGAAGGATTTGTGATGAAAAATCCTATCCACATGCAGAGAAGGAACTGATCAAGTCTGAATATAGATCTGTCTGAATACAGAATAAAAAATATTATTCTCAAAAAAAGAGAAAGAAATACGATGTTGCTAGATCACCTTCCTTCAAGGTTTTTTTTTCAATTGACTTGCAAGATATTGTTGACTTTTTGTTCTTCTAGATGAATTTGTTATTTTTTCCAGTTCTATCAAATAATTTTGTGAGTTTGGAAAAAAAATACATTTCTCTAATCTACAGCTATTTAGAGAATTTATTTCATATGACTGTAAGTAACTGATTTCTTTTAACGGTCTCATATCATTAGATCATTGATCAATTCAGGATGATTTATTTCAATATATTAAATTACAATAATGGCTAAATATATAATTCTTTATATGTTTGATAAATTAAACCTTTATTGGAGAATCTTTCTGTAAACTTTTTTCCCCATGTTACTTCATTGTACCTGGATAACAATTTAGCATCCCTAATTATATTTTATTCTATTTCTATTTCTGCTTTGTTTAAGATCATAATTGCTACTTTTGTTTTTTTTTTAATAAATTTCAGTAGGTGTATAATAGATTGATTTATTTTATCTTTCTATGTGTCTTTGTTTTTAACATGCAACTCTTATAAACAACATATTGTTAGATTCTGGTTTCTAATCCATTCTGTTATATTCTTCCATTTTTGTGGGTAAACTTATTCCATTCACATTTACACTTATGATTACTAGCTGTATATTTTCCTCTATCAATTTTCCCATGGCCTGTTCTTCTTCTCTTTGTCCTGTCCCTTCTTAAAAGTCTGTTTTGTTTTGTACTGCTATGTCCTTTTAATCTACCTTGCCTTTAACAACCCTATTTCTATATTTATTATGTTCTTCCACCCTTAAATTTCTCTATTGGGTAAGACAGATTTCTATAAACAACTGAACATGTGTGTATTCTTCCCTCTGTGAACCAATTCTGAGAAATATTTAAGCATTTCTTGCCAAACCACTCACATTTCCTCTTCCCTTATAAAACCTCCTTCCTTGCTCTCTTAATGAGAGAAAATTATCTTCATTCTACCCCTCCTTTTTCTTTCCACCAACATCCTTCTTTTCTTCTATTTTTCTTTTGGAGATGAATATAATTATATCCTCTACTTTTGGAGACACTCTTCAGTTTTCCTAATAATTATTAAATTTTTAGGACTTACATATACCATCTTTGCACATAAGAAAGTAAATATTTTAACATTACTAGATATTTTTAATGTAGCTGTGGCTATATCTTTTATAATTCTAATTGCGACTCTACCAAATTTGATTTTTTTTCTTGTTGGATGTAATATTTTCTAATTGGATCTGAGGCTTTCATAATTTTGCCTATGATGTACCTATAGGTTTTTTCTTTGTAGGATCCATTTCAAGTGGTGATTAGTATATTTTGTTTTTCTATTACTAGAAATTCTAGTATTTCTTATTCTAAATTTTCAGGACAAGTTTTAAAAATTATTTCTTGTATTTATATCAAGATTCCTTTTTTATCACAATTTTCAGGTCATCTATTCTTGTATTTTTTCTTGATTTGTTTTACATATTTGTTGTTTTTCTTGTGAGATGTCTTAAATTATCTTCTATTTTAACTTCTTTATATTTTGTTTTATTATTTCTTTGTCTCTCATATCTTCACTGGCTTACCCTTGCCCAATTTTAGTTTTCAAGGAATCATTTTCTTCCTCAAGATTCTGGATTTCCTTTTCTGGTTGGTTGATTTTTTTTTTCTTATTCTTATTTTCTCATTTTGTTCTTATTTACTTATTAATTTGTTTATTTTCTTCAATCTCTTTCATTTGACCTTTAAAGTCTTTTTAAACTTCTTTTTTGGGCAAGTTATCATTTATTATTACTCTTTGCAGTAGGAGAGGCTTTTTTAAAATTAAACTTCACTCTCATCCTCTGAGGAAGAATCAAGCTGGATGAGAATAAAAGCACAAAATGTAGTCATGCTGCTATCTGTGGGTACTTATAGGAAGATGGAGTTCTTGGATTTGGGTTCCAGGCAGAAAGGAATGTTGAAGGAGCACCTGAGACTAGACACACCATTTTGTATACCCAAGAATTAGAGGAATTACACCAACAATCTGCTAAAAAATAAAAGCAAGCAAAGGAGAAAGGACCCAACCATCAAAAGTTATTGTGGGAATAGAGAAAACTAGGATTCTTCCTCAGAGGAGGATACGAAATTTAATTTAATTTAAATTTGCTCTAGACAAAAGTTTGGGACAGCTGAGTTGCTGCCTTGGCTCCATCCCTTGTATGTATTTCTAGTAAAATATCTTTATGAATTATCATACACAGGACATTTGGAAAGACAGTGTTTGCTTCATGTTGGTAAAGTGAATGGATCTTGTACAGCATTTGAGGGATCCCTTGATTCTTTTCATTCCATTATACCATTCAATTTACAAATAATGACTAAGTTCTTGTTGAGAACAAGGCACTCGAATAATGTTGGGGATAAAAAGGCAAAAATAAATTAGGTACTTTCTTTCTTTCTCTTTATGTATATGGAGACAAGTTACATATGACCACAGATGGTATAGGACAAGAAAGTGAACCAATAATGGAAACCTGAATTAGGAAAGTATATAAATACATGAAGCAATTTAATTGAATTTTAAAGGAAGATGATAATTGTGACCAATGGAAATGAAGAATGCACTAAAAGTATGGGAGATAACATCAGTAACACCATAAGGCGAAAAGTATAATGCCTTTTTGGAAAAAACTAATAGTCCAATCTGACTGTATGTATGTGAAATGGAATAATATTAATTAAGTCTGAAAAATAGTAAGCTGGTAAAAGATTTTGGACACGAGCTAATTTTAGAAAATTATTTTTACAATCGTATGACAGATAGATTGGAAATGGAAAATAGTAGAAACAAAACACCAATCAGTAAGCAACAGATCCACCAAGAACTGATGAAAACCTGAAGTAGGGTATCACATTTAAAACAAGAAGGGGATCTACAGGAGCGTGTGTGTGTGTGTGTGTGTGTGTGTGTGTGTGTGTGTTTGTGTGTGTGTGTATACTAACAAAAAAAGCCAAAAAAAGCTTAACAATAATAGGAATATTAGAGATAAAATGATGAAAATTATTAGTTTTTTCTATTGATGGCTAAAATTGTCATTTTTGCATTGAATCTAAACAACAGTGAAAATATTTACTTTGAATCAGATGTTTCTGAGGAGATAGTTATTGACTCTTGTGATTACTATGGAAGTGTCTAACCACATGCCCTGCATTGGCAATTTCATTCCTATATTCAAAAACCTTCAGTACTTCTCAACTGCCTATGAAATGAAGTATAAACATTTAGTGTTGGTATCCAAGGCCATGCACAATCTGATTCATTTCTACTGCTTTAAATGTTTCATTATTTGTTCATATCTTCAATGTTCTAGATAAAACTAGATTATTCATTGTCTCCATTCTAGATATGCCTTCACTACCTTAATTTACACCTTTTAAAGTCAATAGTACATGGAATAAAGATGTCTCTGGGCTCGAATCAAGAAGACCTAAATCGAAGACTTGCATCAGATATTCACTATATGTATGATGTAGGCAAGTAATGTCTTTCAACTTGATATTCCATAAATCAAAAGTGATCATCTATGATCTATATATGTTCTATAAGAATATTATCCTCATCATTCTTATTTTATCATTGTTATTGTTTTTACATTGTTGTTGCTGTACCTTCTCTGTAACATGATGAACTTGTCTTCAATAGCTCTTAAGTTCCTTCCCACTCAAAATCTATCCACCATAATCTCTTAATCTTCTTTCTTTAAGGTCTAATTCATGGGTCTCATCCTGTATAAAGCCTCTTCTGTTCAAAATGATCCAGTGGCTTCCAGTTTCCTTTATGATATATTAAAAACTGTTTTGGGATTCAAAAATTCTTTATATCTTCTAGGATGATTCTATATTGTTCTCCATCACAAATTCTCTCCTCTAGCCAAAATGGACTATTTGCTATACCATATACACAAAATTTTTTCACCTCTCCATGCCTTTTTACAGGCTGTTTTCCAGGTCTGAAATTTCTCATTATGTGGGCCTTTTAGCATTACTAACTCTCTTCAAGATTCATGTCCTGTGAGAGATGTTTCTTGATCATCTACTGTTTAGGGACCCCTACAACTTCTCTTATCTCCACTGAGTGTAACTCCAATTTTCACTTCCCTGTAAACATCTAGTAATCTTCTAGTAAAATATAATCCTCTTCAGAGCATGTATTCTCTCCTTTTATATGTGTATCCCCAGCACCTTGCATACTAAAGGGGTTTAACAAATGTTTGTTGATTATCTAATATTTTATAATCCTGATTTCCAATCCTTAGTTAACAACTCAGCTACTTTCTGTGAGCATATATCACTTAGGAAATCATTGCTACTCAAGTGACCTAAGACAGTTCATATATCTCTCAAAGAGACTGACAATGTCCCTGAGAGTCACTTAGCTATATGATCACATCCAATGTTTAGTTTATGAGATATACTATTCCCAGAGTCATCACTTCTATTAATTTTGGTCTTGATATACTGAGGGAAAGAGGTCACAGTTCAGCCTTGGATGCTTTAAAGAGCACTGGGGAATATATATCTTTCTGAAAAGCTCAGCAAACTGTAATGTTTCTCATTTCTTGACATACAAAACATCAGAAATTCCTGTGATGAGGCACAGTAGGAATCACCATAGCTCAATAAACCAATCAATGAAGTAAGGTCTGAACCTTACATTCTGTCTCTGCATCTTGAGATTTCCAGAGTCTTTGAAGTCCCAACAAAATAGTGGAAAGCAAATGACTGACCAATTGTTTGGTTTAAAGTGTATGTCCTTTGGCATAAGGATAAAGTTCAAAGAACTTCAAAGAATCCCAGAAATATTTTTCTCTTAGTAGAGCTGATTCTAAATCACATAATAGACTAGATAAGATTTTATTTTTTCTCTGTCTCTGCCTGTGTCTGTCTCTCTTGTCTTTTGTTTGTCTCTGTCTCTATGTCTCTTCCTCCCCCTACCCCATGTGTGTCTCTGTTTGTATCTTTGTCTCTAATTCTGTGTGTGTGTGTGTGTGTGTGTGTGTGTGTGTGTGTGTGTGTGTGTGTAAAAGGAGGAAGGAGGGAAGAAGGGAGAAAGAGAGTGTGATCGAGCAACTCTTTTGGCAATCTAGAAAAGCTTATGGATGAATTCAAAATCATAGTGATTTATTTAATTATGTTAAATGCATCTTTCAAAACACTTAAAAGTTCATGATCCCCTTATTAAGAATTCCTAGATTGTTAGAGGGTTTTTTGGTTTTGCATAATTCATTCTTAAAAGAAACTTAACTAAGATTCATTATCTTTGATGCTTATTCCTAAGTATTCTATGTTTAATCTTTCCTTCTATCCTACTTTATGACATTTATTCAAAGTGTCAAAAATGTCCAATTTATAGAATCCAATTTATTAATGTAGTTGTTGATACTGTTGCTGAATCATTTCAGTCATGCCTGACTCTTCATGACCCCATTATGAGATTTTCATGGCAATGATAAGGTAATGGTTGCCATTTTCTTATCCAGCCCACTTTTAAAAAGAGGAATTGAGGGAAACAGAGTTAAATATTGCTATCCTTCTACTACATATTTTTATATTAATATACCTTATATTACAAAAATTACTCAAATGCATATTATACTATATAGTCTACAGATTTCTTTTCTTAAAAACAACTTTTTGTGTGGATAGTGAAATATTATTATTTTTAATTTGCTGATGAGAAAACTGAAACTATTAGAGGACCTGAGTTCCTCGACTCCAGGGCCAAAATGATCTCTCCTCTATCATGATGTAATGCTGTGACAGTGAAAAATGATGAAAAAATTCTAAGAGTCCATGAATTTCCTTCATAAGTGTATGCATCACTGATTCATATCATATAACCCAGTATACATTATGGTCATGGACAATGGTAAGGAATAAGAGTATATAAGTCTAGGTAAAGACTAGACTGGATTTTGATTTTGGCATTTTTATATAACTAGAAAGAGCACCAAACTGCTCGGAATCTCAATTTTGTTTCATCTCTAAAGTAAAAGGATTTTACTGGATCGTTACCAAAATTCCATTTAGCTCTAACTCCACATTCTATTGGGCCATGTTTTTCTTACCCCTAGTTATAATGACTCTCATTGAGTATTTTATTTGTTCAGTAATTTCTAAGATATACCCCTTCCATATATTTACTGTGCTTACACAAAGCAAGGACACATGAGAATTGTTGAAGGCACAAATTCCTGACACTCGGTCCCAGGCAAATTCCTGATTATATACAGCTGATCCATATAGACTGAGTAGCAAAATTCTTAGAGTCAGAAACACTTGGATTCAAACTCTGCTCTACACTGGAAAGTTTTCACCTTTACATTCTGAGCTTCAGATTATAATATATTAAATGGGAATAATATTAACACCTTCCTCATAGCATTATTATAAGGAATATATCAAGTTATGTACATAAAGTTCTTTGTAAAGCCAAAAGAGCAAAGAAGTACAAAATATTTTATTATTACCTCTAACTGCTGATCCAAAAAAGTAATTGTAATATACATCTATAAATAATTTGTTCAAAGAAAACAACTGGAAACAAACTATTGACAAGTTAGTCATTTCATGAAACAATTTCTAAGCGTAATTTCAACAGACATCTAAATGTTGAATTCCTTACCATCCATAAAGTATTTTTAATAATGTTGAGCATAGTGCTGGATACATAGTAGATAGTCAAGCATTTGTTGATGATTAGAATCTCTATTTTTACACTCAGTTTCCCTGAGTGTAAATAGTTATACTGTTTTACCCATTGTTACCATTTACTCAAGTTAAGCATTCTTTTTCATTTTGTTCTGAAAGTGATAGTTGTTTTCATATTTTCTCAGCAACAAAGTATTCTTTGCTACTCTAATGGATTGATATAACACTGTGCTGTAGTAATACTTATTTTGGATGAATGTTTTGCTTAATTTTAATCAAGTATTCATAGTATCATAAAGTTACAGTCATAAGAAGATGGAACAGGAACTCTTAACTTGGAATCCATATTGGCTTTTAAAAATATTTTGGTAGCTATATTACAATAAAATATTTTCTTTGTAATTTTACATATTTTATGAATTAAAAAAACATTATTTTGACATGATATCCATAGGCTTCACTAGATAGCTAAAGAGTTCCAACACACACACACACACACACATACACACATACACACGCGCGCACACACACACACACACACACACACACACACACACAGTTAAAGATCCTCACATTAGAGTTTCCTATTCAACACTCCTCTTCTTAATAAGGAAACTGGGTATCATAGGGGTAAAATGAGTCACAAGTCACACAAATAATAGATGGCAAAGCTATCTATTTTTGTCTCCAAATCCAATGTACTTCCTGCTATGTCTGTGCTGAATATTTTTTTTTATTAATCTTTAGAGCAAAATATTTTAGAGTTTTCCTCTTACTTTTCTCTAGATAAACTACAGCATATATTTTGAGGAATGGACTGATAGAAAGTAAGACAAATATTATATCTTATATCTTTGGATATCTATGGAGAAATACTTGTTTGAACCTAAACATCACATATGATATACCCTCCAAGGTTCCTTCAATGTCACTTTGGAAATATATCAGAGAAAGGTCTTTGCTAATATATCAGTTTTAGGAATGATGTGTCAAGTATAAAACACTTCTATGTGGATCAGAATACTTGGTTAGATGTTTGGATAGGAGTTGAGAAACAACAGGGATTCAAAGTGTAATCACATAGATGGAGATAATGAGTGAAATTTATTCATGGGAGAATTTTACTTATGAGAATGATCGGGACAGGCAAAGTTCTTAATAAGAGCAAAGAATCTAATGCACAAGATTTGGACTCCCTACAAAGCAGGAAAGCTGATGACAAAAAAGGTGGATAAATACCTGTCAGTGGTTAGCACTGTGATTGATTCTGAAGAATGTTTCTAGTTTTTCAAATACTTAATATTACTTTCATGTCTCTTAGACACTAATTGTATAAAATTCCATTTTCTGAACACTTCTGTATATAATTTAGCTCTTGTTAAATTATAAGCATCATGAGAGAGAATATGAATTCAAAACACTCAACAATATGATATATTTTGTTTCAAGAATATGTCTTTTAAATCCTATGATCTTATCTTTTAATGCCTGAAGCAGTATTCTTCATTAGTGCAATATTTGTTGATTTTGCTCTGACGTCTGAGAATCCTTTTTAAATGGAAGTAGTTTATGAAAGATGACCCTTGGAAAGCTGGAACTATTACATGTACTCTGGTTCTGAAATCTGGAAGCCGAGCCAGCCACCATTTGAGGTAGAAGTTTCAGGTTAATACCATACATATCCTCTCACTTGTTTTATATTTCCCTGACAGAGTATGGGATCTTTCTCAATACTATCCAAATTATGGCAACAACTTGAATAATCTGTTCTTAATTCTTAGTCTTAATTCAAGTCTTCCCTCTATACATCTCTGAATGTTATTGAAAGTGAAGCCCCTTGAAGGCACAGACTGTTTTGGCTATGTATTCCCAGTGCCTAGTCTAGTGCCTTCCAAATAATAGGAACTTGATCTATATCTTTTGAATGAGTGAGATAATATAAATTGAAATCGAATTTCACCTCCATGATCCAAATAGATATTGTCCTAAATGGATTCTTTCACAAGTAAATAGCTTATTTAATACTGTGTAGATGATACTCAGCATGGTTGCTAAAGGTCAAGTGAACATTCCTTCCAAGCTTCATAACATACGAATCAAAATTATCCTTTCCCACTGAACTCAAGATACTTTTATCTATTCATAAGGCAAATTGTTTTACTCAATGAAAGAAACACATTTCAATAAAATCATCCTCTTTTGACCATTATTTTTGATAGGCAATGAGTGGATGCACATAAGCCAAATACAAGGCTAAAAAATAACTCACGAGAACTCATCAAATACTGGAAAAGGAATTTAGTCTTTAAAGTAGTCTGGATATGCTATGGAAATACAGAAAAATCCTTACCTCTTTTTCTATTTTAATTAAACAATATTTTTGAAAAGACCTTGGTGAAAGTGTTTGGGGTACAATGGTGCAATCATTGTCTTCCCTTATACCTCAGACCAATTTCTCTTAAAGTGATCTTTCCTAAAGAAATGCAATACTTAATTCAATTGTGTAAATCTGTAGCTAAAAGGGAAATACATACTTCTTCATAATTATTTCAATAGCTCTTGAAATAGATAAATCATGTTAAGACAGTAGGGAGAAAGCATTGCTTTTTTTTTTTTTTTCAGTACACAAGATGCTTTAAGTGAAAGGAAGGTAATCAGTGTAAGAGGTAAAGTTATTTTTGAGGACTTTTTTTTTTACTTGAAATGGCATTTATTCTTCTGTTAAATATAACAATTACTTTATGTTGAATCGTAAAAAAATAGGAAAGAATACATGACTTTTCATAATATGACCACTTAAGCAGTGTTTTTAAAGCAATTTTATTTGAATAAATATTTAATTCGCTTCTCCCATTATTCATGTGCTTTCCTACCACATTTCAGTATGTGCATTTTAATTATTAAAGTTTGCAATTCAAATACCACAAAAATAAAAGTTTTTTTAATTGTGCAAAATGACAAACAACATGGAATCTTCTTTGAATGTCAGTTAGAAAATCAATTAAAACAGCATTAATTTTCCTTCCAAATAATATAAATCCACCATCTGAATATTCATTAACAGACACTGTTAAACAGAAGTCAGTTTTCATAAATTCCTACACAGACTAGCAAAGTTAATTGAAGATGAGACAGGATGACTTGTAATATTTTACACTTTACCTTTTACTGCAAACACCAAAAGACATCCTCAAATTATCTCACACTAAATAAGCACAAAGATTTTTCCTTCTTTGATCCATGACTCTCCCCTGGAATTTAGCATAGAGTCCAGCACACAGTACTTACAAATGAAGTATTTGTTATATTGAATTGAAATTAATGGGGTTGTAAGAATATTTCTGCATTCCAATGTCATTCTGCCTTTTGTCTCAATGTGACTAATGTCTGATGTATTCTTGGACCCTCAGAAATAGAAAGGTGTACAACAATGGCACAGCAAGGGCCTGGTTGCCTGATTTTAATGCATATTGATGAAACATTTGCACTATTTAAAATTCACATAAGGTAACAGAGCCTGGCATAGTGCCCAATAGTCCATTTTCCAAATGCATCCCTTTTTGAAGGGAGTTAAGATTTGGCAGTTTTTGAAGAAGGGTGTGTTAGTATGAATATAAAGTATTAGGGACATTTTCCTGAATGCTACCTGGACTTGAGTCCCATTACTGAATATTTAAAGTATTAACATTGTGAACTGGTGGTAAAGTGACAGACACATAGAAAGAAATATTTGCCAAGCACAAATAAATTAATCTTCCATAAAGAAATATACTATAATAAATTTACTACTAAATAAGATATTCCGAACATATACTTTGGAGGTCAACTGATATTTATTGATACTTAAATAACACACTCCTATATCTGCACATAGGCATTTGATAAAACCTTGCTGACTGAGCTTTCCAATAAGTTCAATGCTATATGGGCTTCCCTAGTGATGTAAAGGAGGCTTCTTAGTCAAGTTTTTCTAGGCCATTTTGATAATACTACCCAATATAATTCTCTAGAACCAGATAAACATTTCAGTGGCTCTAAAAGTTTCTCAGTCCAAGTTTCTTGGATCTTTTAGATCCAAGCCCTAATTTCCAGGACTAAAAATTAGCTATTTCTTTAGGAAGTTCCATGATTATCTTGTAATTACAAAGTAACTGGTCTCTGAAAATTATCCATATACCTCAAAACACAAAAGTAAGTATTTGCATGCATATTCTCATGAAAACACTTAGAAAGTTATATCTTATATGGTATCAAGTTAGAGAACATGATGTTTCCAGGCTTGAAAGCCCTCATAGAAGATATGATTCAGGATTTTACCTTTTAAAAAGTTCCCCAAGAAAGTGATGAATCAGAAGGAAATTACATGAGAGCCAAAAACTCTTACATTACCATTTACAAAGCTTCACTTAACTAAGTAATTATAGGAGATCTTGCAAACATTTGGTTAGAAATGAGGTTAGACATTTTATATCAACTATATTGACACCATGTAAAATTCACGTAAAACAGTTTCCATTCAGTATGGTTTAACAGGCTTAAGAAATAAAGGTAATCTATCCCTTGTTGTGTTCAGCTCACAAGAAACCACTTCATATTACTAAATATTCTGGAACTTACAATCCAATAATTACCAATAGTTTTTAAGCATTATAATTATATTGTTTACAACCCTATGAGGTAGGTTGTGTAAATGTGCTAGTCCCCCATTTTATAAATAAGGAAACTGATGTTCACAGAGGTTAAGTGATTTGTAAGATCATACATTCAGAACTGGAAAGGATCATGGAGACCACTGATTCAAACCTTCCTATTTTACAAATGAGGAAATTAAGGAAAGATAGAGAAAAAATTACTTATCTGAGGTCACACAGCCAATACATATGTCTGAGGTAATGTTTTAGTCTAGGTGTCCTTGCCTTCAGTTCCAGCATGTTACCCATTATTCTGTGTTGATTTGTTTAAGATTATGTTAAGTTTCAAATCTGACTTCAAATAGTTTGGATTCTTAGTCTTATATTGGATTCTTATTCTAAACAAAATTGATTCTTTATTGATGCATCTTGTTTTTACATTGCTGTCACTTTCCAATATTTTTCACTCACCTCCCTTACTGCCAACTACGGCTAAGAAAAACAAATCAATATGCTGAAGTTTTGTAGCCTCACCCACCCCTAGAGTTTCCCACTTCCCTGCCCAGTGGAGGGAGACATGTTTCAACAACAGTTCACTGAAGCCTGAAATAGTCACTGCATTGATTTTAGTTCTGGTGTCTTTCAATGTTGTTTTCATATATATTATCTTGTGCCTTGTTCTTTCTACTACACCTTACTCCACATCATCCCTCTAGGGACTTCTTTTCACTTTACATAGACTCAAGTACTTGTCATATGGAATTAAGACAACATAATTATCCTTATACTAACAAAGTTTCCAGTGTGTGACTACAAACACATTTACTAAAAGACAGCTGCCTCTCCCTACTTTTTTATGTCCAACTAATTTCCCTGGGTGTATTACCTTGGAATTCAGAGTTTCTCCCTTTGAGGAGCGCCTCCATCAATGAGGGGCAGATGCATGTAAGCATACATTTATAAAAACATAGGATAATAGGTAGACAGCTAGAAGGCTGATTTCATTTCTCAAGATTTTCCTTCTCTGGCTCCCGGCCCTTGTAGGTAATAGCCACCAGGAATGAATACAATTGGAAAAAAAAATCCATTAAATTTTATTTTACTGACATTCCAAAAATAGATTAGAAAATCTTTTTACTCTTTTTTTCCCCCTCATTTCTCCTTTGAACATCTTAGAAAACTATTTTTCCCAGGAGCAATATCATGTACAAATACATCATATTTAAGTAGGTAATTCAGACCTTTCATTACAACTTATTTTAGTGCCTCCATTTGTCTTTACCCATTCATTGGCAGTTTCAACCAAACTCCTCTTTAGGGCCCTTAAAGTCTGTCATAATCTGGACCCTGCTGAATTTTCTAGTTTTATTTTATGTTAACTCCCCTTATCTAAACTATATATTTCATTCTCGGGCCAAACTGTCTTCCTTGATGATTTTTTGCTTATAATAATACAATTTCTTTCTCCAAGCCTATGCAGAGCTTGTCTCTTACTTGGAATGCTGCCCCTTATCAAGGTTCAACTCAAGCACTACATCCCAAAGGGGACTTTGCCTATTTCTCTGAGTTATTGCTTCTCCACAATGACCCTGTTTGTACTCTGTATTTAAATATGGCTGAAAAGACCTGAATGCAAATCTTGCCACCAAAATATTCAGCCAGCATGGCCTTCCCCCTTAGCCTTAACATCTCAGTACCCTCGATGACTCTCTAAGATTATAGTTGCAGAGAAACTACCTGACTTGATAAAGGAAATTCCTCTCTCAGAGTTATATATTTCATTCAAATCTGAAGTTCTGTTTTGGACCTATAGATTCCCTTCTCTGGAGAATACTTAAATAATATCTATGTGGATCAGTACTCTTTCTAGGGTCTAGATTTTCAGGGTCTAATCTGGCTATATTTTGCTTTCCTCTAGTAGAATGTAACCTCCTTAAGAGCAAGGGCTGAATCATTTTTGAATCCTTCATGACTAGCAAAGTTCCTCACACATTTCAAAAAGTTGAACCTATAATTTCATTGGTACAGGATACTATAACTATTATCTACATTAGTATCTATATTGCATCTTATAGAGAGTCACCTGGGTGGCCACAGAAAGGTAAAATAGTTTGGCAAAGTCAATCAGTACTTATTAAAAGAGGTATGAATCTCAATCTTTCTGACTTAGAAGTTAAGTTTAGATCCATTATTCCAAGTTTCCTCTATGTTTGGTATTGTACTCCATTGTAGATGCTCCATATTCTATGGTTGAATTGAATATCTAGTCAAAGAAAAGTTAAAGCAAAACAGAATAGAACAAAAAATAAATAAACAAAAAAAAAAAAAAAACCAAAGTCAAGAAGATATTTTGTTTTGTTTTGATAAAAAGAAAGTCATTTGTAAACTCTCTTTAGAAGAGACTTTTAGGCCATGCTTATGACTTGGTAATTGTTTCTTATGGCTCTTCACTAAAGCTAGAATTGTTCTGATAGCAGTCAACAAAATGTCAAATTCTCTCTTTAGAAATGAAGGATGTGGTGGTGGTGGGGAGCAATTTAACACCACTTATTTCCTACTAGCTTTCATTTGGCCTGATATGAAGCAATTTTAGTTTTGAATAAAGGAGTTATAAAAAAGGTAGGAAAAGAAAATTTGGGTCATTCCATCAAGAACATCACATTTTTATTAGACTCTTACTATACTGTACTCTGAGCAGAATACTAATGCTAATGGAAAGAGTCTGAAAGCTTGCTAAAGGGAAATTTATATATAGAAGAAAAAATCAATTCATCTTCCATAGACAGTTTTTTATAGACTCGGGCTACTTAGATCATAATAGAAAAATCTTTCTCAATTTGAAAAAAAATATATTCTTAAACAATTGTGCAAATCATATCATACCTGGCCGATTCAGTTACTTTAACACATTAAGAACCTCTATGCCAATTTATATATTTTAGGACAATTCTATTATATACCAAAGGTAATTTTTAAAGATCGATCTATCTATATACACATCAATAAATTATGATGCCTTGACCAAGTAATAATTACAATATACTATGCATTTTAAAAGATTTAGAGGATGATTTTCGTATTTCAAATAATTTTATAGGTTGATAGAAATGTTAGCTTTATCTTTCTGATTTACTTGAGATTGTAGATAGAATATTTTAAGCAAGAAGAAAGAAAAACAAACAGCTTCGGTCCACCATATTAAAATCTACTTTATACTTATTTCCAAGGATACAGTGTGGGGACTATCCACAATTTGGTTTTGATCATTGATTTGAATTGCATCAAAATTAACAAATTCCTATATTAAATAAACAATATATATTTTAAAATGGAATCTACCCTATTTTGCTGTCATTTTACTTTATTTCGCTCCTAGTCACTTTTAGTTTGATTCAGTGGATTCTTAAATGTTTTTCCCTAAATCTTTTTTTTCATATTTCATTCTCACTTCCACAATACTTGAATGGGATGAGAAAAGAAGAATGCAGGTAAGTGATTTAAAAAAAAAATCAATTCATGCAGCAATGCCAGCCATAGTATTTAATATGTAATTAAACCACCATAAATTGTCTATAAAAAGCTCATCACTTCTCAACTTCAGTGGCTTAGTACTTATGTATTTGTGTGAGTCTGCATGGTATACTGGACTGAAGGCCTGTTTTAGTGTCAAGGAAAAATTAGTTCTAAGTCCTGTCTCTAAGAAATCTAAACTATTTCAGTTGAAATCATAAAACTGTATGTCTCATTATCAATGACAAATATGTTTCTGATATGTACCTATTGAGAAAGTTATCATAGTCATAGTTTATCATACAAAAATAACATTGGTTCATCCTCTCTCCATGAAAATATTTTTTAAATACTAACACTTTATTTATCCTGTTTAGGAAATAGGAATCTTGTTTAGGAAACAAGATATTCTAAAGATTTTTTTTTTTTTTTGCAACTAGATATCTACCAAGAGGTATCTTGGCAATAAAACTAAATAAATAAGATGCAAATCATTTGAAATAATATATTTTTTTAAAAAAGTTTTACTATCATTAAATCAATACAGCCATGTGGTATTGCTATATTTAATAGAACCTGGGCTTGCATCTCAGCTCTATTCTATAATATCTAGATGAATTTGTGCAGACCTTTCACCTGTCATTCCTTATTTTCCTCATTTATAAAATACTGATACTAAATAAAAGATCTATAAGATCCCTTAAAATTTCTTAATCCAAAGACCTTGTAAAGGTAAGGATTTAAACCAATGACACATTGTTAAGGACTGTAAATGGGAATGTTACCCCTCAAAAGTTACATATTTCGATTTCAACATGATCCTTGATATTTATGGGGGTATTAATAATGGCAGTGATAACACCTATCATTTATAAATTTCTTTACTATTTATGAAGCATTTTATCTATATTATTTCATTTGGTAAATTAAGGGTCAGCATCATTCTACTTCTGTTACTAGTACCAATCTTATATCATGTCTTAAAGAGTCATCTAGGATATGGTCATTTCAGGGTTACACAGACTAATTAGTTACCTGTTCTCTTAACTATTATAGTATGTGTCAATAAGTAAGGTCTTCTTAAAGGCAAAAAGACATAGATGCATGAGCTCTGGATTTATAGTTAAAGGACATTGGTATAAATTCTATGTTTGCTACTTACAACCTGTGTGATCTTGAGAAATCTTTTGTTCTTTCTGGTTCTTCATTCATCTTCTGTGAAATTAAGGTTTGGGACTAGAAGGTCTTTGGGATCCATTCCAATTCAATTCTGTGATAGTAATGATTATAAGTGATAGCAATCATTTGGGAAATATATTCCTTGTCACCTAGTTCCCATTGGCCTGTAGTGAAAAAAGCATGAGCTTTTTTTTTTCCTTTTCTCATAATCAATCAACAAAAATTTATTCAACATTATATATATGTTTATGTGTGTGTATGTTTGTGTGTGTGTGTGTGTGTGTGTGTGTGTGTGTGTGTATACCATGCACTATGCTGGATCTTGGGAATATAAAGAGAAGTGGAATGATTTTAAGAAGTTGGCATTTGAGATTATTTTGAGAGACTAAACATTTAAAAATAACTACTTTCTTCCTTGTACCTGAATATAAATGCTACCAAAGACTTGTTTTGTAAAGTATTAATTCACAGATTTGTTATTTTAATCCATAAGTAGAATGTTTCCTTCAGGATAAATAATGATTTTTTTAAATTAAGTTAAAATTTTAAAAAAAATTTTTAAAACGTTAAAAGGAACAAATATACTTCATAAAACTATTGGACTAGTTTTCAAGATTCACCATCTTTAATAACACTATCTTTGAAGATTTAAGGAACACTGACATTGTTGTTTTGGGAAATTAGTGATCTAGAAATTGATTAAACCCTTCTACTTAATGTTACTACTTTCAGTAACATGCAGTTCATGAAGGACCTCCTACAGTAGAAATCAAGATAATGGGTCTCCACAGATATGAGACATAAAAATGGCATTGTGCCATTGAACATAAATATCATTCAAGGTTGTGTTATCCTATAACAAACCATTATCCATGGAGACTTCAGAAGTAGTTAAAAAATATATGCAGTCAGTAAAATTTATGCACTAGTAACAAAGCCTTGAACATCACAGGAGATTAATAAATGTTTGTGGGATATATAAATGAAACATTCTGTTACTTCCTTTCACAAAATTTCTTGTTGATACTGTCTCCTGTCTAGAACTAGCTCAAATAGTAGACAAGGTTATAGTATAACTGGATTCACCCAATCATTCTAATAATTTTTCCCTGAATTTATATATTGGAGAGATTAGAATTAAGCATAGACTAAAGAAAAATTTAAAAAGATTGATACTAAGCTAAATCTTACTGACTTAAGTTAGACAAGTAGTCATTGAAAGTTCTAATATTCAAGAGCTCATTTTGTCATCTTAACTGATCTATGGAGATGAGACAATCTAGACACCGGTAATAATTAAGTCTACAATTTCTTAAGTAATTTTGGGCAACTCACTCAATACCTCTGGGACTTGATTTCCTTATTTATTAAAAAAGAGGATAGCAATAAGTACCCTTTTGTCACACAGGATTGTGACAATATAATACAGCACATACAAGGTTGTTCTTGATTTGTCGTCATTGTTGTTTTAATAAGCTAAATGACCTATACAAATAAAAGATATTTTAATAATCACCCAGAATATCAGACACTTTTTAAATATCAATATGTGAACAAGTAGATACAGTTGACAAGTTAGAAGTATTACTCCTTAGTTATGAGTAAAATTCAACATCGAGTTTATGTAATATAAAGATAGGTGTTGCCTTTTTACATTTATTTCCACTGTTAGCTGATTTCAATAGTTATCTGTCCATATCTTCATTTTTATAGGATTATGGTTTAGATGCCACACCATTTCAACTTACTTGTACCAAAAAATTAAATTAAATAAAAATAAAAACCTGTAGTTGACTTATTCCAGGGTCCCAAATCACCAAAGGCATAATAAGACAATAGGTAAGTCAGAATGAGATCATTCTTTGTGTTCTACAAATGCAAAGTTCTAATTCCATGTCATTCTTTAGAAGGTCAGGAATTGTTCCTTTACTGTCTTGTGTTCTCCTTATGAAGAGTTTGATTCTATCACATAATATATAGTGAATCAAAATTAACTTTTTCCTTAATTGCAACAGTAACAGACATACAGTGTTTCACAGTTTACAAAAGCACTATACACACAGTACCTAATTTGTGAGTTTTATATTATATATATGTATATACATATGCACACATATATGTATACACACAAACATATATGTGTATGGGTGTATATATACATGTACGTGTATATATATTACAATCATAACTAAAGAACCCAATCCAGTGATGATAAATCTGTCTAAACAATCTTAGGCTGATATTCAGAGAGTAGTGAGTCACCAGGCCCTACCAAAAACTCTTCCAGCCTGGAATTGAGTAACACCTGCAAGATTATTCACAGCTAACTTACATTTAAGAATCCAGGTCTACCTCAAGGCCATGATAAAGAATAATCTTATTTTGTTTTGTTTTCTTAAAGTCCTTGAAAAACAATATCTATCTATATATATAATGCTCAAAGGAAAAATGAAATCAAATGCTTATTATATCTCTCCCCATCTGAGGCTCCCCCCCAAAATCCAATTTTTTAGTTTTACTATGCATATTAGTTATAAGGATTTCTTTTTTTTTTTCAGTAAAGGGCGTAGATATAAGAAAAAAAAACCTTAAAATCTTGTGAACTGAAAAAAAAATTGCTATATACATTCAATGAGTTTAGGACAATCATCTCTCTATCCTGAAAAAAAAAGGTTAGGATAAAATAGGACCATCTTCCAGTTCTAGAATTTGACTTTTTAGACAAACATAGGGAATACATATTTCAGCATAACATCAGACACAAGATAGTGCTTACATCTTTGAAATGAGCTTATAGAAAATAAATTAATTTTAAAAATTAAGTGATATATAAATAAATAGTATCTTGATATTGTTAGTAAGGGCTGTGTCATCAATAATAATTAATATGTGCTTAATTAGCTTTGATCTAAATACTACAACTCTAGGAACCTCGGAAAGATAGCAATGGAATGTTCAAAGTAATGCTGTTTTTCTGCTTTGGTTAAAAAAAATAAACTTCATGTTATTGAGTTACATCAAATAATATCTATGTTTAGTTTTGCTCTGTCAATATTTGAGAGCAATGGAAATTTATAAGTAAAGGTAGCCAATCCAATAAACAAGATTAAATAGAGCAAAAGCTGTTGGGAAAAATATACGAGAATATGAGTCAATTTTGGCAACACGGATGTGTATTCTTCCTTCCCTCCAAGATCCTGTCCGGCAGTCTTCAAAACAACAGAAAAAGCTGGCACAGTCTTTGCCTTCCAAGCACTGATATCCATAATCATCATCTCGTTGTTGCGGATGAGAAATGCTGTTCATTGGAATCAATGTAGATCCAGGGCGAACTGCAACTGCAGGTGATTTCTGAATAAAAGGACATATTGGGTTTTTCACATTGAATTAATAATAATAATTACAATTGACATTTATGTAGTGTTTTAAGATCTAAAAATATTATGCTATTCCTTGCCCATTGATACCTCAAAAATATTTACTGATGCAATAATGAAAATATGTATTTTTTTTACATTTGTACATATCTATTTTTTTTTCCTTTTCCACAACTTACTACTGGAATTCATACAAATTAATGGAGAAAACCCCACAATTCATGGTCCTTTTTAGTTTTAGAAATAGTGTCTTATAAACAGTAAGTACCTCGTGGGATTTCTGTAAGGCTTAAATCAACCAATCCACAATCATTAAGAACCTTTTACATCAGGCACTGTATAAAGTGCTAAAAGGTACAAAGACAAAAGATGAATCAATGTCTCCTCTTAAAGAGCTTTTATCGTATAGGGAAAGGCAGCATGCACACATAGAATTTTATATAGAATAAATATATATAGAAAAAGTATGACATAGATATGATAACTAAACAAAAGATAATGAGATAGAGGACCAGTAGTTTGCAGAGTTAGGAAAGCATCTTGTAGAAAATGGTGCTAGAACATATAATTCAAGATGGTGAGAGACTACATGAGGAAGAAGTGAGGAAAAAGTGAATTCCAGTTATGAAGCATGATCCATGACAAACCTCAGGTAGAGTGCCATATGTAAAGTGTTTTACTAATCTTATAAGTGAGAACTCATTCTATGATTGCTCCTAATGTCAATTTTTTTATATAGTATCTTCTTAGAAGATGTATAATTTTTAAGTGACTATAACATTATATTAGATGATAATTATAAAGATGTATTTACATTGCTATGATATATATGTATATATACATACATATATTATAATATATAATAAATAACTTGAAAAGGGAAAATAGAATGTATGGATTCAAATAATTGTGCTTTGTTGGAATCTTTACAAACTGCTAACTAATTAGAGTTGATCTGATCTTACAAGAAGATGTTTTGGGCCAGAACCTGAAACAAGGTACTAAGTAGAACTAATTAATACAAGGCTTGTGTTCACACCTTTACTCATTGGAGTTCACAAGTTTGCCAGATTCACAAAGTAAACTTTGTACCTTTGTGAATTCACACCTCCCTTAAAGCTCTTAGGGCCAGAGAGCACCATGGGAGAAAACCCATAATCCCATTCTCTCAGAAGATATAAGGCCAGTGAAGAGAGAGCTATTCCAGAATATATTCCACTTGGCTGGCTGGTCACAGAAGAGAGTCCAGCTGCATTGGAGAGGAGCACTCTGGTGCAGACACAGAGCACTTTGGGAGATTTCACCGGAATGACATGAAAAGTGAAGCTGGCTGGAGGCTGAAGAAAGCAGAGGCAGAGGCTGAAGGACAAAACCTTTGGATTTGGCGACATTCGGAGGGAGCTCTTGGAACCAAGCAGAGAGATAGACCTCTAAGCTAACCGGGCTATATTGGAGATAATAAAAGATCTGAACTTTTATCACCTGGCTGTGTTTTGAGAAGAAAAAGCTCACCACATTTTGGCGCCCGAACAGGGACCGACAAAATTCTGATTCCAGGGAAGGCACCCAGAGAGAACTTTTATAATATTTTATAGAAGAACAAGAAACCAACAGTGCTTATTTGAACAAATGAACATCCATGAATGAATGTATCTAGTAATGGAACAGAGTGTTGGAGATATATTGATTTTTATCCTGGAAACCACTGAAGGATTAACCGGAGAAATGTGCCCAGTACAAGTCTGCTTATCTCAGCTGAAACCAAGAAAGATTCATTTTAAATATTCACTTAAGCATAGTCACAGTCACAACTATTAATGATGAAAATGCGGGGGAGGAGGGACAAGAGAGAGGGAGGGAGAAGGAGGAAGAGGAAAGAGGAGGGAGGGAAGAGAAAAGAGCAGAAAATTTTCACATGAAATGATCAGAGCTATCTGTGGTCACATGAAAAAAAATACTCTAAATAAGTATTGATTAGGTCTGAGTTACAGGGGTCCTCAAACTTTTTCAGTAGGGGCCAGTTCACTTTCCCTAAGAATGTTGGAGGGCCGGACTATAGTAAAAACAAAAATTTTGTTTTGTGGGCCTTTAAAGAAAGAAACTTCATAGCCCTGGGTGAGGGAAATAAACGTCCTCAGCTGCTGCATCTGGCCCGCGGGCTGTAGTTTGAGGAGCTCTGCGGCCTCATAGTATTTAAAGCAACTCTGAGTTACCACCTCATAACTAGTAGATTGGGTAATAAAATAGAAAAGGAATATGATAAATATGTTGAAGTGGATGTGGGAATAATAAGAGACTAATATACTACTGTTGGCATTTTGAACTGATCTAATCATTCTGTATCTGTGAGTCACTATCTTATACTACATAATGTCATTGAATGTAGGGGTCATAATGTTATGATTTGTTAATTGTAAATATTTGATTTGTGTATCCATTTTATATATCTATATGCCTGTGGTCTTGAAAAAATTTCTCAGATAAAAGGAGGTTGAAAGTGGAAAAAAGAAGCCCTCCTATACACATTATTAGGGAGAATGGCCAAAGGGCCATAAAACCATGAATAGTACTTTTAAATCAAGCAATATCACAACTAGGTTTGTATTCCAAAGAGATTTTAAAAAAGGAAAAGAATAATATATACACAAATATTTGTAGTGGTTCTTATAGTAGTAGCAAAGAATTGAAAAAAACAAAGAGATGTCCATCAGCTGGATAATGTGGTATATGATTGTGATAAAATACCCTTGTGCTATAAGAAATGATGAGTAAGATAATCTCAAAAGAACCTGGAAAGATTTATATAAACTAATAAAAAGTGAAATGTGCAGAACCAGGAAGATATTTTATACAGTAACAGCAATGTTGTATAATGATCAGTTGTGAATGACTTAGTTTTTCCTAGCAATACAATGATCCAAGACAATTCTGAAGGATTTATAATGGAAAAAATGCTATCTGCCTCCAAAGAAAGAACTGATGGAGTCTAAATGAAAATTGAAACATAATTTTTTCTTTATTTAATTTTTCCTGGTTTATCTTTTTTTTGTCTGTGTTTTCTTTCACGGCATGACTGCCCTTGTATGACCTATATCAAATTGCTTGCTTTCTCAATGAGGGGGAGAGGGTAGGAAGAGAGAGAAAAAATTTAGAACTCAAACATTTTTACAAATAGATGTCAAAAATTGTTTTTAAATTTAATTGGGGAAATAAAATATTATTTTAAAAAATCTCATTGAATCATAGGCTCCCAGATTTATAGGTTTAGAAAAATTTAGACATGAAAAGAGATCTTTAATTTCATCTAAATCAACCTCTTTGTTTCATAGTTATGGAAACTGAGTCCAAGACAAATTGCTAAAATTACTCATTTATTCCATGAAGATGACATCCAAGTCAAAAGCTCCTTCCATGCTATCTTTTCTGAGGTATGAATTCATCCTTTCAAAATAACTATAAGTTGTCTCTATCTGGGTGTTCCATAATAGACTCAAAATTAATATATTCAAAGTGTAGCTTATATTTATCTATTGACTTACTTATGCTTTTAATTTAACTAATTCCCCAAGTGGTATCATTTTATTTAATTCCCTACATTTAACCTTTGGTTTTCTCCTGGATTTTTCTTTCTCCCTTCCTTCTTAAAATTCTCTTAATTTCTCTTAAAAATTGTACTAATATAACTTCTCTTCCATTCATCACCTCCTCATCATTCTTATTGCTACCAAACTATATGGACTTTTATGACTCTCTGTGTTGAAATAATTTTATCTTCTTACTATTTTTTTCTCTCTCTCTGAACTATTTTATTTCTATAGAATAATCTTCATTATTCATATTATTGATAATTCAACATCATCTCATATACAGTGACAGTTTATTGGCTATCCATCAAGTAAAAATTATATAGTCATAAGCAACTATAATTTACCACTGCTTTATCTTGCTGGTCTTATTTCATATTGTACTCTTATGTATACTCTCTTCTTCTCCCAAACTATAATATTACTTACTTCACACACTACTCTTGAACTCTCCTGTCACTATGCTTTTATTAGTTGTTCTTTATACTCTCCTTGAATTTCATGCAGAATTTTTTATGTTTTTTTTTAAAAAGTCAAACTAAAATGTGACCTCTTCCATAGAGGTTTCCTGGTTCCAATATTCTTATTGACCATTTTCTTTGGGTCTTTGTTGTACATACATAATATATACATATACACACACATACACAATATATATACATATATGTAACATATATGTATACACATATGTGTGTATGTACCATACTAGGGAATATTATATGGTGTGGAAATAATATAAATTTTGATTAACTTACCTGATGATTGTAGGTGAGAATTCCTGCTAAAGAAACCCAATGAATGAATAACTACTGTTATTCTCATAAGGCTTTTGACTATGCAAAACAGATATTTTTCTATTTAGATTCAATATGTTTTGCTTAATTTATATAGCTTTTCTTTAAAAAAAAAAAGACAGCCATTTGGAAATATAATTAGAAACCATTGAAAATGACACTACAATAATATGAGTGACTCAAAAGAATTATTTCAACTGAACAATTCTTTTCCTACACTCTGAGAAACTGACAGATTGAAAAAAATTATCTTGTCAGGTCTCAGTGCACCTACAATTTAATTATTTTGAAGGTTGGGATGTTCCTTAAGCAAAGAATCCAAGGACTGGAGGGTTGAGATTTTTTTCCAATAACTGTGTTATGGAATGCGTTTTCTCTGGGCTTCAAGGAAAATGCCCTGACCTTTCAGTTACTCTGACCCAGCAGCTGTGGCCTCAGGCTCTAGGACTGCCATGAAGAAATGAGAAAAAATGATATCTATTTATCTTTCTATCTCTACTCATCCATCTATCTGCCTGTCTGTACAGACACACATCCCCCCTCCCCATATATATATATATGAAATTTAGATGACTTAAAATTTATATTTTGGGGGGAAATATATGAGAGAGAACAGAATCAACAGATGTTGTGGCCAGATAATAGGCAGATTTTTTTGGCATTGAACTTACTGTGTGGATGCTTAGTCTGGAATAAAAGGAGACAGAGATTCCATAAAGGCTTCAAGTGTATAGTTTGTAGACAGCAGTATGCACAGCTGTCTATACATCATGAAAATGTGCTACAATCTACCTGATTAACAAGACCATATGGCTGAATACTGAACCATGGGGGAGAATCCGATTTGATCACTGATCCCAGTTTTTCACTCAGCATGCCATCTAGGGTTGAAAGAATTGGCAAGGCAGCACAACCACACTAAGAAGAAAGGAAAAATGGTTTTGAACTCCTTATGCAGTCTCTTGAGGCTCAGGTTTTTTTTTTTTTTTTTTTTTTTTAAGCAGGTGCTAAAGAAAATTCTTTTTTTTTTTTTTTTTTTTTAAATCCTCAATAAGAGCACAATATGTAATTACAAAGTCCAGGTTTCAGGAACCAACTTGTTAACAGTTGCAATAGAATGCTGTAAAGGCCATAGCCTTAAAATAAAACAATATGACTGGAATAGTGTTCCTTTAACTGGTAAATCTTACTATCTTGACCCTCCAGCACTTCTAAACTTAAAAGCTACCTCTGAGAATTTTATATGCTCCATGAGGATAAAAAGCTATCCATGGTCCTATAATCACTAAGTTTCAGGAGCAGAAGTGGAATCCAGGTTTTCTGGAATTAACCTTTAGCCCTATGGCAAACACCTTTTCATTATTGTTTTCTGATTTCCTAAAGGAGGAACTCTACAGACCAAAGAAGAGCAGCGTCTGCATGACAATTTGTAGTTTTAGAGTTGCCTGGAGGCACTAAGATAATAAGAGATTTCTCCAAAGGCCCATGGCCAATATGGATCCCTTATGGGGTTGAAACATCTTGTAGACTCCCAGGCTGGGTTTCTATCACTACATTAAGCTATTTTTTTCCCCTTAAACACTGATCCTCATTTGTAAACTCTTTGATAACATGTCTTAGGGTATAAGCGTGTTTGTTTTTCCCAATCATATAAGACCAATCTCACTAACAGATGGTACCTCTTTAGGATGTATTTTATAATTTTTTAGTTCTTCCAAATGTAATATCAAGAAATATTATATAAAAGTTTCCATTAAGAAGAACCATGTTTGAAGAAATGTGACTATTGGTGAACAATTGGGGAAACTTGACATTGAAGGAGATGCTTAGACAGAGTTAAAATAGAAATGTGGAAAAGTTGCTTTCTTTCCATTCAAAAAAATAATTGGGAATTATCTATCTGCCTTGAATGGTCCCTAAGAGACTGTTTCATTTATTCACTATGGTTTGTATGAGAGATAAACTAAAATGATCTCAAGTAAAAGCAGAGTCAGAAGCTAATTCTCAAATGCAAATTTGCATGGCTATATCCCTGATAATGGGTTGTATTCTCTTGGGATGTATCTCCTATTTTCAGGGGGAAGATCTCACTGATCCCCAAAGGAATTAGGCAGACAACTGGGTATATGGCTGTGTCCATGAAAGTATATCAGATAATCAAACTTCTGAGCTTGAAACTCACATAAATGTGTTTATTTTTTTAAATTCAGAAGAACAGCAAAATATCCCAGAAGTGAATGGGTGTGAAAAGTGAAGGAGGAATGAGGTAAAATGAGGTGAGGAAAAGAAACAACAACTGAAAAGAACATTTTTTTCCTAAGGGAAAGAGGATGATGATCTCTTTCTAGGAGCAGAGAGAACCTTATGCTATTTTTCCTATAAAATATTTCTACCTACTTAATTATCATTAAATATACTTTTTTTTGTTTTAAAAATATTTATTAAATTTTGCTTTAAGTATTTGGGGAAAAAAAAAAGAATAGGAGTGGGGAAAGAAATGGAGATGGTTACCAAAGGTGGTGAATGATGTTAATATCTGTTATTTACAGCATTATAGTACCCACTTCAACTTTCCGATTTCATGTCAAGGAAAAGAAAGTAAATATGTAGGAAGGGGAGATGGTGTGCAAAGGGCAAATAAAATTCTAGAGTTTTTTTTTTTTTTTTTTTGCAAAGAAAAAGTAAGTAACATCAGACTTTTTAAAAGCATGTTTCTTTAGAAAAGTTATTTTGCTGGAGGGTATCAAGTTCAGATAGAACCTGGAATCCCAAAACAAAGTTAAAATAGAAAGGGGAAAATCTTAGCTTTAAAAAAAAGTTTATAACTTCAGATGAGCTAAATTAAAAGGGAAAATCTGCCTGTATGGAATAGTCTTCCAAAGGTCCTAGAAGTGATTTTGCCATTGGAGAAATGCTTACTGTTCTTTTTAATCTTTCATTTTCATTCACCCTCTTTCATAGCCCATTCCTCAAGCATCAGTTTATTAAAAACAAAATAATTTCCATATGCTTCCCAATACTGTATCTGTTGGTAGATGGAAATGACAGAAATATAAGCTTCAACATACCCTTGACTTCTGTTTGGATTTCCTGTCTTTAGGCTTCTTCCCCTTTTTGTTGCTAGTGAAATAATGCAGGGTTCCATATTCCACCAAGGCCGCAAAAACAAAAATGAAGCAAACGGAAACAAAGAGATCCATAGCTGTCACATAGGAAACCTTAGGGAGGGATTTCCTGGCAATGGTACTCAGAGTTGTCATTGTCAGCACTGTGGTTATACCTGCATTCAAACAAATAGGGATAGAAGGAAAATGACCAGAGGGTTTTATGGACCACCCTTCTTGCATAGAACAGACATCTTGAAGGAGTAAATAAATAAATAATTCAGTAAAATTACTCTAATTATCATCCTTTTTGGAGAGGAATAATTATTGCTAATTACAATCATAGCATATTCCAATTTTGTAGTGGTAATCTAAAGCCTTTAAAAGTGTTTATTCTACATTATCAGTCTTTCTTTAATACAGCAAAAGCTTTTTTAAAAATAAGAATAATTAATATACAGTATAATAAAATCACTATGATTTTAGCCATTTTGAAGAGTACTTACTGATAAGTATGATTATATGTTATTATAAATAATTTAAATAGTTTGTTATTTATTACATGACTGTTAATGTCACAAAAGCTTTGAAAAAAAATATAAGAACTGACTTTTGTTCATTGATTTTTGAAAAGCAATGTGTCATAGTGTATAAGCAAATAATTCTCAGTCAGAAAGACCTGAAACATCCAAAACCAAGGAGCATTATGTGCAGCTGTATGACCCTGGGCACATAAATTAACCTTAAATTCTTCAACAGTAAAATGAGGATCATAATTGTACTTACCTTCTATGGTTGTTGTGAGGATTGAATGAGATAACAATTGTAAAGCCCATAGTATAGAGCTGGGAAAATAACAGTTGCTTAATATATGATTGTTCATTCCTCCTATATGTGTATAGCTATTACATGTATGTATGCTTGTTCATAAACATACAAACACACATACACATGATTTATCTCTATTTAATTTCATTTCTGATTTCAATCTGGGAGAGTATTTTCATTTTGAAAACTTCTTCCATTAAGGAAGATTATTTATAATATTAATTTTAGTGACTTTTTGGGGTCAGAATGTTAAATGACTTTCCCAGAGTCTCACAACTAGTACATATATAAAACTTTATGTTTTACAACAGAGTTGAATATTCAGTATCATAATATCCATTGATAACAAACTAATAAGGACAAAAAATGGATCAGATATCATGAGCAAGTAATTTTGCCAGGAAGAGTTAGGTGACTTACTTATGATAACTTGTGAATGTCAGACTCAAGACTTGAACTCAGTTGTCAAAATGTTTCAGGTCTTCAGGTCAACATGTTAAAATTTTAAAGATTCTGCCACACCATACCACAATGTAAATCTATAATCCTACCTAATCTTTTCATTCTTAATTCAAAACAAACTAATTTTTAAAAAGAAAAGATGGAATGAATAATCATGGCATAATATTGTTAACATGGTGATTTTATTAAGAAGCAAGCTATTGAACATGTATACTTTTACCAAAGAAGCACATATAATGCCTATATAATCTATAATGTAAGTACTATTATATTATTATAATCATTATGTTATAAAAAGTATATGATAGTTATAATATAATAATAATATAATTTTTATATAGTACATTTTTCAAAAATTTAGATAAATATCCAAATCTGCTTTTGATACTACTCATAACAGAATGTTGTCTTTCCATAATCCTCAAGAAAAAAATGTTTTTTATATTAAAGGTTTAAATATTATATAATGTATACCACCTCCTTCTTTCTTTTCCATATTCACCCAACATAGTTGAAAAGAGATTGCTCAGGTCCTTTACCTTATGTCAATTATACTCTAATTAAACCCTGTCTGCATTTCAAAATCACAAAGTAGTATTCTGATTTTGGCAGTAGAAAATTTCAAACTTACATCTATTAAAATGAAAAAAAAAAAAAACATGTATGATTTTGTTTTGTTTGGACCTATGATTCCATTGATATTTAGATTGCCCAATGAAGAAACTCCATTTACTAATAAAGATCGATAATTCTTCTGCAAGATGTTTTCGAGAGTTGTTTTGGGACACTGGAAATTTAAATGAATAGTCAAATATCTTTCAGAGAAAAGTCTTTCTTAACACAAGGAAGGATTTTCTTCATTGCATCATATTTTCTGTTATTTAAATGATAAGATATTCAGTGATAACATCAAACTTCACATTCGTAAGACCTATATTCACATAAGAATCATAAGATCCAGAAGGATAAATCTTCAGTTTCATTCATTTCAACAAGTATTTTTATATAATTCTAATTTTTGAGACACTGTATTTGATGTGGGAGATGTAAAGTCAGTAAGGCTGTTTATATATAGCCTGGTCTGGGATACTGAGTGATAAAACAGTTTTCTCAGAATAAGACAATGAATGTATTGGAGATGTGGCTCAAAACATTGTTCAGATCAGGTGCCTCCTCAGTATCCACTATATTATGTTACCTTTTTTTGAAAGCCTTAAATTTCAACCTTTGGTTTTTCCATTCCAAATGATCCAATAGATAAGTCAATCATAGCCACATTTTGATTTTGTTTCAATAGATATTGCAACAGTTTAAATTTTGATAAATTCTATTTCTGTCTAAACATTTGAAAATATTAAATACTTGCAGACATGTGATGCTTACATAATTCATATTTGCTATTTCATAAAACACTGGCATATGACATTATGTAAACTTAATGATAGGAATAACCTAACATTGTTTTTTTTTTCCCAGAAAGAAATATGTGAATAAGTTCATAATGAAAATCAAGTTTTTTTTTCATCCTTTTAAAATAAAACGTGACTTTTTGAAAATAACAAAGGATAATACAAGTCATGGAAGAGACAAAAGGTATTGTAGTTAGTCAACAAACTTTTACTAATTATCTACTATGTTCCAGGTAAATAAGCCATAGCATTACAATGCCAAAAAATAAAGCTCGGGGGACTCAGTTCTCAAGGAGCTTACACTGTTTGGTAGATGGTTGTCCAAATAGCAACATATATGCCAATCTATCTATATCTATATCTATGTATACAGAGAGAGGGAGAGGGAGAGAGGAAGAGACAGAAAGAGAGATAGGGAGGGAGAGGAAGGTAGGGAGGAAAGAGGAAAGGAGGAAAGGAATGAGGGAGAAAGAGAGAGAGAGAAGAAAGAGATTAGAGATGAGAGACAGAGACATTCCATGTTGGTCCTGTGGTGCTAGGAATAACTTGAAAATAATTGAGTCTTCATGAATCACATGACTAAATTAACATTTGATGTGTAATTTCCTAAGTACCTTAGTTCTTTTCTATTTCTAGGTCTCCATTAGCTTTTTTCCTTTCTATGTTATAAACCTATTAATGAAAAAGCATGGCATATTAAAGGGAGGCAGAGAGTACTATATTTGTTTTTATGTCTCCTCCTTTTAGATCCAATGCAAAGATAGGAATAGGAACTTGTTCTATCTTTTCATTTCTTTTTCTTTCCTTTGCAGACAATCACAATCAAGTGACTTGCCCAGACTCATATAGCTAGTATCTAAGGCAGAATTTGAACTCAGAGCCTCATGACTCCAGAACCAGTAATCTATCCACTGTGACATCTAGCAATCCCCTCATCTTTTTGTTTCTGTGGTGAGCTTCTATATGAGGAAACTGTCTTCATCAATGTAAGTCAGTGCCTTCTCAGCAACTGGTCCTATTACAGAATAGCCTAGAGCAACAAGAGACTAAATGATTTCATCAGAATCAATCTATATATGTCTGAGGCAGGACTTTCATTCTGGCCAGGGTGGTTCCAAGACCAACTCTTCTTCTCTCCATTACACACAGGCTGCCTCAAGGCAAAGACAACTTTTTTTCTCCCCATTCACATAATTCAATATCTTCATAAATGGATCATTTACTCAAAAAGAATTACAGTGAAGGATCTACAACTCAGTCAACAAAGTGAGCCATCTTACCTTGTCCTGGACACCATTTTGCATTGCCAGGACAGGCCACAAACTATTCTGTCATCTAGGTTGTCCAGAGGCTACATCATTCTGGGGGTCTCTTTCTGCATCATTCCAGATAGATACTGCTTCTATAGAATTACATATTCTGTCCTCTGAATTTCCTTTTTTGGGGTGAATCTCATCCTTACATAGTCTGAATCCTGCCACGTCTGGCAGAAAGAGATTCTTCTTCAACCATTTGAAGCTAGATATCTAACTCCCACTTCCCTCCCTGGGCCATTTTTCAAAGGACACTTTATAATCATGAATGCAGGAAAAATATTTATCTTTTATACTCATCTATCAAAAAGAACTTCAGAGGCTTAGATATTGCTCCAAAGACAGTATCTAGTCCACCACAAAAGCACACTCATTTAGTAGTTTAAGATTTACAAAGTGGGACTTTGGAACTATTATCTCATTTGTTCCACATAATAGCCATGTAAATTTGGCATTATTTCCCTATTTTACATAAGAGAAAGCTAAGGCTCAGCAAAGCTAAATGACTTGCCTATTCATGTTACAAAGCTGTTATAGCAGTTGTTAAAAATGGGGTTTGAACCCTGGTTATCCCAATTCCTAGGTCCCATATCTGTTCATTGTAACACATTATCTCTCTTAATGAGCCAAAAAATCATCTAACAAATATCATTTAAAATCTATAATCATGTAGGGAAGATTTTCTTTTGAAGAACTGGAAACCCAATAATACATATAATTCAAAATAGTACATATGTTGGAAACTTAAATGGATTTTACATTAATATAACCATAAAAGACCAAGAAAAGATGGTTGTAGAATATGTCTATTAACAACATCAACATCTTTGTCAGACTCCCAAGGCAATTTCTTTGCCAGCTCCAGAGTTAGATGCCTTGAGTTTTAATATTGATGATTCCAAGTGATTTACATTTTACTATACATTATTAACAGGAGATCTTCACCAGCCATCTCAGGCAACCACATGAAGGAGCCGTTTGTGATTAAAAATAGAAATTCTGCCCTTAGCTTTTTATGTTTTTTCATGAAATCATTATCAGTAGTCAGAAAGCTATACTTTCCATTGGACTGAATCAACTAAACAGTAGGCTATCTTTTTAAATGAACTGTACAAATGGAGGTAGTTTTTAATATGACTTAAAAATGGTAATTAGTTCATTTTCAAAATAATTTGATGTTATTATAATGTCCAAAATACACAGCAAAAGAAATTTATTGAAAGAGACCAGTATATACAAACATTTACATAATTAGAATTTTTATGACAACAAAAAAGGGAATCAAAATGTGTGCCCAGAGATTGCAGTAGTATTGAAGAAATTGTGATATGTGAATATAAAAGGATTTCATTGTTCTATGATTAGTGATGAATAGAAATTCTGAGAATATGAGAAGAATTGTTTAAAGTGACAAAAAGTTAAAAAAATAGTAATAACCATAACTTTGTAAATAAACAGCCTCCAAAAAGAAATAAGGTTAAATATAATATAGTGTTGTTTTAATGTTATCAATGTTAAAAGGATGCATACTGCAAAGTGACATGTGTCATCAATTAAAATAACTCTTTTGGGAGAAGGTCCTTTGTGGGAAATATGTATTTATTGGGAAATGGCCATCTTATAAAAATAAAAAAAGTACAAATACATAATTTAAAAAATAATGGTAAAAAACCAAACATATCAATTGTATATAACAATTCACATTCTTCACCATTGCTCTTGTCCAGGGACACTAAATGTCTTTTTGGCTGATTACTCAATTTATAGATTACTCAGTCTCTGGTTTCTCATCTTTCTTATTCAATTCCCTCACTCTTGGACCCTTTGCTTCTCATTTTAACCTCCACCAAAAGCAAATAGAGACAATAAAAAGCAGTCAGTATAATGATGGTAAAAGGTTTAGTAGGAGAAATGACAGAAATGATTAAATAAAATGAGGCTCAGGAATGGGAGAATTTCATTTACCTAATCTTTCCTTTGTTCTATTTTTCTGTGTCCTCATTTGATCAAATAAGAATAAATGGACTTAAAATTTAATCATTCTCTAATCTTTTTTCCCTGGTACCCCCTAATCATGATACTGCAAAGGGGTCCTATGAGATGTTATTGATTTAGGTCCTAATAACATAGACTGTAATACATTTGGTAGTACACTCATAAAAGGACATATTGCAGCACAGTATATTTTAATATTTCATACCTAATGATGTCCTTGCAGGTACTGCATCTTTGTTAATCCAGAATGACACCCAGGAAAGAACTACTGTTAATATGCATGGGATATATGTCTGAATGGTAAAATATCCCATACGTCTACTCAGATCAAAAAAGATTGTCATGATGATATAATCCCCTAAAAGAAAAGAATGAAAAAGGCATATTATAATCACAGTATCACAAAAACTCAGAGTCCAGAGGGATCTCAGAAATAGCTAATCCAACCCATTCCTGCACAAGAATTCCATAGGTAATATACCCCTAAAGCAGCATTCTTATTTACATAATTAAAATTTGCATAAACATACATATCTATGAAAATTTCAAAGATAACTAATACCTGGTGTCCTGTTTTATTGTTATTATTGTCATTTTTCTTACCAGATAATGTATGTGAGATATCTGTCGAGTTCCGTAATCCCACAAATGCAAATTGGTACAATCTCCAATATTTAGGATCTGCTACTTCCACAGAGGTTTTCTTCCATTTATATTCTATTTCATTTCTAGGATATCCATCTGAAAAAAATCATATATGAGATTAAGATGTCTCAGTAGCCCATAACTTTGTGGGGAAAAGAGAACAATCAATCTCAGATATGTCACTTATTTTTCTCCTCTCTTTCTCTCTGTCTCTATATCTCTGTTTTCTATTCTCCTCTTTATTCTTTTTTTCTGCTCCATTATACCAATTTTTCTCATTTCTGGATTTTCCCTTTTTTCCCCAATGGTGCCTGAGGCCAGAAAGTAACATTTAAAGACTTTTCTGATGCTTAAATCACACAAACCCCTTAAATCTCTGACATTTGGCATCATCAATATCATATTCCTATCTCTTTTCACATCCAATTAGTAAACATATTCTGTTTGTTCTTGACATCTATCCCATCTTCTCTCTCTTTCCTCTAAGACCAGTCCAAGAATAAACCCATATTAATTTTTCACCTGAACTATTTTAATGCCTCCTTAAAAATCTTGCTGCTTCTATTCTCCCCCTATCTATTGCATTCTCATTTGTAATATGAAAATCTGACAATAAAATCCAATGGGAGCAGAAGGAATAAAAACTCCCTGAAAGCACGTTCTATTACCTAATCAATAAATCCTTAATCCATTATATCAGTATTAAGATTTTCACAAATGGATATTAACTCAATTGGGTAGACTTGCCTCACACTACTCTCAATCACATACTCAATTCTGTGAAAGCCAATATGGATGACTGGCAATTTTTCAAATATATAGTCAGATAGTTAGTGAAAATGTCATGTCAAATGAGTGTTACCCTTTAGAAAAGGTAATATTAAATAGTATTGATATAGTGATTTGGAATTTATAAAGTCTTTCCCTTATGTTAATTCATTTGATACAACAAACTTTTGGGGTAAATGCTATTATTATCCTTATTTTACAGACAAGGAAGCTTAACTTGAGATTAGGTGACTTGGCCAGTGTTACATATCTGATGAATGTTTCAGGATGGATTAGAACTCAAGAGTTGCTGACTTCCAAGTTCTTTGTGTTATCTACTTCCCCAACTAGCTGCCTAGGATGGAGGAGACATGAATTTGTTTTTAAATATAAGGGAAGTAGCAAGTAGTAAGGGAGAAACAAGATTAGTGAAACAATGAAGGTGATGGAGGAGGCAATATGCTGTAGAAGATGGATTGAAAAAAAATCAAGGATGCATGTAGAAAGTATTTTCTTGGTTAGAAAAAGAGCAGGAGTGAAGAAGATGATAGTGGGGGGAGATATGTTTGTGCTTTGAAATTAAAAGGAGCCTACTAGGTAGTCACCAAGAAAAATTATATTAAAATGATTATAAGTAAAATAATGTAAATATATACTGAATTCCTGAGAAAAATATGGTAAATAATTGAACTGCATTTTCACAATTGTAACTGTGTGTTTATTAAGTAATCATTATATATTGTATGATGAAAGGAAAAAAATCAACAAAGTACCAACCCTCAAGGAATTTGTTGTCTCCTGGGTGAGTTATGTGTACTTATATGTATAATTTTTTTTTTAAAAAACTGATAGCTATATTATTTTATTTTAACCTCACTTTTTCTCATTCTTTCTTATCAAGAAGAACCAAAACCTTAATATTTTCTATGCAGGCTATTCTAACATATCCAGTTTCAACTAAAACAACAACAACAACAACAACAACAACACTCTTTTCCTATATTAAACAAGTATTAGCAAAAGGACTGATACTATTCATTAGAATGTAAACTTTGAGATCCAAGACTTCTTGACTCTATAATCACTTGTAGTACAAGGTATTTTACACAAACCACCTTAAAAGTTGTATTTGAATTATATTTAATTATAACTATCTTGATAATATGAGTTAAATATTGCTTCTCCAAAGTATAGAGAATTCTAATAAAGTTTTCTAAAATCTCTGCAAGAAAGCTGACCATGCATTTGACATTTGTACCTACTTATGTTATTGAGATCTCCCATGACAAGCTCTGTAACATTTTTCAACTACATCAGAATAAATAGTTGCTGCTTCGATAATTTTAATGCTTATCAAGTATGGTGACTGAGATGTCCAATTTAGCTTTAAGTCTTGTCATTTATTTTTAAGATTAAAAGGAGAGGTCTAAATTGTAAATGTATTTTATATAGTCCAGTCTACAGTAGATAACCCTAACATGCATCTAGGGAAATCAAAGAACATAATTTCCTCCTTTTCAATCAGTAAATAAACAACATCTGAATTTCAAATGAGATAAAATTATAAAGTATTTTACCACCTACAGCTGGAAAACTCCAGTGGGCAGGAATGTTCATCCATAGGGAAGTTATGTAGCTGAAGATAGCATTCAGCATTAATTGTCAACCTAATTCAAAGAAACAAAGATCTGCTAAGAAACAAACATGATATATTTGGATATTTATAAGATATAATCTTTTAATACCAAAATTAACACCCAAGAGGCAGCTGTATATTTTTACATAACATCAAAATTTCAGATTACAACACATTATCAATAAGCTTAACAAATGTTATATGTGGCAAATTGTTACATAATAACTAGAACTTTTCTGTAGAGCTAGATTTCATAAATTTATATTACCAGTATTTTTTTCGAGGTAAAATTCTTATGCTTTAAAAAAAATTAAAAATGGATTTTAAAGAAACACAGTAGAAAAGAAAATGCCTAATAAAGCAAAGTTAAGAACCCAAAACAATGAATTTAGGAAATTTAGGTCTTTGAATCATATTTATATTTGGAACTCTCTTTAGATAACCTAGTCACACCACAGAAAATCATGTAATCAGGAAATTTCAAAACCAACGAGGTACCTTCAAGATCATATTCAAAATTCTCATTTTATAAATTTAGGAAGTGAATGCTACACATTGTTTTCTAGGGTTCACAAAAGAAAGAAAACAATCTTTTTTTAAAGTACAGCATTTTAATGTTTTAGGTATTAACTTCTACCTAAGAGAACTTAATTAGTGGGTGAATGTTCTAATGGAGAATACTGGAGATTGTACTTTTAGGGACTCAGAATTCCTGTCCCCGTTCTGCCAATAGATAAGTCATGAAACAGTTCTGTGCCTTGGTTTCTCTAACTATGATATGACAATGAATGCATTTGTTTTCCATCTTAACATCTCCAGGAAATAGTCATCTGAAATTGGTATAATCAATGATGCTGTAGTACAATGAATAAATAGACTGAGGGGTCTGAAGTCAGGAAGACCAATCTTCCTGAATTCAACTCTGTTTTTAGATATTTATTAGCTATTTGATCTTAAGCAAGTAACTTGAGATTGTTTGCCTCAGTTTCCTCATCTATAAAATGCACTAGAGAAGGAAATGGCAAACCAGTCCAATATCTTTGCCAAGAAAACCCCAAATGGGGTATCACAGAATTGGACATGAGGACAATGATTATGTAGAGATAAGGAAGGAGGAGGAAGATTGGTAGTGCTAGTGGTGGTTTTGATTGTGATGACAATTCAACACCTCTACAATTATTTGTACTTTAGAAAATGTTTTTAACATACATAAATTTAAAATTTGCATGCATAAAATTTCATGAACCCAAAGAATAATAGAGAGTTATGTGATGGATGGGAGCTGGCTACTACATATTACCAACAAAAATATTTCACAGAAGTACAAATAAGTACACATATGATCAAAGAGTTATATGCCTAGGGGTGGTAGTGATTATGTATAGGACAATTGACAAACAATATTCATGTTCTCTTAGCATCTAGATAATATCAAAGAATATCAAAGAACATAGAAGCAGACCCCAAGTTAGACTTTGTGAATATTTGAAAAGATAAAGATAAGAGAATGAATGAGTAGTTACTGATGGGTTATTCATTATGGGAAACCATTTCCATGTTGTTAATAATCATAATCTATTGAAATATCAAATCTTTTTTTAATTGATACCATGAAAAACATAAGATAATTATTATAGATATTAAGAGTTATTAAATGTGAAAGTGTATTATTTTCTATGAAATGAGTTGCTTTATAGGTCAAAAAATTAGTAATATCACCATTGTCTAAACCAATTGCTTTTGGGAAGGGATGAGTGAGGTTTGAGAAACAAAAAATATGAAAATTACAATTGGTAGTTATTCAAACATCCAAAAAACTTAGTGGATTGTCTGGAGGCAATCATACATCCCCCTGTACCCTCTGTCAGAATTCACATAACTAAACTTGGAAGAGTTTCAAACCCTGTGTTCTGAATAAAAAGTCTCCAGGCAACCAGTAGGTTTGTGAATCAGCCAATAATCCTAATGGAATATCGAGTTAGCTTTTGTAGGTAGCTTATTTCCCTATTTTCTCAAATCTTGGTGCATTTTGGAACTATTTCTTATCTTACTCTATCCTGAGGAAATAATAATAACACCACGTTTCCATTAAAATAAATAGAAATTCCATGCTGGCATCATCTCTACTGTGTAGAACAGAAGACAAGAAATTTAAATCACTGGCATCCTGCAGTCATTTTCTATAACAAGCCAAGGTGCAAATAGGCAGAAAGTGCTTTAGAAGAGATGTTATAATTTTTAAAAGATTAAAAAGTTCTTAGGAAAGATAGATTTCAAAATGGGTTTTGTGTTCAATGCAAGCTTTTAGGAACTTGATAATATAGATACCAGTGACATTATTTTGACATTTAAGATTTAATATATTTCACAAATTAATCACTGCAAAAATGTTTCAGAAGCTTATAATTATCAGCCACTTATATCTGTCTAATGGTAGACTAGGAAATATATCCAGGAATTACTGCTGTCCCTTTTAAAATCATTTCTTTTAACCCTACTTATGGCTGATGTTTTGAAAAGTACACATTTAGAAAGCAGTTCAATTAAATTTAAAGCAAAACTTTCAGATATCTATGATGAATTACTTGCCAAAATACAAGTATCATTTTTAGCTCAACCAGAATATCCAAAATATAGCCATTTATTTTGATTTAATAGAAAAATATTATCCTATTTAAAGCTTTTGTTACTTGGTTATAAAGGTCCATTGAATAACTTTCCTAATGAATAGAATGAAAATTCATCATAGGATCATTTTCATTGTGGCATTTTCAAATACTTTAAGGGTTTCTTTGTAGATATATGAATCAAAGAACCCTGGAAGTGTTAAGGGTTATCTACAGAGTAGAAGAAGGGCATTTTTGGAATGGGTAAATAGAAATGGGAGAGATCAGGAAGGACAAGATTTAGATAAAACAAAACAAATATTTGTTCTCATCTTGGGACATCAGTCCATACATATTGGATGCACCTTTTGATGACAGACTTTTATAGAGTGAGAAAATGGCAAGAAAAAACCATGAAAGTCATTTTTTAAAAATTAACTTATTTTGGATCATGAGTTTTGCTTGCTTCAGTAAGTTCCCAGAAAAAAAAATGTCAAAAAAAGTAAATAAGTCTCAAATTACATTTTTAATCCTTTCCTTCTCCTATTCAATCATATAAATCTATATGTAAATTGCTACTGGGGAAAGTATAGGACTTACATTGGGGAAAGATTTTTTAATATAGACGCATCTTTAGAAATAGACTGTCTCTAAGGTTAAAGAAATGGAATTTTGCAATAGAGTATAGTGAATCACTGAAAAAATAATTTGACTTACACCTTGTAATTAAATGGATGCATGGACACAGAAATAAACTATATATATATAGTTTATCTCTCTCTCTCTCTCTCTCTCTCTCTCTCTCTGTGTGTGTGTGTGTGTGTGTGTGTATGTGTACAGCAATAAGAGCTAAAGAATAGTAAAACTTCAGTAGCAGCAATAAGGAATATGATTAGCCCTGTCTTGTCCTGGGAGCTTGGCTTAGTGATTAAGAAGATGTTTGGAATAAAGGGAGGATGATTTTATAAAAGCAAATATATAAGTCTAGCAAGTGGTGAGTTGAGAGAAGAATTGTTATAGGGCATATCAAAAGTTATCATTCATTCATTCATTGAACATACATTAACTGCACATTGTGTGTATTTGGGGGGGGTAGTGAAGGAGATAAGACAGTCGTTTCCCTCTTAATGTCTAGAAAAGGAAACTAAAATTTAAATTTCATAGGATCATAGATGAAGAGTACATAGAAACCTCATGGATCACCTACGTCAATTTCATTTTGGAGAAAGAAACTCTAGTTTAATGGGAGATATTTAATGAAATTAAATGGGAGGAAGTTTAATGGTAAGTGATGGGGAGGCATTCGTAGAAGTACTATTTGATTAGAAGTTGAAAAATAGGTGGACTTTAAATAGTTGAGTTAGGAGAAACATTCCTCAAATAGGGTATAGTATGGACAAAGCTATAGAATTTGAAGAGCACAGACTGTGGGTGGTAAGTGGCTGTAGGAGGGAGATTTTAAATAGAGAAGAGTAATACAGATTTGTTGAAATACAAATTAAATGGATATGGATAATTGAGATTAAGATAGGTGAAGCAAATCCAAATTGTGGGATTTTGATAAGAATGTTTTTGAGTGTTTACATTCCTTTTTTAATAACATTCTTTTTCAAAATATATGCAAAGATACTTTTCAAATTCACCCTTTCAAAACATTATGTTCCAAGTTTTCTCCCTTCCTTCTCCCTACCCACTCCCCTAGACAGCAAGTAATACAATATATATTATACATGTGAAATTCTTCTAGACATATTTCCACATTTATCATGCTGTCTAAGAAAAATCAGATCAGAAAGGAAAAAAAAAAGCAAGCAAACATCAAAAAGGTGAAAATAGTATGTTGTAATTCACACTCAGTTCCCACAATCCTCTTTGGTGACAGATGGTCTCTTCATCACAAGTCTATTGGAACTGGCCTGAATCACCTCATTGTTGAAAAGGACCATATCCATTCCATATGAATCTTAATGAAAATCAAATAGTCTTAATAAACCAGAGGGTGCCACCAAAGATCTGGAGGCAGAGAAGCAAAGTGATAAGTCCCAAGCTAAACAAACATTATTTTGGAAGCAATATGAAGGATAAATTGAGGAGAATTGAAGAAAAGTACAATCAGAAGATCTTCTGAAAGCTGTTGAAATTGTCTCAGTACCTTTTCCGTGGAATAAGGCAATGGCAGGAGGCAGCCTAATGGAAGGGGTTCAAAGACAGTTGTCAGGATATGACAACTGATTAGACAAAATCAATGTGATGAATGTGTGAAAAAGAGTGACAGCAGTACCATAAATATAGTACGGTCAAAAGAGCAGAAGGCTTAAGAAAGAAAGATAATAAGCTTGGTTTTAAATTTTTTAAAATTTTTAAATTTAAAAAAATTAAATACTTTGAAATTGAGATGATGATAATTTTAGAAACAAATGTCTTTTGAATGTAAGTTTTGGCCAAGGAGAAAAAAAAATGGTCAAGAATGGGAATATGTAAATGAGAGTCATCTTAATAGAAAGTGTGAATTGTTTCTATGGAAGGACAGTGGTTAACAAAAAAAGAGCTATAGACATACTATTGTGGAAGAATGTCTCCTTCCCACCCTACACGTATTAATGTACTAAGAGGAGAAATTAATAAATTGAGGAAGAAACATTGAGAAGGGGGAAAATAATTAACATGTGCCTAAAATCAAGGGAGGAAATAAATTGGAGGATGAAGATATGAAAATTAGGAAAATGTCAATAGGAATGAAGGTTAAGTCATTGAATTTGATCACTAGTTAAGGTGTTCTTTAAGAAATCAAAATAATTAGGATAATAGGATCAGGAGTCTATACAAAAAAGTTAAGAGTGAACCATTTGCCATGTATAAGCATTGAAGTGAAACATCTTGTTTTTGTTTTTGTTTTTTTTTTGTTTGTTTGTTTGTTTTGTTTTTTGTTTTTTTAATTAAGAAGTTTCACATTTACTGGACAGCTAGACATATAAGAGTTGAATATGGTAGAAGAAACAAGGGATATTTTTTAATATCTTAAGGTAAAGCTAAAGAAGTCAAATTATTTTCTAAATCCAGTAACAGTGAAGTTAGAAACAGAATTTTTCTTAAAAGTAGAGAATATTTGAGCATAATTCCAAATTAATCTCTAAAATGGTTGGTTCAGTTCATAGTTTCACAATAATAAATTCATGTCCCAATTTTTCTCCATTCCCTCCAATATTTCTCTCTTTCCCCTTCAATCATTTTAACCAATCTAGTAGGTTTGAAATGATATCTCAAGTTTTATTTAATTAGGATTTCTCTAATTAATAATGATTTAAAACAATTTTACAAGACTTCAAATTATTTAATTCCTTTGATCATTAATGATACTTCCTGTAATAAATAACCCAAACACGGGTATATTGGCAGGTCTGGCTTCAGACAGAAGAGGCTGGAACTGATGTGAAATTACTGAGTATTCTTTGGAGAGATGCATCTTTCCCCAGGTGTCTCCCTTAACAGTCTTCCTTTAGTACCTGAAAAATTTCCCTGTGAGTTTTTGCTTTTCCTTAAGTACTAATAAGCTCCCATTAAAATATAACTAAGCTATCTATAGCGAATAATACAGTGGCCCATTATTTTAATAACACAGCAAACTGATGATCTCTCGGTATGGCTCCTCTTGTAGATATAATTCTATCCAATAATTATTTATTAATAACTTATGATGTGCAAGGCCCTGTGCTGGCTATCATTTGTAACAAAAAAGACAAAAATAAAATTGTCCCTCCTTTTAAATAACATATGGGCTATTGGGAGGTGGTCAATACAATCTGAACATAGATTAAGCATAACAGAACAGAGACAATGAAGGTGCAAATTAATCTACCAGAAAACAATCCTTTGAACTATATTGGAGGGGGGGGGAGAAGAGGGAAGCACTAATAACTGGAGAAGAGAAGTTGTCCATCTACTAATTCTCACTCATACTTAGTAAATTATTAATCACCTTATGAGTCATTTATCATTCTTTATGAAACTTATGAGAAAGTCATATTGGATAAAATTTTGCAGACCTCTTGCACTTACCATCTATTTTCCCATTTTTCTTTGTGCCATTTACAACTTTCATTCCACAAAGAATTCTCATTATGTCCATTAATATGTTAGAGGAACATGAATTAATTTATCAGTTTAGCTAGAAAAGAAAGGGATTTGAGGAAGTGGCATGTAGGTTAGCTATATTTTGATGGGGACTTTGGGGAAAGAGAAGAAAGGAGAAAAAAAATTTGACAGGGAGCTGAGCAGAAGAGTAGGCTTTGATAAGGTACCACTGTGAGAAAGCTTCAATATTCTAAGGACAGCAGAGGAAAATTGGAATGGCAAATATACTTAGATGACTTTTAAAGACAAAAATATATATTGTTTGGACAGGTAGATGACGCAGTGGATAGCATGTACTGGAATTAGGAAGACTAGATTCAGGCACTTAACCCTGTTTGCCTCAGTTCTTCATCTGTAAAATGAGCTGGCAAAGGAAATGAAAAATCACTGTGGATTTTTGCCAAGAAAACCACAGATGGAATGATTGAAATGGTTAAACAACTGTATAACAATGTATTGATTGAGGGAGAGCTCGGGAAATGAAGAGGACTCTATCTGCAGAACAGCTTGCTTTCTGTCCATCATTTGTAAAGATGTAAACATCCTTGAAACATGAATATATTTAAAAACATTATGTAATCTTTTTCTTTTGTGAAACTTGTATGTTTAGAAACTTGTCTGTAAACCTGATACATAGAAATATAATTTCTGCATTTGCCATTAAAAAAAAACAAACAAGAAAAACATTTAATAGATTGTAGAACATTACTATGGATAAAAAGGATTAAGGTAAATATTTTTTTCCAAATTAAAATAACAACAAAAATATTACCTTAAGGTATAGAGAACTCTTCCATCACTCCATATTCGAAGCAGTCTGTTGGGAGTTGTTATCCAGTGAGCATCTGATTTTCTTGAGTTTCTGAAGAAAGTATCAGGGATCCAAATTTTTCCAACCATGTTGCTGTTAAGCATCAAGACTTTCATCGTGCTATTAAATTTTAAGCGACTATCAAACCAAGTTTGGGCAAAAATGATATCTATGGTATATTCCTGAAAAAATATAAGGGTGTGTTAAGTTCTTTTTTTTTTTTATTTGATAGTTATATCTTGCATTTCTTTAAATTCTATGGATATCAAGCTCTTCTGCCAAGTTGTAAGCTAACTCAATAAGGTCAATATCCTCAATGCCTAGTATAGTGCCTGGCACATAGTAGGCACTTAATCAATATTTATTGATTAATTTTTGACTGAAGCTTATTAGATCTTTTTAACTTGCCAAGAACCTAGGATTATTATCCATTTTTGAGTTGTGGACCCCTTAAAATCTCTTTAAGCATGTGGGTTCCCAGAAATAATATTTACAAATTATACATACTATATTTTAAAAACATTATGTAATCTTTTTCTTTTGTGAAACTTGTATGTTTAGAAACTTGTCTGTAAACCTGATACATAGAAATATAATTTCTGCATTTGCCATTAAAAAAAAAAAAACAAAAAAAAAAAACATTTAATAGATTATAGAACATTACTATGGATAAAAAGGATTAAGGTAAATATTTTTTCCAAATTAAAATAACAACAAAAAATATTACCTTAAGGTATAGAGAACTCTTCCATCACTCCATATTCGAAGCAGTCTATTGGGAGTTGTTATCCAGTGAGCATCTGATTTTCTTGAGTTTCTGAAGAAAGTATCAGGGATCCAAATTTTTCCAACCATGTTGCTGTTAAGCATCAAGACTTTCATCGTGCTATTAAATTTTAAGCGACTATCAAACCAAGTTTGGGCAAAAATGATATCTATGGTATATTCCTGAAAAGAAAACCAAAAATATAAGGGTGTGTTAAGTTCTTTTTTTTTTATTTGATAGTTATATCTTGCATTTCTTTAAATTCTATGGATATCAAGCTCTTCTGCCAAGTTGTAAGCTAACTCAATAAGGTCAATATCCTCAATGCCTAGTATAGTGCCTGGCACATAGTAGGCACTTAATCAATATTTATTGATTAATTTTTGACTGAAGCTTATTAGATCTTTTTAACTTGCCAAGAACCTAGGATTATTATCCATTTTGAGTTGTGGACCCCTTAAAATCTCTTTAAGCATGTAGGTTCCCAGAAATAATATTTACAAATTATACATACTATATTTAAAACATTACAAAGAAAAAACTATACTGAAATAGTTATCAACATTAAGGCAACAACATAAACAAACAAACAAATATCACAGTGAATCCAGTTTGAGATCCTGGTCTAATATATTTTGCATTCAATAGTATCTTTACAAGATTATAAATTAAAGCAGAATGTTTTCCATTCCATTATAATATCTCAAAGTTCTTACAAATAATATTATGAATATTATTCTTTCACTTTTTCCAATTAAAATATTTTTATTCTAAATAAATGCTTTTCATGAAAAAAAATAGAGGGTTAATTTAGGGCTGAAATCTTTGATTTTCATTCAGTCGATCATGTTTAATTTAATGTTCAGATTTTGTCAATTTTAGTAGCAGTTAATGTGCATATTATCTGATAATTATTGAATCTAAGTCTCCATTACCACTTGCTATTATTTTTGCTTCAAGTAAAGATGTTCAATACTTACTAATTTCACTCCCCCATCACACGTATGTATGTGCACATATGTGTGTATGAATTTATATACATAAATTCTATACAAGTCAGAAATTCTTATCTAACTTTCCCTTCAATTAGGCTAAACACTACACAATACAAGAAAAGAAATATAAGCTCTCTTCCATGGAAAAATTATTGCCTAAAATAAAAATAGGTATAATAGAAAGAATCTGTTATTTTTTTTTCAGTGTGAGGGATTTCCAGTGTGGGAATACCTAATGCAAACAATTTGTTATGATATAATAATAGGTATATCCCAGGGAATTACATGAGCTATAGATGTTACCTATTAAGTACCACAGAACTAGTATCACTGGGAGATGGGATTTTAATGCTGTGCTCCTGACTCCAAACCCAACATTACCTTCACTATGCCTCCAAGCTTCCTCTCAGGAATAATTATAATTACAAAGGAAAAGGAAAATATTTAACCATGATGAATGTGTATGATTTTAAACAGTGTTAAGTACATTTTAAGAGGCCTTGGCCACAGACAATTTCTGCAAATAGGACATATTCTTTGGACTCAAATTACTATTCCCTATTTAATGGTTCATTGAATTAAGGAGGCTAGTTTGTTCAATTTCAAATGTAATAGAAGAAAATATTAAGTTATCTTCTTTATTAGGCACAATTTATTAACATGATAATAAAATCCTTATATTCTGTGTTCCTACTTCCTCCACTGAATTCCTACTTGGATGCTTTATCAAGACATGGTGATGACTGTATTCATAAAAGCTAGGGCATAAATTGCTGGCTTTGGTAGGATCTCTGTTAACTAGAAAGACTTGAAGAAGAGTCCTTGTGATGGTTGTAAATCTGTCATCTAAGGATTCTCATTACCAGGTTCACTAAAGGGTGATTCCTTCTCTACTGCTCCACCCTACATCACATAATCGACCCCCTCCACACTCAAGGTAACTTGAAAAAACTACTAAGACAGGAACAGCTGCACTGAAAATCAGTGGAAGGAAATTCCACTTTATGAAAATCATGGATTCTTTAAATACTGAAGTATAATGCTCTTTAAAGTATCTCTTAGAGACTCTTATGTCTTCAAAGAATTAACGATAACAGGAAAAGAGACAGCTTGTGTTTTGTTATTGTGCCTAAAAGAATGTATAAAGGGCATTAATGTGATAACTTAATACCTAGTATGTTTTTACACATTGGAAAACTTTAACTAAAAGTTGAATGGTCACTTTGTCAGGCCAGTATTTATGAAATGCTAAGGTTTGATTTTGATTTGTTAATCTCTGGGATCTCTTACAACACTGAGATGCTATTCTGTGATACTTTCCTAATAGACATAAACATAAAAATCACTACAATAATATTCTTTATAAATGTGGTGTCAAATTCAAATAGAATTGCAGTCAACTAAAGCATGCAAAAGGATCTCTGGAAGTTACATATTGACTTAGAACAGCCACACGTGCATATCTATATATTTAATTATTATATCAAAATCAGTAAGGATTTACATATTGACTTAGAAAAACCACATGTGCCTATATATGTGTGTGTGTGTATATTTAATTATTATATGAAAATCAGAAAGGGCTATACCCAAACCAGTGAATCATAAAGTCATATAATTACATAATTATAATACTGATTACATGTAATGTAATTATATAATTTACATACCTTATATTTTAGGACTATAAGACTAATAAGCCCCCCTCCCTTTTTTTTTTTTTTCTGGTAATGATCCAAAAAAAGGAAGGTTATGAAAGTGACAACTCAATCACAAAGTGACTACTCAAGTACACTGGACTACCCACTATCCTCTAATCAAGCCTTCTGTTTTCATTCATCTACATCTGCTCCATGCCCTTTCCTGTGCCAGGCTTATCTTAATTCCCCAGTTTTCCTTAATGAACTCTTACTCATTCTTTAAAGTCTATCTCCAATTTCTTCCCTGTACACCTCATTTTGCACTATCTACACAGGATTATATATTTTTCTTACCATAAAAACCAAACCCTGAGGTCCTTTCTCAAACTAAATTACCAAGCATTCAAACTTTACTGCAGCAAGAGCAACTCCACAGGGCCGAACACAGCATTTGAATGTCAAAGGCACACTTTCCTAAGAGACTATTCAATGGAGAACTCACACAAAATATTCACACTAGAAAGCAATAACAACATTCTCAGAATGAATTGATTTATGACAGGGGACACATTGCCACAGGACCACCCGGTATGGTGTGCCCTCATCAGAAAAGATGCTGTGTTCTATGGGCAAAGCAGAATTGAAGTAACTCAGAAGAAAAGTGAGATGCACAAAGTTAGAGAAGTTATCTCAAATGTTCATAGGGACTATTTGTGTCTGACCTGGGACGGAGCATTCTGAGCGCATATTGGTCTGATCAGTCATAGACACACTAACACACTCTAATACAGTGATATCATTGTGTTCCTCCTTGAGCATGAAGGAAAACAACAAACCAAAATAAGATTAAAAAGGGATGGGGAGTGGAGAGGACTTAGTTGAAATCTCTACAATTTCATGGAAAGTGAAGTGAATTATCTAAAGTAATCTAGAAGGCATATGATAATACCAGGATTAAAGCCCTTAATTTACTTGAATCTAATCTTGGATTTATACTTATCTAACACACTTAAACAGCAGATCTAGGGCTCTAAGGTGTTAAAATACTTTGTCCAGCTTTACCAGTCCAGTATGTTTTATATTTAAATAGAGATCACATCAACATCAGTGTTCTTGATCCCAAAGTCACCTCTATATCCAGCCAGCCATGTTACTTCTTATCTAAGTATGTGTAGTAGAGAAATGATTTATTTACAAATAACTATATGTACTATGTCTGTATGTATGAATAGCAATATTGTATACTAGATAGGTGACTTTGGAATGAGGATAAGCTGGGTTGCAGAGGTCTCATTCTCCTCTCCTCCCACCCCTATCATATAAATACTGGTTTCATAATCATGAGCAAATCCTTCAAGCTCTCAAGGGCATAAGCCACTTTTAAAACAAGTTGTAAGGGAGGTACCAAGCTAAACTAACTCATTAAAGGAAGCTTGTTCTTCATCTTTGAGTTTACTAAACTAATGAAATCTCAGGTCTACTTTTTATCCTTTTCCCTAAACACACACACACACACACACACCCCTACACAAATACACCCATACACACAGAAGAAAGGCATAAAACAAGGAACATATTAAGTATCTAATCTGATTGAATTATTTTTATTTTTAACCAAATCAATATTCACTTATCAGTGAATTTTAGACCTATTATTTGTCCCTTGCCAAAAACTTAATATTGGATTAAATTAATTTGTCCAAATAATAGTGACTTGTGTCCAGACTTCAGAAAGTAGTTGAGAGAATATATTTTTAAATTAAAATGCACAACCCAGTGCAGCAGTTATGTTGATAAGAATGACACTAAGGTTTTTCATGAAAAAAATTATCATATTCAGACATGATCATTTTATAAGGCACAAGAAATTCAGTAATCGGAACTGTACATATGTAGTGCATCTACTGAGGGACCACCTCTTGTGATAACAAAATAGGATTGCTTTTTTTCCCCTTAGCCTTTATGTAATTCAATTCAAATGTACATTAAGGATTTCTTCATCTGAAGCTGATGAAGCAAGAAGCAATCCCACTCACACCATTCTCATTTACTTTATCTATTGCAGCAATCTGCTTTGTTACAAATATACCACACTGACTTTTCCCCCCATCACACACTCCCCCTCCCATAGCTTCTCACCCTCCTTCACTCACTTGATTCTGGTATTAACATAATTCCTTCATTCTGTTCCCCCAAAGATAATTTACTATCAATTTCATATTCCAGTAAGATCTAGCTGGTTATACTCAATGTATATACTATTCTGTTTATTATTCAAGAGGTAGAAATTGCTTCCCTGGCAGGAAAAGATCTTACAGGATGGATTGTGTCAATTTTCCTCAGATTCTGGTTCTTCATTTACACTGATAAAGTGTGGCTGTGCCATGTATTCTTTACCAGTGCCTAGAACACAGCAACGATGATGATGACAATGATAGTAATAATAAAGATCATTAAGCTATTAACAATAATTGTATAAGTTTTTTTAATTAGTATGTACTTTTTTGTGGGGGAAGAACTATTTTATGAATTGCTCCATTTAATCCTCACAGTCTTTGGGGCGGGGGGGAGGGAGAGTTGATAGTGAGGAAAATGAGACTCAGAAAATGAGTTCTTTAGGCTATATGAATTTCCTGTTGTCAGAGGAAGGAAGTGGTAACATAGGATTCAAATTCTGGTCTTTGTATTATAAATCCAGGGTCCTTTCTACTACATGAAAGCTTCCTGTTGGCAGATCATGGTCTCCTAAAGTACGTGGAATTTTCTTCCAGAAACTCTAGTTCCTGTGATATCAGGAGACCCCCAGTATGTCTATGTTTCCATTTCTGTTTGTGTATGCATGTGCACGAGTATGTGTGTGTCTGTCTCTGACACTGACTCTGTCTTTGTCTTTGTCTCTGCCTATCTGTCTCTGCCCTAATTCATATTAACTTTAAGTCTATGCAAAAACATTTCAAGGTTCTCAGTGTCTGGGGATAAACTCAATGTGGATGCCATTTAAGATACTGTATCATTCATGCACTCATGACATATTTTAATATGTTTAATATGTTTTAATATATTTAACATATTTACATAAAGAAATTATATCTTTTGATATCTCAATCTATGTTGAAAGACTTAGATGTATTATTTTCTATGTTAGCAATTTTCTTTTATACTGCAGTTCTTTTTATAGTGCATTACTTTTGGATCTTATTTTTTCTTAACCAAATTTTAAGGGGAGAAGAAAAAACAAAAACAAAAAACTATGTGCCCAACACTATGGTGGCTGATTTATAAATATGATTTTGTATGCTCTTCACAACTACTTCAGGAAGTAGATGTTATTTTATACTTGTTTTATAATCTAAGAAATTGAAGCAGACATAGTCTCTTTCCCAGGTCATAAAACTAAAAAGTGTCTTTGATCAAGTATGAACTCAGGCTTTCCTGGCTCTAGATCCAGCAATTTCTCCACTGGGTCACCTAACTGCCTCTAAGAAAGGAAATTGAATTGCTTTGACCCACACTGCTTAATACAGCTCCTGGCCCCTAGTAGGTGTATATTAAATGTATACTGCATGAACTATAACAATAATTGATGTCGCAATTCCTAGTTGGAAATAAACATGTGAAAATTCAGTGGCCATTCTCTTTGCCAAAATATAAGTTTATATAGGAGAAGAGATTAAAGACAAAATAAGAGGTAAAATAGGCACCAGGGGTAGAAAATGTGAAATAGAGTTAGGAGAGCAATAAAGTTACCAAGGAAAAGAGTTTGAAAGAATCTATTAAGGGCATTGCCATGAGACCTGTGTATGCCATTGACTGGTGGTCTAAATCCATAGAGGTGTTCAGCAGATTAACCAGTTAGCTAAAATAAGGAGGAAGATGTCATGAAAGGAAAGACATTATGAGGAGAGAAAGTGTACATCACAGTGAGCTTAGTCCTGAAACAGACTTAGCCAAGATCATCATGGCCCTATCTTTTAGAGGGAAAATACAACCTTGGGGGTTTTTCAGGGGAGGAAAGGAAATGCCAGGAAAGAAAAAGCTCAGAGGCAGGGATAAGGAAGGACCAGATGAAATACACCTGGCAGACCCTAGACCTGTCTAAAAGCTATGCTAATCAATATCTCAAAGATTGTTTAATGATGCCCAGAAGTTTGAGTGATAGACAGTGGAAGATGATAAAGAGTTCCATTCTTAAAAGTCACTCTATACAAACCAGATAGTCTGGGAGTTGGTTTTGTTTAATAGCCAGATTTGCTTTTTCCAGATAGGGGAAAGAAATTAAGTCCACATCAATAATAACAAATCCACCTTTAAGTATTTGCAAAGAAAAATTTCCATTACTTCTATATTTTCTATTGTTAACCATTCTTAAAATTTTAACAGATTCTAATTTAATAACTTTGTTTTGCAAAATAGAATATGGTTGCTACTCCTAATTTTTAATCTTTTGTTAAATAGCACAGAATTTCCAATCTTGAAATTTTTTTTTTTAATTCTACGTCCAAATTATGCTCAATTCAATAAATATTTCTAAAGGGTCTACTTTGTGCCAGGAACTAAAAGAAAAAAAAAAAAAAACAGAGTTGCTACCCTAGAGAAGCTTGTAGTTTTCATAATTAAGATAATGGGAGGATGCAGATAACTGTACAAAATTAGAAATACAAGTTTACTATAAATACAATACATATTTCATGAAGTTATACAGAATAGATTGTGTGGAATGGGGAGAGAAAGGGGAATCTGAAGAAATTATGTCCTCCATAAAAGACTAAAATATATTCAATGGAAGAAAATGGCATGTAAACTAAGATAGAAAAGATGTCAATGGGTAAAAATAAGGGGTAAGTAAAACATGCTTATTACAGATGTGGAGATCAGTTTGATTAAAAATTTAAAAAAAAACAGGCTGAATTTTGTGAATAAAGATATTGTGATAGGAGAATATTAAAGACTAGTAGACAGAAAGATAATGTAGTGCTTCATTGAACTGAAGCACTCTCTGCCTGAAAATCAGAGCAGCAAAGAACTTTCTAATATACCTTGTTGACAGTTGCAAATTCAGCATCTCTGTCTCATCCACAAAAAGCTCTGAGGGCAAGTGGCACAAGAGCAAGTCAAGTTATATGCTAACGAAAAAGGCCCAAGGGAGGGAGTAGTGTTTCTTTTTAATAGGATGGATTTTGAATGGAGAAAATGATATTGGCAAAATATCATTGTTTTTAGTAGTTTGGGCCTTTCTTCTTGCTAGCTTCCTTGGCAGAGAGATTAAATAATTAGGTTGTTTATCCTTTGTTCTCAAAGATCATCATGTTATCAGGGAGAGGCCTGCCTCACTTTCCCTTCCAGAGCCATCTAGGTCCAATGGCAGGATGTAGATCCAGAAGGCTGGAAATGGCTCTGTATAATATGAGAAATCTTAGCCTTTTTAAACTAAGGTCTATGACCTTTCAGTTTGGCTAAATTTTTACTCATTCAGTGATTAAGGTTAGGGACCTATTGAGGCAAAGAATCTCCTCTTTCACCTAGTTCCCCCTTCCCCAACAAAAATAAATCTAAATAAATAAATCTGAAAGAGGAAAGCCTTTGGGGTTTGTGGCCAAAACAGAAATGACTGCTATTTCCATTCAATCTGAGTCAATCAATACCCAAACACCGACCAAATGGGGCTTGTCCTGAGATTTATTTAGATAGCATTTTCTCCTTTTTAGGGTGGGTGGGAAATTGCTTCAACTTGTTCAACTTCAATTACAGGCAGAGTACAGATAATCCACATGAACCTTTAGGATGGACATATCTCTTTTTTTTATTTTTTAATATACATTATTTTATGAATCATGGTGGGAGAGCAAAATAGAGCAAAAGGAAAATCATGGAAGAGATTTTTAAAAATAGAAAAAAAAAAAGTGAACATAGCATGTGTTGATTTACATTCCGTCTCCTTAATTTTTTTTTTTTTTTCCTGGATGCAGATGGCATTTTCTGTCCAAAGTCTATTGGGATTGCTTGGAATCACTAAGAAGAACCAAGTGTTTCGTAGTCAATCATGACACATTCCTGTTGTTATTGAGTACAAGATGTTCCAGGTTCTACTTGTTTTACTCAGCATCAGTTCATATAAATCTCTCTAGGTCTTTCTAAAATTAATTTGTTCATCATTTTTAATAGAAAAATAATATTTCATTATTTTCATATACTACAGCTTCGTCAGCCATCCCCTAATTGTTGGGCATCTATTCATTTTCCAATTCCTTGCTCCCACAAAAAGAACTAATACAAACCCTTTTGCACATGAGGATCCTTTTTCCTCCTTTATGATTTCCTTGGGATACAGACCCAGTAATGGAATTGCTGGGTCACAAAGAATGCACAATTTTATAGCCCTTTGGGCATAGTTTTAGCCTGCTCTCTAGAATGGTTCAATCCATCCACCAATGATACCTTAGTGAGTTTGGACATATCTCTAAATCTGCCCAAATCATGTTTCTTTTGAGTTTCTGCAATTCTGCTTTGCTCAGAGACCATGAGCCCTTCTTTGTTGTGAGCACACAACGTTGGGCCATCATTGATCATATGACTCCAATGGAGTCATACTCTGTAGTAGAATTTGAATGCTTAGCCATTTAGTTCAAGAAAGGATCTCATTATTCCCTACTTTATTTTGCAGGTAATCAGTGTTAAAGTGGACTAGGTGTGTTAGATATGGGAGAAGCAGGACTGAGATCATGTGTAGTTGAAAGCACACCTAACATTTGTCATTATTCTGAGCCTCCAAGAAATAAAATGAGTTGATCTAGAAAAGCATCTCTGTTTGAGTGAAAGACCGAATAGAACTGATCCAAAAATATATAATAAATAAAACAAATAAAAAGTAAAAATCAGGATAAAATCTCACCTTCCCCCCTAATACGAAATCCTTGGGGCTTCTTGCCTCATACTGCCCAACCATTCTGAGGACATAATAATATATACATATATATGTATATATTACATCTATATATCTATATTAACTATATCTAGTTAGATTAATTTCTACTATTTTCAAGAAATTCTTGTGATTAGCCCCATATGACAGTGGAAGAGCCCAATCTCAACACAATCAACAAAAATGAATAAACTAGTTAGGCTATAAAATATTTTACTTTTCTACTGGCCAATGATAAGTTCTATATACTACTTGGTAAAAATGCATCATAACCTTACTTGCAAGTACTCTGTACAAAGGAATACAATTTTTAAACGTTCATTTATTTATTTTAAATACTGGACCCTCTCAAGATATGTTGGGATTTACTGGTTAGATTTCTTTCTTAAAGACTAAGACAAAGTCAAATCCCTCCAGCTCCAGAGACTGACCAATTACAGATCTCAAGCCAAACCCTACCTGGTTATTGTTTGGGATTTAATCCACTCAGAGTAGATGCAAATAGCAAATGGTTTCAGTTAAAGCCAGAAACCCTAAGGGTTTAGACTAGATAAAAGATACAATTCTTTGCCACAATTATTAGCCTTAATCCCTGAATGGTCTTTATCTTAGTCAAAATGAAACCAGTTAAAGACCTTAGCTTAAAAAGGCCAACTTTTTCCTCTGCACCTAGGGCCATCTCCAGGCTTCAGGATCTATATCTTGCCATAGACCCAGATGGATCTGGAGGAGAAAGTGAAGCTGGTAACTTTGCTTAGTCCATCCTCACTTAAAAACAACTGATTTGCATGTCATGACATCACCTCCATGATGATGATCCTCTTTGAGAATTAAGGAGAAGCAATAATAACTTTGCCTATCCAAGCAGTCCTTCATTTTAATAAAGCCCACCTCCAATCATATTAATCAATTAGATTTGAAAATTGTTTGATGCATCTATTTTTTGGAAGGTTATATAAACTGTGAGTCCAGCATGATTCTCTTTGGTCTAAGAGAAATGGCCAAATTACCCTCCTTTTATTAATAAGCTTCTTGCTTTATTGATAAAATGATTACCCAAAAACGATGTCTCTAGAATCTTTTAAAATGTCACATGGGGACCTGAAATAAGAGCTTTAATCACTGGTCTGATTTATGAAAATGCCAATCTATAGAATCAAGAAAGTCCCATTGATGGAGTGAAGCCAGGACCACCAGTTAACTGTCATTCATAATAACATAATTAGCTCACCTTCTTTGGAGTCCTTTCCCATAAAAGGTCTCACCTTTTTCTTGTTAATTACTAGTTCATTAAAAACTTTTGCCCATCTGTTAAAACTTTACAATAAAGCTTTCTCCTTTACTTTGGAGATGGTTTGACCTTCTGAATTAATTCCATATGACTCCTCACCTTCCTGACTTGATGTATCTCATCAGCTTCACTGATTAAAAAGCTGATGGAAAACAGAATGACCACTACATGTTTTATAAGTGAATAGCAGATATATGCTGTTTGGTTCACTTTATAACCTCTCTGCTATTGGTTGAAATACCAATAAAAGAGGTAAATCTAAGATCTGGAGTGACTGTCATATACCTGACATATTCTGACTAGTATAAAAGATAAGGCTTAGCACACCTTCTACTTGCAACACAGAATGAGAAAGGTGTCTTAAAACTACTTAAGAGTTAAACATCTGAATTAGCTAGCCCGTTGAAATTACACTTCTGGACCAAAATATAACACAATGCAACACAAAACAAACAAACAAAAATGCTTAAATGGATATCTCACTGAATAAATTACATATACCCAAAAAACTACCACCTTCACCACCATAAAACTATGCTCATGTTCTTTGTCCAGAGGAATGAAGGTGGCAAATGGAGCTTATACTCCTTTGGCATTTCTTATAGCTATAATTAGTTGATTTCAAGTTACCCTTAGATATAGGTTCGGATCATATCAGTTTCCCAACATTTAGAGGTAAAACTGTATTATACTTAATTAAGGAAACAATTTTTACAAAGTTGAAATTATTTATCATGCCTTTTCAATATGCATAGTACTATGAAATGTTAATCATATAAATTTAAATACTTACATGAGACCAAAGCACAAAAGCATGTTACATATTAATAATCCCACTTATTTACTTTTAAAACTTTCTGTAATCAACACAGAAAAAATCTCTACCCATAGAAGTTTGCGATATATGACAATCTAATGTGAGCCACCAAAAACTATGCATTTTACATCTTTGGATATGACCTTTATAATTTCTGAACTTGTCTAAATATAGCTAGATTACATTTCAAAAGAAGTTTGTCCAGATAGTTCTGTGTATCTGTGATATATTCAAAAGTGCAATCCTTGTTGGCTCAATTAGACTGACTATTGAAGCTTGATAAAGCTCTATCTGAAAAAAAAAAAAATTGGCAGTAGAGTCTACATTGCATGGTCTGATGTTTGTATTTATTTATATTATTAAAATCTTATGGGAAAAATGCACCACTATCCATCTTCCTCATGCAGAAAATTAAGGTGTTTTCAATCATAAAATGCTTTCATTGGGCTATTAGAAGGGTAACATATGCATTCCTTTGAGGAGTGTTCATATCATGCTTGTACATGACTAAGTTGACTTCTAAATCCACAAACATAGTTCTTGATGTGTGTTTCTTTAAAGTAAAAAAACTCCCAGGATTACTACACAATTTACATTATTACAATAGTTTGAAAATTATTTCCAATACCAGACATATTTTCCTCATTCAAAAATGGCTGCATCCCAAAAATTCATTTAATTACCAAAGTAAAGATATCAGTTTAAATTCACCATGAAGGAAATCAAAATGCTACATTAAAAACATTCAATTAATCTACAAAACTTATGAGTTTAATATGGAACTGAATGGCTTTAAGCAGAAAGTAATATAAATAAGAGTATAACAGGCCTTGAAAATGTGTACTTTCATGGAACACTTACTAAAACACCAATCTTATTTGACATTTCTTTAAATTTTCATGTGACCAAGTTTTAAATGTTTTATGCAGGGGAATGGTGTTATAGTATCACTGGCCCGGGAATGAATTTATTTTTAATGTTATATGCAGGAACAGGGTCAGTCATTAGAAAAAAAAGAGTACAAAGTAGACAAAATTTGTCTTCAATTCCCCATCCCTGGCCTCCATTGCCCATATACCCATGCCTCTAGGTACACATTTTTCCTCCTTTAGTTGCCATCCAATCTCAGAGAAACATAGAAATCAAGACTTCCTGAGTTAAAAAGATCTCATTATTCATCTACCCCAATCTGTACTTGAAAGAAAATTTACCCTTCCCAAATATTTACCAAGAAGTTATCAAGTTTTTTCCTGTAAGACCTATAATAATGAGGAAACCTAAAGCATACTTTTCTATTTTAACATTGCTCTCCTTATTAAAAAGTTCATCTGCTCTTCAAAGTAACACCAAATTAGCCTCTGTGAAATTGGTACTCACTGTCCCTTGTCTGCCAACTAGGAAAATGTTAAGCAATAAATCATTTTTCAAAAAATTAGACGATAACTAGTATGGACTCTTCTAAGTATTCTTTTTTGAAAGATGATCGTTACTAGTTCTTTCAATCTATCCTCATAATACATGATCTTTCAGACATTAAACCATCCTGATTTTCTTGCCCCACGCACTCTTTAACCTTGTAAATCCTTTTCTCAAATATGGGCCCCAGAACTGACCACAGATTCTAGATAATATCTGTCCAATAAAAATTATAATGAAATCATTGGCTTGCTAACATTGGACCTTAAGCTAATAATTATAGCTACCTTTATTTATTCTTGACTATCCTATCACATTGTGAAATCATAATGAGCTTCCAGTCTACTAATATTTACAAAACTTATTTCTTTGTATTTTGATGATCTATATAGCCTGACATATAGTCAACACTAAAAAGTTCTCTCTCTCTTCTCTCTCTCTCTCTCTCTCTCTCTCTCTCTCTCTCTCTCTCTCTCTCTCTCTCATTCTCTGTGTGTATCTGTTTTTCTCACTTTTCTCACTGTCTCTTTCTTACCTCCCTTTCTCTTCCTTCCCCCTCTCTCTTGTTCCCTCTTTAAACTCCCATTTTTCTCTCTCCCTCTCTATCTCTTTCTCACTCTCCCTCTTTGTCTTTCTCTCTGTTTCTGCCTTTATTCTCTGACTTCTCCGTCTGTCTCTCTTTGTCTGTCTGTCTGTCTCTGAAAGACTGCTTGCCTATCTATCCATCCATACATCCATCATTTATTCATCTACCCATTTATCTATCTATCCATCTATCTATTTATACACCTTGTTAGAGCCAGTTAAGTGTGAGAGTGAATAGAGAACTGGGGCTAGAGCTAGGAAAACCTGAGTTCAAATTAGGCTTCAGAAGTTTACTAGCCATTAGACTCCCAGAAATGCAGGTCTCAGTACCTCTAATTTTCTCAATCACAAAATGTAGGTAATAAAAGTAACAACTTCTCAGTATTTTTAAGAGAGTTAGATTTTGGTAGATATTTGTAATGCATTTAGTATTCTACTTGACCCATGGTAGGCAAGGTAGAAATACCAAATTATAATGATAATGATAAAAATAATATGAAGTAAGGCTTTAAATATCTCCCTATCACCTTCCTCCAACACATTTGCATTTTAATAGAACATTGCAGAGAAACAAAATATTCCTGAGTCCCAAAACAGAGAGGGAGGAGTAGAAATCCTTTTAAGTGCTAGAGATACAATGAAAGGCAAAAGCAATACTGCGTTCAAGGAGCTCCGGAGGAAAATAATCTTGTACAATTGGAGATCAACTCAAAGGGATTTCATTAATATCAAGGAGAATCCAGAAGGGCTTCTTGTAGAAAGTAGGATTTGAACTTAGACTTGGCAAAAGGCTAATAATAGAGGAACTATCTAATATACACATGTATGTATGCAGGTATCTAATCTATTTTCTTCTATTATTTTTTTATGAATGAAGATCCATTCTCTGTCATATCATCCTATTTGCAAAATTGAAATCTTTCAGCCAGGGCTGATTGTCTGCTTGTCAGTAAGCCTTGAAGAACCATAGTAAATGCCACTGATTTGAAAATTCTAGGGCTGCAAATCCAAGTTTATGTTGTTACAACTCCCCTAGAACTAGATTACCCCTAGAACTGAGTAACTACATTACCCAGAGCTTCAGGTTCTTTGAATTATACAATCACTTGCGTGGGAATATTATTGACCCATACTTTGAACCAGGTAGTAGTAATTAGAAGAGAAAAAAACATTTGTGGGAGGAATGAAAGTTATTTGTAAGCCATGAATATGAGTTATTACCCCAGGAAGAATTCCTTGTGTAAGAAAGCTATCTACTATGGGGTATCACTATATCCCAAGGCTATTGTAACATATAACATATTGTACATATTACACATATTGGTTCTTCAAAGATATATTGGCCCAAGTTTCACAGATGTTTCTATAAAATATGTATTGGGAAACATTAAGGCTAGGAATAAATTTTGTATACATCATCTCATTTGATTATTCCTCCAACAATATTATCTTTTAAAATCTGTAGGTCTTGTTCCCATTTTATAGATAAAGAAACTGAGACTGAAAGAAATTAAGTGATTTGTCCAGACTTACACAGTATCTAAGACAAAATTCACATAATTATACCTCACTCTTTCTATAATTAGCTAAATTGTCTTTTTCCATAAGAAATAGTTAAGTCAATTATTTTAGAATCTCTTGAGTAGATATATCAATTTTTATAATCTTTGTTAAATCTCTTAATGACAATAACATGGAAAGGCTGTAAGAAGCCTCTAATTCTAAAATAGCTTGAGGTACTTTAGGATTTGGTTAATCATTGACCCTAATGTCTGATCTTAGCAAAATTTCATATTACTGAAATTAAATTCTTATTTGATCATAACGTGATAGTTATATGATCGTCTATGCTTTTTGGTTCCCATTAATTGCCTATGGGAGGCATTAAAATAATCTGTAAAAAATTGATGACATTTCCATGCTACTTTAATTTTACTGTTTATCTTTAATTGCATTTTAATTAATTAGATTTTAAAAAATTATCTTTAATTAATGATAAGTGTAGAATTTGAAGAATAAGTAGAAATTTTCCCTAGAGGGAAAGAAATTCAACTGGCTAATGCTTTCATCTGGTATTGTAAGTTTTGAAACTTCCTGAAAGTCACATGTAGGACAAAGTGACATAGTGGATAGGATGCTGAGATTGCAGTTGGGAGACTTAGATTCAAATTCTCTCTTAGATACATATTATCTCTCTGACCATCACTTAATCTCTCTCAGACCCAGTTTTGTCTCTGTTAATTTGGAATAGTAATAGCTACATAAACTTACTCTGAGGGTTATGAGTGTTTTGCAAAACTTAAAACACAAAAGTGATCTACACTTATTCCTGTCAAAGTTCCGTTAGCATTATAAATGATTTTTAATCTTTAAAAAATCAACCACCATCTTTTTAGTATTAAAGGACTCTACTGTCCATTGGCTAATGCATGTAACAGCTTTAAAAGTATTCAGTAGTCCATAAATATAGTGTATTATAATTACTGAGAAACAAAAGCTTGAAAGAAGATGAAGGAAGTTTAGAGAAGTGGATTACGAACTAAAATTGAATAAAGGCCAGCATCTGCTAATTAACAAAAAATACTATCATAAAATTAAAATAAATCTATGTTTTAGACACATTATTTTTCTAATAGGAAAAGCAAGACCTTTCCACATATATGCTTCTGAATGGTTTCCCGTACTCATTCAAGATATTCATGGAAGAAAACTATGAAATAAGCAAAGGGAATCATAGAATAAGAGTTAGTTAGAGATTAAATTTACTTTTAACTATCCCAGCAATCCACTTTACAGATAAGAAAATAGAACCACTAAGAAGTTATGTAGATTTGAAAACAGTCATGGCATCATTTAGTGTCAGAGCCAGATGTATGATCCAGGTTTGTTGTCTCTTGGGGAAGGATTCTTTCCACTTGATCTAACTAGTTTTTTCCCACAACTACATATAACCTGACTAGACAGCTACAAAATCACATTTGATCTGCACTGGAGTTAACCAAATGTAAATAGCATTTTAACAACCTCGGAATTGACAATTCAGTGTTTCAGTTGCATTTCTCTTTCCATCCTAGCCCCATTGTTCTCTCCATTAGTTCTTATGCAATTCTGTAGAAATTCAAGAACTAGCTCAAATTAAAGTGAAAAAGAAATGCTATCCTTTCATTTTATGCCAATTAAAATCACAAACAAAAACATTCAAAATTACCTGCCTGCCATAATCAGATCAAAATTGTGATATAAATTTTAGTTAAGATCTAGCCCAGTTTCCTTAAGGAGCTTATAGGCAAATAAGGAAGGGTAATATACCACAGACAGGTCTAATACAATTGTATGTAAACATATTAGGTAGTTTCAATTACATACAAGAAATACACAGAAAAGTTAGAAGGAAATCTAATAAGACAAGGCTCAGACCAATTGCAGAGGGTGGTTGGGAGCCAGGAAAGTTGGGATGAAGGAAACTAAAAGATAAAGTTAGTAGGGAGAGAATTTTGGGCTTGAAAGATGGTTAGTGACAAGACATAGGAATGGAAGATAAGATGTTCAAGGAACATCATCTGGGCCAGTCTAATTAGATCAAAGAGTGTATAGAGGGGAGTAGGAAACAGGGACCTATTAAAGTCTTTAACAGAAGAGAGGAGGACTGGCATAATGAGATTTATATATAATAAGATTATTCTGAAACTCTTATGAAGGATGGCGTAGGTAAGATAACTAGTAGAAACAGGAAAACTAAAGGAAAATATGAGTAGAAATATTTGTAATCATTACAAGAAGTGGTGATGAGGACCTCGGTAGAGAAAAAGGAATGTGAACGAAGAAAACACCAATGTTATAGAGGTGAAACAAATATAAATTAGTCATAAGATAACTTAAAGTTAAAATCTTGAGGGGGAACTAGGTGGATATTGATGATGTCACAGACAGAAAAAGGGAGGTCATGAGGAGAAGGTTTAGGGAGAAAGATGAAAGATAATTATGTTAGTCTGGATAAGTTTTAGCTGCCAGTGGGATAATCTGGAGGGATATTCTATAGCAATTATGAACTTCGATATGTACTTAGGTTCACTGGGAAAATTCGTGACTTCAGATTAAATCATCAAATAATTAAACTATTATTATATTATTCAAATAATTATTAAATTATTTTTATTCTTGAACAAGCACCCATATGTATGTGCCTATGTAAATATACATATGTGTATAAATATATGTTTAAACAGAGTATAAATGTATGCACTTATATGCATATATTCAAACACACACATGCACATACACACATATGGGTTAGGTTTAGCAAGGTGAGTAAGACATCAAAGATGTCAGTCATCAATCACAGAAATAATCACATATTCAAATTAATCTTTACAGGCACTGGCCATCATTATAAACCCAAGACATCAAATGCATACTTTGGAAAAGGCAAGAACAAAGGGTGGAATGTGGGGATATTGATGGACCAAGAAGATAAAGATAAAAATAAAATACCATCCAGTGCATTCAAAAGAAGGTCTGAGCTCAGACTTCAGAAACAAAGAGCCAATTCAAAAACACTACAGTATGGCTGAATAATGGACGATATGTACAGGACATAGAGAAGAATAGAAAATAACTGGGTTTATTGAGAGTGACTAGGAATGGTGGTATTAGTTAAAACAATGTTATAGTTGGGAATTTGAAGAAAAATATAAAAGGATTTCTTTTTTCTATTACCTATTAAATATAATATTAGTCACGGTGGTATTTTATGCATAGTCATAAGAGAAACATTTATAATTTCTCATTTCTGTGCCCAATATAAAACATTAGAATAATATTTACCTTGAAAATAGAGAGAGATATTTGTGTTCTGTGATATAGTACAATTTTTAATAAAATTAGTTACACATTAAAAATATATGGACTAGTTACCCCATTAATTGATAACAGTTATAAATTTGTGTAATTACTATCAATCTTATTAAATATATATAATCTAAACACATTAACCACAGAAACTCAGATTGAAATGCAATCCTTTCATAGAAAGAATATAATGACCAAACAAATAAGATAACATTGCTGTCATTATCTTAAGAATCAAGCCTCTTGGAAAATTCCATTTTCCAATTTCCATTCCAGTTAAACAAGTATTTCACCTATTATGTGGAGAGTGACATACTAGTAGTTAGTACTAGACCATTTGTCTATAATGATTTAATTATTCTTCCACAAATACCATAGGGCTGCCTGAACCAGTCTTATAAAGTTGTAGATTATATAGTCATTTATATAGTGTAAAAGACTACAACTGTTATCATAGTAGTCTATGAAAATACTGTGTGATGAAAATGTGTGTAAATAATAATAATATTTGCATATTTTTGCAAAATGCTTTATAAAGATTTCAGGGAGTCTGGGATTATTTCAATAAGACCTTAACATGAAATGGGCTCAAGTATTATAGCTCCCTGTTAAACCCTAATGTCTTTGAATTAACTGATGGCCTCTTTCAGTTTTCCCTTTATTTTTATTTTTAGGGATAACATCACCTTGATGGATGTCACATTTTCAGTATTACAGTAGTAGGTAAGTATTTTGAAACAATTTAATCAAAAACAGTCAGTACCCCATCTAAGAAAGGGAAAAGAAATGGAAATTACATAATTTAAATCATCAAACACAGAGAAGATGGGAATACTGAAGGTTAATTTTGTCTCCTTCAAAAATTTGCTTGGGAACAATCAGAAATATAGTAACAATAAAATATATTTGAAAATGGCATCATACCTATGGATGTCTAAAATGCAAATGAATCTTATCTTTCTTTTTTAGCTCTCTCATCTTTCTTTTTAGCGCGCTCTCTCTCTCTCTCTCTCTCTCTCTTCTCTCTCTCTCTCTCTCTCTCTTTCTCTCTCTCTCCACACACAAACACACACACACACACATTCCAGTAGTAGAGATTTTTTCTTCCTTTCCATTTTAGACCATTCCTTCTATCTCTAGTCTTTAATGATAGATAATTGGACATCATTGATTTTCTTTTCCTTTTGATATTAAGCAAATTGTTTTTGTTTTAAAAACAAATACATGCATAAACAAAGATTCAGCACACACATGTACACAGTCATGTACATACACATGAACATGTACACATCCACACCTCCATGATGTTGCCAGGAAGATGATTATGTTAGACTAGATAATCACTCAGGTTCCTTCCAGCTATAAATACTTATTTAACAAATACAGACTGAAACAGTAATTTTCAATTTCTTTCTTCCTTTTTTTTTTCACTTTTTAGATTCAAATCTATGTGTACAAAATAGCTAACATGGAAATGTTTTACATGATCAGATTGTTGCCCTCTGTGGGTAGGGGAAAGAGTGACAGAAAGATTGAATTTGAAACTCAAAACTTTCTTTTAAATGTTAAAAATTGTTTTACCATGTAAATGGGGAGAAAATGATTTTTTTTTTTACAAAAAGATGTTCATTCAAATCAATGTAGCGATCTTTGACTTTTCTTTTATAATCGAGAGACTGAAAACATCTATAAAAAAGAACTTTACTTAGTTGTTTTTCCTTGCAATTAATTATAACATCCCAAGGCAAGACAACATTTAATTAACAATCTGTTACTTTACAATCTTCACTCAAGAATGCTTTCGTTGAAAGCTTTTTCTCACTGTTAATATTAATTTGTGACTTACCATATTGATTGGATCAACAGGTCCAATGCTGTTAACATAAACATCAGTTTCAATTATTGTGGGTCTCACTGAAAAATAATAGCACCAAAAATAGTCACAGATATGATCAGCTTTGCAAGGTAAAAAGACAGAATTCAAAATAATGACATAATATTATTCAATTATTATGATTTAATTAAAATTAGGCTTTTAGGCCATGAAAATAAACTTTAGTTCCGGAATCATACAACATCTTTCAACTTACTGTCAGTTCTATAGCCTAACTTACAAACTTATCCAACCTGATAATGGGAAGGAAAGCAAAGAAAGGAAGAAATGGAAAGAATCAAGGAGAAAAATGAAAGGTTGGAAGGAAGAGGAAAAAATTGAGATAGAAGGGAAGATCAAAATTAAAAATCAAAATGAGAACATTTAAGAATGCAATTGTTGCATGGATTGGATTTGTAGAACAGTGCAATTGAAAAGAGACCCTGTAGGTGATTTATTTCAATACTTATTTAATGTAGAAACCGCTATTCCAATCTTCCTGACAAGAGATAGTCTAGGATCTGCTTGAATGCATCTAATGACAGGAGTTGTTTGCTTCAAGTCAACTCATCTTAATGCTAGACAGCTATTAGGATATCCTTTCTTCTGTGGAGCTGAAATCTCTAACTCACCAGTGCTAGTTCTGGTCCCATGAGAGAAAAAAATAAAAAGAGTAAGCCTAATTCTATTTCTGCATAACAAGTCTTCAAATACTAAAAGAGCATTAATATTTGGATAACCTTTGTTGTCTTTGGACTAATACATTCTTGTTTTCTTCAATTGTTCATTATGTGAAAATAGGAAAATATCTGTGAAATAATTTTCTCCATCAACTACAATATACATAGAAAATTTGGATTCAAATGTGGCAGTGCTATGTTTTTTTTTTTTTTTTTTCTTAAAGAAGTAGAAATGACACAAAAGAAAACAAACACAGAAATCTCTCAAATGGACTTGACAGGTGACCTACAGAGAAAAGATCCAGACTAGAGGTAACAACTCTGTAATGAGATTGAGGAATCAATTCCCTTCAAATGTGGCTAAAAAAGGAAAAGATGTTAAAAGCTTGGGAAAAGCAAACAAACTTCAAAAACCCAGAATTTATTGTTACTGGAAAAAAAGCTCCTGGTGATATTCACACATATTGACCAATATTCTTTCCCATCTCTGTGTTTAAAAGAGAAAGAGAATTATTCAGGACTTTAGAAGTAAAATGGCAGAGGTAGAATGTAGGGCTGTGATGTAAGAAGAGTTTAGTTTGCACTCTATGTTGTAAACTCATTAGCTATATGATCTTGCATGTCACCCAAGTTCCATATTTAATTTATTCCAAATCAATTGAATTATGATCTTTGCAGAGAGAATTATGAAACAAGAAGTATTCCATGAAGTGAAATGTGTGTGTGTGATGAATAAATTAGATTGAAGACTTTTGCAAATTAATTTTAAAAAATAAACCTCACTTTTATAATCATACATTTACTAAAAAATATAGAAACTAAAAGCCAGGAGAATATGATTGTTTTTTTTTTTTTCTGACAGTTAAAAGAAGTATTAGATTTACTGAGTTGACTTAAAGGGACCTCTTCAACATTATATGTACATATATCAAAATTATAATAATTTGCTTTAAAATGGGAAAGACAATTTTATTGGATGATTGATTATAAATATCTAGAAGCTGAAAAAGAGGGGGCACATCTATTCTTAAATGGAGATTGGGTCTTAATAGAAAAGAAAGAGGAAGAATTTTACTTTGAATTATCTTAGAGGGGGAAAATAATAAAACAAAAATCACATATCTAGTGGCTAATATCATTAAGAGTAATGGAATAACATGGAAAAGAATCTAAAAATTGGATTTTGTTTCACTAGGTTAGGGTCAGCATCATTAAAAGACTTTCCCCCCTGTAAGATAATTCAAAGTACAATTCTTCCTCTTTCTTTTTTATTAAGACCCAACACAATATAACAGTTTTAGTACTTTCCCGGTAATTCTCTATTTTTGATCAGGAGGTCTCCTTGATTATGATTCTATAAATATCATGTCTCATAACCTAGTGCATCTTTCCATCACCTTTTTAAAATTATTTTGAGTATTTTCTTCTCCCAGTTATTTATAAACTCCCTGAGGGTGTGATTTATAAGCTGAATATTTAGCACAGTAGGTGCTTAATAAATATTTTTGAATTAATTCAGTTATCTAAAGAACAATAGAGATATTTAAGGTAGATGTAAGCTATATTGCAGTGCTTATTATTTGCAGGAGAAAAGTCACAAAAAGTATGTCATTAGATGTCCACAATTGCCAGCCAAGATTGAGTAGCTGTGTACCAAGAATGTTGCATAATTAATTAATTATTATTTATAATTAATAAACATGCTAAGTTTTTCTTTTGAAAGTTCTTGAAATTTATGGTAGAATCCCTCAAGTATGCGGAATTTATAGGAAGCTATGTGCAGAAAGACAGAGAATGAATGAATTATTACATGTTTTCCTAGAGAGAATATCCACCTAGACTACATATAAAACTGTTGAAGAATTGAAAATACTGCCTTCTCTCTCCAAATGAGGACATCTTTACTTTGTCCACTTCTCATACAATGGCTACACGGGCTATTTCTCCATTCTCCAAAGCAGACCAGAGGCCCAGTCTAGGAGGAGCTAAGCCATTTGTTTCTATCCTTTGGTAAGATCATGAGTCATTATCTTTACCTCAGAGATTTTCCAGCCCCACCCATGTATGATTACTCCTCTATTCCCAACTTCTGTTATTACAATCTATTATCAAACTACCATAGTCTTTGATTTTGAAATGGATTTATTCATAGACTTGTTTACCCTTCTACTTCCATCTTACTTATTTCCCAGACCAAAACACCCTTTTGATTTGTCTTAAATTTTGTCTTTCTTATTAGCTACTTATTAGTTACTTTCTTGTGCTTACAAACGTAAACCAATATATAAACATTAGGCAAAATCCTGATATAGTGAAAGATTTTGTGTTAAAATTATTATTATTTCTGAAGTCATTTAGATTCAACAGTTATTTCTGAATTTATTGTTCAGGACCTCTCCTTGATATATCCTTGATATAGATTAAGTCTATAATGGGGAACTTGGATACATCTATTCAATGAAAAAAAAATATTGTGTCAAATTTGAGTATTTGGTGTCATGGGGGAAAAGCTTATTGATTGACAAAATATTTTTGTTTTCAGCTTAATTTGATTTTATAAACTGTGATTCCCTGATTTGCATTTTTATTTTGTATTTATAAAAAATTCTGCATATTTTATTATGTAGTTCTTTGATTTAAAATATTATATATCAATTTATTTAATTCATTTTATTAAGATATACAATTATGAATGTGCTTCTACTAGTCACAATTAAACTACATTATTGTCCTGTCGTTTTCATTTAAAAATTCTTCTTGATTATTTATTTTTAAAGAAAAAGTAGTATTTTTCTCTATATTAAATTTTATTAAATAATAAGTATATTTATCCAAAAAAAGATCACAGTACAAACATATTTAGTTGGTCTACAAAGTAAGCATGAAAAGCAATAATTGAAGACAAATCCCAGAGCTAATCCATTTTTTATTACAGATTTTTAAAAGAAATAACCTTTATGTGTACCAGTTTTTCAACCTTAAGAATCTTACAAAGTACTGAATACCACTTTAGTATTTAACATCAAAAGGTCAGATTTGTTTTCTGTAAAAGTCACTCTTACTAGATGACACAAAGCTCTTTGGGAGCCTCAAGAACCATTTCTATGAAATGTTCATGTATTACCTCTGACCTAGATATTTTTGAGCAATATATAAAAGATATCTTATGTAAATTAATGTTATTGTACTTTTTAAATCAATAACTCAATAAGGGCACCAATATCCCCAAAAGTAATATAAATACTTTGGCTCTTCTGAGTTATTTTCATATTGATGAGAGAAATACATGTGTGTATGTGATATAGTGCCAACTATATGTGAAGAACTGCCCTAAGTGCTTTGCAAGATCTTCAAAATGATCCTAGGATTCAGTATTATCCCTATTTTTATGTTTGCGAAAATTGAGATAAACAGAGGTTAATGTCTGGCACATAGTATCTACATTATAAAGTTTATTGAATGGAATTTAATTCAGCTGCCTTTCTCAGGTTATATATATATATATATATATATATATATATATATATATATATATATATATATAATATATATATATATATGAATTATATATAGGAGTATATATATATATATATATAAATGAATTATATATAGGAGTATATATATATATATATATAAATGAATTATATATAGGAGTATATATATATATATATATAGGAGTGTGCGTGTGTGTGTGTGTGTATACACACACAAGTGTGTGGCCAAGTGAATAGGATTGTAGAGTTAGGAAGAACTGAGTTCAAATTAAGCTTCCAATATTTAAAAGCTGTGTAACTTTGTGGAAGTCACCTAATCTACAAATATCTATGTTTGGATGTGAAATGAGTCACATTTGATTGAGTCAGATGCAGTCTCATATATGTAAGCGATGACAGAGACCAGCTTCTAGAAAAAAGATATGGTTTATCCTACATTGTAGGTTGGAGTAGTCTCTTTCAATTGGCTGTTTAGTTGGAACTGTATCTGTAAATCTTTCTGAAGGAGTCATTGTGGCTCTCTTTCAGATGTCATACAGAGAGTGAAGCTCTTTTTCATCTGAAATCTGGGAATCATATCCTAAATTGAGTGAAATAAGGGGAAAAGGCCATTTCCCCATTCTCTTTAGGCCCTTGGGCTCTGAAAAGTAGGATTGGAGTTTTGTTTTATTATTTTTCTTCTTTTTAGTTTTAAGTTCTGGAAATGGAATCCAGGCTCTAGTGCTCAAGTCATTGTGACCTTGAAATTGTGAATCATGGCTTATCTTTGTCATTCCAGCAGAGAGAGCTTAAGAAGTCCTGTTATGCAAGTCTATGAGTGTTTGGGACTTGGAAGTTATTGGAACCAATGGTATATAGGAATAGAATTATACTGTGAATCTATACCTCTTCCTTCCCAGAGAATAAGATATATTTCCCTTATATGTTGAGGAAAATATTTATATGTTTTCTCTCACTATGCCATTGGAATAAATATGCCTTCATTTAAAAAAAGAAAAACAAACAAACAAATAAGCAAAAAATATAGCTAATATGACTGCTAAGTGGTAAATAAAACTAAGATACTTGTAACCCTAAAGCTGGGGGGAACAAAAGTGGTAGAGGCTTGAACCAATTGCTGAGATGAGAGACATCCTCAAATCCTACCTGAAAAACCTCTGGGGAAGAGATGAAATGTGGTCTTCAGGCAGTGAAAGCCAGTATAGTCACTGTTATATTTAGATCGTAAGCTACATAATGACAGGACTTTTTTTTTTTTATTAATTCTATATCCAATGTTTAACAATGCTTGGCACATATATGTACTTAATGTTATAGGATTGTAATGGATCTCATATGCATGTATGCATATATACATGTATATATGGGTATGTATATATACATAAATACAACCATATTATCAAACTGCTTTACGTTTGAAGAACTTTTCTAAAATTGGATGTTCTTAAAATTGTGAACTGTTTTATTTTTTAAGTCCAAGTCTTATTTATTACTAGTAAATATATTCTCACGAAAAATCATCAAATGTGCTGAAGACTATGAATTCACATATGGGTACTTGAAATAAATATAATGTAAAAAAAGAGAATATAACAGGATATGAGAAAAGAGGTTCCTTGAGGAACTTCTAATCTAGTTGAACAGGATAATCTGGTAACTAGAATTCTATAATGACTTTCAAAGTATGTGTGTAACCATACTCATATCATTTCTACTCACTGTTCCTCATTTTCACCCATTTGTAAAACTAATGAAGGATGAAAAAACATTTATTAAATGTTCACTTCCATCAAGCACTGTGCTAAATAATAGGCACATAAAAAGAAAAATAGAGCTAGATGGCAATGTGGGCAGACTTCAGGGGCAGAATATCTGGCAAAGCATGAAGTTCCTTTCAAGGCAAATAGAAGAGATGAAGGTCCTTTATCACTTCAGAAGGAATGGAGCATTATCCGATCCTTATGAGCAATCAAGTAGCCTAACCTAAGGAGGAGTTAAGCAAGATTTCTTCTTTGGTGTCAGTTCTTCTCATACTAGAGTTACATTTAGGGAGTATCCAAACTGGGAAGGCAGTGATGGAGGAAGAAAACAGTAGGATGCACTTAAGGTATGGTGGCAAGTCTTCCCTCCCCCGAATTGCGAAACCTACCATAATAGGTTCATTGATATTACAGGACTGGAGAAGAGGCCCCAAGATTCAAGGTGATGATTTTTCACATTTCTAGAGCAGTTTAATATTAAATAATTTTTTTTCACAACCCTTGATTTAAGTAGTGTGAATATTTTTAAAAAATAATTTCACAGATCAGGAAATTTAGTCCATATTAATCCTTCTTGGGATTTAGACATTGTTACATAAGACTAAAAGATTAAACATACAAAGAAATTAATACCTATAGGAAAAGTCTAGGCAGTAAGATAGAAAATGGAAGAAAAATCTTGGGAAAAGAATTCCTCATATTTGTCCATTTTCTGATTTTCATATCAATTCTGCCTAAAATATTTATCAACAACTAGAGATTGGGAGGCATCAAATGAGACAAGATCTTTAAAATAATGTTTCATCTTCTCTAAGCACCCTCTTCTTTTATATTAGACATCGAAAATCATAAACTATGAGTTATGTTACTGTGCAAATGGCTTAGATTTTTTATCCCTCAGTTTCTCCATTTCTAAAATAGTGAAAAATGCTGTAGGTAAAAATAAATGAGATGTAGAATTTTTTGAAGGAGATGATGTGTCAATTTTAAGGTAACAACTCTTTTGTCCAACTGCTCTCAGTTTTCCCCAGGAACAATATGTGACAAAATTTATAGATTTTAATATGCAATTAATATGTTTGTAATTATTAATTTATTAGTTGTTGGGATAAAATTGTAATTATAAAATGACATTTCTTGATAGGTAAAAAGATACAAAAAGACTATTAATTTAAAATTATGAGACTTCTCAATCAGATAGAATCATTTGGTTTTTGATAATCAGTCAATACCAAGTATTGCTTATATGATCTTTAAAGAATAGATGCTTACTATCTATTTCTTGTGAATATAGATTTTAGCACAGTGCAAATTCTAGTCCAGTCATACTAGCTCCAAGATGTATATTTCTGATTAGTCAGTATGAAGTCCATTTAATAAGTTTGCTAGTTTAATGTACAAATTATGTTATACTTCCTAAGAATAACTAACATACAAATATATTTATGTTATATAAAAAACATTTTCACATAGCATGAGTATATACATTTTTGTATGTGTTTATGTATTGTGTATATTTTATATATAAATCTTGCAAATATGAATATATGCTTTTATAAGCCATACATTTTGTTGTAATAAAGGTCAAGTTATTCCATTCAATTCACATTAACCCACAAATTAAGTTATAGTACATATTTTCAAGTGTTTAGTTATAGATAGTATTCTGATTTTTCTTACATCATCATTATATGGAAACTATATTTTATATGTAATTTTCTTTTCTCCAATAAATAATATAAAATAGATCTTTTGTAATTCTGATGGTACTTGTTCATGCTACAGAGTGCTTTACTATATGTAATTATATATATGAATAATATTTCATATTCTACAATATAATTGGAATTGCAATTTCATGGGATTTTATTTATAGAGTTAGCCCTCATTTTATATGAACTATTCACCTAACCAGATTTATTTTATAGTTATAAGTATGTTTGTACATTTGCATAAAATGAGTAATACAATATATGGGGTTTGGTGCTATAGCCTAGTTCAGGGACGTTTGTCCTTTAAGTTGTTCTTGTTCTTTTGTTTTACTGTAATGAAATTCCAGCAGTGTGGTAATGACTATAGACCTCTTCTTATAATAATGTTTTTGAGTGCATAAAATAAAAACATAAGAAATCGGTTGTACTGAATTAGTTTCATATATATACATATATGTGCATATGTATGCATATATATACAACATATGTAATTATAACCAATATATGTGTATATTTGTGTGATTAAGAACTCCAGCATCCATTAAAAACCTCATTTCTCAAATTCGGAGGGAACTGATCCAAATTTAGAAAAATAAGAGTCATTCTCTAATTATGAAACTGATCAAATGATATAAACAGCAAATGACACGAGGCAATTCCAAAGAATTAATGATGCAAAATCTAATCATATATTTTTTATTTTTTTCTAACTTTTTTTGCAATATGGCTAATATGGAAATGCTTTGAATCACTTCATTTGATATTGATTATACATGTGATCAAATTGCTAAACTCAATGAGTTATAGAAGGAGGAAATTTGGCTTTCAAAATTAAGAAAATGATAAAAGATAAATAAATATATATTTTTACAAAAAAAAGTACTTGTGCTTTAGAGAGTGGGAAAACAAACATTATTATGAGAATAATAAAACTGAAATTTGAAATTATCTTGCTAGATAGGTTTAGAAACTATTGAAATTTAATGTATGATAGTATGACATAATGTGGACAGAAAAATATATAATTGCTCAATGTTTATAATTCATTACAAGTCATTACTTTTGTGATAAATAAAATTTATTTTATCAAGGATATTAGATGAGAGATCAAAGAATACCAAAAACATAGTACAGATAGTTTTCTGCAGTGTATTTGATAAAATCCTTTATGAACAAGTCATAAAATCCTGGGACAATTGCTTGGGCGATAGAAAGGGTGCTTAGAATCACTTAACTAATTCTTATTTTTCTGATGCATATAAATGTGATGTGACTTGTACAACATAAGTAGTACAGTTATGGGTGGGATTAAATAGAAAATCTTCCAAATCAAAATCAATCATCATTATTATTCCACTACTATTACAGTAAGCTATTTCCTGAAAGGAATGGACAACCCAATCTCAAGAGAGAATTCCATTATTAACAGATTGCTGTCATGTTTTGATGAGGTTTTCTAAGAAATGCTTTAAAGATTAAGTTTTGTTCTATTCTGGATAAAAGCATAAATGACATGTTCATCAGATTTTCTAGAATGAATAGAAAATATACTGAATTAGAAAATTTGGATCCAAAATCTCTATTGTTATAGTGATGAATTAAATGTGAAGTCCCCCATTTCATTAAAATAATAACTATTACAAAGATTTAGCAAGAGAATTGTTGTGACAAATTACTTTCTCAGTGGTGATATCAATTATTAATCACAAGACAACAAAATATGTTTTAAAATATAATAAACATTTATGAACTTAGGTTCAATAATTGAAAAAATAATTTACAAAATCAAGCATAATAGACTTCCTTTATATTATAATTCATTATAGCCCTCTCTTACACATTCTATTTAGCTATGGTTTCCTCATTTCCACATAGATATTAGCAATGTCTAGATAATCAAAAGAAGATTAAAAAGAATGACAATGATGCTGTTGTCCATGCCACATGAAGAATAATTGAGGAAACTTGGGATGTTTATCCTATCTGGACAATAGGAACCATGTAAAGAAGCAAAAATTTCCTTAAGTATTTGGATTTCTGAAACATGGGGAAAATAAAGCTTAGTCTGAGTGGTAAATAATAAATAAAACAAATGGGCATGTTGTAGGAAAGCAGATATTGGTTTTCTGCTAAGACATTTCTCATAATTAGAATTCTAAGATTGGAAGGACTTCTTTAGGAAATAATAGATTTCCCAGCACTGAATAAATTACTGGATATAGTGGTCAAGATGCTTGACCATTTGTTAATGGTATTGTCAAGCAAAGACATATATAAGATGAATGATCTTACTAGATGTCTTCTAAGTCTTTATCAATTGTGTTCTATGAGTTTGTGTTCCTGAAAATCATCAAGTAATTTTGAAATTGATACAATATTCAATCTTAGCTTCTCTTCTATAGAATCAATTTATAGGTGAAATTTCCTTATGATAAAAATTCTTTTAATATTTCAGTAATTGTAATCATTTGAACAAAGATCAGTACCAAAATCTTGTTGAGTCAAATTGCAATATATGTGTGTGTGTGTGTGTGTGTGTATAAAACTATCTACCTTATCATGTATAAATATATATATGTATATATATATGGTATGTATATTATATATGTATCTAATATATAATGTAGGCATACAATGTATATGTCTCCAGCTGTCCTTAATACTTAAAAGCTAAAACAAAATGAAATGGAAAATAAATGAAGCTATTTTTCATTTCTCTGGAAAGTAGGAATGTATGCTATAGTTTATTTGAAAATATCCCCAGAATATCACAGATATCCATTTTGCATGACTTTGTAATGATAGGATATTTTTCAAAAGTGTAGAACTGGTGAATGTTTAACAAGATGATTAAAAAGAACTGGTGGGAGTAAACGATTTCAGGAAAACTCAGCTCAGGGTCACTGTATGTTTTCTGACTGATTGTCTAAGGACTTGCCCATATGAACATTTAGCTTTCTAGTAACAATTAGTTATTTTTTTAATATCTGAGAAAACCATAGAAGCTTAAAAGATATTTCAAGAAAGTGTGAAATAGCTCAGAAAATGAATGAACTGAAAGAAATATTTTAGGAACTTTAGTGATTTTATGTCCATCAATATAGCAAAAGAGAATTAAGTAAATCACTAAAGATTTTTCAGTATGGACATTGAGAATATTTTTCAAATAACCCAAAGGTTGGCTGTTTTGTTTGGGTTATTTTAGTGGTTTCTCAGTCAGGAAAAAAGGGAAAGAAAGAAAAAGAAAAAAAGGAAGGAAAGCAAAAAGGAAGGAAGGCAGGAAAGAAGGCAGGAAGGAAGGAAGGAAGGAAGGAAGGAAGGAAGGAAGGAAGGAAGGAAGGAAGGAAGGAAGGAAGGAAGGAAGGAAGGAAGGAAGAAACCAGGGAGTTTAGGAATAAACAATACTTACTGTGGGCAGCTTGAATAAAAAGAACATGATACATAAGGAATTCATAATTAAAGAAATTGAAACTCATTCTCTTGACTCTCATGTGATTCGGGAGAATAATATTCTTTGGTTTAGGAAGGAAATCATATAGAAAGAAAAAAATCCACTTTCAAAGTCAATTTAATTCTCACTATCATAGAACAGGCTCTTTTATAGAGCCAGAATTTCCCAAATGTGACAATATGAAATCAACTTTCAACTTTAAAATCATATCATATAGTTAAAATACTAGGTCCTATCCCTGGATGGCACATATTAAGGACAAATTATATACACAAATGTGTAACTTCATGAAAAAAGAAATTCTGTGGTGAGGAAAATCTCTCTACAAATGCGGATTGGCACCTTCTTTATATTGTGTATTTTTAAAGGGTAACCTAGAACTGTTACTGTTAGAACAGAAATCAATACATAAGGAACACATATTTTCTTTGTTTAAACTGTGATATTTGTTTTCTTGTGTTTTTATATATTTTGTCAAATATTTTCCATTTGTATTTTAATGTGGTTTGGGACACATTCAGAAGACTTGTGGGTTACATGTGGCCCATATCCTGTGTGTTTTATAACTCTGACCTAGAACATTGATTAATTAAGTGACATTCCAAGATAACAGTTGGAATGTGACAGGGTCAAGACTTGAAATCGTCTTCCTGTTTTTGAGGCCAGTTCTTTTTCTTTTTTACTTCTATATAACGATGCTTCAAATATAAAGATGTAAATGGGGGAGAGGAAGAAAGACAGAGAGACACAGAGGAAGACAGAAAAAGAGAAAGAGAATCAGAGACATAGCTAGATGATGGATTTGTAGATCTGATTCCTTCAGTGTGTGTGTGTATACATACATATACACATATTTATACACACATACTTCTCTTTATGGGTATGTACATATATACCTATGTATATGAACATAAATACATAGAAAGATAATATATATTCTTTAAATATCATATATGATATATTGAAAATTATATATTAAACATATATACTCAAATGCAAACATAATATATGAATATACATATAAAGATCTATATATACCTATCAAACCATAAAATACATATATGCAGTGAAAACCCTCTGGGAATTTTCTTTTAATATTTAAATATGAAATATTAATGTCTTCAATTATAATATAATAAGTAGAGTTTTATCTGTCTAAAAATAAAAGTTTAAACTTTTAGGCTATTTTTCCTTGTGGTTTGGAATTTTTTTTTGCTATAATATTAATAAAAAGTCCTTATTTCAAGTTTAGGATTTTTATTAAATTCACCTGACTATTGAAACAACATCTCTCCCAAGTGTCAACCCATTCAACCTGATTCCACTGTTAGAATCAGGGGATTCCACTATGACTGGCAGGTGCCAGAATATCACTCTTTATTTCAGTAAATTAATTACATAATTGGATTTGAAGCTTTATATCAAAACAATTCAGTTTTGACTCATCACTATGATACCAAAAAATTCAGTTTCCTAACAGGCAATTTGTAAAATAATGTTCATCTCTGCCATTAAAAAAGTTATTTGCCTTTTTTTACATCATAATTTCTGAGTATGCTCTCACATCAAACTATTCTTTTTAACCAAGAAAATTGTTTAAGAAAAAAACAAAGCAAAAGAACAACTATATCTAAGAGTATCCTACATTCCACTTTGCAATTCTTGCCTTTTTTACTGAGACTTTAGCTCCAAGGCTAATCTTTCTTCTAGAAATGGATTATTAGAAGAGTCTTGTGGTCTGAATTTAACAAAATCAAATTTTTTCATTTACCCTGATAATTAAAAAATAATTAACTCTATAAGTTGAGATGCCTTAATTTGATAGAGAAGAATAAAATGGAAAAATTAAATAATTTACCCAGATTTTAAGTGGTAGATCTTTCCATTTAATGGGATAATTTTATTATTGGAAAAATAATTACTAATGATTGAGGCAATTTAGAACTTAATTCTATATAAAGTACATATTATGTGTGTGTATACACACACACACACACACACACAAACACATGCATCACAAATGTATATACACATCCCTACATATATATATACATGAATATATACATATATGTATTACTTAAGCCATTGTGATTTAATCTATAAAGACAACCATTTTATACACAGTTTCATTTTTCCTTAAAATAATTAAAATACCATAACAATAAAATAAGCTCACCTCCTATATCAGGCCGAAGTTTGTTATCATAGCCTTGAAGTAAAGAGTTCAGGATGTGTGTGACATCACCTTCATGTATCTTTGGTGCTAATACCCAAGTTTTGTTCACTGTTAAATCCTCGTCATCTTCATCATCTGCTTTGTCCACACTAAAAATGGAATTTTAAAAAATAAGAAAGATGAAATTAACCATTTCATGTAATAGGGAATTTTTGAAGTTAATTCTACCTTAGGAATTTCTGTAAAGGAATACAATGAATTATTGTCTTCTAATGCAATCTCTTTATGTGCCATTCAATTTAGCATTCAATATGTGAAACTCAATGAAGTGAAATGTGGAATCAATAAAAATAACTTACAAACAACTTCCAATAAGAGGAAAATAAGGTATGAAAGAAGAAAGCTTTACAAATTATCCTAAAATAACTTACCAACAAAAAATATATAGAGCAGAGGACAACTAAGAGTTGATTTAAAAATTCTAATATAATTGCTTGAAATAATACATATATATCAATTTCATGTCAGAAGAATGGCTGCAAAAAACTATCAAAGTATGTAGAGATAGACATATACTATACAGTTATAAATGATCCCTGTTGCTTAAGTTAAATTTGATCTAAAAGATGGATTCTTCAAGCTACAATAGCTTAGAACTATTAGATAATGTTCTAGATTCCTAACTTATTTTGCGAATGAATAAATTAGTATTCAGAGAGATTATCTGACTTGAACAACTGACTTGCTGTCAGACTTTCAGACCACTGAAAAACAGTAACTTCTAATAAATGTTCTACTTATTTTTAGTTACAAAAAAGACAATTGTTTAAGTGTTGATCCGGAAATCATATCTATAATTGTAAAAAGGTCAAAAAATACCCACAAGTAATTTTCTTTCCATCACAGTAAAATGTGTCTGGACTTAAATACTCCTCCAGGGATAAAAATTTCTAACTCCATTATTCATCCATCATACATCACCATGTCCCTCTGGCTCCAGAGTCACAAAAACTGCATCTAAACCATTCAGTTATATTGCCCTAAACAAGTCGTTCATAAGGAAAATATAAATTGAAAATTAAATTACTATCACAGAACTCGTTTCTTATTTTTACATAAGAGCCTGAAAAAAACTTTTTTTTTCATACAAAAACATTTTCTCAGATATTCAACATATACTATCATCCATAAAAATCTATTTATTTTGCAATTTGAAAAAGGACTCTTTTCTGAAATGTTTGTCTAAGGATTAAGAACTTAAGACACGGGATTTGTTGTTTGTTCTTTGGGAATCAAGTTCATAGCTTTTCTTTCTTTGTAGAAGATTCTCCAATGGTGCTTTCAGACTTCCTTTCAATCTGTTCTTTTATACTTGTTTTTTACATTTCAAGTAAATAGTATTCTGGAAAAATCCCAGTGTTATAAAATTGGTAAGTAGGAAAATGACTATTTTAAATTTATTTGTACTATTTGGTGTGTTAGGACATGGTATCCCCTAGGGTATCTCTTATTTGTCCATCTTTTTTAGTTTCTTTTCCTGAATTACATGGAAATTAGATTGCAATTAAGTTATGTCGAATAATCATCTTGTTACAGAAAGCTGTAACTAATTTACATTGTAAAATTTTCTTAGTTCTTATTGAACTTATTTTTTTCTTATTGAAAAAAAATTATAATATTTCATTCTAATTTCCTCCTTATTTCTCTCTCAATCTTGTTAAATTCAAAGCACTGAAACTACCAAAATATTGACAATTCTTCCTGGTAGTTTCTTTAGGGAACTTTCCCATCTAATTGGACTGCAAAGTTCAAGTTCACCTGAGATTTCAGCAGGTCTCCTGCTCTGAAGGTCAAGCTTTTGTTGTTGTTGATGTTGTTTTCATTATTTAATTCAGGGTGAATTATCTAGTTTCCACAGGCAATGTTTTAATGCTTTGACCAATTAGAATCGACTATGCATATATAGCCTACCATGGAAGATCTAAAAATCATAAATTTTATGCCCACATGATGCTATAGTACTCAATATAGTAACTTATCATATATAATGATATGATCATAATGTAATCAGTATATAAAAATGTATATATTGGTAAAGTAAAATAATCATAATTTTTATCTAGTTCTATCATTCCCTTTCTATGGCTGTTGGTATAAATATTTGGGATATGTAAATGTATGAAAATTTACAATCATTATTTTCGGGGCACCTAGGTGGTGCAGTGGATAGAGCACTAACCCTGAAATCAGGAGCATCTGAGTTCCAATCTGACCTCAGACACTTAACACATTCTAGCTGTGTGACCCTGGGCAAGTCACTTGACCCCAATTGCCTCAGGGGAAAAAAAAGAAAGGATCATTATTATCTTTTATTGTAGTTTTTTGAATATTTTAATTTCAGTAACTTCAAAAATCATATGATTTCTTGTCAATTTGAGAGAGAATATAAATTTTATTATCATGATGCTCTTCAAAATTTTTTAGTCTCCAACATTACAATTATTTCCTTAAATAAATTTCCAAAGTAGCAGGTACATGTAAAGAACCTAGCTTGGGTTTTAAGTGAATGAGCAAAAGGAAATGGTGTGTTAAAATATTATGCACGTACATGTATATGTTAGCAAAGGCTTTTTGAATGTGTGTGGCAGTGCACATGAATTCTCCTTGATGCTGTGGAGGCAAAGCCCAACAGATAACTTGAATATATGAATTATGAACTTAATTTTGAGGTAAAGTTGATTCAATGACTTCATAGTCAGGCAACAATATGGTGAACCTCCTGGGACCTAGGGGTAGAAAAGAGGGGCCCGCTACTTATTGAGGCACCCTTATTTTCTTATATAATTAAAGTTAATATGACTGGTACTTTCCCAGGATGCATTGGATGACTTTAAGGAAATCCAGGAAACCAGGCAGCAGAGGAGATAAGGGAGAAAATCTCATACAAAAAAGACAACTAAGAAAAATACACAAGTGAAAGAGACAGAATATATTGTGTGAGAACAGAAAGGAACAAGGAGGCTGATACATAAAATCATAGAATACAAGAAGAACATAAAGTATGGAACAGTGGAAATATGGAAAGAGGCTAACTTACTTATGGTCCAGATACCTAGAAGAGTGTCTACAATGAATAATAAAGGAGTTTTATATGAAGTGTCAGTATATTTGATCTCATGTAATTAACAAAATAATTTTATTATATATTAATTATTCTTCTGGGTGTATGATAACAATACTGGAAAAATACACAAATTTTAAATACTTAAATAAAACTATTTACCATCCTTGATCCTAGGACCCTGAAGTTCAAGCAGGCAAGTCACATTCTGGCAGAGATGTTGTGGTCCAAAAATCTTGAATGAGACATTTCTTTGTGGACATGGCTAATGTGGGAATTTGTTTTACTTGAATATTCATTTAATAAGGATTTTGTTTTTATTTTAATTAGAGAGGAATGAGAAAGAATTTGAGGATAGGCTTCCAAAACAAAAATTCTTCCAAGAAGAAAATTAAAATGATACCAGAAGAAACTATAATCAGGAAATTTTGAAAAGTTGTATTTATTTTATTCTCAAAAAGAAAAATAAATACTGCATGAGAGACTGAAAACTTTATTATCCAGTCCATTCTTGTTATATAACATAGATTAAAAATGATAATTTTATTTTGTGTTTAATTTCAAATATATGTACATAACAAATATGATAAACATACATATATATAACATGCATGTGTTTATGCACATAAGCATACATACTTCAATGTTTATAAATCTATGCTCATATACATTCTCATGTGTGCCTGTTTATCATCAAAATTCCTCCACCTATATTTCTTTGATTCATTCATCACCTGAGAACATAACTCGATTAGTGAGTCAATCAAAAAATATACTTAAGTGCAAAAAGTTTTCCCCAGCCACAGAATCAACCATTGGATAAACTACAGTAACATTGCACAGAAAATCAAAGTCTTAATTTTGCTCCTTATATTTCTCGTCTTCTTAAACAATCTCCTCCATGTACTTTGAATAGCACCACAAATAATCTTGAACTCCTAGGGCACAGGGTAGATATGGGGGACAGCCTCTTGTTTCATATAAACAAAGTTAAGATGACAGGTGAAATTCCTACATGAATTGGATAACAAAGGAAATCTAGGAAACCAGTCAGTAGAGGTGATAGGGCAGAAAATCCCATGAAAGAAGGCCAGCTAGGAAAAATATACAAGATGAGGAGACAGAGTTATAAGAGGCTTCTTCTAAAATACTCCTCTTCAAAAGGAGTCTTGAACTTTGCTTAAATTCTCCTTCTTTAAGGATAAAATACTTCTTTTTATTCATTGAGGATCATTCTAGAGTTTCTTTTCTTTTTCCTACCACAGTGAACTGTTGATTCACATGAGTTTATAGTCTACAAAAACCCTTAGATTTTTGACTAGATTGTTTCCTAATTTTTTGAAACCAGATTTAGAACTTCATAACTCTATCTATGCATCTATCTATGTAGGTCTATAAATATGTCCTTATTGAATTTTATGTCAACAGATTCAACTTTGCATTGTAAGTAATTGAAGACTTTGAAGATTCCAATTCTTTCTTCTTAAATATTAGCTATCTTTCTTAGCATCATATTATTCAAAAGCATAACAATTTCACTCACATGTTCGTTGAAATTTTTCTTTGTCTTGTTTTTACTTCAATGATGAACAGTGGTAGATTGAAGACAGAAATCACTGAGATATTACCAAAATATGGTACTTACATTTTGTCTTTTCTTCATAAGGTAACACTCTTTTTTCAAATCAGGGTTAAGATATTTCCCCATGGGCACCAAACTAGTAAGTGTTTCAGGCTGAATTTGAACTCAGATCTTCCTTAGTTCAGAGCCAGTGTTCTATTCCCTGCATGACCTAGCTGGACCACCCTTATGGTTTCTTAATAATATCTTATTTACTTGCTCTCTTAAACAGCTGTAGGCATCTTTTGAATTCAAAATGGATAATTAACAATTCTACAACTTGTCCATTTGAATATTTTGAAGCTTTCCTAAATATTTTCCTTAAACCTAGATATTCTTGTTTATATTTCCCAAATCTGGCAATTGATTGCTATTAAATTGAATGAAACTGAATTAAACCAAACTACATTGAATTCAACCAGTCTTCTTTTTTTTTTTTTTTTTTGATAGCCTTTATAAATGGTCACAAAATATCTGCTTAAAATGCTGACCTCAAACCTGACAGGATAATACTATCCAGTTCATTGTTTATAATTTTTAGAACCTGATTGTTGAGAAGCAGGAAAAAATCCAATCCTTTCATTGTTTATGATTCCTCGAAGTTCATTGATTGGTTCAATGGTTGCACATAAAATAATTTTAGTGCTCTGAGGCATAATTTTTACATGGAAAATGACAAATTCATTTAAAATATTTTCCATTGTATACAATAACAGCAATATTGCACAATGATCAACTGTGAATGACTTAGCTGTTTTCAGCAATAAAATGATCCAAGACATTGGATAAAACTCATGGAAAAATAATGTTACCCAGACTGATGGGTAGAATAGAAAGAACTGATGGGTTATGAATATAGATTGAAGTACACTATTTTTCACTTTTCTTATTTTTTTCGTAATTTGTTTTTTCTTTTGGTTTGATCTTCTTTCACAACAAGACAGATGTAGAAACATGTTTTATATGCTTACACGTATAAAAATGATAAAAAAAAATTGCTTACTGTTTCAGGGGGAGAATGTGAAGAGGGAATGGAGAAAAATATGAAACTCAAAACTTTAAAATATGCTAAAATTGCCTTTAAAAATAAAACAATAAATTAAAAATAAAGTCAGTGTTCTCAAATCATTTCTTTATCTCTCTTGGTCTCTGATTCCCTCATCAATGTTTCAGTCCTATGCTTTGAAAATCCAATCATTCTCTTTGACAGGAGACAGAAGCAGACTGCAGGCTATGTAAAAAAAAAAAAAAAAAAAAACCCAAAACACAATTCCAGCTTTCTCTCTTGTCCATTAATGTGTCCATTGGCTTATGATTTGCATATCGCTCTAGAAATAAGTTAAAATGGGCTTTTTCTGGTCCTTTGCAGCTTGTTTTGAAAGCTTTGGCTCATTCCGTGCTTTTACCTAACTGACATTCTTCTTATAGGTCATGCTACATTTTTGTATTCATCTTTCGTTACCTACCTCTGCTTTGTTCCATTTTTTGTATTTGTTCTTTTAAAATTTGAACTCATGTTGTACATATTGCTGGAGAGAATTCAACATCATTGTTGCTTCCACAAAAAAAAAAAAAAAAAAAGAAGAAGAAGAAGAAGAAGAAGAAGAAGAAGAAGAAGCTAGAAAGATGCATTGGGCAGAATGTTTTTTTTCAGTATAATTCCACAGCTGCCTAAACTTCAGAATTACCAGATCACTCTAGTACTTGGTAGAAAAAGTAAATCTGAATTTACCATTTTAAAGTCAGTTTAAATTTAACTTCTCCCTTATATTCAACTCAGATTAGCAATATGACAGTTTACTACCAAAACCAGAAACAAAACCTGTATTTTTCATAAGTTAAATCATATTAATATCAAGACTTAGGAGGTAGCAAGATTTGATTAAGGCTAACCAATTAATGTCATTTATAATGAGTAAAGAAGCAGAAGTTTTACAATCTAATGGGAGGAGAAGGCAGAAAACAATAATCAGAAGGAGATCCTATTATTTGTATTATAGGAAAGCTTCTTAAATTGTGGCTAGCAGAAGTGAATGTGGGGGCCGGTAAAATTTTGATAATCATAAGAGGTATCAGATATTCTACCAAGAGTTAATTCTTTATGTACAAATAAACAAGCACATCCATTTCATTCCAAATTCAAGCACATTCCACATTATTCATTACAAATTTGTTTCATCTTTAATAAAGGGTAAAATTATATAATTCATACATGTGTGTATCAAAATTATTTTAAAATAAATTCCTTTATGATTTATTTTCAGTAAATCCTTGATTTTATACCTATTTTACATATCAATATATTTGAGGTCACATAAAAATTTCTCTTGTGAAAAGGGGTTGTGAGTTAAACAAGTTTAAGAAGTGTTGTAGAGGCAGTATATCCCTGATACAGCTTCTTTCCTTATATCCACAATATGAGAATACCTGTAAAAGAAACAATGCTACCTATGGGACTTGATTAACCTCATTTTTCTAGTGATCTATAGAATGAAAAAAACACAATCACATGAAGTCCAGACTTGTCAGACTTTTTTGGGTAGCTAAAACTATTCAAGTCACGATACTGTGATAATCTGTATTGATCAGACTATAATTCTATATGTATATGAGGAGAATAACATCCAGAGAAACTTAATAAAAGAGAAGCTACTATATTACTGTTGCATGTCATTGCAGTGTTAGGAAAGTTAAGGTCCTTTTGTAGATATTTCATTGTTTTTTGGGTATTTCATTTCATCCTAAAACCAAACCTGACCTAAAAAAGTGCTAATGTTATAGTTGTACTGACCAATTCTCTCATTCCTTTTAAAGCATGAATTGTTTTTAAAACAATTGTTTGTTATTTTTCAAACATGCTTTTTTTCTCTCCAAAGATTAAATGAATGATGCAATCATCTTTCTACTACCACTTGTTTGTTTGAGACTTATAAGTCCATTGGTGTATAAACCTTCCAGTGTGATGACTCTCTTCTAATACAGATTTGTAAATCATCTGTAATTTCAATCACGTATAGTTTGCTGAGAGAATTAAAAAATTAAATGGAGAACAGCAAGAATATGTTAGAGATGGAACTTAAGTCTAGCCTTCCCATAGACCTAAAATTGCATGCATGATTCCTCTAACCAATTAGCTACTATAAGATATTTACCTCTACTTTCTCTAATAATTATGAAATTCACCTATAAGAATCAAATATTTATCTAATTAGTCAAATTATAAAATATCAAATTCAATGTATCGTTATTAATATTTACCTAATAATTACTTATAGCCCAAACAGAAATTCCTCTGATAGTGCAACATATGTAATGAAAAATCATTTGGACCTATACTCAGAGGACCTAAATTCAAATTCTCTTTACTCCAGCAATGCATTCATTTGAATTTCATTTCAATTTCAACCTCCCCTTTAAGATCAGGTGCTCTCTCCTCAGACTACAAACATGTCTAATTTTCTTTCACCCTGAAGAAAAGAAACCAAAAAGAATAATAAGCTAACCCTCAGATTATTTTTCATCTTCATCCTCCTGAATGAAATCACACTCGTAAAGGTAGCCATTTTTAATCAGTATTACATTAAACAAATTGATGGACCACTCTGAGCTTTTATTTTCGTATCTTTAAAATGGAAGACTTGCATTAATAATCATGAAGATCCTTTCTAGATCTACATCTATGATTCTATATTTTTGTCTTCCATCTCATATACCAAGAAGTGTATGAAAAGCAATCTTTTGACTGCAACCACCAATATATCACCACATAAAAACAAACTTAGCTGAATTGCCCTATACTCCAGTATCTTAAAGTATAACTGTAATAGTCTAAGTAGGGTTAAACAGTAGCTTGGTAAGGTCTGTTGAATGAATTCCTTCATTTTTGGCAAGACAAATATTGCCAAGCAGCTCTAATCCTGCTATGATAATAACAGGCCCTATTATCCGCCCCCCTTTCTTGCCAAAGTGGCTATTAAGTCCCTTCCTAGTTCTTATAATATAGACAAACATAGACAATAGATGATAAAGACCAAAAAAGGAAGGGATAAAGAAACTTTTCTACTATTTATTTCTTTTTAAAGAAGGTTAGGACATAGTCGCATATATGAGACAAACTTATGTCCACATCAACTTAGATGTCTATGAACATGTAGGCTGGTATATTAATTTCCTGTTTCCATTATTCCCCACAGAGAAGTCAGACAACCTTTTTAACCAATAAGAAAATCACACAGACAGTTTTTTTTACCTGAAAATTACACTGTAACCCCAATATTTTGTCTTATGTAGTCCTTCTATTTTGTCTTCCAATTTCCAGAAAGTCAGTGCTTGAACATAAGAGGGTTTCCTATGGGGTTTCAACTGCATTAAGCTCAGGGAAAACTAACATTTTAAGTTCAGTAATTGCTAATTATATTGTCCTCTAAGATTCTCTTCTTTAGTTAATCCATGCCATTGTGACTTATCCTAGATCGTAAGAAAAGAAGGGAGTCACCATTTATAAACACTGGAGTATTCATTTGGATCAATGAATACTTTTAAAAATTTGATACAATTCTAAATTATGATTCTAGATGTAGCATGATGCTGCTTAGAAAAATTAAAATGGGAAGACTATTTAACACATGTCTAAAACTCAGAATTACATCTTCCTTTAAAGTTCTTTCTGGGTAGGAATTTTTCACTAATGAATTATAGACACATACACACATGTGTATTTTTTTTTCTTTTTTTTCACACATGTGTATATACACATATATATCCACACATACATGATGCATTTGATTTTATCTGTATATTTATAGGTGTGCACATGTAAAATAATTATAGCTGTATACAAATATGTGCAGCATAATAATCAAAGCTGACAAATAGTGCTGTAGAATTTTGTTAGATATATATTGCATCGATACAGGCATATGTACATGTAAAGTCAAATCTTAGTGTATAACCATGTGCATATGTATCCACACACATACATCTATAAAATGTGCATACATATCTTGTTGTTCATTCTTTTATCTTTAAGAGTTGACATTTTGTAAGTCCACATATGCACATAAAGTCAAATTTTATATCACTTTTGACAATGTCAACTTTATCATTGTATTCCTAGTAACTAAGATGGTAATTTACACATAATATTTGCCTAATAAATGCTTGTCAAATTCAATAATATTTCATTGTATGCTACTGATCACTTTTTATTCTATGATTATCTTTCACACATCATGTTAATCCTGATCTCCTAACTTTTTTTTTCTAGTTTTCCAGCAAAAAAAAATGTTTTATATATTATTTTATTTATTTGAAGCAATTGGGGTTAAGTGACTTGTCCATGGTCACACAACTAGGAAGTGTTAAGTGCCTGAGGCCAAATTTGAACTCAGGTCCTCCTGACTTCAGGGTCAGCACTTTAATCCAGCAAAATTTCAAATGTATTTTTGTGAACCTGTGCATAAGTAAATTCAATCTGTTTAATTGTTCTTATTGTTGCTATTGTTGTTATTATTGTTATTTTTTTCCCCAGTAATATACCTTGAGATAGTTGAGGGTTGGAAATTATTTGTTTTGTTTGTTTTGTTTTGTTTTGTTTTATTTTATTTTAAATAACTTTTTATTGACAGAACCCATGCCAGGGTAATTTTTTACATTATCCCTTGCACTCACTTCTGTTCCGACTTTTTCCCTCCCTCCCTTCACCCCCTCCCCCAGAGGGCAAGCAGTCCTATACATGTTAAATAAGTTACAGTATATCCTAGATACAATATATGTGTGCAGAACCAAACAGTTCTCTTGTTGCACAGGGAGAATTGGATTCAGAAGGCATAAATAACCCGGGAAGAAAAACAAAAATGCAAGCAGTTTATATTCATTTGAGGGTTGGAAATTATTTGGAAGAGAATGTTTCAAATTTCATGGAAGATTGTGGGGAAAGAGAAAAAAAAAACAGGAGAACAGATATAAGAAGCTGAACAGAAATATGAAGAAAAATGTGTAAAAAATTTGGAGGATTTTCAACTAAATAGATCAAAATTTGAAAGTGGGCAGAAAAAAACTTGATAAAATTAGGAATAAATTAAGTAAAATTTGGAAAACAAATTCCAGATCAAGATACTGCTCCAGGTTATACTTTTAAGTCATAAAAAAAATGAAGGACACAAACAGAGGAACTAGGTAATTAGGAGTAGAAGCTGAAGAGGTAGATTCAAGACAAATAAAAAAGTAACTGGTAGGACAAGGTAAGTAAGGTAAGGTAAGTAGAGAAGTACATTAAGGAAATTGCTATTTTGGATTGGGAGGAGCAAAGTGATTAAACAGATAGGAAATGCATGCATATTAGAGAAAGGAGGTGGCTATAGCAGTGGTTAAGGAATTGTTGAAACATTTGAAAAATTTGGGAAGTGGATATTTGCCTAAGAATGTTTTGTCTAATATCATGAAGTTGGAATTTAGATTTCTGGATCATGGTTTATAATTCAGTTTCCTGTCTAGAGATCAATTAAGAGTAGTAAAAATATATTTTCCTATTATCTTTTAAATCAAATATTTAAAAGATGTTGAACTAAGAGGGGTGGGGTAGGAGAAAATTACCTAAATATATCCCCCAAGTTAGTTACTATAAAGAACAATTACAAAGAAGAATTGCAGCTGAAGGACCAGGAATTCATTGGAAATATGATCCTAGACATGAGCCAGTAGTAATATGATATAACTTCTAGGGGGAAAGTAGCAGTAATCCTGAGGTTCCCTGACCTTGTTCTAATGATCTGTCTATGATTCTAAAGTCCACCTGGCCTTAGGAATATTATACTATAATCCAATAAACATTGTTGACTGTCCATCTGTTTATTAGTGACAACCAAGTTCCTGAAATAATAGCCATGCCCCAAATCTATCTGTAAGCCATAAAATTAGCAGGAAACAAAAATATGAAGCTCTGGTCTCTAACTTTTTCCTATTCCTTTATGTTCTTTCTCCTGGGTCTTAGCTAAATCATTTTGAGCCCAAGCTCTCTTCAATTGACATTAAAATTATAATAAAGTTTGTCCCTTGCCTTAGAGTTGGGTTTAAGCCTGAAAATTCTTTTGAGACACATCTTGACACCTGTCTGCAACCCCAACCTTTTGGGGTCTCCTTTTGAGTCTTAAAATGATTTAAGGGAAGCAACTGTGGAAGGAGTGGGAGATGATAAAAAAAAATGAAATCTGTTGATCCAAAGGGAAAGCCATTTCCTACATTATAATTGATGCAAAGAAAAATGAACAAATGATTTAAATTTAAATAGATGTATTCATTAAACATGCACACTACATAAACATTAAAAGTATGCATATACATGAATTGCGCATATATATACATGTATTTTACCTTTCTGTAACCTTGTGTTATGTGTACTCATTGTATCTATTTATTATATATTTACATCCATAACTACATGTATATGTATGTGTGTATAAAATATATATATATATATAGTGTACATTATGTCAAACTTCAAGAATTTGAAAGGAGAAATTAAACTTGATTTATATGAATTGAGAATCCCAAACAGAAGAATCAGGATTAATAAGTAGAAGTTACAATGAGGAAATACAGACTTAATGGCAGGAAAAGGAAACAAAAGTTCTAAGAATTCAAGCTATAGCAAAAATGGAATTAGTTGTTTACAAAGGAGATGTGTTCCCCTACTTCAGTACTATCTACTGGAAACTAGATGACAATTTAGAGAGGATTTTTTTAACTTTGAACCAGATTTCTATGGAGGACTTTTCCCAATCTTGAATCCTCTTATTTTATGAAGAATATGTGAATAAATATTCAAATATTTATTTGACAGGAAGGGACAAAAGTTAGAGAGCTTAGGAATCAGACTAATACATGTTAAATAATCAAATACATAACAAAGGCTTTTTGAATACTGGAGAGATACTCCAAGATGAAATTAGGAGTTGAGGAGGATATGAATCAAGAAGATAAAAAAGTGTGAATAAGTTGCATCTGTCAGTTGAAACAATAAATCAATTATATCATGAATTTATTGAAGTTCTTTGAGTAATCTTCCTGAGCAAATGGGATAAATATATTTGTTAATTATCATTATTTAATATGTCTTTAAATATCATTATGATAATTACTATTCTTTTTTCCACATGGAATATCACATTGGTATTCCAGCAATATATAATCTTAACAGTAACCAGGCTATTCATAAAATTTATACATCTGAGATGTTAAATATAAATTAAACTTGTAACACTCTTATAAATATTACACCCAAACCCTTTAAATATGCAATCTAAGGAATGTCTGGTACTCAAAAAGTATTTATTTGTCTAAATCCAATCAAACTTTATGTTACAAAGTTTTGAATTAATATTAAATGTGTTTCAGCTTCCTGTATAATAGAATATTTAAATTTCAATGCTTTTTATAAAGCCACTTATGTCCTAAAACCTTTCCTGTGGGTTAGTCCTGCCATTTCTATATTTAAAGTACTAAAGTAACTCAATTTTTGTAGACTCAATCATAGTAATAACTATTTAAAGTAGATCAATTATCTGAGCTCTGTTTGGTAGAGAAATAATTATTAGAAGAGAGATAATTCTAAAATATTAATGGGAAGGTGAATCAATAAGGTTCCTAGCACATCTCAAATATTCATAAAATATTTAAACATTTATAGCAAGTAGCATTAAGATTGGTGAACATTTTATTCTTAAAAAATGGAAATGTTATAGGAAGATCATTTTCTCTTTGGTAGACTGGAATCGAAGGATGAAGTGCCCAAACAACTAATTGGAAGCATTTCATAACATCAAGTATTTATATGCAGCCCTAAGGTTTGTAAAGTACTTTCAAAATATTATTTCATCATCCTCACAAGAATCCTGGAAGTCAGTTGCTATTATTATGTCCATTTTTTCAGGTGAAAGAACAGGAGTTAATCATTGACTTGCCCAACTAATATATATCTGGACACGACTAGTACATGTCTGAGGGCAAATTGGAATTCAGATCCTCCTGAGTCCAAATCCAACACTTTCTTGAATAATTTGAACTAAGTACATTAGTTCATTAATACATTCAATATACATCATAGAATACAAGGAAAAATATTCTGTGTAGACTTAAGAAACATTTGACAGTAAGAAAGAAAAACAAGACTCTCCTTGTAAGTAAGATCTATGATCTCTTCCTTGTAGATTTCTGTCTCAGAAAGGGCAGGAATTATTATTTTTTTCTTTTTGATGTTAATTTGAAATATCAAATACACATCCCCAAGCATCCTCTTTGGATTACTCCGGAACTACCCAATTTTGGAAACTAAATTATGCGTGTGATAGGTTTAAAGATAATTTAGACACAATGCATAGACAACAGCTGGACATCAGCATTTTTTTGAAAAGAAAATCATCTTGGGGTTTCAGTGCAAGTTATGTGAACATCATAATATGGCAGCTAAAAAAACTAACAGAATCCTCCTCTACTCTGTAGGCTCTATGGATAAAGCATGAGTTTCAATGTGGTTTTAGAAACTTATTGGATGTTTGACTCTAGGAAAGTTACATTAACTCACTGTCCCTTTCCTGTTCTGTAAATTGCAAATAATTCAACTTATCTTCCATGATCATGAATATGAGATATTTCTAAGCACTTGGCAAACCTTAAGAGTTCTATCAATATTAGGTAGCTATTTAACTTATTTTGTAAACATTACATTTAGGAAAAATATTGTATCTATGGGGAGGTCAACTAAAATGGTGAATAATCTCAGCATTATGCAATAGGGACACTAATTACAGGACTAAGCAAAGTTTATCCTGGAGAAACGGTTTAGAGAGATTTAGAGAGAAAGATGAGTGAATTTTTACTAGTTTCAGTATATATTATATTTGATAGCCATTGATAAACTTCCAACCTTGATTTTCTATGAAAAGAAGAACATGATAAAAGAAACAAAGGCTTGGATAGCCAGGAACTTTTTCAGTCTGACACATCTTAAATAATCAAATATAGTTTAAATCTATAGATTAGAATTAAATTGGTACACATGATAATATCTGACATATTATGTCACAAATAAACCACTGAGTCACAAATCTAACCACATAAATACAGGAGAAAGTATACTGGACTTTGCACTAGAATAAATATATTTAAGTCATAAATCCTTATAAGTTATATTATTTTAGGCAAATAACAATCTCTTTGAATTTCAGTTTCTTCATTGTTTAAGAAGAAATGAGAATACTTGCACTGAATGCATCACATTATTATCAGAATAAATTACTTGCAAACTATGAAAGACTATAAGAATTTGAATTCTTATTAAAATATACCAGAACAGAAGTAAGTTATTAATTTCTATGACAATGGATATCATAAGCTAAGGGGAAACAAAAAGGTTTACCTGTCAGATCTATGGATAATGAACAAATTTAAGCTCAAAGAGATAGAAAGCATTACAGGATATAAAATGAATAATTTTCATTATATCAAATTAAAAAAAGTTTCCCCCTCTGTGTTTTCTTTCACAACATGATTAATATGAAAATATGTTTTATGTGACTGCATGTGGATATCCTATATCAAATTTCTTCCTCAATAAATGAGAGGGAGAGAAAAAAGGAACAATTTGGAGCTCAAAATAAAAAAGAAGAAATAAGATATTTAAAAATATCTATGACAACATTCCGGTACATTCCTTAGTAAAGCAACATTCAAGGGAATTGGAGAGAAGCAAAAATAGATATCGCCATAATGAAAAATGATAAAACAAGAAAATTCTTTAATTATGAATGCTGCCCTATTAATGACATAAGGAAGTAAGATTATATATAGATTGAGGTCTGGAAGATGTATTAAAGGCCATTTAGACTAAACTCCACATTTTCTATATAAGGGGATTTAGAATGAGAAACATTATTGGCCCAGGATTATATAACCAGTTAAGTATTTGAGGTAGAATTTTAACTCAGGTTTTTCTGACTCCAAGTACAATCTATATTTCCTAAATCTATGCTAGAAAAGGAAGATCATTCCTGGGAGATATAGAGGGAAGATTCTGTGTTCATTTGGATTCCAGCTAATTTCAAATGGATGCCACTAACTATTCAAGGAAAGAGACATTGTTTCAACCATTTATTCAATGAACTTCTAAGTTTTTGACTTTGCCCTTCTCTAATTGTCTATGTTTTTTTTTTTCTTTTTTATATTTATAATGCTCTCTACAGCTCTCAAAAGAATCATGGTTTCATCCTCTTTTAAATAAGGTCCCTATCTCTTCCTCTGCCTCTCCTTCCCTCTCTCTGTATCTTTCTTCCTTTTCTTAGAACTTAAAACATAGAAGCTCATTGAATAAATGAGTAAAATCATATGTTTTTCCTTTGTAGCAACCTTAGATGATTTGGTGGCATTCATTTTAAATTAGCTGGATTGCAAATCAGCACAAAAAATTCCCAAAAGGCCTCTTACTCATATTACTATAGGTCAACATAAAATAGGACTTGATTGAACTTAGGCTACATGTAAAAGAATCAAATTATAAGCAATATTGGGAACATAAACCTGAACCCTGGTATTACTGCCAGATCTCTGAAGTGCATTGCTATTAGATAAAAGATGTAATGTTAGTAACCCAGATATAGGTTGGAGAAAAGGCTTGAAACTGGTTTCTTGTTTTATGGGATATTAGATTTTTTAATAAAACCGTGTATCTACAGGGCTAAAAAATAAAGAGAATATGAGATAAAAAGGTATAGACTTTATAAACTGAATTCAAAGTAGGATAACATTTTAGCGTATTTCAGGACATCATTTGAAACTAGGTTGGCAATGCCAATATAAAAAAAATAAAAAAGAGTCATTTTCCCTTTTATTTCACAGGGAAGATGTTGTAGTTTGCAAAATGATCTTTTCTCAAGCAGCTAAGAGAAATAAAACCATACTACCAGAACAGAGGTAGTAGAATTTATTGCAGACTAACTTTTGCTCCTTTATCAATTAATGTCAAGCCATAGATAAGACTTCCCTATAATTTATCGATGCCCTTAGTCCTTTATTCTTTCCCCTCTTTTTTAACTTTGGGTAAGAAACTCTGACAGTCATAATGTTTCTCTTTTCACTCAACACCTTTAGCTTCACTGAGGCTATTTATTCTTCCCATATTCTCCTTTGCATGGACCCTGGTCACCCTGGTCATATCAGCTAACAGTGTATTTAAATATATATAAAACATAAATAAATATAGACAGATAGATTGACAGAGAGACAGACCGACAGATAGATAGGTGGATGGATTTCAAGTGATATCCCTTACAAATGCCTTTACCAATTTGAATTCTCTTTAAAAGCACTTTCCTTTTCTTTTGTGAAAGCTTTTGTTGTTGTTTTTAATGTATTATCAAATTTCCTCATTTTTAAACTTTCCAGAAGTACGTGATTCATTGCCGGTAGGTCTCCATTCTGGAGATGGAAACTGTAAAAAGAATCTAGGAACTGAAAATACAATTCATTTAAATGTCAATCAAGCTTCACATGTTTTAAAGCCAATCAATGGAAGCAAAAGTTTCTGATTTTTTAATAGTGTTTTCCCCCATCATTTTTTTCATGATCAAAGAACAAAATAAGCCAATAATTATTAAAGTTAGAAATGAGATGTTGATATTCATAGCAACATCCTAAAAAGACAAAATATAAATAGTTTAGAGGTCATTAAGAGCTGGTATCTAAGTATAGCAACAGATCCATCAATGGATATTTGGAATTTATTGGGATCTGTAGTATGGTCTATTGGTATTCATTAAATGAACCTATGGCAGAATATAGATGAAAGTCATCTGAATGAGAAGGCATGGATAGGTTGCAATCTAAATTATTGGATATAACACACATATTGAAAAACTCATAACTCCATTGGAATTCCATTTTCACAATTAATGAGCTAAATAATTATTCCTAAAGTCTAATCAAATAAAAAAAATGAAGTCTTTCCAGAAATTAGCCAACAAAGGGATATTTCCTCACAGACCATAACTAAATGATAGTATCAAAAAAAGGTCCCAGTTGAAGAAAAGGCTTCTACCTCTCAAAGCAGCCTATTCTACTTTGGCAGGATTGGAATGACTGAGATTATTTTTCCTTTAATGAAGCTAGAATTTGCTTCAGAAATGAGCACATACTTCGAGTTATACCCCGATGCAAATGGAAAAAGTTTTATTTCCCTTCCGTATTAATTAAAGTTCTTGAAATATAGGAACGAGGGCTAAAGGAAGCTTTAAAGCTATGTGGCAGCCACTGTAGTACATGTTTTGCAAATATTCTCATTTGTAGAAATAGATATTGCAAGGTAGATACTATTATTACCCACATTTTATAGCTGTGGATATTGAGGAAAAAAGTAATTATATGTGATTTACTAGTAGTCATACAGCATTCCTCTGCACTGCTGGCTTCCTCTAGTAAAACAAAGATCACATCCCTCCAGGTCTTTTCCTCTCTAGAGTAAACTTTACTAACTCCTTAACTTGATTCTACCATTGCTTTATTTTCACTCCTTAATCATTCTTATCTTCCTTCTATAAACATACTATACCTTCAGTACTTTAAACATATTACTATTCCCCTCATTCATTCTAGACTATATGTCTATCAATACAGACAAGGATAAAATATTTTTTTTCTTTCCAGTTTATATGTCTTAGTGTGATGGATATAGAGCCATCGTGAAACTGAGAATCACTATTTGAGTCATTCTTCTGATACATATTAGGGAAGTCATTCAGCCTTTGAACTCCAGGTAACAAGATGACAAGGTATGGAGAAAGGACAGATCTGCATTAGCATAGGGTGTTTTTTCCCTATGGAATTCCTAATTCCAGTGAAAACACAAGCAAGTCCTTTCCCTATTTTTTTATGTTGCAATATTGATATCTATTAACTTTATAGTCAAAGAAAGTCCCCGGACTTTTAATGAGTTAAATATTGCCATCTCAACAATTCTGTATTTGAATCCACACATAGAATTTCATAATTGGATCTATTTCATTTTTTAAAAATGTGTTTTAATGTTGGATTCTTATGAAGACTTTTGGGGTCTGGATTCTGTCACTCAACATGCTAACTAATCTTTCCAGTTTTAGATCTTCAGTAAATTTCAGAAAAGTGCCATTTATGTTTTCATCTAAATCATCAATAAATGTAACAAAGTCAAATCTAAACCTCTGAGACACTACAGTGTCAAAACTTTGTCTCTGCTATGATAACTTGTTATTTGTTTTCATCCAGTCAATGGCAGCAATGTTCATACTGATCTAAATAAAAAATTCATGAAATAGTGAACTAAGGGATTTTATGAAGAAGTAACTTGGGGAGTATTTGATGTTTTGTAATGGCCAAGGTAACACTGAATAAAATCTGATATACATAGTAGATTTTGAAAAGTTTTTAAAATTTTGTTTTGCTTTTTAATAGGAAAACATTACCTATGATCCTTAGGTTTGACACTCTAAAATCAAAGATATTCAAGAGAGATGGGGGTATCTAAAAATATAGTCCAACAAGGAATTTGATCTTGATGAGAAAGCAAATGACAAGATATAACAAGCCATGCTACCTTCATTTCTAATGCTTTCACATTGTTGAAAGACACATATAGCAGATCAATTGATAGGTCGCTAACCAAGGACACATAGAATCAAGTATACAAATAGTAAGAATGCTATCAGGAATACACAAATACACAGAATAAAACTGAGACTTAGGAAAATATCCCAAGGACAACAAAATGGATTTTTTTAACATATTGAAAATGAGAACCTTGAAAAAATATTGTCCCATTGTTTGTGGGCAGATGGTATTGTTTAAAAAGATGAAAAGGGGACTGCAGACCATCTAAATATCTATTTTTCTTTTAATTTCTCTTTAAGATCTGTGTCAATTGTAAAACAGAAATTAAAACTCATAATGAATGAGGAGACAGGAAATGAGTACCTAGATCTTTTTAATGCATTCTCATCTCAAGGTCATACAAATTACATTTTTAGGCTCAATTGTAAGAATGTGCTAACATTATTGCAAAAATACCACTGATGATCTTTGAAGAATTAAGGAAAAGACAAAAGAAATATGATGATGGGAAAAGGGCATGATATCTCAGTTTCCAAAAGTAGGGTTGAAGATTGATTTTTAAAATATCATATTGGTTGCTTTCAGGATAATTCCATAAGAGATAATTAAGCAGATTAAAAAAAAAACGCTTATAAAGGAAAACAAGGATCATTAGGATCCATCATGATTTAATAAATTATATCAAGATAATCTGATTTCCTCTTCCTTCCCCACAGGATTCAAAGATTAATATATTAGTTGAATGCCATAAGTCAAATATTTTGAGGCTGCTCCACTGTATTGGGGGAAAATTTTTCTCATTATATCCTTATGGAATGGGTAAATAAATATGGATTTGATTGTACAGTTAAGTAGATTTATAGTTGTTTGAATGGCTATACTGAAAGTGGTTTGATTAATGGATTGATTCATATTCAGACCTCTATATTAGTTTTGTCCAATGAAAATTTTAATTAACAACTTGGATGCTTTTATATTTGTGAAAACACAAATCTGAGAAGTATAGCAAATATATTAGATGACAAATCAGGATTTGAAAATATCTCATCAGAGTGAAACTATTAAAATGAAATTTAACAAGAATGGAAAAAATTGGAAGCTTGCTTTTTAGTATTTAACCTAGTAGTTTTAAATACAATATAAAATAACAATATGCTATAAATGCTAAAGAAGCTAGTGCAATTAGTTGCAAGATCTCCATTAGTGAGAATAAATTGAGTTGGATGCAATTACCATACTTTATATGATAAAAACTTCTGATTGATATAGATTTGAATATATGCAACAACTTTATCGGATTCATTGTTCCCACTATTGGGGATCTATCTGTATTTGATGCAGTTACAGAGCATAAGAACTAAAAACAAAAGAGAGTAGTCATAATTTATTTTGATTTCAGTTCTTGGCAGAATACTTTTAAATGTAAAAGTATACTGGAAATTGTAAATTATTAAAGAAATAAAAGAATTGATTCCTTTATTTAACATGGGATAATTGCAAAAAAAAACTAATGATGTCTAATAAGAGAAGATATGGTCTGTGTGTGTGTGTGTGTGTGTGTGTGTGTGTGTATGTGTGAAAGTTATCAATATTTATTTGTTAGCTCCTTTAGGACAGACTATCATTTGTTAGATCCCTAGTTCTTAGCATAGTGCCTGACATATAGCAAATGCTTAATAAATATTTTTTGATTGACTGATTGATTTGTAGGTTAGGTCTGGGACCTGGTTTTCTCTTGAAGTCAAAGTTAGAACTTATAGATAGAAGTAAATTACCAATTTAAAGCTGGAAGGTTACTTTAGTAACCTTTGGGACCAGTAAAGCCACTCCATTTCCCTCCCCATATTACAATTGAAGAGACTAAAGTTGAGAGAACCTATATGACCAGGGGCATAAAACTAATATCTGATGAAAGATTCAAATTCAAATCTTCCAAAATAAAATTCTAGCTCTTTATCTAATATACTATCTAAATTAATTATAAGCATATTTTAGTTAAATAAGGACAAATTCATCACAGTTGTCCAAAAATGGAATAGCCTGACAATTTTAATTCCCATCAAGAAACAGCATGGATTTTGTTATATATTTACAATGATAGTGAGTGGAACCAATGGACTTTGTGAGGAGATTCTTACCTAGAATATCTCAATATAGTTCGAATTGAGAGCAACCAAAGACAGAGAAACATAGGGGAAGCTCCCAGAGCTAAAAGAGGATACTTGAAGCAAATAATAATAATAATAAAATTGGTAGTTTTTTGGTAACTTTCCCCTAGTGCACTGCTATGGAGAGTGGTAGATATTTGCCTAGAAGAGGTCAAAAAGTATACCACAAAGGTCCCTGGTCATATAGTTTGTGGAAATAGTGGTAGGACCTGGACCAAACTTTTTCCAACACCAACATGACTTTGGCTTCCCCTAGTATCTGTCCATTTACTCTCTATTACTTATCCCTTACTGATAAACAATTCCTTGTTGTGAAGATATCTCAAGGGTCTATCCTGAATTATGTTATTTGAATACATTCTCTCAGTGAGGTTATCAGCTATCAGGGACTGAAGTAAAATTTCTATAATGACTTCCAGATGTCTATAATCCAGTCTTTATTTCTTCTGAGTTCCTGTCACAAATCAACTAAATACTGAATATTTGAAACTATTTCTCCCAATGAAATCTCAAATTCAATTCAAAAGAGATCTCATGATTTTTATTTTTTCCTGCTGCTATATCCTGCTGCTTATGATTTAAAGCAGCCCTATTTTTGTTCATAGTACCACCATCCTTCCAGTTATTAAGTTATACAAGCTTATGGTAATTCTTAACTTTGCTCACTCTTCTTCATCCCGCAAATTCAATCAATTACCATGTCTTCTTGAATTTCCTTCCATAATATTTTTTTTCACATTCATTCTCATCTCTTGCAAAAGATCCCACTTTAGCTGAATCTTGAAAAAAAATAGGGAAGCTAAGAAATGGGGATGAAAAAGGAGAAAGTATCAAGACATACAAGATATCCAGTAAAACAATTATGTACTGATATTTTCATAAGTTTAAGCATATACATAGATAGAAAGGTAGATAGATAGATGGAAGGAAATTTATCCATTGATCCATCTATCCATCTTGCCTTAGAAAAAGGAATGGAATGACTACAACATTTAGTATTATCACAATACAAAAAATGTAAGTGCTGTTTTTTGTTGTTAATAAGCTGAGCCTGTTTTTAAGAATACAAGCTTGATTGCTTCTATCCATTTTCTTTATGCCTACCATGAAAACACCTATAGAAATGTCAGTTTCAGAAATCGCCTTCCATAATATCATTATTAGTTCAATCCCAAAGAGACCATTAAAAAGAGTAAAAGACCCACATATATAAAACATTGATAACAGATCTTTCTGCGATATTAAAATGCTGAAAACTGAGGGGATGCCCATCACTTGGAGAATGGATGAATAAGTTGTGGTACACAAATATAAAGGGATACTATTGTGTTATATAAAATAGGCATCTGGCATATTTCAGGAAAAAATCTGGAAAGACTTACATGAACTGATACTGAGTGAAGAGAGCAGAACCAGGAGAACATTGTTTACAATAACAGCAACAGTATACCATGATCAACTTTTCAGCAACGTAGTGTCAAAAAGCTTATCATGGAAAGTAATATCCACATACATCCAGAAAAAGGAATGATGGAGTCTGAATGCGGAACAAAGCACTTTTTTATTTGTTTGTTGTTGTAGTTTTTCTTTCTTGTGGTTTAGTCTGATTCTTTTTTGCAACATGACTAATATGGAAATCTTTATTATGATTTACTAGTATAGCCTTATTTAACTGAGTGATGTTTTGGAAAGCAGGGAGAGAAGGGTAGAAGGGAGAAAAAATTAGATCTCAAATTCTTACAAAAATGAGCATTGAAAACAGTCTTTATATGTAATTGGAAAAAAAATTAATAAGTGGGAGGAAAAATTGCCTTCCAATTAATTGTTCCTGCTAACTATTCTCTGGACATTAGTTCAAACACCATTTCAAAAACAAAGAAAAAAATAAAAATTATCAACTTCCCTAACAATATTGTCAGATTGGTTTTTAGAGATAATTGTTTGTACCTAGTTATTTGAGGATTGACAAAGCAGAGTTCAGTCTTCAGAGCAGAAGTAGAAGTCTCTATCTACTGCCAATTAACATGATATTGCTTCTGAAAGTACATGATGATGTATAATATGTGCATGTGTAATTTGGAGCTTTAATAAACATGTTCTGTTTAATAATACTCATTGTATCTTATAGAAAAGCTTTATTATTGGCAAAAAAAAAAAAAAAAAGGAAATAGAATCTCCCACTGACCAGCCTCACATTACAACAGTTTTAATCATGATCTTTGAAAATGTGTTTATATGTTCCCATAAGCCCGGTGGTATTCGTTTTGGAGTGATAAGCTCCTGTTTTTTAAGCATGTGATTATATGCCTAAAACATTCCATTTATCTCAGGCAGAAAATTAAATCCTGGCCTGAGAGTATCTTATATACAAATTTTAGATGTAGGGAAAACAACAATGACAACTCATAGAAATAATACCCCCACAAACCCAAACCCCTGTCAGTCACTGTTTTCTGATAGCAAGAAGCACAATCTTTATGAGGTGCCTTTAATGATATAGCATGGGACATTTTTAGCATCTCTTTCTTAGTCTGTGATGCTGGAATCTGCCTTGGAGTTTGGGATTTCTTCCCTTCATTTCAGTACTGAAAAAAGCTATCCCCAAATGCCCTTTATATTTTAAGAATAATTTAACTTTTGGTCCATTAGTCCACCAACTATTTTCCTAGGATTTCTCTCTCTCTTCTTACCTAGTAAGAAGTTGCAGGAGAACTCTTGACCCAGGCCTCTAGCCAAGCAAGATAAAGAAAGATTGATCAGCTATTTCACATGGAGAAATATCAGCAATTTTCAATGACCACGTCTGAGAAACTCCAATAAATTATTGATTTCTTTTTTTAACCACTCACTTTTCTCTTGTGAGGGGTCATAGCCATTATCCTTTTTTCTCCTCCTTAGAGGTAGACATAGAAACAGCTAGATAGAAAGACTACATTCACTGAGAAGTAACATGATATTGTGCTGTGATAGAGATACACATACAAGTAATCAAAATATTCCTTACTCTCAAAGAGCTTACATTCTAACGGAATAAAAGATAACAGATAAGAAGGGGTAAGAAGATGGGTCAAAGAGGACTATATGTGAATAAGGGCAATAGCAAGAGCTCGAAAGAAGTGGTGCAAAGGGCCAGATCTTGATCAGATAAACAACCAAACTTACTTATCCAATTCCTGAGGACTCAAGGATAGAGTCTCAAACTTCAGTGAGGTGAATCTGGGTCAGAGAACAGAGACATAGTAGAGAGACAAAAAGTTGTATCTTTTATCAGTTTCAATGACATTCTCATATATTCTTACTTTGTTTAATATCCAAGGCAAATTCTTTGTACTCTGTAGTTCAAAATTTAAGAATGAATGTACCCTCCGTGGGTCTTAAAACCACTTTGACTGTTTTAAAATAGTGAAAATCATTTGTAGTTATGAAACCAAATTTTATATTATCTTTTTTTTACTCAAATACTACTTTTAGAACTTCTTATAAAAAGTTGACCATAGTTATAATGACTAAGTATAAGAAATTTCAACTTATTAATTAAAATCTGTCAAATTAAGTGAAAATAACTATGATCTTCTTTTCATCTTCCTTACTTTTCATATAAAGTGCTTCAGTTCTATTCTCTACTTTATCCTTCTTTCCTTCTTTTACTCATCTGGTCAGTCCTACATTCATGTCCCGATGTTTAAATCCTTAACCTCACTCCTTGGCCAAAATCTGGCAAAGTATTAATTTCCATGTTTGGCAAAGATTTATATTATTATTATTTGTTGCTGGTCCTTCCTAATTGCTCTTATAAACTTTGAGAAACTGTTGATCACAAAATGAAGTCTAGAAGGGCAAGGTAATGAGCATTGACTTGATTAGCCTAAATGTACAGTTGTTCACACAAGAAGTTCTCAGTATATGCTTATCTATTGCATTTGTTTCTTCTGAAGAGAAAAACCCAGTTTCTTCTGAGATTTACTTTATTTTTATTGTAGCATTTTTTTAAATCAACAACATGTGCACTTGAGTAATAAACATTTTTTCCATAAAATATTATTCAATAAACATCATTTGGCTATTTTTTGCCATAAAATATTATAAGTAAACATCTGGATGATTATCAATCCAACTTGAGAGCAACCAGAGAAAATTAGTTTATTATCTCCCTCCTCTCAATAATAGTAATGATAAAATCTATTCAGATACTAAGCTTGAAAATAAAGGAATATATTTCAACATTTTCATTCTGACTATAACATAGCTGGTACAAAGTTTTCTTTCACCTTTATATGAAGATTTAAATTCCTCCCTTTCCCCTAATTTCGAATCTTTCCTTTCCCTTGAGGTAATGTCAAAATAAGTGTTACTATTGACTGGAAAACAGGGCATCATTTAAAAAATATAGTACATAGTACCTCCAGTGTCTTCCATTAGCTCCTCAAAATGTTCCTCCAATATCAAAGACCTGGCCTTAACAAAAAAGTTCTTGAATCCATAGCAAAAATTGATAAATTGAAACTTAAAAGAAACAAATTAATGTGTTATTTCCAAGAAATAAAAGATCTTTGATACAGATGGTTAAACCAAAACACAGAAAACAGTTGATTCATCTTAATTCCAAATGTTAGAAAAGGGAAAAAAAAGCAAGACAATGTTTCATAATTCAACAATATTGAAATCAACATTCCTCCTCCTCTACCTTCTTAATGTAAAGCAATGAAAGAGCCAATAGTACTTATCGGATTCAGGGAGCAATGGCTTTCTAATCTTTAAACCTAAAAATAAAACCTCTTAAAAGTGAAATCAGTGTTAATGAATAGAACTTTGATGAACAGGCCTGTTTGTGACTGCTTTAGGAAACTTTCCCCAAAACAAGACTCAAGCAAGTTGTGGGGGGGTGTTGGAAGGAGTGCCCACACATATATTTGAGTTCAATACTTAAATTTGCCTACATTGAAAAGGAGAACTTTTTTTTTAAAATAGTGAGATTAAATATGCCTAAGTAAAGTAGACAATTCTAAGCTAATATGCATAAAATTGGTGTCAAAAGATCTGTTAAGGGGACATGAAAAGTATCTTTTGGGATGGAATTATACATGGAGACTATCAACATTTCCTCGATTCACTAGAAACAGCCCCAGTCTTCTTTTCCTGTGTTTAGACCTAACCTCAGAGTGTTCTCCCTTTAAAGATTTGTAAATCCAATTAACTACTAATTAGGAATTTCTCACCAGAAAAATGACTACACATCCACTCAGTCAACAGTTAATTTGTTCAGTGTTTCACAAATCAAATCCTTTGCCTCTAAAAAGAACTTGTATATAACATTGCCTTCAAATTATAGGGTGGGAAGTACATGCATACATATACACATATATAGGCAAAGTCAGAGCAATTTTTAACAGAAAAGAGGTACTTATTTATGGATAAAGAGTCTTTTTTTTGTCTTTGCTATGAATTAAAGTTTCATTTGCCTGATATTATGCATAATATATTGAAGAAAAGCCAATGTTTTTGCCTAAGAAGCATTCAGATTATTTTTTTATGAAGCCATTGGGGATGATTTTCTCCATATTTCTGATATTATTGGTACCTAATGAATAGTACATAGTTAAATATCTGAGCTGGTACCATTGCTTTTTAATTCCTCTTAAAATATCTTCATAACTCATCAAGCATCTTTTTTGTAAGTAAGCTCTAAGAGATAGTTTTTATCTTTAAAATGTTTAACATAAAACATTTCTGAGTTTAAATAGCAGCATGATCAATTTGGAAAATAAACTCAAATCAGAATACTCTAATAGAATGGAGACACAAAATCATTTTGACATGTTATTTGATTTCTTAGGAGTAAAAGAAAAAAAAGCAGGTGCATTATGCCCCATGAATGATAGCAATTTGTCCTGTTGAGATTCCCAAATCACCAAATAACATTTGATTTTATCAGTGATGAAAGTGCAGTGTATAAAAGTATGCCTTCCACAGCAGAATGGTCATATATTTATTCTTGGGTTAAAAGGACACTTATTAAAAGCCAAAATTATATGTTATCAAAATGGTTTAAAATCTTGACAGTAAACATTCATTTCATTCACAACTGTGTTTTTTTTTCCCCCCTTAAGCAGCCATCCAATAGAAATCTCTATTCATTTTACTGTGACATGACAAAATGACATGAGAGTTCTACTGAAAGACAAACTGTTTTCATCGTGGGAAAAGAAGAATAGGAAGTAGCATATATGTATTTTTGCATGTATTCATTTATTTTTGATGATATACCTAAACAAATACTAAAAAGAAGTAAAATACTTTTCCAATTACAGGATGATCATATTATTGTAAAATTAACTACAATATACTCAATAAATTGATTTGAAAATGTTCTCTTGCCACTGATTCAATAAGGGACATACAACTAATAGCTGACTTTAAATCTTCCTTGCTTTCTACCCAAACAGAAAATGTTTTCCCCACTAGATTTTAAATAAATCGCACTAAACAATCCCCTGCAATAGACAACACTTAAGATTAAGTTACAAGAAAAATGAATTTAAGAGAAAGGGGAAAGGGAGGGGAAGAGGGTAGAGGAGCAGTACTCAAATGAATGATAAAAGTGTAACAGGTCTCTGCAAAAAAACAAACAAACAACAACAAAAAAAAACTTTTGTTTTATAATCAAGAATCATTAAGGGGGTTTTGATATCATCAATGTATTTTCCAGAACCATCCCACCAGATTTTTACTTTCAAAGGTAACGGTTGACACATTAAAAGAAGATTAGGTAGCACTTTAAAAAGTAAAATGATTAGGCTGCAAGGCAAAGTCAAACTCCTAAGTAATCAGATCTAATTAGAACATCCAAGGATGGAAACGTGTAACACGTTTGCCCATGAAATGTTCATCAGTGAACCCAGAATGATCAATCAAAGGCAAGAAAAAAGGGGGAGAGGTTCAGGGTTCTCCTACTTGTACTCACCAAGTCCCCAAACGCAGAATCAGCAACAGGAGCAGAAGCCTCACCCCACCGCAGTGACTCCATAAAAATAAAGGAAAAAGAAAAGGACTTTTCCAAGAATCCATTGAGTTGCTTCTTGTGGTTCTGAGGGGGCTAGTTTAAATCTCCAAACAGAATACTTATTCTGCCATCTCAGCAGTACCAGGGTAAGAAAGGGAGAATGTGAGGACTGAAAAACGCCCCCAAACAGGTAGCATCAGATGCTGAAAGCACTGGAGCCAGTGTGGCCAATAAGATCAGCAAAAATCTTTGCATAAATTAGCTTTAAAAGTGTCCAGCGAATCAGAGGCTCAGAGAGGTGGGGCTTTCTTTACTAGAAAGGGAGCCGGGTCTGGTGGTCTGGAATGGATTGGGTTTTAAAGAAAAGAAAAATAAAGCCTTTTTTGGGGGGAGAAAAGGGGAGGCGCTCAGAACTAGAGAACCGAGTGCTTCGGATTTGATGAATATCCCTAATCTAGAGAGACAGAAAGACAGAGACAGAGCGAGACACAGAGAGACAGAGACAGACCGAGCGCACGAGAGAGCACTCTTACTGCCCCCTCTCCTCACCCTTTCCACTGGCTTCGCATCCCCAGAGAGCCCAGCTCGACTTCAGGGCTGGCTGCTTTTTTCCTCCCTAACTCATCTTGGATTCAGAATTTCTCTTCAGGAAGAGAGCCATGTGATGTAGCTGGTCAGAGGAAGGCCGAGCCGGTGTTAATCTTCCCCAGACACAGCTGAATAACTAGGGCACCTGAGCGCACTTTGGGGAGGTTGGTGAGCAACCTGTGCTGCTTGGCCTTTGGAGCTGTCTCCCTCCGGCCTAAGGAGTAAGGGGACCTGCAGATACCATCTTCTACAGGAGAATCGCAATGGCACCGAGCGCCAGCCATGAAAGGGTCTCAAAAGAAAAAGGAAAAAAAAAAAACAACCTAAAATGATCAAAATTTTCTTCCCCTGAACCCCAGTAGCCCAACGTCGCTGTTCAGTCCTTCCCTCCTTCTCCCACTCTTAGCTCCTAGTTTGCCTCCCTAAGCACAAACTGTAATAGCGTCCGCTCTCTTAACCCCTGAAGCTTCTTTCCTTTTGCATTTGCTAAACTGGTGGGGGGGAGGAAAGGGGCTGCTACCTAACTTCAGAGCCATAACGCGAGTTGAGTTTGCAGCTGAGCCCTGGGTTGCCATGAGAACGAGAAAGCCTTGCGGCGGCAGCTGGAACAACTGTCTAGGTTCGGGCTGACTGGGCTCGGTGCTGGCGTTCTGTCTGCCCCTCTGCTTTTTCTGAAATCCCCACATCCAAGCGTCACTGCGCGGGGCTGGGATTGCTGTCTGTCTCATCAATCATTCCCCAACCACCTGGAATTGCTCTCGTTTCGAGCTGGATCGCATTAGCTAATTGGGCTCACCTAGACTATGGGAGGCAGGAATCTGTGGTTCTGTGGAAGAGATAAGGTGACCCTTTCCATCCGACCGGCGGAAGTCTCCCAAACGAAGACGGCGGTATAGTGATTAGGTTACAGAGCCACATTTTCTACTCAAATTGACCAATTTCAAGTCTCCGATTCTTGTTCTTAATAATTGGAGGCTATAGTGCTGGGTCTATATGTGTGCGTGGATGTTTTCCTGATCATTGATTCTCCATTCAGTTCAGATCTTCTAAAAGAGGCTGTTTTTCTTGTCGCTACCTTTATCACTCTGTTCTGTAAATTCTGTTAAAATGACATCTGTACTAAAGAGTTTGTATCAAAAAACCTTTTCGTTTTAATAGATTCTGAGGGATCTGAGTTAACTAAGTCTGGTTAGTTAACTAAACAGAAAGACATGCAGTGGAAAATGTATTTTGCACAAATATTTGAGCTACATGTAAGAAGCACAAAGCTAATACACTGATCTGATCAGTGTTTTCTGACACGATTCAGTAGAAATGTATTGTGACTAAGTTTTCACTAGCATATCTTGTCAAATCAAGATAAGGCTATTTTCACTTTAATATGAATGTAATCGTATAATCAATGAGTCATGATTTCTTCTCATTAAGTCCTGTCATCATCTAACCATTCATTTATTAAGCCTTTTAAGATATGGAGTTAAAGAAAATTGGAGACCAAGAAAAAGTGCAGGATTTCTATCCCCATGGTTACAAATTCTATGTCTCTTTAAGCAACAGATGCAAGATTTCCAATAAGAAGGTGACTATCCACTGACTATTGCTCCTGGGTTTATAGTTTAGATAACAACGTTCATTTCTTGCTCCATAGTCCCTTTCCTTTACACAATGACTCTTTATCTGGACCTTTTAAACTATATCCTTTCATCAATCTTTCTTTAAAACATAACTCTTCTGGGAAGCAGATCACCTCCCACTGTCATAGTTAATAAAGAGTTCTCTGAAAGAATGTGCTTGCAGTCTTAACACTACAGGACCAAAATAATGATATTTTTCAATACCAGCCATGTCTTGACATTTCAACTGCCTGTCTCATTTAATCTATAAACTTGCTGAAATGAGAATTAACCACAGTCTATATTTTGCATGGGTCCCACAGCCCTTCTGGTTGTCAAGAATTTCATCAAAGTAATTCCTTAATGGAGAAATTAAGATGTTTATTCCTTATGTACAAGTGGAAGGACATACTGATGCTAGAAGAAAGCTGCTTTACCTTTTGCCCTAAAGTAGAGAAATACTCTGCTTCCAGAGCTTTTGCTTACTGCCTTCTGCCACCATCTAAATTCTTCACAGTCTCCCCTTTCTGGCCTTAACATCAGTATTAGCAAAGGCCAAAATTATGACAACTGTGATTAGACGTTTTCTCCAGAGATGTGATGTGCCGAGTTGTGTTGTGGAAAATATATCCTCAGCATGGCTCAGATGACAGCTTTGCAGTATATCTGAGCCATGGCCTTGGTCCATGGTTGGCTTCTTTAGGCTTTTACCTTTCCAAATGTTCTTGGCCACAACACAAGTAGCTATTTACCTGATGTTCATTCTTAGTGGAAACATTCCTTATGGAGCAATGCCTAGCAGAGTACCTTGTATATAGTAAGTTTTTTTTTTTTTTTTTTTTTTTTAATAAATGATATTTATGGAATTGAATTGTTGAGTTGAAAATGGGTTAAATCAGATTAGGTGAAGAAATAAGTCATTAAATAATTCTTTTTCAATATCTCCTCCAATGGAATTTGGTAGAATATTGAACTAGAAAGAACCAATTTTTGCCAAAATGTTTTTTATAGATTGATAATTTTTAACTTAATCATACTACAATCTATGATCATAAGTTTGGTTAATTCAGTGCCCTCATGATGATCAAGGTCAAGTCAAAATATGTCATTCAAACACCTTGATTATGCCTGCTGTTCACATGCAGTATCGCATACTCATGACTTTATACTCCAAACTCACACCATCATAGAATAACTGCCAAGTGTCTCTAAGACAAAACTTCTGAATAGTTTGCTACATCTATTTGTAATTTCAATGAAATTTTTATATCTTTTCAGGTCTCTTTGAAATTATCTGTATCCTCATTTCTTTTTAAAGATTTTTAAAGCTGCATATAAAAACACTTTTTATCATTTGATTTGCTAAATTTTAGATTCCAAATTTTCTTTCTCCCTCCTGTCCTCTTTGAGAAGGAAAGTAATTTGATATAGGTTATATATGTGCAGTTATGCAAAACAAATTTCCTCATTAGTCACTTGTGAAAAAAAACAAAGACCAAAAAAAAAAATCAAAAAAAGAAAAGAAAAGAAAGAAAAAGAAAAATAGTATGCATCAATCTGCATTCCAACTTTACCAATTCTTTCTCAGGAGATAGATAGCATTTTTCCTCAGAATTACCTCAGATGATCATATTGTTTTGTTTTGTTTTTTAATAACTTTTTATTGATAGAACTCATGCCAGGGTGATTTTTTACAACATTATCCCTTGCATTCACTTCTGTTCCAATTTTTCCCCTCCCTCCCTCCACCCCCTCTCCCAGATGGCAAGCAATCCTTTACATGTTGAATAGGTTACAGTATATCATGGATACAATATACATGTGCAGAACCGATCAGTTTTCTTGTTGCACAGGGAGAATTGAATTCAGAAGGTATAAATAACCCAGGAAGAAAAACAAAAATGAAAGCAATTTATATTCATCTCCCAGTGTTCTTTCTTTGGGTGTAGCTGCTTCTTCCCATCTTTGATCAATTGAAACTAAATTAGCTCTCTTTATCAAAGAGATCCACTTCCATCAGAATACATCCTCAAACAGTATCATTGTTGAGGTATATAATGATCTCCTGGTTCTGTTCATTTCACTTAGCATTAGTTCATATAAGTCTCGCCAGTCCTCTCTGTATTAGATGATCATATTGTTGAGACTAGCAAAGAAATTCACAATTGATCCTCTTACAATGTTGTTTTTACATGTATAGTGTTCTCTGGGTACTGCTAACTCTGCTTTGTTTCAGTTTATGTAAATTTTCTCATTTTTTTTAAAATCAACCTTCTCATTATTATTTATAGCATAATAGTATTGTATCACAATCATATAAGACATGTTATTCAGCTATTCATCAATTGATGCGTATTCTCCAATTTCCAATTCTTTTTCACTGCCTACCACAGAAAAGAGCTGCTATAAATATTTTTGTACATATACTTCTTTGCCCCTTTTATTTTACAATATTTGGAAAATAGATTTAAGTAGTAGTATTGTTGGTTTGAAATGTATGCACAGATTTATAACTTTTTAACATAGTTCCAAAATTCTTTTGAGAATGGTTGTATTAGATCACAACTCTGTCAATGATGCATGAGTGGTACAATTTTTCCACATCCTCTCCTACATTTATGATTTTCTTTTTCTGTCATATTAGTCAATTTGATAAGCATAAGGTAGTATAAGTAGTATATCAGCATTAAAGAAATACGGATTTTTTCTTTAATGAATTGCATTTTAGATAATTTTTCATATGGCTTTAGATTGCTTTGATTTATTCATCAGAAAATTGTCCCCTTATGTATTTTGAGTATCATTAGGGGAATGAATTATAATTTGTAAATTTGACTCAATTCTCTATATACTTCTAATTTTTTAAAACAGTTTTCTGCTTTACTTCTAACCTTGGCTGTATTGGTTTTCTTTGTGCAAACCTTTTAAAAATTTGATATAACTTGAATTATCCATTTTGCATCCTGTAATGTTCTCTATCTCTTTGTAATAATATATTTTCCTTATCCATAGATATAAAAGATAATCTATTCCATACTTTTCTAATTTGCTCATATCGCTAATTTTGTCCTTATTTTGTTATACGCTATGAAATGACCTATACCTTATTTCAACTAAACTGCTTTCCAGTTTTTGCCAAAGTTTTTCTTTGCTTGTTTTTTGTCAAACAGTGAAAAAAAATAGAAGAAAATGTGAAACACCTCATGGAAAACAGCCCACCTGGAAAAAAAAGAATCCAAAAGACACTTTAAAAATTATTGGCCTACCTAAATCCATGATCCAAAAAAAGAGCCTGAATAGCATTCTACAAGAAATCATTATAAAAATTGTTCCAATATTATAGAAACAGTGGGGAAGATACGGATTGAAAGAATCCATTGATCACCTTTGGAAAGAGATCCCACAAGGAAAACCCCAAGGAATATTGTTGTGAAACTCCAAAACTACAATCTTGAGGGAAAAATACTGCAAGCTGCCAAATAAAAACAATTCACATACCAAGAAGCAACAGTCAGGATTACCCAAAATGTGGCAGGTTCCACAATAAAGGATCTATGGGCTTGGGATACCATATTCCAGAAGGCAAAAGACCCAGGGTTACAACCTAAGGTTACTAGCGAGATTCAGTATCATCTTACAGGGGAGGCAAGGGAACGTCAGTGAAGTCTTTTTAATAAGATTAGGAATCTAGCCAAGATGACCATTATCTCCACGATTATTCAATATTGTAGTAGATATGTTAGCAAAAGCAAAAACAGATGAAAAAGAAATTGAAAGAATTGGAATGGGCAACAGGGGGAAATACTATCATTGCAGAAAATATAATGGTATAGTCAAAAAATAATAGAGAACCAATTAAAAACTAATTGAAATAATTAAGTATTTTGGTAAAGTTACAGGATATAAAATAAAGTCTCCTAAATCACCAACATCCTTATATATTATAAACAATTTTTAACAACAGAAGATAGAGAAATTCCATTTAAAATAAATTATAAGCAATATTTAGGTGGGGTTTATATTAAGTCCCCCCTAAAAAATGATACTGAATCTCACTGTCTAGTTAATTCTTGGTTGTAACTCTAGGTCCTTTGCCTTCTGGAATATGGTATTATAAGCTCATGGATCCTTTATTGTGGAATCTGCCACATTTTGGGTAATCCTGACTGTTGCTTCTTGGTATTTGAACTATTTTTTATTTGGCAGCTTGCAGTATTTTTCCCTCAAGATTATAGTTTTGGAGTTTCTATTATCCTTTCACATCATTAATTCCCTGTGGGAAAATAGTGTGTATGCTATTGTCTCTTTAAATCATATTCCTGCATTACTTACCACCACCCATCTTCCTCTTGAAAATAAGGAGAGTCCAATGTCCTTGGACATCCAAATGTATTTGGACATTTTTTTTTATCTGAGATAATTTTTAGCATTATACCTCTCCCTTTCCTCTTTTCCCAGTGCATCTCTTCTCACCCTTTAATTTTATTTAAGTTTTTAGATATCATCCCACCATAGTCAATTCACATGCATGTTCTCTTTCTGTGTACACTTGTTCCTACTCTAATGATGCTAAAATCCTTAGATATTACAAATAGCGTCTTCTCATGTAGGAATGCAAACAGTTTTATATTATTGATTCCCTTATTATTTCTTTTTCCTGTTTAGCTTTCTATGCTTCACTTGAATATTGTGTTTTTAAGTCAAATTTTCTATTTAGTTCTGGTGTATGCATCATAAATGCTTAAAGTCCTGTTGCATTGAATATCCATTTTTCCCCTGAAGGATTTTACTCAGTTTTGCTGGATGGGTGATTCTTAGTTATAATCCTAGCTTTTTGCCCACCAGAATGTCAAATTTCAAGTCCTCCAGTCCTTTAGTGAAGAAACTGCTAAACTTTGCATTATCTTGACTGTGGCTCCATGATACTTAAATTGTTCCTTACTGGCTAATTACAATATTTTCTTCTTCAATTGGAAGCTCTGGAATTTAAGCATAATATTCCTAAGAGTTTTTATTTGGGGAGCTTTTTAAGGAAGTGATTAGTGGATTCCTTCATTTAATGTTTTTCTCTCTAGTTCTGCGATATGAGGGCAGTTTCTTGAAAAATGATTTCTATACTCTTTATTTGATCTTGGCTTTCAGGTAGTCATTAAATTATCTCTCTTCAATCTATTTTCCAAGTGAGGTTTTTTTTTTTTATGAGATATTTCCAATTTCTTCTGTTTTTTTTTAAACATTCTTTTGATTTTATTTGATTTTTTCTTGGTGTCTCGGAGTTATTTTAATTGGTTTTAATTTTAAATAAACTTTCTTCAGTGAAATTTTGTACCACTTTTTCCATTTGGCCAATTCTACTTTGTAAGCACTCTTATCAGTAGATTTCCCCCCTCTTTTACCATTGGTCCAGTCTCTAAATAAAGGTGTTATTTTCATATGTGTGTGTGTGTACCCCCTTTAAAAAGGTGTTGACTTTTTTTTCTTGTTTTTTGTGTATCTGTCTCATTTCCCTTCAATTTTCCCCCTACCACACTTATTTTATTTTTAACATCTCCTTTAAATTTTTCCAGGGCCTGAGATGAATTTAGTATTTGCTTTGAGGCTTTTCTTATAGCTACTTTGAGTTCATTGTCTTCTGACTTTGTGGTCCCTCTCTCCATGGTAATTCTGTATAGTCAAATTCTTTTTGTTTGTTTGTTTTTTATACTAATTTTTCCAACATATTTCTTGAATTTTATATTTATGTTTATGTTTGGTTCTGCTCTCTGGTTGGAGAGGGCACTTTACCAGCTTCAAGATTTTCATGATGATGTTTTCAAAAGTAGTTCTGAGGGACTGTGAGTTTTCAATTCTACCAAGGTAGTATGATTAAAATAGAGATTTGGTCACTGTTTTACTAGACATGTGTTCTGCTCTATGAATATCCACAAGCATGTTTTTTTTTTTTTCAATTGTGAAACTGTTAGCAGGTTCTTCACTACTGTAATTTTCCTTCTTACCCTAAGAAAAACTCAAAACCATGTTTGAACAATGCAACAATGTCCTACTGCCACTGACAGCAAAAGGTCTTCTTATTCTCTTTCTGACCAATTATGTAACCTTTTTAATCATTTCTCACTGAAAGCTCCAGCAGCCCACTTTTGCCTCTCTACTTTCAAAAATCATAAAGGCCTACTGCTGACTTTCTGGGCAAGGTCTGTGATGGCTTGACTTGGCCTGGCCTGGCCTATTGAGAGAGACCTTTCCTGCTGATCTTTTAAACTGCCTTGGGTTGAATAAAATGTTTCTTTTCATGATTCTGCCATTACAGAATTTGGTTTGAGACATTATTTTAATATTGTTTAGAAGGGAATTTGAGACAGCCCCTGTATTTAATTTTCCATGTTAGCACTGTTCATATTTATTTCTTCATTTCTTACAGTCCAATTGTATCCTACAATATTGATATATAAAATTAATTTAGTTGATGAGCATACAGTTGTTTCTAATATGTTTCTTTTCCCATTAAATTGAAATGAGATGATGCAGAGTGAAGTAAACAGAACCACGATTTCAGTTTTTACTAACACCAATATCATGAAAACAAATGATGTTTAAAAACCTTTATAAAATGATGAAGAATGAAGTCCACAATAAAATCAGAAAAAAATTGTGAAATAATTTTGGAGTTGTTGTTTGGTTGTTATCCTTTTTTATCAAAGAGGACCAAAATGGCATCATTATGATCAGATCAATAGAAGCTTGGAATGTTCAGCCACAGGTTCAACACAAATATGAACATTTGGGATGGCTTTTCTAACTTTGTGCTCTACTGTTTAATCTGAGTAACTTTGAATTTGCTTTGCTCACAGAACGCAGCATTTTCTCTGATGAGGGCATGCCATAGTGGGTGGTCCTGTGCCAGTGAATTCCATGTCATACAATCAATTCCAAATTTCTTAAGAAAGACCTTGAGAGTGTTCTTTTATCACTTGCCCTGTGTGAGTTCTCCACAAAATAATCTTTTTGGCAAGCGTACATTGAACAATGTGGCCAGCCTAATGGATTTATGCTATCTGCAGTAGAATTTGAATGCCTGGTACTTTAGTTTGAAAAGGACCCTCAGATTCTAGTATCTTATCTTGACAAGCAATCTTCAGTATTTTCCTAAGACAATTCAAATGGAAGTGATTCAGTATCCTGGCATGGCACTGCAATACTGTTCAGGTTTCACAAATATACAACAATGAGGTCAGCCCAATGGCTCTGTAAACTTTCAATTTGGTAGTCATTATAATACCTTTCCTCTCCCCATTTTCCTTTGGAGCCTCTCAAATGCTGAGCTAGCTCTCTCAATGCATGTGTCAATCTCATTATCAATGTGGGCATCCCTGGGAAGTACATTGCTGAAATAAATGAAAATCTATGCATAGCATTCAAACCTAATTAGATATTCAAGATGGAGAATTTACCATCAGTACAGTAATTGACTTTGACACCATGTGTCTCCTCATTTTTTATTACTTTATTTTTTTCTCATTATACATCTTTTAAACTTTTGAAATATATATTTCTGTATGAATCATGTTGGGAGAGAAAAATCAGAACAAAAGGGAAAAACCATAAGAGATATTAAAAACAGAAAAAAGAAATGAAAATACTATGTGTTGATTGACATAAAATCTCCATAGTTCTTTTTCATGATACATATGGCATTTTCTATCCAAAATTTATTGAGATTGAGTTAGATCACTGAATCATAGTTGATCATTATACAATCTTGCTATTATTTTTTTTTAGTGTATTCCTGGTTCAGCATCAATTCATGTAAATTTTTCCAGGCATTTCTACAATCAACTTGTTTATCCTTTTTTTTATAGAATGACAATATTCCATTACTTTCATGTATTACAACTTATTCAATCATCCCTCAATTGATGGGCATCTACTCAATGTCCAATTCTGTGCTACCACAAAAAAAAAAGCTGTTACAAACATTTTTGCACATGTGTGTCCAATACTCAAAGTCATTGTCCATTGTCCAGTACTTGAGCAAACATGCTATCATTAAACTGATGTTCTATACTAATGAACTTTTCTGGGCAATCAAATTTTGAAATGGTTTTCCATAAGTCCTCACAAGTGACAGTATCAAAGACCTTGGGCAGATCCGTGTAGTATACAGACCTCTGTATATTCTGTTTCTGCATTTCTCTTGGGGTTATAAGGCAGTAAATATCATATCAAATACATTTTTTGTACATTGTACAGAGAGGTAACTTTTAACACATAAGAAAAATGATCAATGTGATCTGTATCCATGATTCTAAAAGACCAATGATAAAACATTATTTTTTCCTCCTTACAGAGAGATGATAAATTTAGAGCACAGAATAATGTGTGTGTGTGTATGTGTGTGTGTGTGTGTGTGTGTGTGTGTATTTGAATATATCCAATGAGAGAATTATCTTAACTGATAATAGGTAGTGTTTAAAAACATTTCAAGACTTGAAAAATCCTTTGTATATGATACATATTTATAATAAGGAATTTATGTTTCTTTTTTATTTTTCCAATGGATTGGTTGTCATGAGGCCAAGAAAATTAATTTCTGTTATTTATATAACCCTACTTTCAAAGTCTGTTGCCTATGATTCTTTTCAATATCAACGGACTAAGGTTACAAATAAAATGATACTTTAAGAAATAAGTTTAGGGAAACTATGTATGTAGAATACTTCATTCACTTCTATACATAGTTACTGTAAATATACACAATTGTTCTACTTTTTATAAGAGAGTTCCCACATGTTGGGAGTAATTTGTAAATCTTGAAATATAAAGGTAAATAAATCAATCACACTTTAAAAGAAAAAGACAAAAACTCAGGGGAAGTAGAACAACCTGGACTATTTCTTCCAGTAGTGCCTCACTAATGCCTTAATTTTGACTTTGGAAGGTACCCAGAATCATTTTCAGAGCTTAATTTTAAGGGAACTAGGTGAACATGTAGTTCCTCTTTGAAAAAAGAACTTGCTCTAAGAGAGTCAAAATTACAGAACGTTTAGAGCTGAAACAAACCTCAAGGTCAACTAATACATGATAGGAAGTCTTTATACTTCCAAAGTAGACATTTAGCCTCTGTTTTCAAGACTGCCAACCTGTGATGTATACAACAACAATAAAACAGAGTTCCATCAGCAGCCAGGAACAATCCATCCATACTTGGGACCACAGGTCAGAGTAAGTGGAGAAATTTTGAGTGTTGTTGCTAAGTTCACTTACTTTGGCTTTATATATTTGAGGGATATCCTCATAAATGATGAAGTCGATACATATATTGGCAGATCCAGTTTAGCACTCAGGAAGCATCATAAGAAAGTATAGGAGAAAAGAGCTATTAGACTAGTTATTACAATGAAGGTGTCTGTTGACTTCATAGTTGTGTATCTATGAATTCCGGACAGTCTATCAGCACCATGATATAAAACCAAATCACTTCCACTTGAATTATCTTAGGAAGATTTTGAAGATAAGACTTGGATATTGAAGCTCTTTCTTAAGTGAACTACCAAATATTCAAAGTGTACTACTGAGAGACAAATGCAAGGCCTCTTTGAAGAACTCTAGTATCATTGGCGAGATATGAGAATTGTTGGCATAGAACTACCAAGTCTGATGTGCCAGCATCAAAGAAGGCATTGTACAAGGAAAGCAGAATTGAAGTAATAAAAAGAAATATATTACTCAAATCCAGAGAAATCTCTATTCTAAATATTCTGATAAGCCAATTATGCCCAACTTGTGGTAAATGCTTTCAAGCTTTTGTTGGACTGATAAGTCACAGCTGAATACACTGTACTCTGATCTCAACATCAATTATTGGTTCTCTTTGAAAACAATGGACAAACAACAATAACATCATTATAGACATAGATATCCCTTCAAATACTTGAAGACAATATATTTTCCTCACCATTTTAAGTTTTATTTTTTCTTTTTGAATATTTTTAGTTCATGTATACTAAAGCCTTTTAACTGTGAGTCATGACCCCATCTGGAGTCAAGAAATTAAATATTGGGATCAACAAATTAGTTGATTTAGTATCAGTAAATGTTTGGTTTGAATACCTATTTCATATACTTACATACCTGAAGTCACACAAAAATTTCTCAGGCAAAAAGGAAAAAAAAAATTAAGTCCTGGTGTAGACAATCACAAATGACAGGACAAGGTCCTAATCGTTGTAGTGTTAGCCTGGAGACATCCTTCTGTTTTAGCCATCTAAGCATATCTGAATCCATGTAATCTAGTGTCTAAGTTATATCTTCATCTATTCCATAAGACTTTGAAAGATTCTTACTATTAATTAGAAAAATGCAAATTAAAACAATTCCGAGGTGCCACTTTACACCTCTTGGATTGGCTAAGACTGGAAAATAGATATGATTGAATGAAAATGATAAATGTAGAGGGCCTGTAAATATATATTGTTGATAGAGTTGTGAACTGATCCTACAATTATGAAGAGCAATTTGAAACTATGCCCAAGTGGGTAAGAAACAGTGCATATTCTTTGGCCCAGAAATATCTCTTCTATATCTTCATCCTAAAGAGATCATAAAAAATGGAAAAGGAACCACTTGTACAGAAATATTTAAAGCAGCTCTATTTGTGATGACAAAGAATTAGAAATAGAGGGAATGCTCATCAAGTGGAGAATGGCTGAACAAGTTGTGGTATATCAGCGTCATAGAAAACTATTGTTTTATAATAAGTGATGAGCAGGTGGATTTCATGAAAAATTTAAAAAGACATGAACTGATACTGAATGAGGTGAACAGAATCAGGAGAACATTGTTCACAAGAACAGTAACACTATAAAAGATCTACTTTGATAGGTTTTGTTCTTTTCATTAATACGATGATCTAAATCATTTCTAAAGGACTAATGATGGAAAATACTATCCACATGCAGAGAAAGAATTATGTAGTCTGACTGCAGGTGGAAACATACTATTTTCATTATTTTTCCTTCTCTTGGTTTTCCCCTTTTCCTTCTGATTCTTCTTTTAAAGCATAACTAATGTAGAAATATGTTTTGAAAAATAAAGGGTAGGGGTATTATTAATAATTATCTAATCCAACTTGAAAAAATGGACATGAAATTTTGTAAGTAATCTTCAGAAGAATTTCCCTAAAGAGACTTTACAGAGTAAAGATCATGACAATAAGAAAAGTTTCAAAGATAGTTTAATAAAGAAATATAGAAGACAGGGAAATGTACTCTTTAGGGAAATCTTACTTTTGATGAGAAAGGCAGCAGTTCTCTCTCATTGTTTTGGCATGAAAATATTTCAGAAAACATACAAAACATGTCTTATGTTAGAAATTCACCAATAAAGAATTTATACCATTTGAAATGTTCAAAAAGAAATCTTGGAAATTCTTTTCAGATTTAGCCTCAGTGGAGCCAAGATGGCAGAGTAAAGTTAAGAGGCTGCTCAAGTTCTCCCAGTTTTTCTCAAAAATCAGATGAAAACAAGCTTCTAAACAGTGTCTGATGGAATGAAATCATTCTCTAGCTCAAGATAGATTGGAAAAAAAACTTCAAGAAAAGTCAGTTTCACTTGGATGACAGGGATATTCAAACTAGCTCAGAGAGAGTCTGGAAAAAGCAGTGAGAGCATCTTAATCACAGTAGATCAGCAACTGAGACGCTAGGTCCTGGATCAGTAGCAGAGCAAACCAGTGCACTGTCCCCAGTCCCAACTCAGAAGGAAATTCTGGTAAACCATCTTGTTTTCTGGAAAGAGCAGTTAAAGCTACTTTCTACAAACACAAGGGATCCCTGTGCTGAAAGACAAACATCACAGCTACACAGATATCTTGGGACAACACTCCCTTTACCCCAGGAGCAGAGCTTTACCATAAAAGTCAAAAAGAGGAAATATCCAAAGAAAATTTTTTTAACATGAGCAAGAAACTAAAAGAACCATAGAAAAAATCGTAGAAAGTTATTATGATGTCAGGAAAGACCAAAACATCAACTCAGACAAGGACAAAATATTCACAGGGAAATCTCAAAATGTGAAATGAATTGATCTCAAGCCCAAATAGTCTTCTTGGAAATGCTCACAAGACTTTAAAAGGCAAATAAGAGTGGTAGAAGAAAAAAATAAGAAAAGAAATGAAAGGAATGAAAGATAAAGTCAACAACTTGGTAAAAGAAGGCCATTCTTTAAAAACTACAATTGGACAAATGCAAAAAAAACCTTCAAAAGTAGAACTAACCAAAAGAGAATATATATAAGCTAACTGAAGAAAACTATACATTAAAAACTAGAACAGAGAAAATGGAAGCTAAGGAAGCTGCAAGACACTAAGAATAAGACAAACAGATTACAAAGAATGAAAAAAAAAATGGAAGGAAGTGTGAAATACCTCATTGGAAAAAAACAACCAACCTGGAAAACAGATCCATAAGAGACAGTTTAAAAATCACTGGTCTATCTGAAGAGCATTGGCAAGAGAGAGAGAGAGATTGGATAGCATTTTTAAAGAGATCATCAAGGAAAATTGCTTTAATATTCTAATCTTTGAAAAAATCTATCAATTATATTCAGAAAGAGATTCTATAAGGAAAAAACCAAGGAACATTGTTATGAAACTTTAGAATAAAGTTCTCAGGAAAAAATACTGCAAGCTGCCATACAAACAATATGCAAATATAAAGGAGCAACAGTAAGGATAACTCAGGGTATGGCAGCTTTTACATAAAGACTCGGACAGCTTGGAGTACATATTCCAGAAGACAAAGGACCTCTGGCTACAACCAAGAACTTACTATCCAATGAAACTGAGCATTATCTTTCAGGGGAGGTGATAGATCTTCAATGGAATAAAAGATTTTCAATCATTTTCACTGAAAAACCCCACATATAAATAGAAAATGTAATCTTCAAAGACAGGACTCAAGAGGAAGCATAGAAATGCAAAGGGGAAAATAAATATTATCTAAATATTTAAATTGTTTACATATCTAGATGAGAAATGATATCTGTAACTCCTGGGAACTCTATTATTGGGAACAAGGTGTGAATCCTGAATAGAGATGCAGTTGTGAAGGGATCCTGATATGATGATCTCAAAAAAAAAAAAAAATTGAGGGGTGGGAAAAGGACTGTACTGGAAAAAAAAAGGAGGGGAGGTAAATGGGACAAATACGATCACATGAAGAGGAACAAAAGACTTATCCAGGGAAAGAAGGGAGGGGGATGAGCATTGTCTGAAACTTGATCTCAACAGATTTGCTTCAAAGAAGGAATAATTTATTGAGTTGGATATTTAAATTTTATTAGTCTTATAAAGAAATAAGAGGAGAAAGAGGGAAAAATAGGGAGTGGCTGGATAGAAGGAAGGGCAGAAGTACTAGAAACAAAAGGTAAGAGAAGTGGGAAGGGGTTATAGAAGATAAGGTAGTTGGTGGAATGGATCAAAAAAAAAAGGAAATTCTACTAAGGAGTGAGTGGAAAGAGAACAAATGTATATAGAGGAGAGAAAATAGTATGCAGGGAAATACAGAGCTGTTAACCATAACTCTGAATATGAAGGGGATGAACTATTGATAAAAGAAAAGTCAATAGCAAAGTGGGTTAAAAAACAATTCTATCATATGTTGAATAGAAGAAACACATTTGACACAGAAACACATACAAAGCAAAGATAAAAATCTAGAACATAATTTATTATGCTTCAACCAAATTTAAAAAAGCCGGAGTGGCAATTCTGCTCCTAAATAAAGCAAAAATAAAAAATATACCTAACTAAAAGAGATAAAGGTAATGATAATGATACCATGAAAATGGGTACCATAATCTGTGAAATAGTAATACTAAATGCATGTATACCAAACGATAGAGCATACAAAATCCTAGAGAAAATATTAAGCCAGTTACAGAAAGAAATACACAGCAAAACTATATTAATGCAGAACCTCAACCTTCCCTTCTAAGATCCAGACAAATCTAACCACAAAATAATCAAGAAAGAAATTGAGGAGATTAATAGGATCCTAGGAAACCTAGATATGATAAACCTCCAGAGAAAACTGAATAGTGAGTTAAAGGAATAATACACCTTTTTCTTGGAAGTACATGGTACCTACACAAAAATTGAACATATATTAGGGCACAAAAGCCTCACAATAAAATGCAGAATGGAAGAAATAGTAAATGTTTTTATTTTATATCATGATACAATAAAAATTATATTCAGTAAAGGTCCAGAGAAATATAGACTAAAAATCAATTCAAAATTAAATAATCCAATTCTAAAGAATCAGGGTCAAATGACAAGTCACAGAAATAATTCATAATTTCATTCAAAAGAATGACAATAATGAGACAACATGCCAAAACCTATAAGATATTGCCAAAGTCGGTCTTCGGGAAAATTTTATATTTCTAAATAGCTACATGAATAAAATGGAGAAAAAGGAGATCAGTGAAATGGGCACTCAAACAAGAAACCCAGAAAAAGAACAAATTAAAACCCCCCAATTAAATCCCAAATTAGAAATTCTGAAAATCAAAGCAGAGATTAACAAAATTGAAATGAAGATAGCTATTGAACAAAATAATAAAACTAAGAATTGGTTTTATGAAAAAAACAATAAAATAGATGAACTTTTGATTAATGTTATTTGAAAAACAAAAGAAAAAATCCAAATTACCAGTATCAAAAGTGAAAACAGTGAACTTACCACCAATGAAAAAAAATGAAACAACTATTTTGCCAAACTGAATGGCACCAAGTATGAAAATTTAACTGAAATGAATGAATATTTACAAAAAAATAAATTATACAATAACAGAAGAGGAAATAAATTACTTAAATATTCTCATTTAAGAAAAAAGAAATTCAACAATGCATCAATGAACTCCCTAAGAAAAGATCTCTAGGGTCAGATGGATTTACAAATTAATTCTACCAAATATTTAAAGAATAAGTAATTCTAATACTAAGTAAACTATTTGAAAAAACCTGTCAAGAAGGAGTCTTGCCAAATTCTTTCTATGACACAAATATGGTGCTAATACCTAAACCAGGAAGATCTAAAACTGAAAAAGAAAATCACTGACCAATTTCCCTAATGAACATTTAGGAAAAAAATTTAAATAAAATATGAGGAAAGAGATTACTGCAACTTAATAACAGGATAATATACTACCAGGAATATGGACTTTTACCAGGAATGATGTGTTGGTTCAATTTCAAGAAAACTATTATATAATCAACCTGATCAATAACAAAACCAACAGAAACGATATGATAATCTCAATAAATGCAAAAAAAAAAGTTTTGACGAAATATGATACTCATTCCTATTAAAAACACTAGAGAGCATAGGCATAATGGGAGCTTTACTTAGAATAATAAACAGCATCTGTCTAAAACTAATAGCAAGCATTATTTATAATGGAGAGAAACTGGACATATTCTGAATAAGATCAGGGATGAAACAAGGATGTTTATTATCACCACTATCATTTAATATTTTACTAGAAATACTGCCTTTAATTATTAGAAAAGAAAAACAAATTAAAGGAATTAGAATAAGACATGTAGAAATTAAACTATCCCTCTTTGCAGATGATATTATGATATACTTAGAGAGTCCTAGAAAATCATTCAAATAACTACTGGAAAAATTATTAGCATTAGCAAAGTTGCAGGATATAAAATAACTCCATACAAATTATCAGCACTTCTATATATTACTGACAAATGTAGTAGTAAGAGATAGAAAGAGAAATTCCATTTAAAATAACTGTAGACAATGTAAAATATTTGGGGACCTACTTTCCCATAAAACCCCAGGAACTATATAATTACAAAACACTTCTCCCACAAATAAAGTCAGACCCAAAATATCAATTGTTCATAGGTAGGACAAACTAATATAATAAGTTTGACAATTCTGCCTTAATTAGTCTATTTGTTCAGTGCCATATTAATCAAACTACCAAAAAATATTTTATAGAACCAGACAAATAGCAACAAAGGTAAAAAATATCAAGGGAATTAATGAAAAAAAAATTACAAAGGATGGTGGCTTTGCAGTACCAAACCAAAAACAATATTATAAAGCAGCAGTCATCAAAACTATTTGGTTTTGGCTAAAAAATAGAGTGGTGGATCAGTGGAATAGGTTAAATACACAAGACACAAAAATCAATGCCTATAGTAATATAGTATTTGATAATCCTCCCAAATGTCTTCTAAGATTTCACAAACTTTGCTAGGAAAACAATGTCAGAAAGTTGTTATAGACCTACATCTCACATCCCATAACAAAATAAATTCAAAATGGAAAATGATTTGGGCGTAAAGGTGATACCATAAGCAAATTGGGATATCAGGGGATAGTTTACCTATCAAATCTTTGGAGCAGGGACAAATATATGACCAAACAAGAACTAAAGAACATTATGAAAGCCAAACGGGACAAGTTTGATTTCATTAAATTAAAAAGGTTTTGCATAAATAAAACTAACAGAAAGAAGAAAGAAATTGTTTTACAGGCAATAGTTCTGATAAAGGTTTCATTTTTATTTTTAGTAATTATTTTTCTTAATTTTCTGCACACTTGATAAAGTTTTTTTTAACCTTTTTTAAAATTAAACCTTTTTTTATTTTCAAAACATATACATGGATAATTTTCAGTATACACCCTTGCAAAACCTTGTTTTCCATTTTTTTTCCTCCTTTCCCTTCACCCCCTCTTTCGATGGCAAGCAATTCAAAATAAGTTTGAATTAATAATCTGAAATAATTCTATATATATTTCTACAAGTATTGTGATGCACAATAAATATCAGATTAAAAAGGGAAAAATGAGAAAGAAAACAAAATGCAAGCACACAACAACAAAAAGTGAAAATATTGTGTTATGGTCCAGATTCAGTTCCCACAGTCCTCCTTTTGGGTGCAAATAGCTTTCTTTATCATAAGACCACTGGAATTTGCTTGAATCATCACGCTGTTGGAAAAAAAGCCATGTCTATCAGAATTGATCATCAAAAATCTTGTTGTTGCCATGTACAATGATTTCCTGGTTCTGATCATTTCACTTAGCATAATTTCAAGTAAGCCTCTCCAGGCCTCTCTGAAATTATCCTGCTGATCATTTCTTATAGAATAATAATATCCCATAATATTCATAGACCATAACTTATTCAGCCACTATGCAACTGATGGTTATCCACTTAGTTTCCAGTTTCTTGCCATTACAAAAAAGGCTACCAAGATATTTTTTGCACATGTGGGTCCCTTTCTCTTCTTTATGATCTCTTTGGGATATAAGCTCAGTAAAAACACTGTTGGATCAAAGAGTGAGCAGTTCGATAACCCTTTGGGTATAGTTCCGATGGTTTAATGAATTCACATTTCAGTCAACAATATATTAGTGTTCCAGTTTTTCTGAATCCCCTCCAACATTCTTCATTATCTTTTCCAGTCATCTTAGCCAATCTGAGAGGTGTGTAGTGGTACCTCAGAGTTGTCTTAATTTGTACTTCTCTGATCAATAGTGATTTAGAACAAAAGTGTTTCATTTCTAAAATATGTAAAGAATTTTCTCTAATTTATAAGAATACAAGTCATTCCATAATTAATCAATGGTGAAACGACATGAACAGACAATTTTCAAATGATGAAATTAAAGCCATCTTTAGCCATGTAATAAAAATGCACTAAATCACTATTGATTAGAGAAATGCAAATTAAAGCAACTCTGAGGTATCAACTCACAATTCTTAGATTGGCTATGATGACAGGAAAAAAAATGATAGATATTGGAGATGATATGGTAAAACTGGAACACTAGTGCATTGTTGGTGAAGTTGTGAATAGATTCAATCATTTTGGAGAGCAATTTGGAACTATGCCAAAAGGACTATAAAACTGAGCATATCTTTTGACCCAACTGTGTCATTATTGGATTTGTGTCCCAAGGAAAACAAAAGAGGGGAAAGGACTGATTTGTGTACACAAATGTTTGTAGCTGCACTTTTTGTCATAGCCAAGAATTGAGTAGATACCCATGAATTGATTAATGGCTGAATAATTTCTGGAATTTGAAGATAGTGGAATATTATTGTTCCATAAAAATGGTTAACAAATTGATTTTAGAAAGAGCTGGATGTATATGAACCAATGCTGAACAAAACAAGCAGATGCAGGAATATATTATCTAGAATAACAACAAGAATGTATGATGATCAACTATGAAAGACTTGGTTCTTCTCAGTGATTCAGCAATCCAAAGTAACTGCAATAGATTTGGATAGAAAATACCATTTGCATCCAAAAAAAGAATTATGCAGTTTGAATGTAAATCAATACATGTCATGTTCACTTCTTTTTTCTATTTGTTTTTTCCTCTCCCAAGATTTTTTGCCTTTTTGTTTTGATTTTTTTCTGTCCCAACATTATTCAGAAATTATAACAAATAAATAGTGTATGAAAAAGGGGGAAATAATGACTTTGATTGTAGATGTATTGAATTTCAGATATCTCTGGTTTAATAGGGTGGTGGTGATGTGGGAAAATACCCTAGGTGAGAATGACTGAATTGAATCTGCATAGAGTTGATACTTAAACTAATGAGAAAAAAGTGAGGGGTAGAAAGAGAAAAAGACAAAGCAAGAAAGAGACCAAGAGACAAAGAGAAACCGAGAAAGAGAGAAAGAGACAGAGAGAAAGAGATAGAATAGAGACAGAACTGAAGAAGTCCCATTTTGATATCTGCAGAAATACTCATAGTTAGGGAAATATGATATGTATCATAAACAAGCAAAGGAAAATAAGAAGGAAGAGTCAGGAAGGTAGGAGGCTGATTAGAAGAGAGGAGGCTAACAAAAATTCAGGGGGAAAAGAGTATTCAGGAGAAAACCTGAGTCAATGGAGCCAAATAGAGAAGAAATAAAAACATATGAAGTCTTAGAAAAGACCATTAGCTTTAGTAATTTAGAGATAACTAGTAATTTTGGAGAGAACAGTTTCATTTCAGTAATGACATCAGGAACTAGATAGCAATAGGTTGAAGTCAGAGTGAGAGGAAAAGGAATAGCAATTGTGAATGTAAGCAACTTTTTCTAGGAGTTGTTCTAAGAAAAGATGGAGAGTTAGCAGACCATAGCCTTAAGGGATGATAAAGTTTACTGATTTTTTTACAGAATGAGGCAAAGTAGAAATGCTTGAAGATAACAAAGAATAAACTAGAATATAGATGTTGACAGTGAAAAAAGGATGAGGGAGGGAGGGAGGAATATGCTGGAGAAGAAAGGATGAAATGGAATTGAGGGTAAAGGTAAAGGGCTTGAACTTGTGAAGAAGGTTATATATTTATCAAATGCGGGAAAAATAGAGGAAGATAGTGAGGGAGGTCTGCCAAGGAGTTTTAAGATAAAGGAAATGGAAAGAAAAATAGCTTGTGGCAAACACACTGTATTTTTTCTATAAATAGCTGTTTTGTCACTTTTGATCCACAGTGGTGTCTGTATCCCAAAGAAAGCATTAAAAAAGAAAGAATAAAGTACTCATACGTACAAAAATATTTGTAGAAGTTTTTTTGTGTGATGGCAAAGAATTGGAAATGTAGTGTCTGAGGATGAATTGAGAAATGAAATTGTAGAATATGGATGTAATAGATTCTACTACTGCTCTATATGAAATGATGAGTAGGCATATTTCAGAGAAATCTGCAAAGGTTTACATGAGTTGATCCTGAGTGAAGTGATCAGAACCAGGAGAATTTTTATACATGGTAACAACATTGGATAGATGGTCTACATTGATAGACTTATTTCTTCTCACAATGCAGTGATTCAAGACAATTCCAATACACACGTCACAGAAAATGCCATCCACATCAAGAAAAAAATAATTATGGAAACTGAATGTTGATTAAAAAAAAAACTATTTCCATCTTTCACTTTTCATGGTTTTTCTCTTCTGTTCTGATTTTTGTTGTTCAATGAGAATAATACGGAAATATGTTTCACATAATTGTACAAGTATAACCTATATTAGATTTCTTAATTATTTTAGGGAGGGGAGAAACAGAAGTAGGAGGGAGAAAAATATATAACTCAAAATCTCTCAAAAATAAATGTTGAAAACAATCTTCACATATAATTGTAAAAAATAATATTAAGTGAAATTTAAAAAAAATTCAAAAAGCATTGCTATTATGTCCTTTGCTGTGAGTGGTTTGAAAAGATATGGGAAACTTGAGAAAATATTTTGAAATAACTTGTATGGAGAGTAAAATCATTGAAATTAAAATAAAAAAAAATGCATTGAGAACCTAGTAGAGAATGGATTTAAAAAATAACAATTACATGACAATGAACTTTGGACAACCTGTCCCTTCCCCCACCAAAGAAATGAAGACTTAACTACTGAGAACTATAGGGATAAATACATTTTTAAAATGCTAATTTAGCTATAGGATTGCTTCAAACGTTATATTTTGCAGCTATTTTCGTAATAGAAATCAAGTTCTCTTTTGTTTCATATTCTAAAGGAAACTAATGAAATCCTTTTCAATTTCTTTCTACTTAGGTCTTTTGGTCATAACCAGAGAGCATGAAGCCTAGAAATTCACTCCAAGACAACAGTTTTGAAGTCTACAAAACGCAGTTTTCTTGACTCTAATCAATTTATACACAGTTCATTTTCCATCCTCTGCTCTGCTTGGTCTCCACTCTATCAGTATCATGCCTCCCTCAGGACTAGTACATCACCTAAAATCTCATTATCATGCAGATTGATTCAGCTTTGATACTCAGCACCTCAGCACTCTCAAATGTAGCTCCCAGTCTGAATCGAAGGTTGGAAGATATAATCATAAATTCTTCCCAAAGCTTTCTTTCAAAGAGGGCTCAGAACTTTCCAGGTAACCCTCTATTTTCCATTGGTTTTGATTCCATGGATATTGGACCTTTCATCAGAACCTGCCTAGTGTCCCTTCCATTTTTAGCTTCCTTGTTATGTTCCCCCATTAAATCATAAACACTTTGAGCATAGGAACTATCTTTTTTTTTCCTTTTATCCCCAGCACTTAACATAGCACCTGACACATAGTAGGGAACTAATAAATGCTCATTAATTAATAATTGAATATTCTTACTTAAATTTGTGGTATTACATTCACTTTTTTTCAAAAATCAGTATTAACATCATTTAATAATAATATCATTACTATTATATTATTACAATTAATGAAATTAATATATGATAATAAATAAAATAATATTTAATATTATATTATATTATTAATACTATAACAATGATAATTAAATAATATGTGCCAGGAACCATGCTTCATGCTGACAATACAAATATGAAAGTGAGACAGGTCCTGCTCTCAGCAAGTTCACATCTGCTAGAAGGAGGTATCACATCAACTTTCAAAGAAATACTAACTTAGTCCAAGACTCTGTCCACCACTCTCTTCTGATTAACCTATTTTATCAATGATTTGGAGAAAAGAATTCCAGAAATATGTCTGTGGTCATAGATAATAGAAATCAAAGAGAAATAGCAAGTATAACCAAGAGAGAAAATTAAGATTCAAAATAACAACAACGAATTGAAACTAACAAGATACAATTTCTCTATACATGTGTGCATATATGTACCATTCCATCCTTGCACAAATACATATGGAGGGAATGCACCCAAAATTACAAGTAACTACATCTTCTAGACTTACTTTACTGCTTCCTAAAAAACACAATCTTTCATTATCCTTTAGTGTTGGGACAATTCAAAGCACAATTTTGCATTGTGTAGAGTTATTTAAAAATATTTATTATGTTATTTCAATATTGTAACAAATTTACTTCTAATTGTACTATCACATTCCATTAATTTTAGAACTGATTCTAAATAGCATGTCATTAAACTGACACTTAAAGAAACTACTTAGTTATTCTTGGGGAAGTGCTTAGATAATTATGGGTATTTTATTTTTATATTGTTGCTTATTGATGCCATTTCTTTTTAAGCAATCTAAACCTATCCAGAAAAAAAGCCTCTTAGAAACTTCTGTCAGTATAATCAGTGGAAAATATTGGATTTTAATATGACCTTGAAAATGAATAGCTTGGCATTTATTTATTTTTAAATGTGAAACCCAAGGATAAAGATTATCTCATACAGGGTTGGCGAATTTCGTTTTTAAGCTATTTGGACTTGAATATAATTAGAAAGGACATAATTACCAATAAAAAGTATCAGTTTGGGTCACATAAGATATAAATTCTGGAAAGAATTAATATTTTACCTTTTACTTGAAAAAATTTAACAAGAAAAACATTTTCACAAAAAATTATATTTTATATCCCTAGCAGTGCTTTTTGGTAAAACGAAATTTGATGTGACTTTTACACAGTAAATCATAACTATAGTTATGGTAGATTAAAGTATGAAAAATATAAGTAGAAAGCATTTGCTACCAAATGAACAACATTATAGTCTATAAAAAAAGGGGAAAAGGGATTGCAATTATACTATGATCACTAGATAAAAATATGCTTCCTTTTCTACTGAGTGCCAAATTAATGTGATTTAAAACTACTAAAAGAGAAAAATTCTTATAGATATTTTAGCCTATTTTTAGAAAATTCAGTCCAAATGATCTCTGTAACAGAATATTCCTCTTGCCATTTCCCCTCCAGAAAGATAAGCATTTGAAATGTCTACTATTTTAATAGTTAATATTTTATAAAATGATTGGGTTATAAAAATGAAAATATACTTCAAATTATAGATTTAATATTGTATTGATTAAATGAACAATGATATACTTTATAGAATAAGATGAAATAAAAACAATTAAAAATAAAAACAAAAGTGATTTGGAAGAAAATGTCAAAAATGACTAAAAAAACAAAATGTAAAAAGTGTGAATGAAAATGTATATAACATAAACAAACCTCATACTAAATTACAAAGCACTAGTCACCAGAATTAGTCAATTCTAGATAAAAGTAAATGCACAAATCCATAATACAGATTAGGAAAACATTAAATGGAAGTAATGGAAAACAGGAGTTAAGTGGTTGATAAATCCAGTAAAATAAATAACGAGAAGAATTTTTTGTTCTACTTCTTGTTCTTCAGTAAATTAAATAATCAAACTCACTTTTTAATAATCACTGCATGCGAAAGAAAGTGAAATGGAAAAAAAATATATAGTTTTAGATCAACAACTTACACTATCTATTACAATGAATTAAAAATGTGTGTACAAATAGAAAGAAGATGAAGAAGAGATGAAGAAGAAGATGAAGATGAAGATGAAGGAAGAGGAGGAGGAGGAAGAAGAAGAGGAAAGGAGGAGGAGGAGGAAAAGGGGAGGAAGAGGAGGAGAAGGAATAGAAAATTTAATCTTCAAACACAGGACTAAAGAGATGCATAGAAAGATAAACAGGGGGAAAAATATATACACATATATTACTTAAAAATTAAACTGTTTACATCCTTAGATAGGAAAATGATATCTGTCACTCTTGAGAACGGTTTTTGTTATTGGGGTAGATAATGGGGGGGCATAATGATAATGGGGTTGTGAATGGACTCTGTGTGTTTAGATGACAAAGGAAAATACATTAAGGGCTGAAAAAAAGCACTTTTACTTGTAGAAGAGGAAAGAGGTGGTATAATAGGACAACTTAGAACACATGACAAGATAGAAAAGACTTTTTACATTTAAGGGAAAGGAGGGAGAGAGAGAGATGAGCTTGATTTCATCAATTTTGATTCAAAGAGGGAATAACCTAATCATTCAGTTGCATATAGAAATTTATCTCACCCTATATAAAAGTATGAAGGAAAAGAGGAAAGAAAAATGAGTGTTTGGATAGAATGGAGGGCAGAAATACTAGGGAAAAAGGTAAGAGAAGGGAGAAGAGTGGATACAAGATAAAGTATCGGGTGGGACTATTAAAAAAATTGAACACAAGGAAGAACAGGATGGAAAGAGTAGTATATACACAAGTATATAGAGGGGAGAAAATAGGATGGAGGGAAACACAGAATTGCTAATCATAACTGTGAATGAGGAAGGTATGAACACTTGATAAAATGAAAAAGAATAGCAGAGTGGATTAAAAACCAGAATCTTATAATATGTTGTTCACAAGAAACATATTTGACACAGAGAGGCACATACAGAGTAAATGTGAAAGACTTGAACAGAATATATTATGCTTCAGCTGAAATAAAAAAAAAGCAGTAGTAGCAATTCAAATATCAGATAAAGCAAAAGTAAAAATAGATCTATTAAAAAGAGATAAGGAAGGAAAGTATATCTTGTTAAAGGATACAGTAAATAGTAAAGTAGTGAAGGTCCTAAATCTATATGCATCAAGTAGTAGCACAACAAATTCCTAAAGATATCAAGCTGGTTACAAGAAGAAATAGATAGCAAAACTATATTAGAGGGACAACTCAAGCTTCCCCTCTAAGAATCAGACACATCTAACCACAAATTAAACAACCAAGTGACTAGGAACGTTAATAGGATCCAAGAAAATGTAGATATGATAGACATCTGGAAAAAATTGAAAAGGAACTGAAAGGAATATACCTATTTGTTTAGAGAAATGCAAATGAATACAACTCTAAAGTATCACCTCACATCTCTCAGATTGACTAAAATGATGAGCAAAGTGATGGCGTGATGGAGTGGAGAAAACTGGGACACTGATGCATTGTTGGTGGAGTTGTAACATGACCTGGCCATTCGGAAGAGCAATTTGAATATATGTCCAAAGGGCTATGAAACTGTACATATTCTTTAACCCAGGTATGCCACAATGGGTTTGCATCCTATGGAAATCATAAAGGAGGGAAAATGACCCACATGTCCAAAAATATTTATAGCAGCTCTTTTTTGTGGTGGCAAAGAATTGAAAAATGAGTAGATGCAGAATGGTTGAATAATTTATGGGATATTATGGTAATGGGTTATTATTGTTTTATTAAAAAAAAAAGCTGATTTTAGAAAGGCCTAGAAATATTTACACGAACTGACACTCAGGAAAGCAAGCAGAACCAGGAGTACATTGTGTACAATAACAGCAAGAATGGCCAATGATCCACTATGAAAGATTTGTTTCTTCTCAGTGGTTCAGTGAATGAATGCAATTGCAATAGATTTTGGATAGAAATGGTATCTGCATACAGAAAAAGAACTGTGGAGATTGAATGTAAATTAAAACATTCTATATTCATTTCTTTTTTTGTTTTTTTTTCTTCTCATGGTTTTTCCCTTTTGTTCTGATTTTTCTCTCCCAACATGATCATCAAGCAATGTATATTAAAATAAAGAAGTGAAATGTTTTTAAAAGATAATAGTTTTGAATTATACAAGAAAAATAACTTTACAAACTTCATTACTCCAGTGACAAAACAGAAAAACACAACAGAAAAAATATTCCCAGTAGCCTTCCTTGTGTGGGGAAATAAAACATAATATACAACAACAATGACAGAAAAAATAAGCTTAGAATAATCATTGCCACCATCACCTCCCAAAGGAACAATCCTACCATATTATAAACCTGGAAGTAAAGTGGACACCGACTGATTGGAAACTATTTAAAAGTTGCAGCATTTGAATGTATATCATATGACATTTCATTCCGCATGCAATGCCACATAAGAATTTTTAAAAATGTGAAGATTTGTATGATCCAAAGTGAGATAAAATAAGCACAACCAAAAGAACAGCATACCTATATTGACTGTGACAATGTAAATTAAAGGATCAATAAAAAGGATGGTGAACATTGAGTAACTGAAAAGGCAATGATGTCTCTAGAGAATAGATAAGATAATGAAATATCTCTCCTTTCAGACAATGAGGCAAGAGATGGTTAGGGCAAAATGTCATGTACATTTTCATATAGGGTCATTTTATGAAAGTGATTTGCTTGCTTACTTTCTGTGTTATCAAAGCAGGTGCAATTTAATGGGAGTAGGGGAAGAGAAGATGAATCAGTCACTTGGCATTTAAAATGTGTGTTCTATGCTATGCTAAGCCCCGGATATGTTCTCTAACTAGATGATGTAAAGAAAAATTCAAAGAACAAAACTTATTTAAAATAATATATTTCATGAAAGAATTGTGTTTAATTCCATAGGTCTAATATAGTAATGATTTTTTTTTCTTAACAGGAAGAAACAAACTATTTTTAATAAAAATAATTATCACCTGCAATTATGAAATGAGTTCACAAATATTAGGGGATTAAAGTTGGGTATATAGCTATAGCTCAATATAAAGTATAACAAGATGCTTAAACTAAAAGCATGATTGTATTTAAATAACAGTTTCTTGGTTTAAAAAAATGACAATTAAGGCATAAAGTATCAAATCTCATGGTTTCCTTAAGCAGTAAGAAATATGAAATTAAAAGTCACTAAACTATCACAAAATTTCTCTATTGCCTTTTCCCCCCAATATATTCTCCTAAAAGGTCTTTATTGTTCCTTCTATTAGCTCATCTCTTTCCTTTCTGCTTCTTCTGAAACTGAAATGATCTTGGTATGGAGACCTCTATTGAGTATATTCCTTTCAACAATTAATAGAAGCAAGATTTCTGTCATCACAAAAGTAGAATATGTTGGAGGTAAGACTTTCTGAACTAAAAGCCACCAGTCTGCCATTTACTCTGACATTGTTAATGTTTCCTGCATTCTTTTAAAACTGAATGTGCACTTTGGTAATATTCTTTAAAGTTTTGTTTTTTAATTATTCAGTGTGAAATAGTAACATTGGAGTCAGACAGACCTAAGATTATGTCGTACCAGTGACACATAGAAGTCATGTGACCATGGATGTAGTTTCATGGATGGATCATTTTTCTTATTATTTTTCCACGAAATAATGTCAAAATCTAATTATTATAAGCAAATGAAGGGAGGAATAATGTAAAGACACTGAAAATATGTCAGGCAAAAAAGAATCAGTTGTGTGGAGAACTATTCAGAAAAATTAGACAAGAAAAACTTCCCTATATAAAAAATTAAATCTACTTTTCCTCAATCTTAATCATTTCCTAATTAATAAAATAGATATTTAGTAGATGTAAATGAATTTTTCAAATATAATTATGGATTGTGTCCTTAGAGAAAGTTTGACGGTTTACATTAGGATGAGAAAATGAATAATAAATGTTACAAGACAATAGAACAAGAAAGAGACTTTGAAGTAGTGAAAGGCATTTTTGATTTCTAAATCAAGGAACCATATATTACCCTATCACTTCTCTTAAGCAGCTCCATGACTTTAAGCAAATGACAAAGATTTTCAGGGCTTTTGTTTCTGACTGCTTAGAATGAGAGTTTTTTTTTTTTTAAATAGATTTAGAGCTGGAAGAAATATTGGAGGTCATTTTGCCCAGTCTTCTCATTTTACAGACTAGGAACTAGTGTCAAGAGAGTAAACATGATTTATTCAGTGTCACAAAGAAAGTAAATGGCACACCAAGATCTTAAATTACTAATTTCTGACTCCAAAGACAATGCTAATTTTCTAATGCTATTTTTAAAAAATTAAATGATTCTAATATATTTCAATTTTATTAAAATAATTTCATCATTATGATAAGTTATTCTAATTGAAAACTCCATTTTGAGGAAGGTCTCCAAAAAGTCACCCATGATTCTCTGGATTTGGCCACTACGCCTCTATTGCTTCCTTCTTTCTTTCCTTTTTCCTTCTTCCTTTTTTCTCCTCCTTTCACAGAAGGTATCATGCCTTTATCTACAGATATTCTTAAAAGCATTTTTCTTTTTCAACCAAAAAAGTTCCCTTGGGGACTGGCTGGATTTTTTAAAGGCCATACCTTAAACCCAAACCAATCTGATTCTCATTAGCTACCAATAGATCCTAAGCCAAGACTCATTTTGTCATTGTTTGGGTTCCAAATGATTCAAATAGAATGAAAAAGCAATCATTTCTGCCTTGGCCAGAAAGCCTGAAATTTATTTATTTAGATTTTTCAGGGGGAGGGATTAGGTGAAAGAGGAGATTCTTTGCCTCAATCCTTACTGTTACCTAACCTTAATCACTGGATGAATGTGACCTTACTTAAACTGGGACCTGTGTGAAGACCTTAGCTTAAAAAGTCCAGTTTTCCATTTTATCCAGTGCCATCTTCACTTGTCTTGATCTATATCTTGTAACTGATCCCAGATGGCTTCAGAAGGGAAAATAAAACAGGTGATCTTACCCAGCCCTCCCTCACTTAAATCCAATTCCCTTGCATGTCATGGCATCTTCTCCCTGATGCCATGGTCCTCTTCAAGAATGATGGACACACAACAATAACAGGTTTGTCTCTTTATTCCAGTACTTCTTTCTGTCGTTGAAAAGCAGTTTCTGAAATATTCATTTTTAAGACAGTCACAAACCAGACATCCCTTATTTTTTTAAGTTTCACCAATATACACCTTATGTAAGTTCTTTCTCATTCCAATATCAGGTCACTGCCTTTTTGGTTGTCCTTTTTAGATGGTATCTTCTGTCATGGAAATGCATGTGTCAAGAATATCTATTTATTATTGTTATTATTATTATTATTATTTGTTAATATGGAGTATAGTAATAATAATAATTGTATTCCCAGTGCTTGGCACAGTTCCTGGCCCATAATAAGTATATAACAAATATTTGTTGATGTGATTAAATACTAAAATCATTTCAAGAAATCTTAGCATTACTTACACAGAGAAGAATGAGAAAATTATTCAGAAAATGTGACATCTTTACTTACTTTACATGCTAATTTATTTTTATTTTTACTAAGGGAATTAGTTTTGTGGTTTTATTCTCACCAGAAAAGAACCATTAAACAATGAAGCAGAAGTAATTAGAATGTTACGATAAAGTGACCATGTCATTTGAGATTTCACTGTGGCCAAGAATAGAAAGACTTGGCATAGTTTCTCATATAATTGTTTTAAAAGTTGAACTTAAAAGTTCAAGAAATAGAGATGTTGTAGTTTCTATAAATAAAATTAGTGCAACATTATCACAGATTATTTGCTGGCAAAGAAATGTGATTTTAAGGAAGCTTTTCAATGAGCAAGATTTAAAGGACAACATAACCAATAACATATTAAAATTGTCATGGACCTGTCAATAAAATATTAGAAGGATCAAATCCATATTAAATCAAGAAGTAAAAAAATGATGAATATGAGAGGAGTGAAATAAAGGAGAGAAGGAAAGAGAGGAGAAGGAAGGATACTGGAAAAAAGAGGAAAAGGAAGAAGGAGAGAAGGAAGAAAAGGGGATAGAGATATGAGAAGGAAGGGAAGGGAAGCAAAGAAGAGGGGAACTAATGATAGAAGAGGTAAAGAAAGTAAAAGGGGAAAAAACAGGTGAGAGGAAGGGGAGAAAACTGTATTTTAACAAAGTGTCAGTCACATTTCTTCATAGTCTTGATTGGAGAATGTATAATATCATTAGTGAGTAATACCCAAATATAGAGTATCAAGTCCAAGAGAAGTCAGCAATGAAAAGTCAGTGGATTCTTCTCTGAATCAATTAATTTTTTTTTAAAAATCAGCAATTTGGATGAAAACAGAAGGTTTCTTGTTTCTTCTTATTATGTGAAACTTGGGAAGATGATGAAAACAGTGAACGACAGAAACCTGGTACAGAAATATTTTTACAACCAAAGGATGATTATTACAAACTAAGATTGAAAATAAATGTAAAGTTCTATATTTAGATAAAAAAATCACTAAGTACAGAATGGGGGACATATAACCTAACAATAATGCAATAACACCTTAGGAATATAATTCTATTTAGCTCAGAAGTCTAAAATTAGCAGCAATATATGTGAGGAGGGAGTAAGGAGACTGGGAAGTGAGTGCTGAAGAAAGTTAGACCCTTTTCAATATGAGGAATAACTTTCTCCCATAACAGTATAAAATTAGTATGAACTGCCTTGTGATGACTCATTCTGTAAGCCTCGAAGAAAGATTTGACAGCCACATATATCAGCAATGTTCAAAACACTATTCTTCCATAGGAAAGGAAGTTCAACTAGGTGATTTCCAAGATCTCTTCTAAGTCTAATAATATATGATTTCATGGCCCTTAAAAACCAATTAAATTGCTAAATATGTTCAGAATAATGATTTTCTATACTTTCTATTCTCATTTTCTCTTCCCACATTAATAGATCCCTTATTTCAATGCTTGCTCCTTTCTTCCCTCTAATTATGATTATTTATATAGTGTACATGAGAAGATATATAGATTAAATATTAAAAGCTATCTCTCAGTTTTTAGAAATTTATTCAGAGTCTTATTTTACTCTTCAATTGCTCTATGAAGACAGGTTTTTTTATTTAATTAAACATTGCCAGGCTCAAGCTGCCAGTAATAATTTTAATGAGTGAAGGATAAAGCTGTACAATAAATGTTTTGTGTAAAAAATCTTAATGAGGTTGGCTTTTTAAAATATCTACAGCTGGTAAAATTGTTGTCAAAAATATTGATTCAGGCTAAACATGATTATTGTTTTACATGCTTGGATTTTAGTTGAAATCTTGCCATTTATATGTTATCCCTCTGTGCCCTTTATAACAATATTACTGATGGATTTAGATAAGTATGCTTCAAAAGGTCATTGCACTATTATACATAGAATGAAAGGTTAGCATTCTTCAGGAGTTATTCATAGTGATGAAAAACTAAATCTCTATTTTGAAAACTCTGTTTAAAATGTGTAAGTATGAAATTAGCAAGAGTTAACTTGTAAAATAAATAATACATTGATTGTTGATCACTCTCTAATTTTGATTATTAATTGCTCTGATATCACTCTCTGATACTGTCTTTGTATAGAGATGATCTTGTTTTCTCAAAGACTATATTAGCAGTATACAAGCACACTCTGGCAGATACTAACCAGGTGGAAAAATTTCTAATATAAACCTCACAACATACTGTGTATCTGTGTTGTATAATTAGCAAAGAAAAAACTTGAGAATATTTATCTTTAGGAGTCTGAAATTGAGCTAATGATGATTCTCATCATCATCATTATTGTTGTTGATGCTGTCGCCATAAAAACTCATGAAAAAAATTCTTATCGGACAGAGGTGTTAATATTAGCATCAGAAGAGAGAATATTCACAAGATTTACAAATATTTGATATTGAAACAGTAAATTGGTACATAAAAACCAATAATTTTTAATAATCAGATTTCATGGCTGATTCTTTGTTCATGTTATTTTCACCACCATGAAAGAAAAAAAATCATTTCTACAATGTCCCTTCTCCATAAATGGCTCTCTGGGGAACTAACCAATAAATCCATCCATGAGGCTCCTTTCTTAGAAAAGTATTTGATTAATAAAAACTTTTTTTTTACATTTTGCTTGTTGACACAATTGCAGAGATGGGAATTACCTGATGCTGTAGTCATGTCAATTCAGCATTGATTGAATGGTCAGCCCCAGAATGCAATTATGGATTGGTGATGTAATTTTGGAGAACTATCTCTATTGAAGTGCCTCCAGGAATCTGTCAGATTTTTACTGTTCAACACTTTAATCAATGAAATAAATGAATTAGTGTCAAATTTTCTAGTGATGCAAAGCTGTGAGGGATAGTAAATGTACTGCAGAACAGGGTCATGATCCCAAATGATGAAGAGGCAACAACGATGAGCCAAATCACTGAGTTTTTATTAAGGATAAATTTACTAATGATAAATGTGCAATATTAAACTTGGGTTAAAAAGGATCATAGAAAAGTATAGAATCACTGAAGCATAGCTTCACATAAAATATTCCATGGGTTTTGTCACAAATTACAAGCTCAGTCTAAGCATGGCAGCCAAAATCTCTAATGGTTTCCTGGCTACCCTGAGAAAGCCAGGCCCAGGGAAGCCAAAGTACTGCTATTCTGTCCTATGAGTTACATATCCAGGGCATCATGTTCTGTTGTAAATACCATCATTTAGAAAGTAATATGACAAAATAGATTATGCCAGAAGAGCACCACCATATTTGTAGAGTGTTTGAGGCTATGCCATGTGAAGATCAACTGAAAGAACTGAGGATTATTAGCTTAGAGAAGAAAAAGATTTAATAGGAGACTTAATAGCTTGCTTTACATTTTTGAAGAGATATGATATGAAAGAAGGAATATACTTTTTTCTTTGTGTTTAAGAGCAGAATTAGGGGTCATCAGAAGTTGCAGAGAGGCAAGATTTATTTCTTATAAGAAAATATTTCCTACTGTATCAATTATAATAATCCCAAAATGAAAAGAGCTACATGGGTGAGTAATGGGTTCTAACTGTTTATAATTTGATCAAGCTAAAACTGGGTGAGCACCTGTCATCAAAGCTATAGAAGACAAGAGTATTCACATATTGGTTTAAATATATGACTTCAAGGTTTTTTCCAATTCTATGATTCATTTATAGAATATGACATGTACTGTCCTGGGATATTGGTTAGGCTCTCCTGTCTCTTGAGACCTATATTCTAAGGTAGAAGGATGGACCCACATTTTAACTTTTATCAATTATTCCAAAGATAGCCTGAGAAAATGAAGAACTTAATAATATGAGAGGAAGGGAAACAGTGGCATATTAGCCAACTCTTAATTATACTACAAATCCAACATTTCTCAGAATTTTACTCTTTTCAGGCTTTCAAAAATTTACTTGCACAATGTTCTAATTAAATAGAAGTAGGGCCTGATGTCTAAAAGGAGAGGAGAAGTGCTCTGGGTTCTAAACACTCAAACATCTTTGCCTGATTTTTAGGTCCTCAAGGATAGCATTAAATTAATCAAGCATATGTTGACTGGCTACTACTATACATGTCAGGCACTATGTTATGTCCAAGATACAAAGATAAAACATAAAACAGTCAATCCCTGCCCTCAAGAATCTTATATTTCATTATTAAAAACATCTACATATATCATCAAAGTGCATAGAATATGATTATAAGCAACTGTGATTTTTTTGGCATATGAAATCTCAAGTTAAGTTACTCCTATTTATATAGAAACTTTCTCTGCCAGATATAATATGGTTGATTGGAACACTGAATTTTCCCAAGATCACAAATTCATCCTATATCAGAGGCAGGACTAGAACTCATCTTTCTTGATTTGAAGCTAGCTCTTAATCCACCATGGGGTTTTTATTTATATGATTTTTTTTTTGGTGGAAGAGACAATAGCAATAGAGGAGATCAGGGCAAGCTTCATGTTGGCAGTAACTCTTAAAGTAAGATTTGAAGGAAGATAGGATTTGTAATAGTAAATTTTCTTTTCCAATTATCTGTTAAGAAAATTCCTAGCATTCATATAAAAAATAAATACAAAATTTTCTATCACTTTCCTTTCCTCACTCCTTTCAAAAATGGTAAACGATTTGATATATATTAAATATGTGCAATCATGTAAAATATCTTTTCATATTAGTCATGTAAAAGAAGAAACAGATCAAAACAAAAAATACAAATATAGAGTAAACTAGCAAATTTCAATCTGTATTCAGTCTGTGTCAGCTAATTTTCTAGATGTGGACACCATTTTCACCATGAGCCCTTTGGATTATTGTATTGCTGAGAAAAATAAGCCATTTATTGGTAATCATCACACAATGTTGCTATTGTTGTGTACTATGTTCTCCTAGTCTGCTCACTTCATTCAACATCAGTTTATATAAGTTTGTTCAAGTTTTTCTGAAATCCACCTGGTCATCATTTCTTATTGCACAATAGTATTCCATGAAATTCATATGCCACATCTTATTCAGTCTTCTCCAATTGATCAGTTTACCCTCAATTTCCACTAAATTTTGCCACTAAAATATTTTTGTACATGTAGGTACTTTATTTTATGCCCTCTAAAGACAGAAGTTATAAGAGCTAGAAGTGAGAAGGAGTCACTTTCAGGGAAGCGGGCATGGGTTTTGCAAAAACATGGGGACAGATAATTGAATGATTGTGTTGTTAATGGGACACAAATATTAATTGAATCCTTACTTTGTGCATGATACTTTATTAGACCTCACTGGAAGGATATCAAGAAGTATAGAGCCAGGATAAACCTATCCCTAAGGAACAAGATGTAAAATGTTAAATGAAAATGATGAGAAGAATAAGGATAACATCTTTCTATCAGCACTGTAAGATATAAAAATGCTTTCATTGCAAAAACCCTTTTATTATTGGTAGGAAAGCAACATTATTTACCTCTTAATAATGAATACTCTGTAGTCCAGAGGAATGAATTGAGTTGCCTAGGGTCGCATAACTAGTTAAGTCCTAGAGTCAGGGAGGGATCCCCAGTCAGACATTGAGTCTAGTATTCTTTTTCACAATAGTATAAGGGTTAATTAGCAGTTTAGAACCCTCTTAAGAACTGTCACAGGGTGATAGACAATTAAGTGCTGAGTGACCATAGGCCATAAGTGCTTTTCCAGGCAGAAGAAATAGTATGAGCAAAAACACAGAGAAAGAAAAGTTGGGAGGATTACTGCCAATCAAAGTGTTTTTGTACGATTTTTATCATTTCAATTTTCAATGAAGGTAGGAATTGAAATGCTTTCTTATTGGGTAAATACATATATACATATATATCTCTGTGTATATACACATATCTCTGTGTGTATATATATATATATATATACAGGCACACCAACACTTCAGAAAGACTCCTATTATAATTCCTATTATAGTTTATAAATAATTTACTTAAATAATTCATTATTATTGACAGAAAAATAATAAGACAGGGAGGTGTATCATAGTTATACTTCCCACATTTTTAGTTGTAAAAAAAACTTAGGGACGTTAAAGCGAGGAAATTTGCCTAAGGTTATATGATTCAAAGTTGGAAGAAAACAACACATATTATAATCCAGGCCACCGACCCCTCTCATTTTAATGAAGAGAAAATTGAGAGCCCAAAAAGTTAATGACCAAGTTCACATGTCTAAGAGCATGACCATAGCATCTCTCCCACAAGGCTCATCCTGGGCACAAAATCTTAGCTTTCTCTCATCAAGATAGTCAATATGCCATTACCTTTTAGAGCAGTTCAAATGAATTCCTAAGCATGAATATTTTATGGAGAACTCATGCAAGGCAAGTGCTCACAAGGTGGTCAGAAAAAGTGATACAAAGACACCCTCAAGCTATCTCTTAAGAACTTTTGTATGACACGAGACACACTGGCATGGGACCACTCAGCACAGCGTGCCCTCACCAGAGAAAGTACTGTGCTCTGTAAGCAAAGCAGAAATGAAGTAGCTCAGAAAAAAAATGTGAGATGCACCAAGTTAGATAGCATACCCCAAATGATAATGGGAACAATGTATGTCCGACTTGTAGTTGAGCATCCCAAGCTCATATAGATCTGAGCATCCACAGTCAGACACACTGCAATGTAACCCTAAAATAATCATGTCATTTTGGCTCTCTTTGATAATAAAGGAAAATAATCAACTAATTAACCTATTAGGATGGCTCAAGTGAATTCCTAAGCATATAAATTAACTATGTCTTCTCATGACCCCAAGAAAATCTTAATTGATTTTAGGGGAAGAAAAAAATGAGGGGAAATACTCATTTCTCATGCCACTTTTCTTGTCCATTTCTGTCTGTCTGTCTGTCTGTCTCTCTCTCTCATACACACACACGTGTGTATGTGCATGTATGTTTGTGTATGGGGAGAGACATGTGCAAATACAAATATACACATATGTATGTGTATGCAAATGCCTACATATGTGAATTTTATAAATACATGTTGTCAAGTTTATAAATAAACATGACATATAATGTTTGCTTGTATGTATATACATATACATAAAAACCTGATAGATAGATAGACAGAGACAGACAGACAGGCAGACAGAAAGATAGCTAGATAGTATATAGTATTGTAGCTTGGTATGTTAGGTTTGGCTTACATGGAAGCAACAACAGACATTTTTAATTTCTCCTTCTTTTATCATTTTTTTGGAGTGAAGATTCTGGGCTGGAATTATACCTATTTGCTGATTTCAATATTACTAGTTGAATTTTAATTTTTAGGTTCAAGAAAACTTCTTGCTTGCTACTCATTTATATGAATATATAAACGTGTACCAAGGATGGTACCAAGCTTCATATACAAGGGTGAATTTTCTTACCACCAAATACCAGTACCACAATGAATAGACATAGCAAATAGGAAAGAAACCAATTTATCCAAATCATATTGTCAAAGGGGAATTTCCCAAGTTATGAATAGGAACATGATGTAGATTTCTTTCTGCTCTTCCTATGCTGTTTCTTTTCAGAGTTTTTATCCCTTCAGTGACTTGAAGAAAGGTTGTTATCACCATTTTTTGCCACATATTTTTAATCTTCTGATACTCCTGCACTACACTATGATAACTCTATTTATCATTTAGATCTCACTGAAATGGGTTATGTTTACTTAACATTTATCTAATGAAGAAAACAAGTCACTGAGCAGGAAGAACTTTCCTTCTATGAAATAAATCAATTACTCTTTGTCTAATTGTTAATTGTTTTTGTTAATAATATACTATGTTTGACCAGGTATACAAAGTAAGGCAAAAAACAAACAAATAAAACTGCAAAGATCCAACAACAAAGAACACAGGTTGTTTTTGAATTTCAGGGAGATCCAAGAGAAGCTCCAAATTTTACGTAATATATTATTTGTTGTTGTCAAATAATTTTAGTTATGTCCAACTCTTCAAGATCCCATTTGGGGTTTTCTTATCAAAGAAATAGAGCAGTTTGCAATTTTCCAATTTATTTTATTAATGAGGAAACTTAAGCAAACAATGTTAAGTGACTTAAAATGGATCACACAGCTAGTGTCTTAAGAACAGATTTGAATTCAGAAAAAGAAATCTTTCTGATTGCAGGTGTATTACTATATTCATTACCAACTAGCTTCGTGGAGCTTATTTATATTCTATTGTATCAAATGGATAATCTTCCTGACTCTAGGTCCAGCACTCTATCTAATGCACCCTCTATCAGGGGTCCTCAAACTTTTTAAATTGGGGCCAGTTCACTGTCCCTCAGACTTTTGGAGGGCCAGACTATAGTAAAAACAAAAACTTTGTTTTGTGGGCCTTTAAATAAAGAAACTTCATAGCCCTGGGTGAGGGGGATAATCGTCCTCAGCTGCTGCCTCTGGCCCACCGGCGTAGTTTGAGGACTTCTGCTAGCTGTTCAAAATAATATACTACATACCTCAATATAATTGTAGAATGGATAAATCATTTCTGGAGGACTTGGGAGAAGACATACACAAAATGAGAAAGGTTAGAGCCATTATAAAGTATTATTTTGGAGGGAATAACCACAGAGTAAGTAAATACTTTCTAGCCAGAGGTAGTCACATAGATTAAGTATGAAAAGAAAGGAATGTTTAGGATAGCATGCTCAAGGAATGACAAATAATAACAAAAAATAGGATAATAATATGCATTCTTATTTTAAGAGTTGTAAATATATCATCTCATTTAAGATAACAAGAAATATAATTCCATGAGAGATCTACAGTAAGTCTAGTCCAGCTCTTCCATTTTACAATTAAAGAAACTGACTGCCAAAGATATAATATTATTATTCATAAATTAAACAAATGGATATGTGACAAAGAAAATTACTCTTTTGAGAGTGAAATTAGTTTCTTCATTCAAAGTCTAGTTGACAACAAGTCAAAAGAATCCTTATTAGCTACTTCTTATATTTCAAGTATTATGATAAGGCTGGGTATACAAATATGAAAAAAGAAGGAAAGGAAGATAACATAGCTATGAAAAAACATGAAGGAGAAGTCTGAGTAATCAGGAGCACATCAGTGAGATGAGTAAAGAAATGCACTTGGGTTTTACCTGGATATTTCTTCAAAATAGATGTTCCAAGGAAAACTCAGCAAAAAAGAGCATGGGGCCACAGGCAAGAAGTGGTATTTTAGAATTAATGTAGTACTCTTTCCATTGCCTTTAGTGCCTTTGAAGTATCACAGTTTGGGTGGAAGCTATGTATGTGAAGGATAATTGAAGAAGATCAGGTTGGAAAGGTGGATTGGTAACAGATTATAGATTAGCTTTGAATGTCTGAAAAGAAATTTGGAAGTCACTGATGAGTTTTGATCTGTAGTATAATAAGGGAAATGAGAGAAAAGAATAAATACAGGATAATGCTATGTATGTACATATATTTATCTGAGACAGAAATGACTGGAGACAAAAAATATCTATTAAAAGTGTGTTGCAATATCTGATAGTGAAGTGTCAATGATCTCAACTGTGGTAATAGAAGTGGATAAGAAAGATACAAAGCTTATATTTATGCCTCCATCAATATCTTAATCATTCTTATATTTTCATTTCCAAGATCATTTAAAATGTGAAATAGAGCCAGAAACAAAATGAATACAGCAATAAAACGTGTTCCAGAACCTATTACATTCTAGTTTTCCCTATCTCGAGTCTTGCATTTAATGGATGTTGATTGTGGATTTAGGAATTCTAGCATTATTGTTGCAGGGGAAAGGGAAGTATGTTGGCCATGTGAAGAATACATGGCCTGAAACCATTGAGTCACAAAAGAAGATTGATGGAATTTGAGAAACATACTGATTTTTTGTTGAAAATAACTAATAAAAAGGGGGAAAACAGTAAAACAATATACTGTTGTCTACCCATTCTTCCCCATTATATTCTCATGAAATCAACTTTATTAATCTCAGTGTAAAACTTTACTTTTATCCCATTTAAGTCATGTCTTAATAAACTTAACTTCTTATTGAAATATCCCAGTTATTATCTTTTTTTTATTTTTGGATTAAGACATACTTCAGGACCAGTCCTTCAGTCAGTCATGGATCCTGTGCAAACCTCTGCCACCTTTTATCACCTTCCATTTTATTAGAAAGAGAAAGAGAGACAGAGAGAAACTAATTCCAAGAAAATATTTCCAATATCAACTAATCTGGTTGAAGAGAAATGAGATAAGTTGCCCAGAACCTGTCATTCTGTTTGATGCCAGACTGAAGATGTTCATGGTTTCCACCTTTCTTTCTTGTAGGCTTATAAACTATCTTTTTGATAAAATGTTGGGTAATTTTGTCAGTAATCAAGTGGATTTTCACTGGTCTATATTTATAGATTGTTCTCTCTCTTTTAAAAATGAGTTTATTTTCCCTTCCTTATTCAGTTGTCAGGTAATGAAAGAGAGAATGAAAGGGGCAGGGGAAAATGGTCTATAATATTGCAAAATTAGAAATGTTTTTGGCCTTTTTCTGTAATGTTGTGAAATTAGAGATAAAGATTGCCTTTATAATTGAATCGTGTAACCAAAGTTGGGATAGATTCTGCTAGAGGCTAGTAACACAGGATGAAAAAACCTGGTAACCAATGGAATAAAATAAATATGCAGAGAAAGCTTCCCAGGAAACATTAGCCAAGAACAAATCTCATGGGAATTGAAGTACCAGGTTCAAGATGTTATTAAAAGCCAATAAAATGTGTAACAACTTTATGCTGTTTTCTACCTCTGCAATGGAATTCTGGGTAGTGAGCATTGTAATAATTAAATTTGATATCCATTTTCAAAAGTGTGATTTCTTAAAATAGATAGATTCTTCTCCTCAAGGCAGAAAGGGAGAAAAATCCTCCATCTACTTTTGTTTGGATTCTTTGCATTTCCTAGAAACATGCAATTTTAGATTTAGAACATTAGATCTTAGAGATTGTTTAGTGCTTTTCCATTTTACAAATGAGAAAACTAAAGTCCATGTAATTTGTCCAAGGTCACCAAAGTACCAAGAATCTGCAGCAAGAATGATTTTTTAAAAATCTTATTTCCAGATCTCATCTATCTGTATTCTGTGTCCTATGGCATGGGTACACAAGAACAAAGTTTTATTAGAGCTACTCTTATTGATCATCTTCCATAACAATTGTCATCTCCATTTTACTAATGCCAACATTTCTATTTTTTATATTATATGGTTTTATTCACCTAGTTATGTTGTTCTTTCTCCATGTTCATTTTAAAGCCTTTTTGTTCCATTCCTCAAAACCGTTCTGCGAAAATATGTTGGGTTTGGTTTCCATTAAATGTGTCCTATATTAAAGAGTATAGTAGACTCTTAAAATGTATTACAGCAAGATTTGAACCTGCTTTTTCCTTATTGCATCCAGTCTTCGATCTTTTATGTTACACAACCTCTATTCTGCTATTCATAGAGAGTGAATTGCTGGAGGTAATGTCCTCACTAGGACTCTCTTTCTTTCTCAAAATGAAGCAGGCCTTAGAAAAGATATTTTCTTCTCTCCCTACTTGAGGTCTCATTCTCTCACCATATGCCTGAAAATTAGGATAAATGTCTGGTTACACTTTATGCAATTACTCTGGAAATATTCCCCGAGTCCTTGGAAGTCTGCCTCTGTTTTGAAGCTTCTTCGTTTACTTTCAAGATGAATTTATTCATCCAACTTTAGAACTTCTTCTCCTATTGTTCTTTCAAGCATTTGGGGTCAGTCAACTCTCTCACATGAGGCAATCTCTCATGACTTTATCTGGAATGCTTGCTCTGACAGAATCTGCTACTCTCTTTTATCTAATGCTGTTCTAACAGATATTTTTGATAGCTTTTTCCTTTGTGAGCTAATACTATCACAATAAAAAAGGAAGTCACCTTGCTAGAATGATGATTTAAGATTACTGAAAGCTCAAGGTTAGATGCAGGATAGGAAATACTGATCCACTTATTTAACTGTTTTCCCACAAATGTGCTGTGACTGCTACCAAATTTATTTCCCAGTAAGGGAATACTAAATCCTTGTATTTTTCTCATCTCATTAGGTTTGAATTCAGTAATCCTGCTTACCTTTTTACAGAGTAATTGTTATTTAAATCCCCTCACATTCTATTTCATGGCTAATGTGACATTGGGTTGAATTGACACTTTTTTCCTTTTTACTAAATAACTGTTCTGAAACCTTTTTTCTTAGGGTGATATTTAATATGATGGATCAACCACTGCAATCAAATCAATAAGTATGCATTGAACATCTACCACTGATAGGTCACCAGAAGCTTATAAAAATAAGCAACAAACTTCCTGCTGTCAAATTTGGTCATCTCAGTTTGTCATCCCATGTGTAGTTGTTGCTGTTGCTTCTCCTTTTTGTTGCAAAGTGCATGGTTTTCCTCCACTAATGTTCTATTCCAATGCGTTGTCATTTTATGAATGTGACCTTGAATTCCTAAAGCCTATTCCAGACACACTCTAAGTCCATTTAAGCATAATGTTGTTGTGTTTTTAGATAGTTGATCATCACTGCAAAGGACTGTGGGTAGAATATATATTGCTACTCTGGACTATGAGAATATTTGCTTTCTATAAGGAGAATGAAACAAAACACCTTATACTGTTAATAGATATATTATTTGTTTTCAGAATATTCTAATTGTAATGACCGCGTATTTAAAGTCAGCCGGAGTCAGGAATTCAGGTTAAGGGGAAAATCTTCAATATTTATTGAAGCGAAGAGGTGAATAAAGATTGCTATAGCAAATATAGGTAAGAAAGATTGCGATAGCAAATATAGGCAGTTGCGACAGGAAGCCAGCTAAGAGAGAGCGACGCGAGCCGAGGCAACCATGGAGGCCACTGTGTCGGCAACTGAGGCAATGGCCGTCCCAAAGGTCTCTCCTCCCCTTCCTATTCCACTCCCCTGCCTCCACCCACCAAAATCGTCATTTCCTATACAACACATCAGGACTTGCACAAAGAGTGGGTGGGGGCCATTCTTTCTCCAAGCTTATCTATTAATAGAGTATGGTCCAATTACTATTTAGCCTCATGTGCTTGGGACCTCAGTGCATCAACTCAAGCCTCAGCCCATTACATCTCCCGCTTTCTTTTGTTTTAGAACACAGGTGATCATGCCATCCCTGACTCCTCAGGGAGGTCAGAGCCCCCAAGGGGAGGTGATCACACCCTCCCTGATTTCTCAGGAAAGGAGGTGAAAGCACCGAAAAGGAAGTGATCACGACCCCCCTGACTTCTCAGGAAGGGAGGTGAAAGCACTAAAAAGGAAATAATCACGCCCTCCCTGACATCTCAGGAAGGGAGATGAAAAGCACCAAAGGGAAGTGGGGGTTGCTAGCAGGTTTCTGGGCTCAAGGGTCTTATTATGCACAAACCCATCAGCATGGGAACACATAGCACATAGCACATAGCAACAACGCAGAGGCTATTAATGATGACTCTCCCCACAGTCAGTGCAGGCTTGATGTGGTGTAACAAACATGAATTATACACCCAAGTAACGGTATAACAAACAATATAAATCAACAGTATGATGTAAAAGATTGCCAGAAGTCCTAGAAGGAGAGTATGTAAACAGCAGTCACACATACACCTCTTCAGCAGCCAAGAGATAGTCCAAAACCAGTCTATTGTCCATTGCTTCACATAAGTTTTTGAAGTCCAGCAAAAGTCTTTTTATGTCTTAGGGAATCCAATGATTCCAGCAGATTTTGAAGTCCTGTAACAGTCTTATCATTTCTCAGAAAATCCAATGATTCCTGAGGGCTTTAAAGTCCTACAACAATCTTATGTCTCAGAGAATCCAATGATTTCTGAGGGTTTTGAAGTCCAATGATTTTCTATGTCCATGAGTCAAACGCCATAACTGCCACACTCTTTCAGTGGTGGGCACAATCAGCAACAGAACCACCCGATGTTTCTTGGGTCTTCTCCTTCGTTTCAAGGGTCTGCTCCGTCTCTCTGCGATGGACAAGGCGAATACGGCTCGTTGGCACCCATCTGATTCCTTCTCCACCTGTAGAGATACAAGCAAACCCTCTCCCCCAAGCAGTTAGCCTATCTGGTCCCTTCCATTCACCACTTTCTGGGTCTCTCCACATCACCTGGCAATTATCTAAAGATAGTGGAGCTGCTCGCACTGGACATTGCCCTTCCGGTGGGTTATAAAACCTGTCTGCCGGAGCCAGTGCATCTTTGTCAAAAATCAAGAAGTTAATAGTATAAAGTGCTAGATTTAGAAGCTCTCTAGGGTTACCTGTGGCTCCCCCTTTCTTTTGTTTTTGGAGCAGCGTCTTAATATCTCTGTTTCTCCTCTCTACTATTGCCTGTCCTTGAGGATTAAAGGGTATGCCAGTGGTGTGTAAAATCTTATACTGTGCACAAAAGTGTGCAAAATGTTTGGAGGTGTATGCAGGACCATTGTCTGTTTTTATTGCTTGTGGCACACCCATAATGGCAAATGCTTGCATGAGGAATTCAGTGACCACTCGGGCTGTCTCTTTTGCTGCTGGTATGGCAAAAGTGAATCCTGAAAAGGTGTCTACCACAACATGGATAAAAGACAGACGACCAAAAGATTTATAATGGGTCACATCCATTTGCCAGATTTCATTGGGTCTCAAACCACGAGGGTTCTTCCCTGGAGGCAGTGTAGGAGCATGGAAAGGAAGGCAAGCCGTACAGCTTTTTACTATGCTCCTAGCTTCCTCTTTTCTAATCCCAAATTGTAAACGCAAAGCTCGAGCAGCCTGATGGTACTTAGAATGGGATTCCTGGGCCTCCTGAAATAAAGGTGTACTGGCTAACATAGTTAAAAGGCTATCTGCCTTTGAATTCCCATCAAAAATAGGGCCTGGGAGTTCACTATGTGAGTGGACATGCAAGATATAAATCTTACCTGGATGTTTTCTCACTTGCTCCTGAAGTTCCTTAAAGAGCTGATATATATTAGAAGCTGCAAATTTTATTTGGGCTGTGGCAATTCTTTGTACCACACCGACTGAATAGGCTGAATCAGATATTATATTTATGTCTCCTGGGTAATAAGTGAGAGCTAACATGATTGCATACAATTCGTTCTGCTGAGTGGACTGAAAAGGAGTTCTGACTACTCTCTTTATGGTTAAATCATGAGAGTATACAGCACAAATATTGTGTTTGGATGCATCTGTAAAGATAGTTGGTCCTTTAAGAGGAACTTTAGAAACTTTTTCTTCAAGAATCCATTGCCAATTATGTAAAAGTCTGGTTATCTTTAATGGAGACCCATGTATAAAATTTGGAGCCATGGCTAATAAAATTTGCCACTCTGGGATGGTCTCACAACACACATTAATTTGTGTATTGGTATAAAAGGTGTATATCTTATCAGGTCTTGCCCCAGATAATTGTACTGCTCGCTTAATGGCCTTTAACAAAATTCTAGCCACAAGCACTGGGTAAGGAGTAAGGCTTTGTTCTGGTTGTGCCGGGAGGTTCACCCACTCTATCACACTGTCTCCTTGATGAAGGACTGCTGTGGGTGCCTCTTGTGTGGCAAAAACTGATATTTCCAAGGGCTTTTGAGTGATTCTCTCAACCACATTGGATAAAGCCAGTTCAACTTCTCTCAAAGCCTCTTGAGCTTCTTTTGTAAGCTGGCGTGGTGAATTTAAAGCACTGTCTCCCCTTAAAATATCATATAATGGTTGTAACTGATAGGTAGTCAAGCCTAACACTGGTCGCATCCATTGGATATCTCCTATCAATTTCTGAAAATCATTTAAGGTGTTTAGCTTCTCTGTTCTTAAGGACAGTTTTTGTACTGTAAGCACCTTAGGGTATACTTCATATCCTAAATATTGAAAAGGAGCATGTCTTTGAATTTTCTCTTCAGCTATGTATAATTTGTAGTATCTTAGTGTTTCTATGGTCTTTTGTAGACATGCTTCTAACATTTGTTCCTCAGGTGCACATCCCAATATATCATCCATATAATGTAATAGTTTAACTTTTGGAAATTCTTTTCTTATTGGAGCAAGAGCAGCAGCAACATACATTTGACACATAGTGGGGCTGTTTTTCATTCCCTGTGGCAAAACTGTCCATTCATATCTTTTATAAGGCTCAGCTAAGTTAACGCTGGGCACTGAAAAGGCAAATCTTTTCATATCCTCCTTATCCAGAGGGATAGAATAGAAACAATCCTTAATATCGATGACCCAAAGAGGCCACTCTCTAGGCAATTGAGTAGGAGATGGAAGTCCAGGCTGAAGAGTTCCCATAGTTTCCATCTGTTCATTTACTTTTCTTAAATCAGTGAGCATCCTCCATTTTCCTGATTTCTTTTTTACAACGAACACTGGGGAATTCCAAGGACTTAGAGAAGGTTGTAAATGTCCTTGTTCAAGCTGTTCCTGTACTATATCTAATAAGGCCTGAATTTTATCGCTACCCAAGGGCCACTGTTCTATCCACACTGGTGTATCAGTTTTCCATTGGATAGGAACAGGTGAAAGTGTTGGCAGGCCTTCAACAGCAGCCCTGCCTAAAAAACCGAAGTACTCATTTTTAACCCTAATTGTTGTAAAACATCTCTTCCCCACAGATTGATAGGGAGTTTTTCAACTATAAAAGGAGTAAAAACTCCTGTTTTGCCTTCAAAAGTCCATCTCATAGGGGCAGCACTAACTTCAGCTGCTATTGATCCTCCTACTCCAGACATATAGGTGTCTGCTTTAATCTTTGGCCAGTGACTGGGCCAATTGGCACCTCTAATAACTGTACGATCTGCACCTGTGTCTACTAATCCTTCCAATGGTAGGCCATTTATATAGATCGTGAGCATAGGTCGGTCAGCCGTTACTGCTGCTGTCCAGTATATTCCTGGTTTTTGTGGTCTGGAGTCAGAACCTGGGTGACTATCACGAGGCTGCTTATTAGGATTCTGTATGAGTAAACCTGATGCTACTACGTCTCCTGGGTGATAAGTCACACATTGTCTACCTGTATTAGTGACTGGGATATTATCTACACATTCCCCAGTTTCCCACATCAGTGTGTGGATGGACACTGTTTTGTACGTACAAAAAGGAGGTGAGATGGTCAAGCCTACTGTGCCTGGAGGTAAGGGATCCATAGGCTGGAGAGGAACAGATTTCACCTCTCCAGGGGGTATCTCAGTTGTCCCAGCTGCATACAGCTCTATTCTCCCCAATTGTAATTCCCTTCTGCCATCAGGTTGCTTCCTGGCTGGTTGACTGTGTAATCCCCTTCTCCCATCATATGGCTTTCTGGCTGATTGGTCATGTCTGGATACTGGACTTCTAGGCCCTCCCTGGGTGCACCATTGGCTGCCATCATGCCCCAAGTGTTTTTTGCCTTGGGCCCTGGGGCTGGGCCCCTCACCCCGTTTCCCTGAATCTGTCTGCATTCTGAGGCCCAATGGAAGCCTCTGTTGCATTTTGGACATGGAGTTTGGGGTCTTGTTCTCCCACCTTGTTTTCCCATTCTATCTCTATACCAACATTGAGCTTTCAGATGCCCTACTTTTCCACACTGAAAGCATCTACGAGTCTCTCTCGAAGTCCCTTGCCAAGAGGGATTCTGTCTTCCCATGTTTGGATTTTGGGAAGTCTGCACCATAGCCTGGGTATAAAAGGCACCTGTGTCCACTGTGGCACAGCGTCTTATGATCTCCTCTAAAGGAGCATCCCTGCGCAGTCCTAGTATAATTCTTCTGCAAACCTCATTAGCATTTTCCTTAGCAAGTTGCCTTATCAAAACGTCTGTTATTGGATTTTCTCCATTTGTTCTTGTGATAGCTGTCTGCAAGCGTCCCACAAAGTCAGCGAAGGGTTCATTTGGCCCTTGTGTTATTTTTGTGAAGGCCCCCCTCTTGTCGTCTTTATTGTGGAGGGAAGCCCACGCTTTGATAGCATTAACAGCAATTTGCTCATATGCTGCTACAGAATAATTAATTTGTGCTGCGACATTTGCATAAGGACCTGTACCTGTAAGTAGGTCATAGGTGATTGCAGCATGAACTCCACTTTGACTATTTTGTTGGGCTTGTATCCTACAGAGCTCACTATATTCAGAAAGCCACAAGTAGTTCTGTCCAGGTTCTAGGCATATCTTTGCTATAGATTTCCAGTCATCAGGGGTCAAGACTTCAAAAGACAAATTTTGTAATAGCATCTTAACATAAGCTGATGTAGCCCCATAAAGAGTGCAAGCTTTTTTCAGGTCTTTGAGGATTTCTATATCAAAAGGAGAGTATCTTCTACTTTCTTGACCTGAAGAATCAAACTGTTGAATAACTGGAAAAATGTGGTGTTGGATTTCCAATACATTTCTCCCTTCTTCTTTGGCCTTAATTAGTCCCTTTTGCAATCTACTCAAAGGAGCAGCTGGACGCTGTGGGGGAGGTGCTGGTGCTGTCACTGCCCCCCCCACTACCCCTCCTCCCTCCATCCCAGAGGGTGGAGTTGATGGAGGAGAGTCAATTACCTGCTCCTCAGGTGGGGCTAAAGCTGCCTCAGATTCACCCCGCCCTTGAGCCTCACTTAAGTCTTCATGCCCTGTGGGGATATGGCCATTAATCTGTTCTTTGTCTTCCTCCTTTACCTCAGGCTTCCGCATTTGGCCATTCTTAGAGTTTTTTCCTTTTCTCCTAAAACTAGTACGGTATTTTAAGGCCATCTGTATCGTATTGTATAAATAGAATGCCTCGAAGGGAACTGACTGAGGGTTGTCAATGTTATAATCAGAGATCTGTTGACCAACCAATGCCCAGTTACCCAGAGAGATTTGCTCTTCCTCTAAGAACCCAGGGGAGGTAAGTTTTAATGTACTCAAAAGTTTAGCTGCGTGTTCCCAAGATACAACTAGCCCTTCCTCTTCTATCAGGTCACGCAGGCTTTTTATAACACCACTCCTGGGTGGGGCAGGGGTTGGGGGGTTTGGGGTGGGGGATGGAGAATCTTTACCTAGGATCTGTCCCATTTCAGCCAAAAAGTTACTGCTTTCGTCTTTAAGAAAATAAGTTCCCTGTTTGTCTTATACTCACCTAAGTTCCTGGTCACTGGAGACTTCTTCAGTGAAAGTAGGGTCCTTGGTTCCCACGCTTGGGCGCCAAATGTAATGACCGCGTATTTAAAGTCAGCCGGAGTCAGGAATTCAGGTTAAGGGGAAAATCTTCAATATTTATTGAAGCGAAGAGGTGAATAAAGATTGCTATAGCAAATATAGGTAAGAAAGATTGCGATAGCAAATATAGGCAGTTGCGACAGGAAGCCAGCTAAGAGAGAGCGACGCGAGCCGAGGCAACCATGGAGGCCACTGTGTCGGCAACTGAGGCAATGGCCGTCCCAAAGGTCTCTCCTCCCCTTCCTATTCCACTCCCCTGCCTCCACCCACCAAAATCGTCATTTCCTATACAACACATCAGGACTTGCACAAAGAGTGGGTGGGGGCCATTCTTTCTCCAAGCTTATCTATTAATAGAGTATGGTCCAATTACTATTTAGCCTCATGTGCTTGGGACCTCAGTGCATCAACTCAAGCCTCAGCCCATTACACTAATAACAATTATGATCTATTAATAATTATGGATCCTCTTATTTGTCTTTTATTTTATCACTAATTGTTTTTTTGTCTCATCAATCCAATGTGAAAGAATATTAAAAGTAAATTTATGGATAAACTCAGTAAAGAGCTTGTTTATGGCATCCCAAGACAATATTTCTGTTACCTCCTTGCAGGTCTAAGAAATAAAGATATAGTACCTTAACAAAATGAGGGGAAAGTCAATTGAACTCAACATCTGTATAGTCTTAAAATGTGGCCTACTAATGGTATCTGTTGCTAAAGCGGAGCCTATCTTCAGTGTAATGGTAAATGTTTAATATCTGTATTATGTGCTGAGGGGATTACTAGACAAGGCTTTTAAGTTTAATCTTCATTATTAACATTTTCTCATTTCTAGGCAATCAACAAAACAATAATTTAAGTCCTTATATGAAATCTTTGCCAATTTCAAAGGTGCAAATGCTCACACTGAGAATTTAACAATTGCCTTTCTTGAACCAATCCAGACTTGGCTTGAGCACACACTCACCAAATCAGAAAACTTCCAGACCTAAAAGACTGGAAGTAAAGTAATAGATTTGGTTTCCTTTTTTTTTCCTTGGGGCTATCTACTAAAACTTATAGGAATTATGATCTAAATTGCTGGATGGAGTAGCCATAATCTGATGACATCTTTCAATTATCAAAGCAATGTATTTTTTAGCTATATATGTTCTTTTCCCTTTCCTTTTTTATTATTTTTAGTTTATTTTTTTGTTTGCAGATTAATATTTTTGCTCCCTAGAAAGAGCTCTTTCACTCATATATTATCTAGTATGTTCTAATCTATAGATGTTTTCCAAGTTCTGTTTGCCATTTTCTTTAGACTTACTCAGTATATATTATTTGTGATAGTCTTTTGTTTAATCAGTCCTTTGTGGGAAAAGGTCAAGTTAGAGAGTTGTTACTCTCCCCTTTAAGAGTAATCAGAGAAATGGTTTTGTTTTACATATACCTCCAAAATTGTATCTTTATTCATACAAAAAGAATAATCAACCAATTATACTTCTTTTCCTTCTCTAATTAGAGACAAACCCCTGTATTTTTTGGAGAAGGAGCCATATTTCAGATATATCTATTTATAGTGTCTATGAGTCACATTTAGACAGCCTGAATAGACATATACATGATAAGTGGATGCACATCTGTCTTACAATTGTATATCACTAGAATATTCCTCTAATCTCTTATACTTAACAAAATGAAAAGTCTTTGTTTTCTTCAAATAGAGTTTTCTGACAATATCTGCATTTATTCTACATTATAATGATTTTTCCCAATGCTATCTTTCAACAACTCAAACCTGTCTTTTTCCCCAGAACATCTTCAGAAGACATCCAACTTCTAACCACTTCTTTCTTCACCTTTTGTCTTCTTTTCCTTTCACTGATTATAAAACCTTTTCTTCCTGCATCTTCACTTCTCTATAAATTCCCTTTCTCCATAGTCCCTGAATAATTTTTGTTTTTGACAAAATTTCTCACCCCCCAAAAATCAAAATGATATATTTTGGTAACAGGAAATCCAGCCATGTGTGTTAATAAAGAACTGGGAATGTAGTGACAAAAAAGTTCAGGTCAAATGGGGGGTCAGAATCCAGAGGGACAAAGTAGAACAAAATCAATCTTGTCATTAAAGTTAAGCAACTAAGTAGAGAAGATTTTCCTAAAATAAAATTTTCCATTTTGTTTTTAAGAGTCCATCTTCATTTCTGTTCAATATTCATATCATTGTTATTTCTCTTTTTGTAAGTGAAGTACTCTGTTCCCTTAGTTTCGCCACACTTTTTTGGTTTTCATACTATATTATTAAAAGTCTTCTGTCTTTTTTCCTGCTTTCTCATATTCATTGTCATGTCTGATCAAGGGTATTTTTCTTTTCTCTCTGTGGAATTTGTTCCTATGAAAAGCCCCAACTAACACTTCCATATGGATGACTTCCAAAGCTGATGACTTAGTTCTAATATATTTCCTGATCTCCAGCACAATTTTTAACTGCCTATAAGACAATTTTACCTCCACTTCAAACTCAGCTTGTCTACTTCTCTTTTCCTCTAAATTCATAACATTTTTTGATTCTATCAGTGGTACTATTATGCAGTCAGACCCTTCTATGTGAAGTTCTGCAATAATCTTCTCTCTTCCTTTTCTCATGATTTAAACTGCCATAATCTTCTGTAATAAAATTCTGTCACTATTCTGATCTCCCTCTATCCACTCCCATCATAGTATTACACTTTCTCACTAAAATATGTCCAGACTATTGCATCATCTTTGCCATCTTGTTGGGCTTCCCTAAATCCTCTCTCTCTCTCTCTCTCTTTTTTTTTTTTTTTATCAATTTGATTCTTCATACTATTGTCAGAATAATATTCCTTAAGAACAGTCTTGTCACTCCCTGGTTCAAGCGTCTTCAATGGTTTCTTATCTTTGCTTATCGTCAAGTTTCAGATTTCTTGATCTAGGATTCAGTTTTATGCACAATTTGACAACAGTGTATCTATTCAGATTAATCATACGTGACTCTTATCAATGTATTTCATGTTCCAGTCAATCTAGATTATTTTTCAACTCCCAAATATGTCCTTTTCTTTACTCTTTCTGTACATTTAGTCAAATCATTCTCTATCCCTACAATATCCTTCCTTCCCATCACCATCCACTGAATTCCTCCCTAGCTTTTAAAACTCAACACAAAAAGGTATCATCCTTCGTGAAATACTGTTCTGCTTGTCTTCATTATTGGCAATGGCAGTATTATTTAGATATCATAGAGCATTTGATTCAGCATACATATGAGGAGAGGTAGGGATGTGCAGAAATTGGTAAATCAGAGCTGCAATGGCCATGAGGAGCAATTTACAATCATGTTTCAATTGCCAAATGAGTCCTAGAACTTTTAAATGGTTTCTGTTGTCACAGTTTACCAATCACTAATATTGGCTCCTCCAGTAAAAGCTAAAATAATTATCCTCCTTAATCATAGTCTAACTACATCTATCTGCATTCCTAATTTATCAAAGAGAAATTCTGTTGTATAGCTCTTAAATCTATTGTTTAGATGTTTTTTTCACCAATAGATTATGATCACCTTGAGGAAATTAATTGGCTTTTAACGTGCTTTGTACCCCAAAACTTAGCCCGATACTTAACAAACTAAAAGCTTGTTGAATTACCAATTGAGGTATTAGTATGGAATATGTGATAGCTATTCTTAGATCTTTATGTCCCTCTGTCAATGTTGAGATTACAGGACAAGCAAGTTTCACAGTTGCATGTAGACACCTAGTAAATTATAATCAGAATATCCCTCTATATTTTTCTCTATTTTTAAACATTTATTACTTGATCTGAAAAATCAGTTTGCTAACATAGTTCAACTTTGTTAATGCAGCTTAAATTCTGAGAATGTGTGATTTGCATAGAGGAGCAGAGAGGAAACACATCTATGCAAAGAAAGGCCACTTACCTTTCCAAGTCATTTTCAAGCTCTGTCAATTTCCAATAAATCCCTATGGGAAGATAACCATGAACTAAGCACTGTACCTAATTGAAAGCTATGATGTTTGCAAATGTGGAGATAGGTTACATGGCATTGACATTATTCCGGACAGTTGCTTGTGTGATCTTAAAAGTTATTGAAACCAATTCTGGAAAAGAAATAGCTACTTAGCTTTGTCTTGCTTTTCTAGTTTCCATCAATGGTTCAGCTGAAAATAATTGAAAAATGAATCATTCTCAATTATTCAGACTAATGGAGGGGAACAAAGGCATGGGTAATCAAATACTTATTTATATTTGATTTCTGGTTGTGATTTTGAAACTTTCTTGGAGGTTTTCATCAATGAAAAGGACTCAAGATTCAGGGTAAATCTGGGTGCTTTTTTTGTTTTATTTTTCTTTCAGAGAGTGGTCTTTTGTTTTGGGTGTCTGCTACCAGATGGTGACTGACTGGTTCACACTGGTCCAAGGAGTGGACATATTCTCAGGAAGAACAAGCGAAGGAAGTAAGAATATATTCAGGAATTATACTCAATAATTCTGATTTATATAAAACAATTTAGACAATGGTTAAGACTTCTGAGAAGTCAACTTTCTATTTATAAAGGTTGAAAGAAATGAAAGATCCCAATTACCCAAATTATTCTAAATAATTTGCCAACACTTTAAGTATTATCAATTCTTTTCATGAAGTATTTTCTGACTTAACTTTCTTTTTCTTCAGGGTATAGCATATGGTATTTTCATGGATCCCTGCTTGGCAAATCTCACCTGTATTCATCTGTTGTTTAGAATATATATTACTTGACTTCCTTAGGAAATCTCTGCTACTCATTTTGATTTCCAAATGTACCTATTTAGAGTTTAGCTTCTTTTAGGTTAAACTACTTCTCTGCTACTTAGAAGATTAGGTATATACATTTCTCTGAGTGACTTTGAATTGCTTTCTTATTTTTTAATGTCTTATTCAGAGTACTATAAAAACCTGTCTTTGTGTTTTACTGGAGTTTTATCACACCATTTTACAAATAAAATCAGGGTTTTATTTATTTAATGTTAACCTAATAAATTTGAATTTTTAATACAGTCAAAATTTTAAATCAAATTTTCTATACTGGATGTATATGACCTCAACCTTTACAAAAAATAAGTCTATGAGTCTGGACCATAAGTCACATAATGTCAGAGACAATTATATAAACTTCATAGCATACTCCATAGTGTTCTGAAGATAGAAATTGCTTCATAAATGTTTGATGAGCTGTTGAATCAATGAAAGTTTCTTGATGCATCATTGCCAAAGTACTATTCCTTTTTAAGTCAACTGAAGTTCTTTGCAAAAAAAGAACAAACTTCAAAATGCCTGAATATGTTTCACACTATGATGATTGTTCTGTAATTCAATAGAATTTTTTGTTTACAAAATGCTTTGCCATAATTATAAATGTCCAATATACCACAGTGAGGAGGTAGTAGGCAGTGAATAATTATAGCAGGTTTGATTTTTCGTTTTAATCACTTATTTTTCATACAATGTCTTATTCCCATTTTTCTGGATGCAGATGTCATTTTCTGTCTAACATATATTGGGATTGCTTTGGATTACTGAATCACCGAGAAGAATCAAGTCTTCGTGATCATGAAACATTCTTGCTACTACTTTGTACAATGTATTTCTGATTCTCCTTATTTTGCTCAACATCAGTTCATGTAAATCTTTTCAGGACTTTCTAAAACCAACTTATTCATCATTTTTCATAGAAAAATAATGTTCCATTACTTTCATATACAACAACTTATTCAGTCATTCCCCAAAGGATACCCATTTTCCAATTCTTTGGTTCCACAAAAAAGAGCTGCTACAAACACTTTTGCACATGTAGGTCTTTTTCCCTCTATGATTTTCTTGGGATACAGACCTAGTAGTGGCACTACTGAGTCAAAGGGCATGCAAAGTTTTGATACCTCTTTATGTATAGTTCCAAATTACTTTTCAGAATGGAGAGAACAATTCCACCAATAATGTATTTTCTGCATTTCCCCAGTTTTCCCACATCCCCTTCAATATTTGTCATTATCTTTCCCTGTCATCTTAGCCAATGTGAGAGTTGTGAGGTGGCTCTTCAGAGTTGTTTCAATTTGCATTTGTCTAATAAATAGTGATTTAGAACATTTTTTCATAGACTATAGTTGGCTTTAATTTCCTGTTCTGAAAAATTATCTGTTCATATCCTTTGACTTTATCAATTGGGGAATGAATTGCTTTTTAAAAGATATATAAACAGCATATCTCTGTCTCAAAAATCCAAAATCTGTTTTACAATTTAAAAAAGAAGCATGTTCTACAAATACAGTTTTGATTTCTTCTTTTCTTAATTGCCTAGACTTAAATAAGTGATGAAGAAAATGTAAAAAAAATCAATTAAATTTTTTCAATGTATCATGTACATTTTTTTTTCCTGTCGAGCCAGTTGTTAACTATGTATCAGTATAATCTGGAGAGATGTGATGTACATGGGTCTGAAATTGTTCCTTAGTTAGGGATTTTCCCTCCTGATGAATTGTTCTTCCCTTTAGTCCCATCAAATTCCTTTTCCTTAAGCAAAAGATGCCTTTAATTTTTTTTCTAATTCCTTCAAGTTATAAAATAAACCAAAGATAAACAATGTTATTCAAACCTCAATTTATACTTTATGCTTAAAAATATAAAAAGCTGCATTCTCTATGACCTAAATGAAGGTAAGATAGTAGGCTATTCAGTTGTCTTGAGCTACCTTCCATGTTCACAGTTTTGTATGATCATGTTCACTTTTTTTTTTCATGTTCACTTTTGGCATTAGGCAGAATACCTACCCCCTGCCAAAAAAAAAAAAAAATTCAGTTGAAGGTTCACATTTTTGTTAAAGTTAAGCATTTGCATTTCAACGTCCTTCTCTATGTGCTAAATAAATAGAAGTTAAGATGTCAACACAGCTGTGATTAACCAGATTTATGGTAACTGTCAATAGTGAGTGCCCCCAAATGCCAGCAAAGCAAATGTTTAAGTAGAGTGTGTGCTAACTGTCAATAATGTGGAGAGGGAGATATTTCTCCACTGGAATTAGAATTAACTATATAATTAATAGATGACTGATTTACTTAATATTGACTTCTAAATAAATTCAATTCCCTTTTCATCATAGTTGACAAGAGATGGACTGACAGTACCCCATTGCAATGCCTCAACCCTTCAGTCAATACCTTGTACAACTTACCAGTCAATAAGCATTGTATTTGTCTTACTGAAGTTACCTGAAACCGACTGAAGTGGACTTGGATCAAGTTATTATATCTGCCTTTTTAAATTTCAAGAACTATTCTAAATATTTTTGTACATGTGGGTCCTTTTGCTTTTTTTATGATCTCTTTGGGATACAGATTCAGTAGAGGTATTGCTGGGTCAAAGAGTATACATGTTTTTATAATCTTTGGGGTATAGTTCCACATTGCCTTCCAGAATATTTAGAAAAATTAAAAATTTATGACTAATATGTGTTATATTACAGGCAAAGGAGAGTTTACAAAGATAATTTGCTAATTAAGTTTACAACTGTTAAGCTTTTGTTTGGAAATTTGATTTTTTGTAAGGAGACTTTAGACATATCTCTTGGAGTCTGGGAGAATGAACTTCACTGATGGATTCTATCAACAAGATGATTAGTCTTGGACTTTTCTGATAAAGATAATGTAGGAAGATTTCATTGAACAATAAAAGAATGCTAATAGACTACTTTGGGGGCTTCTCAACCTTTGCCATTCTGTTCTAGAGCTTTCTTCCTTTCCTTTTCTACCTCTGTTCACAGAAGTATCATGCTCTGACCTACAGATTCTCTTAAAATCTTTTTTTCTCCCTTCTTTCTTACTTCCCCGCCTCCCACAGACAGCAAGCAATATGGCATAGGTTAAACATGTATAATCCTTTAAACATATTTCCATATTTCTCATGTCATACAAGAAAAAATCAGACCAGAGGTGAAATAAAAGAAACTATGAGAAAGAAAACAAGTAAAAATGTGAAATTACTATGCTTTGAATCATATTAATTTTCCATAATTTTCTCTCTGGATGCAATTGTCATTTCTACCTGGCCTTAATTGCTAAATGGGTGTAGCCTCAGTCAAATTGAGACCTGTTGAAAAGCTTAGTTTAAAAAGGCCAAAACCTTCCAATACATCCAGGGCCTTCTCCACATATATCTTGCCATTTGATCCACATGGTCTGGAGGAGAAAGTGTATCTGATATGCTTGCACAACCATTCCCTCACTTAAATCTGTTTCACAATGCATATCACAGTATCAGCTCTCTGATTTCATAGACCTAATAAGATCAGAGTAGCAATTACTTTGAAATAAACATGTGACTAATTCCTAATGGCCATTTTTCTGCAAAAGTTAGAAGTTGCCTTGGAACAAGAGACATGACGGTCACATTCTCTCAACTAAAAAATCATGTAATTTGAGTTTTGATAGTTTCTGAAATATTTTCTCAAGATTGCCTCTATAGCAACCCCGAGTTTAGGATTTGCTTTGGCCTTTTAGAGAGAACATAAAATTGTCTAAGCAACACCCTTTTTAATGAGAGAAAATTACTTTTTAGTGACAGTAAAGAAAACTGTGGTAAGAAACTAAATGTCATGTTATGAAAGGGCAAGAACTTGGTATTATACCATTATGTTTGCTATGTATCATGTAGATGCTGCAAATCTGTGGTTATCAACTCAACAGTGTTAACAATTCCATATCTATTATCCTTCCAAAAGGAGTCTGGGAACTGAGAGCAGTATTATGACCCAGGATGATAATAGGGGCGTGTGTCAGTAAAATAGAGCTCTCCAGAATGTGAATACAAATCTCTTGGTAGTAGTACGAGCCTGCAAGACCCTAGGAGGATTCATCAGAGGAGAATGCATTGATTATTTATGAGATACTGCTAGTCTATTAAGAGTTTTGCTGCATTTATATGGGTGATAATAAGTCCTTTTATGGGTTTTCTACTTTCTATCAGATACAATAAAAGCTGTCATATTCAATCAATACACTTTTTCTTGGAGTTGTTGTATGGATGGATTCCTTTTTAGCCCACATTGGTGGAGACAAGGGAAAACAAAATGGCTATAAAATATTTTTGCTGCCTAGCTTGTAGGGTTGCTGGAGATACGATGTTTTGTAAACCTTTAAGTATACGTTAAATGTCAATTATTACTTCAATGACCTACTTGATATGAATACTTCTTCATGCAAGGTAGCTCATAATCATCAAAACTTCTTATGTTGTGTAGTATCTTTATTTTATATTTTCTTTCTATAAATCCTTTAAAGATACATAAAATTTGAGGGGCAGAGTCAAGATGGCAGACAGCAGACGTAAATTTCTGTGACCTCTCCTGACCTTCTCTCAAACCAACAGTAGATTAAGCCTCTAAATGATTTTGGAGTCACAGAACCCACAAATATTTGCAGTAAGACACATTTCCAAAAGAAGATACCTTGGAAGAACTTCAGAACAGGTCTGTTTCCAATGGACAGTCTGCTGAGCCCAGCACAGGAAACCAGGGGCAAGGAGCTGAGGAGGAGTCAGAACGTTGCAGCTTCCACGCACCTGGGAATCTTCTGTGAGCTTTTTAGGCTACTCTATTCTGGCTGCAAATGGGTGATCTAGCAGATTTGCTGCAAAAGGCAAATTGTAAATCATTGAGCTGCAGGTGAATGGTGATTACCCAGAACCAGAAGTCAATCAGCAGAACTGGCTCAGGGCAAACTAAAGCAGCTGTGGCTCCTTTGTGTTAAAAGCCTTAAAAAATGAGCAAAAAACCCAAAAAGAACTCTCATCATAGACAACTTTTATGGAGAGAGAGAAAAACAGACCTCAAATCCGGAGCTTCCTAAAGGAAAACCAACTCCAGATGAAACCCCAAAGGGGAAGATGAGCAGGTCCCCATTTCACTAGGCTTTCTCACTATTTGACAAAAACTGCTGGGAAAACTGGAAACTAGTATGGAAGAAACTAGGCACTGACCCACACCTAACACTACATACCTTATCTTTACAAAGTAGAAATGGATTAATGATTTAGACATAAAGAGTGATATTATAAGCAAATTAGAACATAGGATAGTATACCTCTCAGATCTGTGGAGAAGGAAGGAATTTGTCTCCAAAGAAGAACTGGAACTTATAATTGAACACCAAATAGATAATTTTGATTATATTAAGTTAAATTTTTTTTCATACAAACAAGAAGGGAAACAAGAAATTGAGAAAACATGTTTACATTTAACCTTTTGATAAAATCCTTATTTCTAAAATATATAGAGGATTGACTGAAATTTATATGAATTCAAGCCATTTTCCAATTGATAAATGGTCAAAAGTTATGAACAGACAATTTTCACATGAAAAAAATGAAACCATTTCTAATAATATCAAAAGATGCTTTAAATCACTATCAGAGAAATGCAAATTAAGACAACTCTGAGGCATCACTACACATCTCTGAGATTGGCTAAGATGACAGGAAAGGATATGGAACACTAATATATTGTTGGTGGAGCTGTGAATGGATCCAGCCATTCTGGAGAGCAAAAAGTTATCAAACTGTGTATATTTTTTGATCCATCAGTGTTTCTACTGGGCTTGTATCCCAAAGAGATCTTAAAAGAGAGAAAGGGACCCACATGTGCAAAAATGTTTGTGGCTCCTCTTTTTCAAAGTAGCAAGAAATTGGAAACTGAATTTATGCCCATCCATGGGAGAATGGCTGGATAAGTTATGGCATGTGAATGTTATGGAATATTATTGTTCTATAAGAAGCGATCAGAAGAATGATTTTAGAGAGGCTTGGAGTGACTTACATGAACTGCTGTGAAGTGAAATGAGCAGAACCACGAGATCATTGTACACAGCAACATCAATATTATACAATGATTAATTCTGATGAATGCGACTCTTTCCAACAATGAAATGATTGATGCCAGTTCCAATGATCTTGTGATGAAGAGAGCTATCTACAATGAGAGAGAGAAGTCTATGGGAACCAAATGAAGATTACTGCATAACATTTTCACTCTTTTTGATATTATTCACTTGCATTTTGTTTCCTTATTCATTTTCTTTTCTATTTGATCTGATTTTTCTTGTGCAACAAGAGAATTGTATAAATGTTTACACATGTTGAAGTTAAAATATATTTTAATATGTATAACATATATTGGATTTCTTGCCATCTAGGGGAGGGGGTGGGAATAAGGAAGGAAAGATTTGAAACATAAGGCTATGCAAGGGGTCAATGTTGAAAAATTATACATGTGTATGTTTTGAAAATTAAAAGAAAATATAGGGAAAAAATAAAAAATAAACTTAATTTTTTCTTGAAGGTTAAAAATATACACCAATTTCACTGAAAGTTTTTTTTTTTCCGAGTGTTTTGTGGTGTTGGTGATACTGAGATAAAAATTACATGGTCTCTACCTTTGGGGAAAAGATTTCTCTTAGTCAATATAAGATGAATGCTATTGTAGGATAGCTTGGTACCGGGCATAGATATGTATTATCAATAATACATTTTCTTATTATTTTCTTCTATATTATTTATGTAATTATTACTTTTACTAATGTGTCACTCAGGCTATCCATCTACTACTTATTAGTCTCCCTATATGTAAAACAAGCTTCTTTCTAGACAAACATGTTCTTGATGATGTCTTTTACTTGTCTTTTTGGTTTGCACAAGATACCATTAATTATACACTACAGCTCATATTCACTGACCACATGGATCTTCCACAAACATTTAATAGAAATTTTAGATTACTCACAATTTTGATCTATTTAATAATAATTCAGCTTTTTACATCTATATGTACACATATATGAATGTATGTATATAATAAGCAGGTATGTACAATCATGTACATATATAGATCCATATGTGTCTATGAATATATAGATTTTTACTATATGTCAATAAAGTCAGCACAATATAATTAGGAACATCTAGGGCTCTCAATGACACTAGGGCTCCTAGGATGGATGAGATCCCTGCTAGATGAAGTGAAATAATAGCTAGATCTACGGATGCTCCTGTGTGAGCGAGATTACCTGCTAGAGATGGGTGGATTGTCCATCCTGTCCTAGCGCCTGCTTCAACTGTTGAAGATGCCAGAAGGAGAAGGAATGATGGTGGGAAAATTCTCTTTGAATTTTACAGAAACAATAAAACAAATGAACTTAGATTTAAATCCTGTTCCTCTGATTCTGAATCCAGTGCTATTATCACTAGGTAGCATCAGGCATGGAATATTGTAATATATGCTTGTAAACAATGCATGGGAGATCATTTTTGAAGCTCTTTAAGCATTTTTTATTTTTATTTTTTAAATTTTATTATGTTTTCAAATTATTAACTAATTTAATTTGCATTTTAATATTTATTAAATTAACATTATTAAAACAGTCATGTATTATTAGTAATACATACCTGTGACTGACAACAAAAAGAATCTTTTTCCCAAGGGGAAGGAGGGATCGTGTAATTTTTATTTCAGTGTCCCTAGCACCTAGCAGAAGAAGACTCAATATTTTGTTAATCAATATTTGCTGAAACAGCAGTCCAATCTAGGAATTCTGATACCCAGCACCCAGAAAATAAGTAATAAAGTAATAAGAAACATCATGGATAGTCTAGCTGGGTTTAAAAAAATCAGTATCACAAAATTAAAATGGGTGAAGCATTATTAGGTAGCAATCAATAAGAATTGACAATGCTTTGTAGCAGTCAAAAACATTCATGTGTTTCATAATTTTTAAAATTAATAAACATTTTTCATTTCCCACTTTCTCCACTCTAAAAACATAGAAGAAAAATAAAATTATGTTAACCATATTCATAGTCAAATGAAATAAATATCCCTTCCATTGCCAAGTAAAAATTGTATATTTCATTCATATTTAATCTTTATCATATCTGTGAAAGGAGATATAAAGCGCTCTTCAACTCTGATCCTCTGGAACCAAGGTTGAGTATTGTGTTGAGCCAACTTCTTAAGCTTTCCAAGTTGTTTTAGCAATGTTGTTATTATTGTAATACAACTCATTCATCATAACCAGATGAAAGTTAAAATTAAGGCTGCCTCAAGAGAGACAAAGTGTCTGCCAGATCCAGGAAAGGGATAGTATTCTTATATTTTGCCTGGTAAAACATGATATATAATTTTATTTTTAATTCTGGCTATATTAAGAACATTATGACCATTAAGCTTTAGGAGATCCCAGAGAAAGGCACAAGGATAAAAAGGGCTTTGAAATCAAGCTGTATTCAGAATTTTTGAGAGTTGGAGATATTTCATCTAGGGTAAAAACAATAATGTGTGAGGAGGAGAAAATGATAGCTATATTCAAATATTTGAAGAGTTGCCAATTAAAGAGGGATTTGATTTGTTCTTTCTCATCATAGAAGACAGAACTGAGGATAAATAAATGGAAATTGTACAGAGACCCATTTGAACTTTACAGAATCTCTTCTAACAGTTATATCAACATATAAAAGGAATTACAAAAACACACAAACACAGACACACATAGAATAACAGGTTCCTTCTTAATGTCCTCAAGCAAAACCTTTCTGATTACTTGTCACACATTCAGTTCAGTTCTTTAGTGACCTGTGACTGCCCCTCCTACCAAGATATTCTGTGATTCTATAAGTCTGTATACCCTGATGGCAGTTTGTCAGTATGCAGAAAAATGTTCATCAAGCTTGAATTTAATCTATAAAATAAAATATTTGTGAATTATGTGTATATACTTGTTGAAATTGAACAGTATTTTTATTACTTTGTTGCTATTAATAATCTTGATCAAGGCAGAAAGTCTTACTTACAAGAAACAAAAGTTTCAATAATGGAAGAGGGAAGGAACAATTGATGAGCTGGAACTAACAAATAAAATGATGATGATGATAATGATATTTATATGGCGCCATGTGTCAGGAAGTATTCAATTACTTCAATAATGTGTGAGGAGGAGAAAATGATAGCTATATTCAAATATTTGAAGAGTTGCCAATTACTTTGGGAGGTAGGTGATAATATTTTCCACATTTTCCAGATGAAGAAATTGATTCAAACAGTAACTAAGTGACTTGCACAGGATTGAACAGTAAGGCTACTTTTGAATTCAATTTTTTTTTCCTGGCTCTGTATTCAATTCACCAAATGGCTGCAGCAGAATTGTTCCATTTTTCATGTATCACACCCTGTGGCATAAATGGAGTTTTTGTTTTGAAAGATTACTCAGAGGCAACTTATTAGAGTGGAAATAGCCTGGTCCCAAAGTCAAGGAGATGGGAGTTCAATCCTGTCTCTGACATATGCTGGCTATGGGACTCTCACAATTCATAGACTCTCCATCTTCTCATCTAGGCAAATCCATAAGAATAAATTTCAGAGCATATATTAAACTACATTGGGCAAGGGAAGCTTTTCATCTTAGAATTCTCTATGTATCTTCAAATTACTATTGGTTTTTTCTATGTATGGTGCTGTCTATATAAACCTAGTTTAATGAATACATCCATAGCTAGATCCATAGCATAAATATAATTAAATATGTGTATTATAATATTGCTCTATCATTTGAGAATTTTATTTATATAAATGTTATTGTGGCTCATGTCTATGAGGCAGACATATTACATATAGTAATTATGAACTTAGAATAAAAATTTATGAGTTTTAGTTTTACTTTTTCCCAAGCTGGGATGCAGTACAAATTCCTGGTCTTAATCACTTTGATTCATCTTCACAGAAACTATTTTTACTGCAGAAAAAAAGATTTGCAAAATCTGAACCACGTAGCTTAAGAGAGAATAAATCAATTGATCAATTAATCAGTAAGCATCTATTCCTATCTACCATTTTCTAAGTATTATGCTAAGAAATGGTGATAGGTAAAAGTAAAACAATCCTCATGAATCTTATATCTTAAAAAGATTATTGAGATTATTTAATGGGATGAATTAGCATTCAATCATTCTGATCAATATTTAAGCCCTTTATTTTTAATTTTTTAGGTGAAGCAATTGGGGTCAAGTGACTTGGCTAGAATCATACAATTAATAAGTGTTACATGTTTGAGGCCAAATTTGAACTCAGGTATTTCTGATTATAAGACCAGTGCTTTATAAACTATGCCATCTAACTGACCTTATCTAAATGCTTTTAAATTTAACATTATCTGCTTGAAAATTGGAATTCCTACCAGATTATATGTCTATGAACAAAATATCTATTTGTAATAGTTATTTCTATATGATATGCAAACTGGAAAATGTTCTTATACTTTGGAAAATGTCTACATATCTTGACAAATGCATTCTTCAGATATGTCTAAATTTCAATTCATTATTTTAAAAAGATATTCTTAATAATAATTTATGTTCTGACCTCATTATCTTAACAAAATGAAGCTTTTTAGTGTTAGTTCCCCTTCAAAAACTAATATGACTTGAAATATCTAGGGAAAAGTTTGCACAATCAAAATGAATATATTACTTCAAATTTTATATTTCCTTAATTCAGTGATTCACTATATCTTTTTAGCGCGTGGCCTTTAAATATCCCTTAGCACTTCTTCAAGTAATGTGAAAAATATATTAGATCATAATACACATGGAATATTGGAAAAATGCCAAGTTTTTCATGTAAGTAAATGGAAATTGTCACCATGAAAAGTGAAATCTTTGGGATATAAAAAGTAAGTTTAATATATCCTTTGAAATTATTAGGAAATAAATTTCCTATATTACCACTTTAAAGAAGTATATGTTTCTTACTGTTTATTACAATAGCTTGGACTTTTTTTTTGGCTCAGATCTATGATTGCAACAATAACTTGAATAGAAAGAGCAAGTTTAAAACTCCTTGCACAAATACATGTTAGCTAATTTCCTGTAATTTACAGATTTAGAAAATCATGGTGGAACACAGAAAGATTAAGTGGTATCTTCATGATCACTCAAGCTAGGAATGTGTGAGAGGAAGAAATTGAACACAGATCTTTGTGACTCTGAGGCCAATTTTCTGACTACATCCTGCTCACTCTTTTCTATTATGAATTACTTTATAAAAATCCTTTGCAGTATTTCTGCTCTATGAGTTTCTATTTCTACCTAATGAATCAAGACCAAATTCATTCATCAGAACATTGTGATAAATGCTATTGGAGGTTACAAGGAAATGTATCTTACCCTCCATTAATTTATACTTTAATAATCAAACTCTCTCTCTCTCTCTCTCTCTCTCTCTCTCTCTCTCTCTCTCTCTCTCTCTCTCTCTCTCTTTCTCTGTCTCCTCTTTCTGTTACTTTCTCTCTTTTATTCTCTCATTTCTACTCTCTCATTCTTTCTCTTTCATGCAAATTCACACTTTTTCTTTCTCGATTACTTTTTCACATATTGATGAATATACACTCTTCTATAGACAGACAGAGACAAAAACACACTTTTGTATGTGTATGTGTGTGTATGAAAATGGTTCGTGGATATGCAAATTTTTCCTACAAATGTATTTATAAATATAATTCCCTCAACCAAATAATAACCTAAATAATGACTTAGTAGATAAATTGTACAGAATTTCTTTAGGCAAATACAGATTAAATGGCATGGTCAGGGTACAAGGCTTATAAGTGTCATAACCAGGATGACACACTCTCTTTGTATGGTTATGTATATGGATATGTTTAGATCTCCAACGAAATCAAGGAGACAATTATCCACCTTTGAATACACATATAGGTTTGTGATTTACTTTTTTATTTTTGAGACTGAAATAGATTTTATTATACAAAATCAAATACATATGTTAGAATCCTTACAAGCTATTAAGTCATTAGAGTTGATAGAAACAATGCTTATGGTTCACACCTTTTAAGTTTGTATCTTTAAGAGAGTTTACATAAGAGCTCATACATTAGCACAAGTCCAGAGATTCACACCTCCTCCCATAATCCCACTCTTTCAGAGGAGGAGTCAACCTTTGAGTTCACACCAGATCATATATAAGAAGCTCTCACAATTTCAGTCAGTCAGTCAGTCAGTTAAGGAGATTGAGAAGCTAATCTGCAGTCGGGCAGAACCAAGATTCAGAGAGAGCTGGAGGCTGAAGCTAGCAACAAGAGCTCTTGGAACCAAAGAAAGCTAACTGGGCTATTGTGGAAGAGACAATAAAAGATTTGAACTTTTATCAGCTGGCTGAGTTTGAGGTGATTATTATTTGGAACTGAAACTAAGGCTGCCTCCAGAAAACCTCCCCAAGAAACCTGCTCCCAGAGAATGATTATATATTAAGGAAAAGAGAAGGACACCACAACATAATAGAAAATTATTGTTTAACAATAAAGGAAATGAATTATAGACTACTTTTAGCACATGTTCAATTATAGGATTGGGTAACTTAAAATTCATGTTACCAGTTTTTTATTTATAATACATTTTCTTTCTATGAATTTTAATTCCTAATTATTTTCTTTGAAGAGAAAATCCATGTAAACTCTATAAGTTCTTGTGAATTCTGTGTAATTATGTGGTGTGTGTGTGTGTGTGTGTGTGTGTGTGTGTATGTGTATGGGGGTGTGTCTGTGTGTGTGTATAAGGAGATGGATAATAGTAATTTCATCTTTATAGGAAATTTCTGGTTTTTTTTGTTAAGAAAGGTTAGTTTTATTTTTTTATTTTTTATTATAGCTTTTTATTTAAAAGTTATATGAATAGGTAATTTTACAGCATTGACAATTGCCAAACCTTTTGCTCCAATCTTTCCTTTCCTATCCCCTTCCCATTCCCTCCCCCAGATGGCAGGTTGACCAAAACATGTTAAATATGTTAAAGTATAAATTAAATACAATATAAGTATACATGTCCTAACAGTTATTTTTTAGCAATACTTCTACTCCTTAGGATTTGATATTCTATTCCCTGGTATTTGGTATGAACAAATGGCTTCAAATCATCATTTCAGTTCAAATCTTCATGACTCCATTAGGGGTTTTCTTGGCAAAAATACCGAAGTACGAAGTACTTTGTCATTTCCTTCTTCAGCTTTTTTTACAGATGAAGAAATTGAAGCAAACAGAGTTAAATGAATTTTCCAGATTCACACAGCTAATAGGTTGCTGAAAGCAGACCTGAACTCAGAAAGATGAGTCTTCCAGATTCTAGGGCTCCCACTCTATCCAAAAAGCAACCTGAATGTCCTTAATAGCTTCATCATCTACATCAATATATCTTTCCCCAAGCTCATTTAATAGGGGAAAATGGCATAAAATTTTATGTCTTGTACATGATATGAACTAATTTTAAGCACAATATAAATACATCATGTTTATCCACATTAAAATACAATTAAAATAGCTAAAAAAAAGTTTAAAATACATTAAAAATTCATGTTCTTAGGAACTGTATTATGTTATATTGTATTGGTTTTATCCTTGGGAAATTAGAGCTTAAAATTTCCTTCCAAAAGTTAAAAAAAATGTATTTTCCATTAGAATAAATTTTGCATGCATATTTTAAAAATAATTACTAAAAGTATGTTCTTTCAATATAACCAAGGCCAATAATTCTTTTGCTAAGTGTGATATTTTTCTTTATATGCTCTGAACCTTTGGAATATATAACTTCTTTGGAATAGTTCAATTCTAAACTTTTAGGTAATAATTTTTTTAAAACTTTAAGATGGCACTCAATTTGAAAATGGCTTGTCTCCTAAAAGCCTTTTTTTCTAACACCTTAATCATAACTGCCATATTATTCACCATGTATGTAAAATTGGTTTTCTTTTCCTCTAGGGAAAGAAATGAAACTGAGATCATATATCATGATTAAAGAGAAACAGCACAGTAAAAAACTGTTAAATATATATATGGCAGTAAATCAAGAGTTATATGCTATGTTGTCAAAGCCACTATTTGGCTGACAGCCAAAGTTACCCGGTAAGAACAAGACTTCTGACAAAACAGACATCATATGAATGAAAAACTCTATTATTTCACCTCCCTTTCATTTTAGCTATGTAATTTTTCAGTTCAAAGAAGTCCAGAATATATTATAAAGTCTACAAAGTTTTCAAGTACAACATATGGCTTTATTTGGCTATAATCTGATATAAAGCACAATCAAGCATAAGCCACCTGGACAACTACTACTGATTCCATCATTTGAGAGAGAGTATTTCTCAAATGTTTGTAACATATTTCTTTGACATTCATGGGACCACTTGGATTTAGGTGACATTCATATTTGTCCATGTTAAGAAGATAGAATGACTCTTGGATGTGTATTTCCTATTAATGTATATTATGTATGGTAATTATCCTTTCAAAGTATATCAGTGAATTTGTGTATTGAAAGACCAATGAACAAAAGTTCAACTTAGATGAAAACAAAGACGTTTCTCCATTTAAACTTGAGAGAGTAGATCAGTAAATTAAACTGATTCAAAACATCTGTATCTTCACAAACACACACACACACACACACACACACACACCCCAATTAATATTGAGCTGTTTTCATTGAATTACTCCCTAAAACCATAACATACTTTCATTCTGAAAACTAATGATAAACCTAAGCATAGGCATTGCTTAACATATGATTCATAAATCAATTACCAACTATCTAATTTCCACTATTTGTACCATATTAGGAGTCTGGAATACAAGGGGAAAGAAAATTTCCCTTAAGGATTCCAAATTTTTATTGGGGAAAGCAACATAAGCATATGTAAGCAATATGTGAATCCAAAGGTAATTTGTATACAAGGTAATTTCATGGGAGTAGAATGGTATTTATTAGTAACTGGATGATGAAATAGGGTCCCAAGTAGAAGGTAGTGGGTTCAGATGAGCTTTGAGGAAAACCATAATTTCTAAGAAATGGAGATGAGGAGGAAATATATTGTAAGCACAGGGAATATTATGGAGAAAGATACAGAAATAAGAGATAAACAAGAAATGTTTAGTAGCAGTAAAGGAGGTCAGTTTGTCAAATCTATATAATTCTTAAGGGACATAATGTATAAGTCAGTAAAGATAGGAGGGAGCTATTTTGCACAATAGATCAATGATAAATAGGTAGATAGATAGATAGATAGATAGTACAATAAGAGCTCAAAAGGAAACTAAAGAGTAGAGTGATAATGATCAAATCATTGATTCAGTTTACAACTTTAGCACTTTGGTGGAGGATGGATGAGAGAGACAGACAGACAGACAGACAGACAGACTAGAGGAAAGGAAACAAATTAGAAAGTTATTGCAATAGTTAAACGGCATGTGTTATAACCAGAAGTCTTATGGAATCACTAATCTTTATTTATTTATTTTTTGGAATTACTTGTCTTGATGAAAAAGACTTGTCCAATGTCACATAGTAAGTGTCAAGGGTCTGAAGCCAAATTTGAACTCATGTCTTCCTGACTTTAGGGAAGAAGTTGCATTCTTGTCACTTAGCAGCCCCACATCAAATCTGTTTCAGAAATTATGATTATCACTAAAAATAAACTTGAAGATTGTCTTATTTAAACCATGTGTTTCATAAATAGAGAATTTTTCACATATTTATTTCTTTAATTATGTTTTAACTCACTTCCCTGATATTGTCAGATTCTAGAAGTCCTCAGATTGTGATGTGCATTTAGCCATCTATCAAGATTTATCTTGGTGGGAAAGCAAATAGAAAGGGTTTCCAGGCACAATAAATGGTTTTTAAATTTTTGTGCTATGTTGCACAGTTTTAAATGTCTCATAATTTTTGATTTTTGTAAACACAGTGATGTTTTGTCCTTTTGATCGAAAGGATGTCCATTTGTTATTTAATATATTTTTCTAATTGGAGATTCCATTCCCATGGATGGAAATATAAGGGATATCATATCTGACTGACCTGGTGGTAGTTTGAATAATATCTGAGCCAGTGAGAGCTTCCCATCATTTTGTGGTCCTGGAATTCATGAAGGCATAATTTGCTTCCTTGGCAGGACATTTAGGTATTACGGGAACCGAACAACAGGGGATGTAACAACATTATTTTAAGATGATCAGCTGTGAATGACTTAACTGTTCTTAGCAATACAGTGATCCAAGACTTATGATGAAAAATGTTATACATCCCCAGAGAAAGAACTGATAGTGATTGAATAGTGATAGTGATTCAGGCATACATTTTTACCTAATTGTACTTGAGGGTTTTTGTTTTTGTTTTGGTCTGTTTTCTTTGCATAATTAATAAAATTAAATAAATTTAGTGTGATCGCACATACAGAATCTATTTTTAATTTTTCTCTTCTCAATGAGGGGTTTGAAGAGGGAAGAGAGGAAAGAAGAAGAAAGTTGAAACTCAAACTTTTAAAAATGAATATAAAAATTGTTTTTACATGTAATCAGGAATAACCGAAATACTGAAACATAAAATAATAAGACCTCTTTATTACTTTACACTTGCACCAAAAAAAAGAAAACAAAAATGCTTTGTTCTCCATCAGAGAAAAAATACATCCAGTTGTTTCATGCATCATTTTTTGCTGAGTGAGAACAAATCAGAATGAGTTAATACTTAATTGCTGCAAGTAAAAAAAAAAATCAATTGGATCCTTTAACAATACCAAAAAGGAAATCTGGAAAAGGAAACTATATGATGAGATAAAGGGCAATTACTTTGTTAGTATACTTTGAGGGAAAAAATAGAAAAAATAGAATAGATTGATCAATATTACTGGTTTATTGTCAAATCAAGAAGCATTTCTTAAACATCTGCTATGGGTTGGGCACTATGTGTCTGGCGATACAAAAGGCAAAAATAGCTCTGACTTCATAGGCTTCATATTGTGATGAAGAAAACAATGTTTCAACAATTATGTACAAACCAACTATATATATATATATCTTTGTGGATATCTGGATACATAAATATACACATATATTTATATATGTATATATATATATATATTCATATACAAACATACATACTTTAAAAATTGATAGCAATCTCAGAGGGAAAACATTAGTATTAGGAGAGAGCAAAATAGCCTTTTTTGCAGAAGGTGGGATTTTAATTGAGATTTGAAAAAATCTAAACAGCCCATCAGTTTGTTAAAACATTGTTTAGCATTGTGCTAAAACACAAAAAGAAGGTGGGGCACAGTCCCTTCCCTTAAAGATCTCAAAATTCATATGGTGAGACAACAAAGAAATAATTATCTGCAAATGAGATATGTATTGCATAAAAGGAAAATAATTAAAGAATAGAAGGCATTGAATATAAAAGGGATTCAGAAAAGCTGGATAGCACCAAGATTTATTTAAATTGTTCTAATGATTCAAAAGGTAAATTTTAAGTGAGTGATAGCTTCATTCCCTATTATTTTACAAACAAGAATAAGTAAGGATTTCTGATAATCCTAAATGCAAAATTCTCATCTAGTAGACAACACCAGTTTCAAAATTCCCCAGAATTAATCAGATGAACTACACTAGTCCTAGAAACTATTTAGACTTTTTTTGGTTTTTTAATAATTTGTACATCATTCCTTCTAAATACCAGATAACAAAATGTTTATTCTATTAAAGCAAATTAGATTTAATTAAGACAAGAGTCAAAAGTAATCTAAGAGTGTATAAAGATAGTATAAGTATAATTCAAATGAAATTCATCACTTATATAACTTTTATAAATATAAATTGGTTTCTGTATATATCTGTGCTTATGAAAAAAAAATTAGTTATCCTCATGATCCTCTACCCCTACTTTCACAGTCTAGAAATTGTTTCTGTCTCGTAAGCTTATCACTTTTTTTTCAAAACCAAGATATTTTAAGAATTCCATTGACAATTTTTGTTATTAAACAACCCTCAAATTTCCTCCTTTATTGCCAAGAGCATCTTGTATTGGGAAGCAGATCCAAGATAACAAATATGTAAAATATTTCTTAAGTTAGAAATTCACCAAAAAAAGTTATATCATTTGAAATGTTGAAAAAGAGATCTTGAAAATCCCTTTCAGGATTTAGCCTGCCATTGGAGCCAAGATGGCAAAGTGAAGCCAGGAAGTTGCTCTAGCACATAACTTAATTATTCAGTTCAGTATATAAATGTATCTTACCATAAAAAGTAGAAGAAGAAAGAGGAAAGAAAAGGGAGGGCCTGGACAGAAGGGAGGGCAAAAATACTAGGAATTAGGGATAAAAGAAGAGGGGAGATATGATAGAAGTCAGGGCAGTTAGTGGGTGGGATGAATTAATGCACTACAAGGAGGGATAGAATGGAAAGAGAGAACAAAGAAATACAGGGGAATAAGATAAGGTGGAGAGAAAAAAGAACTGGTTACCAACTGTGAATGTGAATGGGATGAACTCTCCCATAAAATGTAAGGGAATAGCAGAGGGGATAAAAATACAAAATCCTATTCTATATAAATTGGTCTACTTTTTCATTGCCACACCAATCAAACTGGCAAAAAAAAATTATTTTATATAGCTAGAAGAATAACAAAATTCATCTGAAAGAACAAAAAGTCAAGAATATCAAATGTTTTAATAAAAAAAAAACACAAAAGATGGTGGCCTAGTAGTAGCAGAGCTAAAATATATTACAAAGCAATAGTCATCAAAACCATTTGGTACTAAGAAATAGAGTGGTGGAAAAATGGAGTACATTAACTACACATGGCACAATAATCAAGGCTTATAGTAATCTAGTATTTGATACCCTCCCCCCCCAAAAAAAAAAATCCAGCTTCTGGAATAAGAATTTACTAAAATTGCTGGGAAAGCTGGAAAATAATTTGTCATAATTTCACCATAGACATACATCTCACATCCATATCAAAACAAAGTAAAAATGGATATATGATTTGGCCATAGACGGTGATACCCTAAACAAATAAAGAAATCAAGGATAATTCATTTATCAGTTCTTTGGAGAAGGGAGGAATTTATGACCAAAGAAGAACTAGAGAACATTATGAAAGGCAAAATGAACAACTTTGATTACATTAAGTTAAAAAAGGTTTTACACAAACAAAACCAGCAGAAGTAACATTAAAAGAGAAATGCAAAGCTGGGGAAAATCTTTATTTCCAGAGTTCCTAATAAAGGTCTCATATCTAAAATACATAAAGAATCATAAATTTGGCTTTATAAAATATACAATATTTATAAAATAGGTTATTCCTCAATTGATAAGGGATCAAAGAATATGATCAATTTTCAGATGGTGAAATAAAAGTCATGTAAAGCCATGAAAAAATGCTCTAAATTACTACTGATTGGAGAAATGCAAATTAAAACAATTCTGAGATACTACCTTACATCCCTCAAATTGGCTAAGATAACAAGAAGAGATAATGATAAATGTTGGAGGGGATATAGGAAAACTGAGACCTTAAGGAATTTTTTGGTGGAGTTGTGAAATGATCCAATAATTCTGGAGAGCAATTTAAAACTATACCCCAAAACATATAAAGCTGTGCATACGCTTTGATGCCAATATTGAGTATGTATCCCAAGGAAATCATAAAGGAGGGAAAAGGATCCACATGTGCAAAAATGATTGCTTTAGCTCTTTTTGTGGTAGCAAAGAGTTGGAAAATGAGTAGAAGACCATCAATTGAAAAATGACTGAACAAATTATTGACTGAACAAAATATATGAAGGTAAGGGTATATTATCATTCTATAAAAATGATGAATAAGCTGATTTTTAGAAAGACCTGGAAAGATTTATATGAACTGAGGCTGATCAAAACAAGCAGAACTAAGAATACATTGTACACAATAATAGACAGAATGTGAGATGATCAACTATGAAAAACTTGGTTCTTCTCAGTGGTTCAGCGATCTGAGGCAATTTTAATAGACATTTGATAGAAAATTCCAAATGCATGCAGAAAAAGAACTAAGGAGATTGGCTATAAATCAACACATTCTGTGTTCATTTATTTTTTGTTTTTTTTCCTCACCTGTGGTTTGTCCCTTTTGTTCTTATTTTTCTCTCCCAACATGATTCTTAAAGAAAGGTGTAGTTAAAAATTTAATACACACATATAACAGAAAAAAAAAACACAATGAAAGGAAGAAAGAAAAAATTGTATTAAAACCACACAATGGAAATCTCATCACCATTTTAAAAGAATAGTACGACTGATTCATTTTCCTTGAAAAATAGCATAGTTATACACAAATTATAGTTAGAAATAAGAAAATTTGAGCACGATGTGGAAAGTGTGTCTTTCTACAAACTAGCCAAATTTTAGTAGCAATTCAAAATGATTGACTCTGTGGTCCAGACTCCAAGATCTTTACAATATTATTGATAGTCTATTCAAGCGATTGTTTGCTTTATATAGAACCCAGAGTGTTCACCACAGATATATCTAACCAAAACTTATCTTCAATTGAATATGAATTGGCTTGGAACTAATGCTTATCAATAAAAACGGGTTTGTCTTACACACACACCGAGTTCATTTTATTGCTACATATATTTCATCAGATCTCAGTCATTGTCACCTTAAATTATAGCTCCTAAAAATTAGAACAGCATTACACATGTATAAATCCTTTTTACATGAATTCTATTGCCTCTGTGCCTCTAGAGATAGATTGTTGGTTTTGTTTTAATTTTTACATCACTGAACAACTCCAGTGGTGGAGTTGAACTTAGAACTCATATAAGTCTAGCACATTTTTACAAATCCATTCCTAAGTATTTCTGTAAATATCCATCTATTGATTAATCAAGCTCTGTTTTCAAGACTTCTCTCATGTGTTCATAGGAGGGTTTCTCAAAATTATCAATTCAATATATTAGCAGTTATTAAATTTTACTTCATGTCAGGCACTGGGAGAAACAGAGACAAAATGAAATAATCCTCTTATTCAGTGAGTTTATATTCCATGTTGAAGTATGTCCATGAAGTCCATGTCCATACATGGAAGAAAGAAAAAATTGTATTAAAATCACACAATGGAAATCTCATCACCATTTTAAAAGAATAGTACGACTGATTCATTTTCCTTGAAAAATAGCATAGTTATACACAAATTATAGTTAGAAATAAGAAAAAGAAAAGTTTACATTAAAAAAAAAAGGAATTTTACTGAAGTGCAGTGTTTAGAGATCCATCTGGGCTAAGAGATCAAGAAAAAAAGTGTCATTTAAAGGAGGAAATGGGGATACTGTGAATAAATCTCTGGATTCCACAAGCAGAAATTAGGAAAAAATATATCCTGGAGATGTAGAACAGATAGTATAATGGAATTGAAATGGAAATAGAGTCTATATATCTGTAAAGAAAACTTGGGAGTCTAGTTTGCCTAGAATGTAAAATATTTAAAAGGGAGTTTTGTGTAATCATACTAAAAAGCAGAATGGAAGCAAGTCATGAAGTCTTAAATGAGACCAAGGAATCTGTCTCTATAGTTTGATCCTATAGTTAATAATTTGACAAGGGATTTTATTCAGGAGGGAAGAAATATGGTCTAATCTCTGTTTTAGGAAAATAATTTTGACATCTCTATAGAAGAAAAAAGACTCCCTTTTTTTGAAAGGGGAGTATCAAGCAGGGAACACAATAAAGTAGAAGTTAGGAGGCCTTAAAATAGAGGGGGTGACCTTCTAAAGGGAAGGGTTGCGATGGAGGGAGGAGATGTCCAGAAGGAAAAATATGCAACCTCTGGCATCTGGCTATGGAGGAGGAGACAGAGTTAAAAGTTGAAGATATTAGTGCTATTGCACACCTGTGTTACTGAAAGGCTGACAGGGCTGGGATGTATTAAGGAAAGTTAAGAGGGAAAGCTTTACAAGGAAAGATGTATTTTGTGGTAGACATATTGAATTTGAAACTTATAAGGGATTCAATTTGAAATGCTCAGAAGGAAGACAAAATATAAGACTAGAACTGAGGAGAATGGATATGGAGGTAGTGAAATTATCTCCAGATAGATCAGGTGACAGACAGAGGAAGACAAAGAAAGAGACAGATGAGAGAGATGGGGATAGAGATAGATAAGAGAGAAAAAGAGAGAGAGAGAAAGAGAGAGAGAGAGAGAGAGAGAGAGAGAGAGAGAGAGAGAGAGAGAGAGAGAAAGGGCAGAGAAAGAAACAGCAGAGGCAAAAACAGGCAGACAGACAGATAAAAGACTGAGATAGAGAGGCAGACAGGGACAGAAAGAGCACAAATGATAGTATTTGTATAAAAGTACCAATTGATATATCATTTTCTTGAGATCAAATCCTGTATTTCTATCTGTTTGGGGGGCATTTCACATTGAATATCTTGAAAGTATCAAGTTTAATTTGTGTTAAGTGCATTGTGGGGTGTACATGTGTGTGTTTGTGTATATGTGCATGTATGTATATGCATCTGCATGCACACATATTCACACACACATATATTGTGCACGTTCATCATTTGGAGTATATGTATAAATGTACACATCCACACAAAAAGAGAATATGGATTGTCCACTAGATTGACAAATTAGGGATGCTTTCCTCCTTTGGGTTTTTCTAAATTACTAGAATTTCATAAGAAAGTGAGATTTTCAACTTTCTATATAATTCAATAGCTTAAAATAAGGAAAATTGCTTTTATTGATACTTAATGAGTTTACCATGGAATTTGTTCCTCAGAGAAAGGAAAAAAAAAGTAAATGATCTATATTGCATAATATTCAATATTTGAATAGAAATAGCTTCATGGGTCATTTTAATTACTTTCCACTAAAGGGATTTATTTTATCACCTAAATTGATCATCAGATTTTAATGAACTTTATATAATGCATTTTTAAAGATGTTGAATATAAGATATTTTGAACACTCTGGAAATATATTAGCATTATTCAATAATTCTTACTTACCAAATGGCTATACTGTAGCCATTATTTCATAGGAGGAAGAGACAGATTTGTGGAAAGAGCTAGAATACCTAATAAATCTGCCCCCCCAAAACAAAATCACACACCAAAATAAATCTGCAAGCAATTTGCAACTATACTCAAAAAATTATCATACTGTGCATACCCTTTGATTCAGCAGTGTTACTACTGGGCTTATATCCCAAAGAGATATTGAGGATGGGAAAGGGACCTGTATGTGCCAAAATGTTTGTGGCAGCCCTGTTTGTAGTGGCTAGAAGCTGGAAAATGAATGGATGCCCATCAATTGGAGAATGGCTGAATAAATTGTGGTATATGAATGTTATGAAATATAATTGTTCTATAAGAAATGATCAGCAGGATGAATACAGAAAGACTTGGAGAGACTTACATGAAGTGATGCTGAGTAAAATGAGCAAAAATGTAGATCATTTTATACTTCAACAATACTATATGAGGATCAATTCTGATGGAAGTGGCTGTCTTCGGCAATGAGAGGATCCAATTCAATTCCAATTGATCAGTGTTGAACAGAACCAGCTACACCCAGCAAAAGAACATTGGGAAATGATTGTGGAATGTTTACACTTTTGTTTTTCTTTCCAGGTTATTTTTACCTTTTTAAATCCGATTTTTCTTGTGCAACAAGAGAACTGTATAAATATGTACACATATATTGTATTTAAGATATACTTTAACATGTTTAACGTGTATGAGACTGCCTTCTATCTAGTGGAGGGAAGAAAGGGAAAAGTTTCAAAAGAAGTGTTTGCAAGGATCAATGTTGAAAAATTACCCATGCATATATTCTGTCAATAAAAAGCTCTAATAAAAAAATCTGCAAACACATTTGTGAATCATTATGAAGTTTTTGATTTCTTTTGTATATAAGGTGTCTGAAATCTGATAGCCTTTTCTAGTTCTTCCATGACTTCTATGTGGTCTTTAAAATAGTCTATGAGATTACACACTTCTGGGTGCTATCTCCTTTTTAGTTTTTTATGAAATTGTTCTTTTCTGGTCATATTCTCATCTGTCGGATGACTCTTGCTTCTTTTCTTAAATCTATACTGAGTATAGCAACTCATGAGTATCTCTGAAGGCTTTGTGCTAAGCTTTTCACTTTATATCATATTATTTTTTCATATTGTTGGCCCCATGAATCCATTTAATATTACTCTTCCGAAGATCCCTAAATGCATATACCCACATCAAACTATCTCCTTAGATGTAGTTTTGAATAACAGCTGCCTCTTAGAAAATTTGAAATTTAATATCTTTTAAGCATGGCAAACACAATATATGCAAAATAGAATTCCTTTTAATACTCGCAAACTTTCATCTCTTTTAAATGTTCTTATTACCATTGAGGACACCACTATCCCTTGTCACTCAGATTTTTCATCTTTGTAGTCACTCTCAACTCCTCAGTCCAACTCATTCTAAAAATCTAATATTTTCTTGTCATGTTGTTTCTAGTTTCACATCTCTTTTCTACATGCTCTGTTCTCCAATGACACATCTACAACCTTGATTTATGCTCTCATTGTCTCCATCTTAGATTATTGCAATAGCCTCCTAAATGGTCTCCTTGTCATAAGAATTAACAATTTGGGTTTTAATCCATTACAACCTGAAACCTTCCTAACTTTTAAGTCTTATAATTTACACTCCTCCACATACTCTTTATCGTAGCAACATAGGCTTTCTTCCCTTTGCTCACTTGCAAGTATGACTCAATTTTTATTTGCAGTACCCTATGGCTAACTAGTATTTTCTTTTTTTCTCACCTCTATCTTTTAGCATCCCTATTTTCCTTCAAGACTTATTCTAAAGCCCATCTTCTGCAAGAAAAGTATCCTCTTCTTTCCTTTTCTCTTCCCTATTGGTCCCCCTCTTATATTAGTCCTCCTCATTTTCATTGTACATATTTTGGATGAACATAATTGTTTACATTTTTATTCCCCATTAAAATGGGAGTTCCTTGAAGGGAAAGATGTTTTTCTTTTCTTAAATTTTTTTGCAATAGTGCCTGGTGCATATTAAAAACTTAATTAATGTTTGTTGACTAACGGAGATCTATTCTGAAAGGCTCTAAGTCTTTTTTTCCCTATTTGAATATCAAGAAGATCTGCCTTTAAATTCAGGCTAACCTATATGGCTGTACAACAGTTGATTTGATAGGGACTAGCTTACTCTGCTGTTTTTGACAAGGGTCTGAATGGATAGCCAGAAAATTGCATTGCCAGGGCAACCTATTGGTACCTACATCTTTATATCTTCTGCTTGTATGCTGCCCATGGTTTTAAACCTTATCAATAAAATTGGTAGAGTTCCATTTAATTGACAAGAAGATACATTTTCTTCTCTTGGAAATCTAGAACTGGTTTAGGTCAACTATATCCTTCTGGAGAAAATGTGTACACATACAAAGAATTTATTATTTATTTATAATCATTGATTGTCCTATCTGTACCTTATCTTACTTAGTCTATTTTTCAGTCAGGGTTAACTAAAAAAAAAAGCTATGCAAAAATTTTTGATTTCTTTTTTTTCATATTCTGATGTATGCTATCTTTACAGCAACCTAAAATAATCATTGGATACAATTAATATTTTTTCTGGTATTCATATCTTTAATCTAAATTCACAGCTTCATGTAAAAGATCAGGAACACAAAAACATTGAGTTTCAATCCCACTGAACACCATTGCAATATTCAGGTAGGGATTAACTACATTTATAGAATCCATTAGGATCTTTACTTATATACACAATTTTGGGAGGAGGGTAAAAATTGACATTATATGCAAAGGCTTCAGCTGAGCTGCTATATAAAGCAATTGGATAAATAATAACAGGTATGTTAATGGATTTTCTTTACCTAACCCTTTTTGTATCCTGAAAGTATTACTTAGATTGAGTGAAATTATAAATAGCTTTTAAACATTAAATATCCCTTTAGAAATTATTGCAGAGAGGTGACAATGCAATGTGGAGAGACATCATTGACCTTAAACCTTTGAGTCACTGCAATCTTCTGAAATCAGAGAAAATAAAGGTAGTGCTTTTTTTTTTTTGAAGCACTGAAATGGCAGAGTTTAAAGAAATCAAAGGTAATGATTTTTTTTCCTTCCCATAATGAGGAAAACCTTTTGGTATAATAGGAAAAAAAGGAGAGGGTGAGGGCAAAACAGAGAAAATCATGCAATATACCTTTTTATTAGTCACATTGAAGGTATGAAAGAAGATTGGTTTTAATCTTAATATTTGATCTCAGATTAAGATAATTTTGCATGTCACAAATTCATCTTATTTTAAATTAGTCTGCAAAGGACAGCTTCCTTAACATTTCCTAAATTATTTGCTAAAATAAGGAATATGATTGCTTTTCATCTATAATCAAGACTTCGTACTTGACAAAATCCCTACCCTACCATCCTTTTGTGAGTTCTATCTCTCTATGCTTTATTTTCTTCAATCTTTAACTTTAAACATTTATTTATTTTTCATACATATTACTTTACAAATCATGTTGGGAGAGAAAAATAAGAACAAAAGGAAAAAATAGAGGAGAGATTAAAAAAACATAGAAAAGAAGTGAACATAGCTTGTGTTGTTTTACATTCAGTATCCATAGTTCTTTTTTCTGGGTGCAGATGGCATTTTCTGTCCAAAGACTTTTGAGATTATTTTGGGTCACTGAACCACTGAAAAGAATCAAGTCTTTCATATTTGATAATTGTACATTCTTGCTATTATTATCTATAATGTATTCCTGGTTCTTTGTTTCACTCAGTTTCAGTTCATTTAAATCTCTCCAGGTCTTTCTAAAATCAGCTTGTTCATCACTTTAAAAAAAATGATATTCCATTACCCTCACATATCATAATTTGTTTGGCCCTTCTCCAATGGATGGGCTTTGATTAATATATATTTTAAAATTCTGTTTTTGTACAAGCAGATTTTCATGAACAATAGTATACGGAATTTTTCTTATTATACTGTTATTACATTATTAAATCACTTTAATAAGTTTAGTATAAATAACTTCCATGCAGATCTCAAATTTCAAATTCCAATTAAAGAAAGCAAGTGATCTCTTAAAATGGGCTCAAGAGATATGCCTTCCATTGTTGTATTTATAACCTACTTATTTGGATTCTGAAGACAACAGAAGATTCTCTAAGGGTAAAAGTATAGCCAACTATAATAACATCTTTCTTTGTCTTGCTGAAACAAATGCCTCTTACTTTTTATCTACATCTTCCCTCTGAATTGATTTGTAATGTAATTTTTTTTTGTAATGCGTTATTAAAAATCCTTACTGAAGCCTTTCAACTTGTTCTTTCCATTTACTCTGAACGTCTTCATTTGGATCATTTGACCCATCCACATGATACACAAGGTTCCTGGGGACTTGTCCATTGTAAAGTATTCTCCCTCTTCAAACCTTTTAAAGATCATTTCTTTTTGATTCTTTATTTTGTTGGTTTTTAGAATGTCTTTCTTGTTTAGATAGGCAAGGAACAAAATATATTAATGATTCTCAAATTTTCTCATGCAAAAGAGATGACGGTACTTCAGAAAGTTTGCTTCTGTGAGAAGTTATTTTCAGAAGTTGGTGATTAATATGCAAAGAGAATTGGCCTCGGTTATGACCACTGGTATTATTAGGTTACAATTTTGCAGCCTTTTCTATATTCCCCAGGTGGATTTCATTATACGTACAAAGTGATCTAAATTGCATAGGTCAAGAATATAGCTCTAGGTGGCTGAAAGTCTGAAGCCTGAAGACAAAGAATAAATTATAGTATGTGCTTGTAGGAGTCCATTCCATTTCAACTACAAGGAAAGTGTCTACAATAAGAGGTTTGCATCTTTAATATTTTCTTTAACAATAGGATAGTAGTAAATAGCACAGCATTGAAGTTTCAAGAAATATGGCTATTTCAAATTCTTCTGAAGCTGAAAATAAAATAAGATCTGAAATCCACATGCACTACATAGCTTCAAAGACATTACATGAGGCTAGAATATAATAGCTATGTGTTTGAACATTTGAAATAGTTACAGTCTTGCTTAGATGAAAAAAAATTGAAGGTAGCACAAAAACAAAACAAAACAACCTCACAAATAAGACTTTAATTAGCTCAGTCTTTGGATAGATAGATAGCAGATTTAATTAATCTGACATTACAAGATACTTATTTTTTTCCTTCCTATTCCAAGACAAAAAATACTCTCTAGAATTTTGTATGATCTCACAGACACAAGAGTAAGACCACATCTCCTCTGGCTCTTTCCTGAATGTATTGACACAAAAGAATACATATGAATTCCAACAAAAAGCTTGTTGTAAAAGGAATCCCAAATCCAGTAATAGGGAAAATTTCCAGGTCATATACTCATATACAGCTCACTTAAATAACTAACTGTAGAGGGGTAAAAAAAAAAAAAAAAAAAAAAAAAAAACAGTTTCTGCTTTGTATCTGCAAGGAGAAAGGGGAAGTTTACAAGCTATCAAATACAAGAGGAATTCTGGATTTTAATATAGATGCAGTCTAACTCTGCTATGTAAGTAGCAAGTGATAACAACATGGCCCCAGGTAGGGTAGATTACATGGATGTTCTCTCTGTCATATTCTTTTGCTTTCACTCTGTTTCTGTTGTGACGGCCAACTGTGTTATTTGTTTCCATGCTGAGTATGTTTTAACTGAACTTCTGTGGATTAGTCCCTTTTTGTCAGCTGTGACAACTACATGCTGCTAAAAATCATAATTGAATAATGATTTCACAGCATGAACACTACTTCGCCAGACTGTTGACATGTCATGCAAGAGCCCTGAGGTCAACAGGGCAAGAGTGGGCAGGAAAGACTTGAACTTGGAATCCAGGTAGGCTGAAGGAGTCTGTTAAGTAAATCTGGTGACTCAAACAGAGTTTTATGCAGAGGATCCAAGAGAAAGGCAGAACTGGGAAATGAATAGCAGGCTAAGAAGATAGTATCTTGGGAAAGGATTTGAATCATTAAGACCTACCTAGGTATTTAAGAATGGATTAAGGGGATCAATAAGAGCTTGTAAAATACTTTTGTTAAGGTGGAGTTTTATTAGCCCTGCTTTGTTGCTTATGATAGGTTGCTCTTTATGATGGAAGCACATATTCTTTTGAAATAGAAAGGTGTTATATTGCATTTAATATATATATTTTCAACATGTTTAAAATATATTGTATTACTTGTCATCTACGGGAGAGGATGAAGAAAATGGGTGGGGGGAATTTGGAACACAGTTTTGTAAGTCAATGTTGAAAAATTATCGATGCATATGTTTTGAAAATAAAAATCTCTAAGAAATAAATAAATAAACAACCAAATAATTAAATAGATAAACAAATGAATGAATATATAAAAAGAGAGGAAGAGAGAGAGAAAGAAATAGAGGGAAAAAAGAGAAAGAAAGAAAGAAAGAAAAGAAAGAAAGAAAGAAAGAAAGAAAGAAAGAAAGAAAGAAAGAAAGAAAGAAAGGTGTTATGTTCTATTCATAGTTAGGCATGTTGTCATTGTAATACTAATCACTAGTTAATATTATCACTATGTACCTTTCCTTTATTGATTATCTCAAAATTATCATTTATATATCTGGTCTGGACATAGTTGCTTTCATGTTCTTTCCTCAACATGGCTCTAAACATCTTGAGAACAACATTTTTTTTTATTTTGTTTCTATCCCCCAAAATTAGCACAGTGCCTGGTACTTTGTTGTTCTGTCATTCATTTATGTCAGACCTTTCATAACCCATGGAATATATTGTTCCTGGGACAAGATACTGCAGTAGTTTGTCATTTCTTTTCCCAGTGGATTAACATAAAGATGGGCTTAAGTAACTTGCCCAGACAGTGATTGGCTGAGATCTGATTGAACTCAGATCTTCCTGCTTTCAGGCCCAATGCAGTGTCCACTAAGCCAGCTAGCTGCCTTGTCTGGTACTTAACAGGTGCTTGATAAATGTTTATTGAATGACCAATCCAAATCAAGAAAGCTTTAAATTTAAAAAGTAGAGAGATGGAAGAAAATAATAACAGTCCACATAGTCCTTGACAAGTCTTGTACTATAGAAAGTGATGGGTAAAACAGAATAGAAAGTATAGCAGAGGAGAGGAAACTACATTGACCTTTACTGATAAAAATCCAGAAATAAAATCTGTCTTCAAATGTTCATGGAAAGGATCATCAAATATGGGTCATGAGCAGAATGAAAATGAGATCTTAACAATTCATTCTTTAGACATTTACTAGTTTTATAATCTAGACAAGTCATTCTGTCATTCTCCATTTTCCCATTGATTAAATGGGGATAATTATAAATATCTGCCTTTCAGGGTGGTTGTAAGGATCAAACGGAATAATTTATAATATAAATATGCATGTGTATATATATATATATGTTATATTACATTATAATAATAAATAATATAAGCTCTTTGCCAAACGAAAAGTATTATGCAAGTGTTAGCTCATATTCTTGATGAAATCATTCTGGCTTTTAATGATCACTATTCTCTTCTCTAAATTTTTGTAAGGCATCCACTGAAACTTGTGTTCTAGCATTTGAAAATTAACAGACATCATATCCCTTGGTCTATAATTTACATATTGTTCCCCACCCTTATCACCTTAAACGTCTGACAACTCTCTGATACTAAATTGTCTTTTAAGGATCTCTCCTGGGGGCTCAACAGCTATATCTATTGAAACTCTTAATATTCTATGAATCAATTTATTTGGATCTCTTGATTTAAACTCATAAACAAAAAAAAGATGTTCTTACTATCTCTTCATTTATATTAAATTATGTCTCTCATCCCAACCTCTGGATCAACATTTTTTTTAATTCCTCCCAGTCCAAAGATCACTGTCCTTTGAGCATTAAATAGAACTGGAGAAGGGGTTAAGCAGTTTGACTTTCTGCATTATTGCTATTCCATTCCATGTGTACTCTCTTCCCCCATCTTCCAGAGAAGTGTTACCATTCCTGTTCAGATTTTTCACTTTTCCAAACTTGTTTTAAAAACAAAATAACAAAATTCAGGTGAGGGGGAGATTTTTTAATAAGAAAAGGATAGTTGTATGGCCATCTGGGAAGACTTGTTATGAAATTAAGTAGAGAAGTGAGAAGAATCAAGAGAACAATTTACATAATTAACAACAACCCAGCACAAATGCTATCCATTTTGAAAGATTTACAAACTCTGTTCAATGTGATAAATAGCCACAATCCCAGGAAACCAGAGATATATACCACACACCTCTTAAAAGAATGTTGGATCTAAGATATCAAATAGGATAAGGCCACTCTGAATATCTGTTTTGCTGGATTATGAATATGTTTTACAAAAGTTTTTTTTTTCTTTTTTTCTGTTGAGGAAGGAAGATGAGGATGATTTCCTATTGTGGAGAGAGAGAAAACAAATGATATTTAACAGAATGAAATTAAATTTAAAACATCTGTATTATTAGCATCTTTCATTAGATAAATGCCATCTAAATTGTTCAAGAATTTTTCATTTTTGATATAGTTCTTACAGGGCTATGATACTTCTTGTTTTCAAATTTGGTATTTCTCCTCACTTCCATCTTCTATGGGCATCTTTTTTTTTAATCTGTCAATGTATTCACTATGTATCTCTATGAGTTTTTTTTCAGCACTCTCCTTTATCTTTGTCTCCCTATATCCTTATTAAAATGTGTAAAATTAAAGAAAATATGCCATTGGTTTTGACACTATAATACTATCAATAAATTTTCAAGGTAGCACTTGGTTTTTGGCAATCACACCACAAATTGATTTATACTAAATATTACACACAGTTAAATACATACAAACATGTACATGAAATATATGTATGCATATCTATATTTATATACATGCATTTTCTGTATATACACACATATGTATGTATATAGAGAAATATTAATTATATACACCACATGCCTTTACAATATCTTTCCAAGATCATACTCTCAAGCCTTTTTTCCATGATCTCATGAAGGGAAAACAGTATGACAACCACACATTTTACTACAATACAAACACTATAATTTAGAATGTAGAATCTAATTAAGCGTATGGAGTTAATAAGAAATCTCATTGCATTTATGGCTTCACACTGGGAATTGCTCAACTTGTTATGTAGGTAAAAGGAAAAACTAGTTAAATTGGGAGACATCCAAATTAAATGAACTATCTTTCATATATAAATGTTAAGTAAACTTCCTTGTCATTACAAAAATGTGTTTAAAAACATTCATAAGGTGGTTCCCTAAGGATGTGGTTCCCACTTTGGGCTCTCCTGATACTTTCTCTACTCTTAGTATGAATTGGATACTTTATGAAGATATCTCATCAGATTGCAATAAAAATCATTTGAAGCAGCTCAATTATAAAAAAAGTTATTTAAAATATGCTACACCTAAACTAAGCTTTTATCACTTAATGTCACCTATAAAAAACTCAATTTACATACTTATGTTACTCAGAAAAATTTGTGGATGGTTTTAAAAGATATACAAATGATGTTTCATTGGATTTTGTATCCAATTGTTAACAAGTATTAAAAATTATACCTCCCAATTAATTTTTGAGAAAAACTCTTTAATATAAAGGAAGATAGAAAAATATTTATCTATTTTTAATTGCATATTCATGAATAGGATTGGATAATTTGTAAGCTTAGCCAATGATTCATTTATACCATTTGGATATATATGTCTTTATGAAATTTGTTTTCTAGGCCTCTATTCATGTAGTAATGTTTACACATAAGTTAAATATAAGTAAATAGGAATTTATTGGGGCAGATTCTCCATTTTTTCTGACAGGGATGCATGAGCGTACATTTTAGAGTCCCCTGCAATCAAAAACTGACAAAATTACTCATTGAAATGTCAAGATCTAAATTAAAGCACATATTGATGTAGACAAACTTAAGCCCTTTAGGACTTGGAATTAAATATATATATTATATATATATATATATATATATATATATATATATAATCAATTAAATTCTGAGAAGTTTAGCAAATTGAATAGGAAGAATTAGCTAGATATAGCAAGGCTCCAAAGTTTTTTTTTTTTTTTTTAATGGAAACAAATTAATAATTCCTATTATCTTTTTGTGTGTGTGTGATTCCTCAGATGTTAAAATTACTTTTGCCTTCTTTGTTTCCAAGGGAATGAATAAAGATACTAGTTTAAAGCTAGTTTTAAAAGGGAGAGGGAACCATCCAAGTCCCAGTGTCCAAGCTGTAGAGTTTATAGCTTTTAATAACTTTCTTCCTACTATGAAATTACTTGGATTGTTCTTGACAATGATTTTTAATATGCTGTTTTCATTTTGAAATGGAAAATTCCTTGTAGACCACATGATATATCCTTGAGGTTTTCTTCTGGTGGTAGTGGGAAGGAAATTTCATAATAATAATTCTAGTTTTGGCTTTTTCTCCCTAGAGCTTCTTCAGTGAAAGTCTTCATAATCAAGAAGTAGATTCCAACTGTGTTTGTCATATCAGCTCCACAGAGTGAGAAACACTCAGTGTGTGGACATGACTTGCTAAGAAGTAACTAATGGTGGGTTTTCCACCAAGGTGTCAACATATAGGAGGGGAAACTTTCATTCCTAGGACTTGACAGCAATAAATGAGGGGAGTCTTTCCAGAATAGCAACATCAGGCAAGGTATCACAGACCCAACAGTAACCATGGGGTATGGAGGATTATCTTGGAGAGGAAGCATACTCCTTTAGGATGCTATTATCTTGGGGGAAAGAATTGGAATCCATCTTTCCTTCATATAGTTTTTTTCATCTGTAAAAGTGGGAAAATAATAACACATACCTCCTGGGATTGTTTTGAGTAAAAATTGAAACATTATTTGTAAAGGACTTTGCAAACCTCAAAGAAATACATAAATATTGTTGTTATGAATAAATTGATTTGCCCAAAATAACTACTAAAATTCAAGATTCACATTGTTAACAATATAACTACTCTCAATCTATGAATGAGTTTTTAAATAACCACCCACCCAGCTTTGAATCCAAAGACCTTGTTTTATGGTCATTTCTTTTCAAGTCATTATAGTACTAAAATTGTCAAGATGATGCTGATATTATAATAGAGAACTTTTCTGTCCTTATAATGTCAGATTTTATTAATAACCATGCAGTTAAATATTGGATTATCATTTTCACATTTGTTCACAGGTTTCTCTGACCTCTATCAGCCTATGTAAAGTCATTTTTAAAAAGTTATTTACTAAGAAATGATTAGTTTTAAAGAAAATCAAAACAGCTTGATAATGTCCCTGCATTCAAACTATCCCATTTGTTTTATCATTATGCCATTATTATATGATAAAATCACAGATTTAGAATTGGAAGGAAGAGAATTTAGAAGCCCATTGTTCCAACATGTTTTAATAATTAATGATCCAAGTGATTAAAGACCCAAAAGTCACAAGATAGTAAGAGAGAAAACATAAAAGAAGGGAAAGAAATGAATGAAAGAGGGAGTGTGGATAGTTTGGGGAAATCATCTCATATAATTGGGTTGTACAAGTAGAAGATGATATAAACTAGGAGAAAGGGTTGGGGAAATGGATAACAGTTCAATCTGACTTTCATTTAAATTAATTAAAGGAAGGGAGAATACGCAGAGCTTAATGCAGAAGCACATTTCACTTAACAAAAATAGGAAGGAAAGGGAAGAAAGGAGAATAAGAAGGAAGGTATCCACCTTCTGGGGAGGAATTAGTCATAAACAATACAAACTTTGCCCATGGCAGATGAGCCGTAAAGAAGTATTTAAAAAGAAAGAAACAAAAGTTAAGAACATATGATTGGTTCTGGGTATCAGAAAAGAAGGGGGCCAAAAAGCAAAAGTGGATTGATTATATGAATATTTTGAAAAGGTTTTTGCACTCACATAAACACACAATAAAAACCATTATAGCTACAACTAGAAGGGAGAAAATTCCTGAGAAATCTATATACATTCAGATATCTATATGTATTCAGAACTGGTTCCTTTAGAGATTTTCTTGTTCACAGCAGAGATTCCAATTTATTGTTCCTGAAGAAACTCTCAAAAAAGAAAGAACAAAAGAAAAGAAAAAGAAATGCAGACTGTATCTCTACCTTAACAATATAGCAGCTATTATTAGCTTCCTCATAGCCAAATTGTTTAGAGAAGTGAAAATGCTGTGGAGCTGAGAAAAAAGAAGAATTAGAGAAAGATAATCAAGCAGACAACAACAACCAAAAATAACAAAGCACTTCATTCAGGCTCCATTGTGACCAAAAGTGCCACAATGTCAGCTTTGGGTGATCCAGAGAGTAGGACAAGTGAAGAAAATTCTTCACATTTTTACTAGTTTCTTTTGCCACATCAATTTTTCCAAGGACAATTTGAAGATGTGGAAGCTGCTCTTGTATGTCCCAGATTCTCACTTACTGAGTAGATTGATAGAAGTAAAGAACAGCATTGATGACAATGGTCGTGGCAATTCTGGTGACATCAATAACAAGAATGACAGCAAAAGTGACTACAGCAAGAAAGTCATGACAAACATGCTAATAATTTCAATAGCACTGGCGATGCTGACAGCCATGCTAAACTGTGGGATGAGAAATGTACACAGATTCCTTCCAATTTCACAAGCTATGTTTGAGCTCATCCACAGAAAAGCTTTGGGGAAAAGTGAAAAAAGTTTTAGAATTGAGAGAGAAAAGGGGAAAAAGAGAGTGATTCAAGCAATCAACATAAAGATAATGCATCACTTCATTCAGATTCCATTTGGTTTCAACCGAGCCAGAGAGCAGTAGCAGTGAAAGGAGTTTTGGGTGTGTTTGTTTTGTTTGTTGAAGCAATTGAGATTAAGTGACTTGTCTAGGGTCACACAGCTAGGAAGTGTTAATCCGGATTTGAACTCAAGTCCTCCTGACTTCAGGTATGATGCTCTATCCACTACACGATCTAGCGGCCTCAGTGAAATGAGTTTTGATGAAACATTTATTGTGCTTCATTCACCAGTTTGTCTGACAGCATTTTGGAAAGATTTGGAAGATTTCCTTTGGTGTTTCAACTTCCCAATCACCTACCAGGTTGATGAAAATGAAAACAATAGTAGTGATGATAGTGATAGCAATGATCTTGATTGACATCAATGACAAGCATGAAAACAGTAGCAAGTATTGTGATGGTCAAAATGATGATCATACCAATGAAGTCTACCATACTGGCAATGTTGATAGCTAGAGTAAAATGGAGAGGAGGTGCCTTAAGGAAGTTGGAGGGGGAAAAATGCTTGAATAGCTGCTATGGTAAGGGGGAAAGTGAATCCGTTAGTGAAGGTTAAAAGAATGACAATTTTTTAAAGACTGAAGTAATTTATAAGTATTTGTAATTACGTATTTCTTCCTTATCACCAGAATATTTCTTTTGTAATTTTCTTCTATTTTTGAGACCATTTGATTGTACCATCGCCTCATGTTATCCATCCTCTAGTTCTTCCCTTTTGCCAAACTCCCAGAACAAGAATAATACACTGGTTTCTTCCACCTTCAAAACATGAAAATTAAGTTTAAGCTCAGACACAGGAAAGCTGAAGAAAGAAGTGGAAAAACTTTAGAAATGAAAGAAAAGAGGAAGGAGCGAGTAAAGCATATAAGTCAAGAAGGTAACTGAAAGATAATGAAGCATATGGTGCTGCCATGTCAGTTTCAAGTGAACATGAGAGCTGTGGAAGTGAACTGAGTTCTGATCTCACTTTGCCTACTTTGCCTCCCCAGTTTGTCTCAGAATAATTTGAAGGTTTGGAAGGTACTCTTATGTATCCCAAGCTCTCATCTGACTGTCATATATAAAGCATGAGAGATTCAGACCTTGATGGATGGATGGAGCCAGAACAGTGTTCTAGATGCAGCTTCTTTCATGAGATTTCTCTTGATGGATTAATGATGGATGCACCTAGTACCATTTTGCAACACCAGGAAGTACCCCCAGGCAGCCTCATGCCCTCAGATTCTAGAGCCTGCCAGTGACCAGCCGAGATGCTATGAAGGACTTCATGATTATACCATTTTTAGTACTTACATTAGGGTTTTCTCAGATTTACTCCTTTTTTCTTGTCTGTGTTTCTTTCCTCCCCCATTGTGAGTTGAACACAAAAGAAATCTGTTGCATTTGAAACACTGCATTTGTCTACATCCTCCTTTTTTAAGACTACTAGAAATCAAAATAAAAAGCAAAAACCATCCAATCTATTAAAAATGAATGTGGAGAAAGGATTCTGGGAAGATGCCATAATAGGTCAGAAAGCCTTCTATTCTCCAAATTTCTTCCACTAAAATCATAGAATATGGCTTCAGAAGGAATATAGTGTAATAGAAATAAAGAAAAATCAAAGTAAAATCGTTATTCTCCTAAGACAAACCAGGAAAGCTCCAGGAAAGAAATGACCTCCAGGAGCAGAGATTTGCCTCTGTCAAGTGCACGTACCTTCAAACCAACTCTCAGAATCAATACACAGAAAGCCTTTGGGCATCTGGGGTTGGGAAACAGCTAAAGCTTTAGAAATTTTCTTCTCATAGACAGTATAGGGTCTGATGGATGAGTAGTAAACTGAAGCACTGTTCACTGTCCAGAGATTATAAGCACGGCTTTACCAACCAGACATACCTGGCTTGGGTTGCCACTGTAGGGGAGAAGGAACTATCACATACCTGGTGAGTGCAGTAATAGAGGAGCAAGCCCTTGCTGGCTTTGGGCAACAGCAGGAGAGCAGATTCCCTGGTTTCACTTCCAAAGAGATTATAGCTTTGCATCTATGCAGAGGGAATAAGATAACAGGTAGGGCAGGATGACCTGGGGCTTTTGCCATGGCTTAGTAATGAAGAGGTACAAAGGCTGAGCCCAGAACAGACTTCAGAAAATAATAGTAAGACATTATTCCCCATAACTGAGGGCTAGAATGTGATCACACTAATAGTTGTTAAAATAAATACAAAAAATGAATAAATAAAAATGAGCAAGCCAAAGAGAAAGAAATCAACCATAGATAACTATTATACAGATAGAGAAGATCGGGGTTTATATTTGTAGGAAGATAAAACAGCTAAGGAAAGTTACTTCTTTTTCAGTGAGTGTTGAGGACCATGCCTAAGTGTGAAGGGGTGGGTTGGTTCTCTGGAAGCCCCCACAGGTATGAATCATAATACAGTTGAAGGAATTGCAAATCAGCCTTTACTGACACAGATGTTGCTTGTGGATTGGGAATGAAATAAATTGGAGGCAAGAGTGAAGAAGAGGAAGGTCAGAGAATGCAACTGCCTCTCAGTCTCCTTGTATCTTTAGCATCCTCTCATATGAAGGGATCTATTCTGCTTGTCAGAATTAGATTCCCCAGCATCCACTAGCAGGTTGCTTCTGTAACAGATGAGAAATGTCAAATGGTCCCCAAACCAAAATGATTACTTAGAAGAACTTAAAAAGGCACACTGTAGGCAAAACAAGATTGCCCTCTATGGTGTGTTTGATCCAAATTTGAGTTTGAGTGAAATTTCGGCTTAGGCTGAGCTAAGTATGATGGAGTAATTCTAAAAAAAAATTTGTAGGTAGACATAAAAAGAAACAATCATATCATAGAAATGAGACAAAAAAGGGAATAAACAATACAGAAGAAGTTAGTAGGCAGGAGGGCGGGCAGTGCTTAAAACTTTCTCTTCTCGGGAATGGGTTAAAGAGGAAAGAATATACACATCTAGAGAGATGTGTATATTCTAAATTCAGAAAGAAATAAGAAGACAAGGGAATAGGGTGAGGGGCAGAGGATAAAGAGGTGAGTTCTTGGAAGAGTGGTTAAATTAAAGAATAGGAGGGTAAGGTAAGAGGTAGAAGGAAACCAAAGAAATGAGGAGAGAAGAGAAAATGAGGAGAGAGGATAGTGAGCAAAAATTGAAAGGAGGGAAATAAGCAATTAATTATAATCAATAATATGAACAGAATGGCATCCATAAAATAGAAACACAGTAGATTTTAAGTTTTACTTAATTGGCACACACATGAACAAGGAAAGAAGGAAGGAAGGCAAGAAGAAGGAAGGAAGGAAGGAAAGAAGGAAGGAAGGAAGGAAGGAAGGAAGGAAGGAAGGAAGGAAGGAAGGAAGGAAAGAAAGAAGAAGAGAGGGAGAGAGGGAGGAAGTAAGGAGGAGGAAGAAAAGAAAATGACAAACATAAAGATTGTTAGCAAACAATCACAATGATGAATACTAAATGGATTTGTGAATAAGTGCAGTCGATGTAGAACATCAGTTGGAACTTTGTCCCCAATGTTACTACACTGGTTATATCTTTCACCCTAATTAAAGAAGTACTAGATCTATACCTCAAGAACAAAGAAAAAGGAAAAGTTCACACACATGAAAAACTATTTATAGAAGCTCTTTCTTAATTGGAAAAAATTGCAAGCCAAAAGAGTGATTAGCAATTGGGAAATGGCTATATGAATTGTGGCATAGTATAATGGAATACTAGTATATTAATAAATGCTGAAAAGAACAGTGTTAGAGAGATTTATGGTATAGATTGAAATATTATTTGGGGAAATAGTCCATTTTTGTTTTTTTATTATGCATATTTGCTATATGAATTTGATTTCTACTTTTTTTTCTTACATTTGGCAGGGTTTGAGGTAGGTAGGAAGCAGAGAAAATAGATTTCTGTTAATTGAAAAATAATACAACTCCAATAAAATATTATGGCTAAGAAATGCATCACGGTTGCCTACCTAGTGATGGACCTCTTCAAGCTTTTCAGGGTTTGATCCTTGTAATATGGATATATATGGTCTGTTCATGTGCCACTGACAGAGCTTTACAATATCAGGTTCTTCCTGAATCATACCAGTCAATATGTAGATATCAAGATTTTAACAAAAATTCTAAGCAAGATGTTACTTAGAGGTAATGATCATTATGTCAGATAAAAGAAAAGTAACAGCCACAGCCTCTTAACTTAAGGAACTACTTGGTATCTACGATCAGATTTATGCACATGACACAAAATAAAAATAAATTGAATATGTGGTAATAGAGTACAAACTAAAGAACGCATATAAGAATTAAAAACTAGTCTGACTTAGAATAGGATTAATCAGGGAAACCTTCTTTGGTCCTAAACCCACTTAACTAAGGAATTAAGTAAGTTATTAAGTTATTCAATAATTATGAGAGAATCAAATGAAGTGTTTAATGTGCCATATATTATTACACTAATTAATTCTCAGAATGTCTGAGGAAAGGTAATTGTCCCAATTTTGAACAAGAGAAAACTGAGTTCACACATCTTAATGACCTCCTGAATCAATAGTTGGGCCAAGAATCGGATTCTATGTTGTGTGACTTTCTTTCTCTGGCTTTAAGCCTTAAGTAATATCCTATTTTCAGCATTAAAGTTAATTTTCATGAAAAAGGAGATGTTTTTCCCCAACATGATGATTTCCATTTCTTTAAATTTTAGAGCTTTTTCCAAATAACATTTTTTTTTATATAGAAATAGTAAATACAGTTAGTGCTTGACTTGAAATCTCAAAGTAGGGTTTAAATCTTATCTCTGGATTTCGATAGTAGTTTTTTTTCCTAACTAGTCAATGAAGATCTAAGCTAATTAAGCAACTCCCTGGATAATTCAAAATTGGCATTAGTGGAGATATCTTCCAATATTGATATACTGACTTATCCTTTGCATATTCCCATTCATCTAAAATATATTTTTAAAAAAACAGATATTTTAAGACGAACTTTTAGAGGGAGGCCAAAAGAGATTTGAAATGACTTTTTTTTTTATTCATGTAACCACTGGTTTCTCAAATCACAGGATGATGTTTCTCTTAACGAAGCCTCAGTGTTCTGTATAGCTGCCCTATAATTTTCTGGACAGAGTGAGCTGTCATCTGTGCCAAGAGACAACTAACTACACAGTCCATTATCTTTTCAATGGGCCTGAAAATTATTTGCTTAAAACCTTTTCCTTTGTTGCTTTCTGGAATTTTTGTAAAAAGGATTGATTGCTTCAGTTAGGGAAAACCTCTGATCTCAATGAATAGCCTCATTTTTTCTCTTAATGTTGTCAATTAAAGCAAAACTAACACATTAAAAATTTCCATCCATATCTTTTTTCAAGAAGCAATCTGTGTCATCAATACTTAGCTTGCCCACAGTTTTGTGCCTTTCTTTTTTCCTGTTAAGTTCCAGATAAGCACTCCATTCTCAAAGGGCAAATTGTAAGAAACAGTATACTATGCCCCCAAATCCATCTTTTCCTTACTCACAAATCATCAAATATGAGTTATAAAACATCATTACAGCAAAAGGTTGCATTATCTTTCTTGAAGGCTTCATTGAATAGGAGATCTGAAGTATATTACATATACTTCAGATCCGATTTTCTGATACTCATCGTACAGAAATAATGCATCCCTAGTCTTAGCTCTATCTTGATCTTCATGGTCTCATGTTGTTTACATACCTTCCTTCTAGGACTTGTGGAAATCTTTTACAACACCATGTTGATTTATATTGTTTGTTATACCGCTAATGGTGTGCACAATTCATGTTTGTTATATTACATCGAGCCTGCACTGACTGTGGGGAGAATCATCATTAATAGCCTCTGTGTTATTGCTATGTGCTTGTGTAATACCTCCCATACTGATGGGTTTGTGCATATCTGTTTCAGCCCAGAAACCCGCTAGCAACCCCCACTTCCCTTTGGTACTTTTCATCTCCCTTCCTGAGATGTCAGGGAGGGCATGATCATCTCCTTTTTAGTGCTTTCACCTCCCTTCCTGAGAAGTGGGGGGGGGGGGAGAAGAGGGGAATGATCACCTCCTTTTCAGTGCTTTCATCTCCTTTCCTGAGAAGTCAGGGAAGGTGTGATCACCTCCCCTTGGGGGCTCTCACCTTCCTGAGAGGTCAGGGACCGCATGAGCACCTGTGTTCTAAAACAAAAGAAAGCAGGAGATGTAATGGGATAAAGCTCTTGAAGCTCTCCTTGGACTGAGGTCCCTCTTAGCACTTGAGGCTAATTAGCAATTGGACAATACTTTATTAATATATGCTTGGAGAAAGAATGGCCCCACCCATTCTCTGTGCAAGTAGGTGTGTTGTATAGGAGATTGCAGAGGATTTGGTGGGTGGAGTGAGAGAGGCAGAGGCATTGCTGGCCAGGTTCATGTAGCAACTGCTCTCACTTCCTATCACCATTTCCCCCTTCACCTCCTCAAAGAATAAAGATCAAGGATTTTCCCTTATTCTGACTCTGGCTGATTTTAATATACTCTGGGTGCTAAACGTGGTCATGACAGTCTCAGAATTTTCATCCATTTTTATGGTTTGACATTTGAACAGAATGGAGAGAGCTCCTGAATAAGAATCACCAGGATTAATCTTCTAGTGTTTCTTTTCTTTATCTTTTTTAAAACTAGATTTATAATTTCATTTACATAGAGGACTCTGAGTGAAGAATTATTTCCACCAATACAGAGATCTATTTCCTATCATATAGATTATAGATATAGATCTATATATTTATAGATATAGGTATCTATCTAATTCTGACTGTGCCATTTTCATAAAATCACTTAAGCTTAAGTGACTATCAAAATGAGACAGCCAATATTTTGCACAGACAGAACTTTAAGCCATGAAACAGAAGAGCCCAACTTCCCTTATCTCATTTCTTTTTTCACCCTTTTCAGATCATGATGCAATAAAAATTTATACAATAAAGGGTCATGGAAAGATAGGCTAAAAAGTAATTGAAAACTAAACATACAATCATAAAAACGGATGAGTCAAACAACAAATCTTAGAAACAATCAATAATTTCCCCCAAGAGAATGACATCAAAGTGAAAACACACCAAAACTTATGGGATGCAAACATAACAGATCTTAGGGGAAATTCTTTATCTCTAAATGCTTAAATCAATAAAATAGAGAAAGAGGATATCAATAAAATGGTCAGGTAGCTAAAAAAATCTAGAAAAAAATAAACTAAAAAAAGCAATAAAGCAAATTAGAAATTCTGAAAAACAAAGAAGAGAATAATAAAATTCATTGTTAAAAAAAACTACTGAACTAAAAAACAAAACCAAGAGTTAGTTTTATTTTTTAAAAAATCACAATAAGATAGATAAACTTTTGGCTAATTTGATTAGGAAAAAAAAGAAAAAAAAAAAACAAATTGCCAGTATCAAAAATTCAAAAGGATTAATTCATCACCAAATAAGAAATTAAAACAATAAGTAAGAAATATTTTGAATATATATATATATATATATATATGTATGTATGTATATCCTGAATAAGTATCACCAGGATTGCTCTTCTAGTCTTTCTTTTCTTTATCTTTTTTTTAAACTAGATTTATAATCCTATTTTAGAAAAAGACATTGAACAAGTCATCAATGAATTCCCTAAGAAAAAATATCTTAGGCCAGATGGATTTACAATTGAATAATACCAAATTAAACAACAATTAATTCCAGTGCTATATAACTTATTTGGAAAAACAGGAAAAGAAGGAATCCTATCAAATTCCTTTTATGACACAAATATTCTGATACCTAAATCAGCAAGCCCTAAAACAAAGAAAAAAGGTATAGAATGATTTCTCTAATAAATATTGATATAAACATTTTAAATAAAATATTAGCAAAGATATTTCCAGCAATTTAACATAAAAATAATATTCTATGACCAATAGGATTTGTAACAGGAATGTAGGGTAGTTTCAATATCAGGAAATCGACTATCGACTCAGGAAACTATCGACACAATTGCTGCTGCTAATAATCAAACTAACAGAAATCATACGATTATCTCAATGCAGATACAGGAAAAAGCTTTTGACAATATACAATAGCCATTCCTATTAAAAACACTAAAGAGCATAGGAATTAATGGAATTTTTCTTAAAATAATAAGCAACATCTATCTAAAAGCCCCAGCTAGCATGATATGTAATATAAATAACCCGGAAGTATTGCCAATTAGATTAGGATGCCAGTTATCATCACAATTATTCAATATTGTACTAGGAATTTTAGTTTTAGTAATAAAAGAAGAAAAGAAACTTAAGGCATTTGAGGAGAAAATGAGGAAATAAAATGATTACTTTTTGCACATAATATGAAGCTATATTTAGAAAATCCTAGAGAACCAATTTAAAAAGTTCCTAAAATAATTAACTTTAGCAAAGATGCAGGATATAAAATACACCCATAGAAATCATCTGCATTTCTATATATTATTAAGCAAGCCTAGCAACAAGAAGTTAGAAAAGAAATCCCATTTAAATAACTGTAGACAACATAAAATATTTGGGTGTCTATCTTTCAAACTCAGGAACTATATGAATACAATTACAAAACCCTTTTCACACAAATCATGTCAGATCTCAACAATTGGAAAAAATTGTTCAGAGTGAATTAATGGAACTAATATTAAACCACATTGAATTTATTCCATAATCTTCTATAATCTTCCCTATTATCATAATAACATTTTATGATCTGGTTATTCTGTTGTTGCTGCTGCTGCTCTTTCTCCCATCTTATTTTTTTATTCCGAAGTTATGTTAAAATTGAACTCTTTTCCTCTTATGGAGGTTGAGAATGTGAAGCTTCAGCCTTTTTCACACTGCCATTTTTTTTCTTTTTTTTTTTTATTATTTTTTCACACTGTCGTTTTCAACGCTATCTTTGGGGATTGGAAATTTTTGGTGGTTCCAAGGTGATGTCATCTGGGGAGAGTGTGATCATTACTCTTTTGGTTTTTGCTCCAGTCTTTCCCCAGAAAGGATCCCTAAAATGTTGTGATTGCAATCAATATTCTATCTCAAGGTTCCTGATCCCTTAAGACTCAAAGAGGTATTGCTCCTCATGACCCCTGTTTCCATGGGACCAGAAGTGATATTGTTCCTCAGGGCTCCACCTCTTTCTTGACTAAGAGAACTTTTCTGCATGTATGAATTATGACCCCATAATGGAGATAAGCAATAAAGTTGCCAATTGTCATCTGGTCTGGCATTAACATAAAGGAGCCCTCTTATTACTTTCTGATCACCTATGAGTTCCCCTATTTTCTGGATTGAGAACTCCAAAAATTGGGGTTGTTTTTGTCACCATCATCTAGATCCACCACTGGTACTTCAAACATGTGGGCTGCAGGCCAGCCTTCACCTGCATGTCATAGATTTCTTTTTCTGATCTCCCAAGAAACCTTGGGTTGGATGTCTCACTCTGACCTTTTGTTACCACTACTACTCAAGAATTTATTTAAGACAATGTTTTAATAGCATTTGGAAGAGAATATTGGAAGAGCTTAGCTGAGTGTATTCTCTACTCTGCCTTTTTGGATCCCCATCATCTCATTTCTTAACATTCCCTAATGTGTACTTTCCTTCATGTGCTTCTGCTTTATTCTCCAAATCATAGAATAACAGAATAGTGAACTTTGAGATATAGATAGGACTTCAGCAATATCAGATTTAAGCCATATTCCCAAAGGAACCCAGCCCTCTCCACACAAATGTTTTTAGCCTTTGCTTTAATATCTCCAAGGGCAAACACTCTATTTTTTGACAGTTCTAATTTGGGAATGATTTTTTATTTTGTTTTCCCATGATAACAAGTGCAAATTCCACTCTGTATCCTTTATCATCTTTACTCATTCTGTCATCTAGGTTAATACCAAACAGGTTTAACACCTTTTCCATATGAATATCCTATATTTTCTACAGACAGCTGTCATAGTCCATTTCCCAGTCTTCTCTATAGATAAATGCACAGCCATGTCCACTGTATATTCTATATTGTAGACATGCTCAGCATTCTCCAGTTTATCAATGTCCAACCACATCACAAGATGAGCAACCATAGCAAGAAGCCAAGATTGACCCACAACAAAATCTGTTCAATGAATATCAAATCCGTTTTACATGAAATGCATTAAAATGCTTGAAGATAGCAACTATTTCCCAAATCTTCCATAATCTAAACTAAATATAGCTAGTTCCTATAATCAGTCCTCAAATCATATGGATACAACCATCCTGATTACTGTATTAGATATCACATAACATATTAATTCTTATCAAATTCTGGATATTATTTTTGAAAACCAGTTCAAATGGTATCTGAGAGAATACCTTTTATCTCCTTATTACTGGGAATCTTTAAGTCATAGCAGTATAATAAATCATAATATATTCTTATGTTTCCAAATCTCATTGCTGACTTGTACTGAACTTTCAGTCCATTGGAATACCTAGACCTTTTTCAAAATATATCCTCTCAATACTGACACCCTATTTTGTTTATGAAGATGATTTTGATACTAATTGCATGACTTCATGTTTCTCCCTTTAATATCTTAGATTCCTATAATCTGCTATTAGAGATTGCTTTCAGTTTACTGTCATCTTCAAATATTATGAGCATATCATTTATTCCTTTATCAGAGTCATTGAATTTAACAACCCAGGTCTTGTACAGTTCTACAAAATTACTTGATTGGAGATCTCATGAACATGATATATAATTGAACATTATAATTTTGAGGCCAATCAACTAGTTCTGCATATATCAAATTGTATTTTCTTGTAATCCATATTTTTAATCTTCTTCAGAAGAATAGTACTGCAACTGATTTTTTTTTATAATTTATTCCTTCCTCTAGGACTTTGCAGATGATTCTGCTCATTTACAATGTATTTTCCCTTTATAGTCATTTCCTTCAAAACCTGTCTCTAATTCATCTTCCTTTGAAATATTTTCTTGAATTTTCACTCACAATTGTGCCTTTGCACAAGCCATCTGTAGCTGTAATATAACTCCTCCTTTTGCCTTTTAGAATTCCTAACCTCCTTCAAAAGTTCCCTTTGCCTCCCATACGAGACTTTTCTTGATCTTGGTTGTTAGTTTTCACACCCTTCTTCTCAAATTATACTCTAAATACTTACATGTTTACATATAATATCCCATCATTAGAATGTTAATTTTTGATTTAGGACTGGTTTTTGTCTCTCCTTTTGTCTTCTGTTTCAGTATCCAGCACCTCACATTTAGCACTGTGCTTTGCATAATAGCAGGTATTTGTTAAATACTTATTGTTTATTCTATTACCTGACTTTATACTGATACTCAGTTTCTCCTAAAATGTAAAACACCTAGGATATTAATTATGACCAAAACCCTATTTATATAACACTTTAAGTCTGTCAAAGAATTTTGTTTACATCAAATTTGTGAGGTTTAAGATATAATGTTATTTCATTTTTATATCAAAAGAAACTGAATTTTGGAGACATCAGATGACTTGTACAGGACTAAAGAGAATAAGAACCAGAATTCAAAACTTGCAAATCCTCACTTAATGCATAATTTCTTATTTACTATATTTTCTGCTTCTCTCTCCTGTTACTGAGAAAAAATAAAAATTTAGCTCCTATAAAAGAATTTACATTGAATAACTTCAAATGCTTGTTATTTTTCTCTTAGAGTTCATACAAACTTTTTTTTTCTAAATATATGCCATCAAAGTAACTAGATTATAATCTTTTCAAATAAAAGGAGGGAAAGAGCTATGTTTTACTTACCTATTTCTTCTGTCCTTCCCTCCAAAGCACAAGACTGAATGAGTCACTAAAGCAAGGCTTATTGACTAAGAAAGTTAGAATAATTATTGAAATTTAAAAAGAAAATAATTACAGTAGTATCTTTTTATAGAGAGCAATGAAACAAAATATGCAATTTGCTCTTTACATGATAATACCTTATGTGCAGAGAATTATTATATAAGCAATGTAATAGACAGAGCTCTTTATTTTTTTTAACTAGTTCAACTTCCTATTATATATCAATCAACCATAAAAATTTAGGGACAGAAGGATCACAAGGTAAATGCTAGAGAAGATTCCATATTCAACTTGGAGTTTTGATTAATGAGTTAATGATTAATGAATGAGGCAGTCTGAGACTACTTTGATATATTTGTACTTCAACATAATGATGGATCTGTGATATAATTTGTGATGTGCTTGATGATGAATATAGTCACCTACTCACATTTTTCTTTAGTTCTTATCCTCATATACTTCCATAAAACTTCCATAGAATATCCACCCAATTTGGATCTCTTGATGTTGCGTGGATATCAATGGATGTCGTTTCTAACTCTCATTATACAGGAGCAACTCATCTATCCCCCATCATACATTTCACTGATGCCATTTTTATACTGCATTTCCTCTGTATTTCTTTCTTGATAGGAGTTCCAGCCTACCCATGTACCTGTCAATTTCTCTTTGAGTGATTCTAAATATTTCATAATTATTTCTAATTATTTTTTGTGAATGATTGGGATGTAGTTGGCAGATGACTCATATATAAAAGGTAGCTATCAATTTTCTAATGAAATACACCACATATCTTGAGATAATTTTTGTCAAAATTATCTGAGTAAATCCTATGCTCTTTAATTCCTTCCTACACCAAATTGACTGTCATTTTAAAAGCATCTATAAAAACAATGACTGTCATCAAGTACTGCATATTTGAATAGTTCTATGTCCAAGAAATGGACACTTGGTTTTCAATGCCTAATTATAGAGATTTTTCACTGTTCCTCCAAGGGCAATTGGGAATTATTTATACTGAATGTTGCATATGACTCCAGCTGCATCATGAGGTACGGAATCTGTAAGAATTTGCCAAGCCATCATTACTTTAATTTGATGACTATGCTTTGCTATTCAATTATATAATAGAAGGTATAATGATCACAGAAAATGAATAAAGATCGAATGATTCAGCATATTAGAAATGTAGTAGTGTCTCTCAGGGGTTATAGCTGTAATTTAGCTTAGATTTCTTTCTTATATTTTAATTCGTTCAGCTGGCCAGTCAACATTTATTGAGCACTTTGTGTACCCCTGTCCCAAGTCCTAGAAATTCTATAGATACACTTTGGGAACTGTGTTCCTGGTTCAAAATTCTTGTGACATCCAAAAATAAATCAATGTAATCTTGAACTTCACTAAAAGGGACATAGATTTTGTAAATAAGAAGATAGGCAGTGCTTTGATCATACCTTCTCTGGAGTATTTTATTAGTAAAATCCAGTTTACGATAAAGAGTGCTAATTCAGTTTCAATTAATCAAATATGGACAGAAGCAGCTACATCCAAAGAAAGAACACTGGGAAATGAATATAAACTGCTTGCATTTTTGTTTTTCTTCCCGGGTTATTTATACCTTCTGAATCCAATTCTCCCTGTGCAAGAAGAGAACAGTTCGGTTCTGCATACATATATTGTATCTAGGATATACTGTAACCTATTTAACATGTAAAGGACTGCTTGCCATCTGAGGGAGGGGGTGGAGGAAGGGAGGGGAAAAAAATCAGAACAAAAGTGAATGCAAGGGATAATGTTGTAAAAAAATTACCCTGGCATGGGTTCTGTCAATAAAAAGTTATTTTAAAAAAGTAAAATACAGTTTAAGAAGACTATTTAGTTAATCAATCTAGAAGCATTTGTGAAGTATCTTCTATGTGTGAGGCACTATGCTTGGTGATGGGAATACAAACAAAAAGAAGGAAACAATCTCTACTCCAAAGGTTCTAAAAGGAAAGACACTGATGATTTATATAAGTATATGCATAATAAATATAAAGTAAAATGAAAGCATTTTAACACAATGTTATTTTTATGAAGCAAATTACCAGGTATAGGTAATAGGAAAGTCTGACTTAAGATGTTTGAGTTGCAATTAAGAGAGGAAAAAAGGGAGCATGAAATAAGTGGCAGTGAAGAGGATATGCATATCAGGGTTAAAATCAACAGCTTTAAATGTAGGATACTGGTCAAGAAGGACGAAGACTGAAAAAAAGGCCATTAGATGTGTCAACTGAGAGATAGCTGGTAAAATTTGGAGAAAATAGGTTTAGTTAAAGATTGATATCATATGGCAATTTGCCAAGGGCTAAGGAATAAGAAAAAAAAACTAAGTAGAGTAAATATAGAAAAATTTTTCAAGGGTATCTATAGAATAATAGCCTGAGATAATTGTAGGGTCTAGTGAAAAAAATTAAGTGAAAGGAATCTTAGGTATGCTTGACATAGTATCAAAGGAGCAATTAACTAGGGAGAGAGAGATGAGATGAAAGACAGAAGAAAAGAAAGAAAGAGGAGGAGGATCAAGGAGGAAGATAGAGATGAACAGGAGAAGGGAAAAAAAAAGAGAGAATAAGGAGGTAGAGGAGAATTATATGGAATAGGAGAATACAAACAATATTGCTAGCAACAACTCTAGAACTTAAGGTCCCAGGAAAGACCTGGTTTAAGAAGTGACATTTGAATTAAAAAATAAAGAAACATCAATGACTCATTATTGCCTCTAAAATAAAAACAAGCTCATCTATCATTTAATATTCTTGAAAATCTGATTCCAACCTATATTATCTTGTCAAACAGATTTATAGTTCCTACTCATATACTCTATATAAGAGCCTAATATGCCTTCTTGTTATTTCCAATGCACAGCATTCCACCTACTACTTCCATATTTCCACACAAGCTGACTTCTAAAGGAAATGTTCTTTCTATACAAGCCACTTCCTTCTAAGGTTCAATTCAAACACCACCGATTACACCAAAAACTACAGTTTTTTCCTGGCTTCCTCTCTCTCTCTCTCTCTCTCTCTCTCTCTCTCTCTCTCTCTCTCTCTCTCTCTCTCTTTCTCTCTGTATATATATATATATATATATATATATATACATACATATACACGTCCCATCCTATCATATAATGTAAACTGTTCAGTTCCATGGACAGTTTAAAAAAATTTTTTTTGCCTTTATAGCTCAGTGCCTTGCTCATATCATGTACTAGGAAAATGAAATTTAATTCCTACTTATTGAACTGAATTCAACTGATTTTGATTAAAAAGCCAAGATGTTAACTGTTATTGTTACCATTTCTAAGATAAATATAAGGAATGTTAAGCAATTGCCATAGCAAAGAGGAAAAACAAAAGATTTCTACAAGGAAGGAACTTTTTAATTTTGTCAGTCTTGTATACATGTTTATCAAATGGAGTGCATTGCATATAATTTACACTTAATAAATATTTGTTAAATTGAATTAAATCTTAGCAAACTTACCGTTATTTTTACAAATTTGTTAGAGGAATCTGAAAATATGATGAATGTAAAAAAAAAAGTCCAAGCTTTCCAGATTTCCCCCAAACAAGACAAAATTTTACCTCAGAATAATCATAAAGAGTTTAAAAACAATAAGAGTTGTGATAAAACAATGGACATACTGGGACAATTGGAGATCAGAAAGATATGAGGACAGAGCTTTGGTCCTTGCAAAATATAAACACTCCAGGATAGCGCCTCAGCAAGCTTGAGGCTAAGTGGGTGGTAAGGTAGCCTAGTTCCTAGCCACAGGAATTTTCATCTCACAGACAGTGTGGGGAATTGTAATAGTTTGGGAGATGGTATCTCTGGCTTCCAGTTCTCCTTTAGCTTTTCCTTCTGGTCAGGAATCTGAAACCAAAAACTCCAATAAGTCATAGTGGATAGTAATTAGGAGTATTCCCAATTTAGTACCAATTGGTACTACCAACTTGTTGGTGTTTGGTAGATTACACCAACAATCTACTAAAATTAGGGAAAAAAATGAGCAAGCAAAAAAGAAAGAAACCAAAAAAAAGTTAATCTGGGAATAGGGAAGACCTAAGTTTATCTTCAGAGGAGAATGTTGAAATAAAAATAAGTCCCTGGTACCATCAAGAGTAATATTAAAGTAATATTAAATAATCACTTGCCCCTACCTGAAATTAATAGAATAACTAAAAAGATCTTTTCCCCCTAAGGAAATTGAGGTTAAGTGACTTGCCTAGGGTCACACAGCTAGGTAATGTTAAATGTCTGAGGTCAGATTCGAACTCAGGTCCTCTTGGCTTCAGGACTGGTGCTCCATCCACTATACCACCTACCCCCCCAAAAGACTTTTAAAATAAATGAGAGAGATTTAGGAATAAAGGGAAAAGAAAAATAAGAACAATCCAAGAAAAACAAATCAACCTGCCAGAAAAAAAAAAAAAAAGATCCAGAATGCTTTGCGTTTTCCTGTGGTACAAAATTTAGTTATTGTGAGATTGCAAACTACTGGTTTTTAAAGAACTGTTGAAGGATAAATTTGAGAATTTACAGTGTTTTTTTTTTTTTTTTGTTTGTTTGTTTTTTTGCTGAGGCAATTGGGGTTAAGTGACTTGCCCATGATCACACAGTTACAAAGTATTAATTGTCTGAGGTCATATTTGAACCCAGGTCCTCCTGACTTCAGGGCTGGTGCTCTGTCCACTGCACCACCTATCTGTCCCCTGTGCATTGACTTTTAAAGTCACCATTACACCAAGTGGCAGGCAGCATCCCTGTTTGATCAGGACAACTATCCCCTTTCAGCAATGCTATGGAATGGAGATAAGTTCCATTTGGAATGGAGAGAAGTTCCATTTTCCAAATATCTTTTACATTTTTGACCTTATTTTGAGAATGCCTCATTTGGGAGGCAAAGCTGTTCCAAGGGAACAATTCAAAGAGCAGGTAGCACTTTATCAAATAGATTTAAAGCAAGAATGATTTTTTTAAGGTTTATGAGAAGTAGGAGAGAAATGTTTTTGCAGCTATTTAGCCAGAAAGATTATTCATAATGTATTAAGATCAAGAAGTATAAATATATATTTTAAATGTGCTGATAATTTGTACATGTAATTTACAAAGAACTTATGCTTATTAGAATTGTTATTTTGATAATATCTATACATTATTCAGAAGTTTACCAACTGGTGTGAAAACATACTTCCTTCTTTGTACTTATAAAGAAATAAAACTGTTTAAAGTAACATATTCAGTGTTAATACAGTTTCTTGTTCTCAATTATGATTTTGTATCACATCTTGTTATTTTACCCACTGATCACAAACAGATATTTAAATCAAAATATTAAGACAATAATAACTTCAACATAATAACAATCCTCACATCTTTAGTGGTTGGAGTTCTGTTGTGCTTATAGTCTCACAAAACCACAACAAAGTTGGATACTGGAAAAGATAAGGGAGACATATATGCATCCTTCTCTGTAGCTCTCCATCCAATAAGCATGGCCTAAAGTTATCCATTCCTTTATTCACCTGTCAAATAATGAAGCCAAGAGATGGAAAATATTGTTTTGTTATTAATTTAAAAGAACATCTGAACAATTTTGTCAAGAAATTAGATTTTTCTGAAGAAGTTAAATGACTCTGGGAATGACAAAAAAGCTACTCCTATCTATAGTGTCATTTCCTGGCAGTGCTGGTTCTTTTTGTGTTAATAGGCAGGGAAAAAGCCTCCTCATTCATTTTGTGAGGCCATCACTAAGCATAGATTTTAAAACATGAAAATTAGCTATAGTGGGCATGATGGTTAGAATAGGAAAGGGATCAGTGAGATGATGATTTAAAATAAGGGAAAAAAACCTTAAAAATAGAAAAAAATACAAAAGCATTCAAAATCAATGACCAGAACTGATAGCTTAATGACTGTTTAGACATTTTTCCTTGGGAGAAAATATACTTCTGCTAATGTTGTAATTATTTCCTTATATCTTCTTCTGTCTTAGGGTAGCTTACAGCTAATGTTGGGGTCATAGGGACCAAACCATTTGCACTAACTTGATTGGGGCCCATGAGGCTTGATGATGTGTCTTAATACACAGCTATAAGCAACTGTTTTGTGGGGCCCTAAAAGGACTATCAACATCAAAAGAAAAAAAAATAGAGGGAAAAACAAAAACCCAATTATTTTAAATGTAATTTTAAAAAACTTTGAAAAAGTTTTCTGTCTATTGTTTTCAACCTGGGTTTCCATTTTTCTTTCCAAATGAGAGATTTAATGAGATGCGTATATTCTTTATAACATCCTAAAATTTTGTTTAGGGATCAAGACTAAAATCTGGCATCTTGGTTACCACAAGAGAGGAGGGGCATGAATGAAATGAAAGAACTATATTCAAGTGTACTAATTCTAAGGCCTAGGAAATAATATCAAGAACATAATCTCTACCACTGTCATTCCAGAGGATGGATAAAGCCAATTATTTATTTGGCTCAACCAAAAAATCTCAAGAAATTCAATGCAAACTTTAGGAGATCCACAACTTTAAGGAAGAAAATATCTTCTTGAAAATGAGAAGGGACTTAGGGGAAACCATATATATTCATACTTAATTGTAACCTCCTTGGGAAAAGGTGGGGAGAAAGAGGGAAAAAGAATAAAGTAAAAGGTGCACAGTGGAGAACAAAAGAAAATAGAAGAAAGCAAAAAGAAAAGAGGGATAGCTCTGAACAAAACATGTTGTTCATTACAGAGACTTTCTTGAAATGCAAATTTCTTGTTTCATATTTTGAATCATCTCATATTCTGCTTTGTGTATGGCAATGATTTTTTTTTCCATTTCCTTTTCCTGTTTTTTCTATTTTGTATTTGTTTTAAATAAATATTTTTTTTAAAGACAAAAGTTTTGGGATATGGAATTTAGAAGATCATACAACAGAACTTTCCCTCTAACCAATTTCCATTAATGTTCTGGGATCAGTTAGGAATCCTTGAGAGAAATAAGGAAAGAGATTATTCTGTTAAAGGATCCTTTATCAATATCAAATGAAGCATAATACTGGAACATATGTTCACCAATCTGCTTTCCAGTTTTATGGAAGATGTCCAACATAAAGTTGAAATGAAAGGTTACTCTATACATACCGAATAGGCTCTAATCTTGGCTGAATGCATAAAATAACAGAAACTCACCAGATCTATTCAGTGAGATATGATAAAAGAGAGCAGCTTAGAAAGTCACAGAAGAAAAAGTCTATGGTTAAAGAACTAATGTTACCCATATGATAATTGTAGTTAGTTGAGTGCCACATGAAATTTGGTTATTATTAGATCTTGTACAAACATATCAAATAGCTAACATATTTGATCAAGAATTCTATAGAAGTAAAAGAATAGTTAGGCTAGCATTTGAAAAAAATATTCTTCATCCCTTTAGTTATCACAACTCTCTACTGTAAGCACCATCATTTTAAAATCCAATATATATTTTTGTTGTTTTTTTTTTTTAATTTTAAGAACTGATCCCTAAAAGTCATCAGCAGGAGACACTTTCATGTATACTTGGTGTGATCATGCCTTTCTTTTTACAAATCACAAAATGATGTTTTGATTAAAGAATAAAAATTGCTTCAACTTATTACATTATGTGTAAAATTCTCTTCCCAATGAAAATATACTTTTCTTGAGGAAAAGATCTTATTTTGATTTTGTCTTTGTCTCTCCCATGATTTAGTCCAAGGCTTAGCTTATAGTGGAGACAATAAATGTTTCTTAATGATAAAATGGAGGAGTTCCATCTTGAAGATGTTGATAGGGGTTATTAGAAAATTAAAGTGAATTTTTTTTTAAAAATTTCAATGAGAAGTTTTAAAGGATGAATGCATTTCACAATACATTAATTTTATATATTTATATTAATTATATACTATTAAATTACATTAATTATTATATATTAAATTCCCTATGTCATAATTTTCATTTCAGCAGGAATGCTTGTGTGATGCTCAATTTTAAAACTTCTGTCTGTTTTACCCAGGAAAAATAATGTTGAAGCATAGAATGAATGATAGTTTTAAAAACTGAAAGGAATAGTCCATAGATAATCTATTCCAATATCTTCTCTTCAGTTACTTGAGATTTCTATAAATTCAAGAAACATGATCAAAATCATCTGATCATTATTCAGGTTTGTTAGTAGTCTCAAATAGATCTGGTGGACTACTTCTCATCTCCATTTAATGGGATAGGAATATCATTTAAGAACATGCAGATAGCACAGTACTTAGTTCAATGACAATTCCTGATTAAAACAAACAATTGAGCTTGATTAAGTTTCTGTCCAAAAAGTTGAAATGAATGAAACCTCAGATGCAGAATTATCTGGCAACCTTAGCAACAAAATTTCTCCTCAGCTGTACATTTTAATGTTAACTTTTATTATGAGAAAGCCATCACTTTCCACTGGCTTACAGACTTTTGAATGGGATGTTGAATGGAGATTATCAGCCACTAGAAAAAGTGGCTAAAACCATTTAATTTGAATGAAAGTCCATTCAGCTGGAAAAACAAAAAGCCTAATTGCTATGAAAATTATGGTCTCTGTGGTGCTCGTGTAATCAATTTGAAGACAGCTCAGGATATTCATATACTTCCACCAAATCGGTCCAATAAACAAATATTCACTAGGAAGACAGTTGAAATTCTTCAACACATGCCATTATTTTGATATCTCATTGCTAAATTGACCCCAATGCCATTTGCACCAAGCTTTTATTTATACAACATTTGTTATGATGAAATCAAAATATCCCATTTCTAAGATATTAAAAAGCATATATAGGACAATCTTAAATGTAACAATAGAAAGGTGGAATTGATTTTAATGAAATTGTTATTTTTGTTCATGGTATCATATGTGACTGATTTCTCATTTTGAATTCATTTCCTCCAGGAAATTTATACAGAAATATGACTTTTCTAACTTATAAACAGGTATCACAATTCCTTACTCGCATGTAAAGATATACATATCCTAGCGGATTTTAAAAGAACATTTTATATATTAGGTTTTGGTATGTTTAAATAATAATTAAATTTTCTCTGATTCATGGTACCTCAAGAATAACCCTCCCCCCATTTACAATTTTTCATCTCCTTCCCCTATTCCCTTCCTTAGATGGCCAGTAGTCCAATATATGTTAAACATGGTAGAAATATATGTTAAATCCAATATATGCATACATATTTATACAATTATTGTGATGCACAAGAAAAATCCAATCAAGTCAGTTCAAAAAAGAAAATCAAAATAAAATGCAAGCAAACCACAATAAAAAGAGTGAAAATCCTATGTTGTGAACCTCACTTAGTTCCCACAGTTCTCTCTCTGAGTGTAAATGGCTCTCTTCATGACTGAACAATTGGAACTGGTTTGAATCATCTCATTGTTGAAGAGAATGACGACCATCAGAATTAATCATCTCATAATCTTGTTGTTGCCATGTAAATGATCTCCTGATTCTGTTCATTTCATTCAGCATCAGTTCCTGTGAGTCAGCCTAGAGCTTTATTTACTGCACCAACCAGCTAGTCCTATAGCAAGATAGGATAGGATAATAGAATGTGATAGCTGGATGACATTTTAGAAGTCATCTGATTCACCAAGGGCTGTAAAAATGAAGAAAAAGAAATCAAGACAGAGAAATATCATGCTTAATACTACATAGGTACTTCATGGCAAAAGTGAACTGAGAACCAAATTCTCCTGAACTGCTCTTTCCCAATTCTTCTTTCCTGCTTTCTACAAGAAAATTTTCATGTTATCCCATAATATTAATACTTTACTCTGAGATTGCCTCCAGTTTACCTTGTATGTATTTTGTATGTAAGAAGGTGTTTTTTATTTATTTATTTATGATTGGGTTCCAAGTGCTTCATACAATGACTGGCAGATAATAATACATAACAAATGCTTACTAGCTGACTATTGACTGACTTTTTCTTCTCTACCATAGAACACATATTGACTCAGTCAAACAAATATGATAATTCTTTTGGAATAATTAGAATATTTTTATTATTTTGAACTGAGTTCTAGTGTTCATTTTGCTATACTAAAGCATTTGCCTTTTGGAGATAGATCAGTATTTTCCACACCTGTTGGGCTTTTGAACCCTTGTTCTCAACAGAAACCTATCCCATCCAGCATTCCTAAGTCTAATTATTTGCCCTGTGTGGCATTCACTTTGCTTCCAAAATGTGTATATTTGAACCCTAATTCTTATTTTGCTAAAACATTTTATTTTGAAAACAAATGCATAGATAATTGTCAACAACCACCCTTGCAAAATCTTGTTTCAAAATTTTTCCTTCCCTACCACCCAACCCTCCCAATGTTAAGTAATCCATCTATGCAGTATGCAAAATGTGCAAATCTTCTATACATATTTCCATAATTTTCTTACTGCACAAGAAAGATCAAATCAAAAAGGGAAAAAAATGAAAAAAAATGCAAGCAAACAACAACAAAAAGATTGAAGATGCTATGTTATGATCTACACTCAGTTCCCACAATCTTCTTCTGAAGATTCTGGGTGCAGATGGCTGTCTTAATCAGAAAACTATTGGAACTGGCCTGAATCATCTCATTATTGAAAAGAACCACATCTACCGGGATTGATCATCGTATAATCTTCATGTTTCCATGTACAATGATCTCCTGGTTAGACTCATTTCACTCAGCATCAGTTCATGTAAGTCTCTCCAGGCATCTCTGAAATCAACATGCTGATCATTTTTATAGAACTATAATATTTCATGACATTCATATACCATAACTTATTCAGTCATTCTTGAACTGATGGGTATCTATTCCATTTCCATTTTTTTGTCACTACAAAAAGGGCTGCCACAAACAGTTTTGCACATGTGGATTACTTTTCCTTCTGTAAGATCTCTTTGGGATACAGACCCAATAGAGACACTTCTGGATCAAAGGTTATGCATAGTTTGAAAACTTTTTGGTCACAGTTCAAAATTGCTCATCAAAATGGTTGAATCAGTCACAATTTCTCCAACAATATATTAGTGTTTCAGTTTTCCCACATCTCATTCAACATTCGTCATTATCTTTTCCTGTCATCTTAGCCAATCAGAGGTATGTAGTGGTACTTCATTGTTGTCTTAATTTGCATTTTTCTGCTCAATAGTTATTTAGAGAGCCTTTTCATATGACTAAAAATGGTTTCAATTTCTTCATCTAAAAATCGTTCATATATTTTGACCATTTATCAATTGAAGAATGGCTTGAATTTTTATAAATTTGAGTCAATTCTCTATATATTTTAGAAATATGGCCTTTATCAGAACCTTAAATATAAAATTTTCTCCAGTTTATTATTTCCCTTCTAATCTTTTCTGAATTGGTATTGTTTGCACAAAATCTTTTTAACTTAATGTAATCAAAAGTATTCTTTTTGCATTCCATAATGTTCTTAAGTTCTTCTTTGGCCAAAAAATCCTTCCTTTTCCAGAATTTTGAGGGGTAGACTACCCTTTGTTTCTTCTAATTTGCTTAAATTATCACTCTTTGTGTCTAAATCATGAACCCATTTTGATCTTCTCTTGGTGTATGGTGTTAAGTATGGGTCAATGCCTAGTTTCCGCCATACTGATTTCCAATTTTCCCAGAAATATTTGTCAAATAATAAGTTTCATCCCAGAAACTGGGGTCTTTGGGTTTATCAATCACTATATACTATAGTCATTGATTATTTTGTCTTATGAACCTAACCTATTCTACTGATTGACAATTTCTTATCCAATACCAAATGGTTTTGATGACCACTGTTTTATAATATATAGTTTTAGGTCTGGTACAGCTGGGCCACCATTATTTGCATTTTTTCATTAATTCCCTTGAAATTCTTGACCTTTTTTCCTAACAGATAAACTTTGTTATTATTTTTTCTAGCTTTATAAAATAATTTCTTGAGAGTTCGATTGGTATGGCACCAAATCAGTATATTCATTTAGGTTGTATTATCAATTTATTATATTAGCTGAGCCTACCCAAGAACACTTGATATTGTTCCAATTGATTAGATCTATCTTTATTTTTGTGAAAAGTGTCTTGTAATTGTATTCATATAGTTCCTGACTTTGCTTGGCAGGTAAACTCCCAAATACTTTATATTGTCTACAGTTATTTTAAATGTAATTTCTTTTTGTATTTCCTCCTTTTGGACTTTGTTGGTAACATATAAAATGCAGATGATTTATATAAACTTATTTTGTCATCTTAGCCAAATTTCAGATGATGAAATTAAAGGCATCTATAATCATATGAAAAAATGCTTTAGATCATTATTGACTAGAGAAATACAACTTAAAACAACTCTGAGGTACCACTACACAGCTCTCAGGTTGGTTAAGATGATAGGAAAAGATAATGATGAATGTTGGATGTGATGTGGGAAAACTGGGACACTAATACAGTGTTGGTGGAGTTGTGAATTGATACAACAATTCTGGAGGGCAAGTTGATACTATGTTCAAAAGGGCTATAAAACTGTGCATATTCTTTGATCCAGCTGTGTCTCTAACGGATCTATATCCCAAAGAGATAATAAAAATAGGAATGGGACCAACATGTGCAAAAATATTGTAGCAGCCCTTTTTGTGGTGGAAAAGAACTGGAAGCTGAGTGGATGTCCATCAGGTGAAGAAGGTTAAATATGTTATTGTATATGAATATTATGAAATATCATTATTCTATAAGGAAGAGCAGCAGGATGATTTCAGAGAAGCCTTGAGAGACTTACATGAACTGATGCTAAGTGAAGTGAGTAGAACTAAGAGGACATTTTACACAGCAAGAACAAGATCATGTGATGATCAACTCTGATGGCTCTTTTCAACAATGAGGTGATACAGGTCAATTCCAATGGACTTGTGATGGAGAGTGCCATCTGCATCCAGAGAGAGGATTATGGGGACTGAATGTGGATTACAACATAGTATTTTCACCTTTTTGGTAGTGTTTGCTTGTTTTTTTTTTTCTCATTTTTTTCCCTTTTTGATTTTGATTTGATTTTTCTTGTGTAGCATGATAAAGGTGGAAATATGTGTAGAAAACTCATAGATGTTTAACATATATTGAATTAAATGTGTAGGAGAGGGGGTGGGGAGAATACATGGAAAAAAGTTTGGAACCCAAAGTTTTGAAGGGAGGGGTAAATGTTGAAATATTGAAAACTATCTTTGCAAATATTTTGAAAATTAAAAAAAACCTATTATTTAAAAAATTTCAGCATCTATTAAGATGATTATATTATTTTTTTGGGGGGGAGTTCATAGTGATATGGTAAATCATTCTGATAGGTTTCCTACTATTCACAAGCCCTACATTCTTGGTCTAAATACTAGCTGTTCATAGTGTATGTTTTTGTGATATATTCCTGTAATATTTTTGTTAGAATATTATTTAATTTTTTACATGGGCATTCATTAAAGAAATTGGTTCACAGTTTTCTTTATTTTTTTCCCTAGTTTAGCACTCATATCATATTTCTGCTATAAAAGTAAGTTGATGGTACTCATTCTTTTCCTATTATTCCAAATTGTTTATGTAGAATTGGAAATGATTTTTTTTCTTAAATGTTTAGTAGTGTCAATTGTGAATCCATATGGTCCTCAAGATATTTTCTTAGGAACCTATTAATGGATTACTCAATTTCTTTTTCTTAATATATATATATATATATATGTACATATATATATATATAATATGTAAATCCATCCCTATCCAACCATTTCACATATATTGTTACATTAATTGCCATATATTTGGATTAAAAAGCTCCTAATAATTTTTAATTAAATTTTATTGGTAGTGAAGTCACCCTTTTCATTTTTGATACTGGTAATTTCATTTATTTTTTTAAAAATAATTTAACCAAAAAGCTATTTTATTATTTATTTATTCATTTATTCGTTATATATTTATAATAATTATAAAATATTTATATATTTATATTCTTTATTTTTCTCAAATCCAAATTATGTTTTATTTATTTATTTTTCTTTTTTTAACCTTATATTTTAAGTTTTTTTTTTTAATGCACATTGCTTCAGGGATCATGTTGCAAGAGAAAAATCAGAAAAAAGGAGAAAAACAATGGGAGAGCAAAAAAAGAAAAAGTGAGCGTAGTATGAGTTTACATTTAATCTCCATAGTTCTTTTTTCTAGCTGCAGTTAGCATTTTCTATCCAGTCCATTGGGACTACTTTTGATCACTGAACCACTGAGAACCAAGTCTTTCATAGTTGATTATCACATATTCTTGCTATTATTGTGTACAAAGTATTTCTGGTTCTGCTTCTTTCGTTCAACATCAGTTTGTGTAAATCTTTCCAGGCCTTTCTACAATTACCTTGTTTGTCATTTTTAAAGAACAATAATAGTCCATTACCTTCATGAACCACAGCTTGTTCAGTCATTCCCCACTTAATGGGTATTCCCTCCTTTTGCAATTATTTGCTACTACAAAAAGAACAGCTACAAACATTTTTGTACATGTGGGATCTTTTCCCTGCTTTATAATTTTGTGGAAATACCGACGCAATAATGACACTACTGGGTCAAAGCATATGCAGTTTCAAAATCCTTTGGGCATATTTCCAAATTGTTCTTTAGAATGGTTGAATACTTTTATAAGTCACTAACAATGCATTAGTGTCCCAGTTTTCCCACATTACCTCCAATATTTATCATTATATTTTCCAGTCATCTTAGCCAATCTGAGAGGTATGAGGTAGTAACTCAGAATTGTTTCCATTTGCATTTCTTTAAATGCAAGTGGTTTAGTGATTTAGAATATTTTTTCATATAACATTAAATGGCTTTAATTTTGTCATCTGAAAATTGTTCATATCTTTCAACAATTTATCAATTGGGGAATGATATTCTTATAAATTTTAAACAGTTCTTTATATAATTTAGAAATGAGATGTTTGTCAGAAACAAAGGCTGTAAACATTTTCCCCCAAGTTTGCACTTCTCTTTTAATCTTATTTCTGTTGGTTTTGTTTGTGCAAAAACTTTTTAACTTAATGTATTCAAAGTTGTCCATTTTGCCTTTCATAGTGTTCTCTTGGTCATAAATTTCTCCCTTCTCCAAAGATCAGAGACCTAATTTATCCCTTGCTCTCCTAATTTGCTTATCATATCACCCTTTATGCCCAAATCATGTAATCTTTTTGGCCTGATTTTGTATGGGATGTGAGATGTAGTCTATGACAAGTTGCTCACATTATTTTTACCATCAATTTTTGTCAAATAGTGAGTACTTATTCCAGAAGCTGGAGTTTGGGAATTTATCAAATATTAGATTACTAACTCTTGATTATTCTGTCATGTGTATCTAACCTATTCCACTGATCTATCACTCTATTTCTTAGACAGTACCAAATGGATTTGACGACAGCTGCTTTATAATATAGTTTTATGTCTGGTACTGATAAGCCACTATCCTCTGTATTTTTTCATTAATTTCCTTGACATTCTTGACCTTTTGTTCTTCCAGATGAATTTTGTTATTATTATTTTTTTCTTTTTTCTTTATTTTTATTTTTTATTAAAGCTTTTTATTTACAAAACATATGTATGGGTAATTTATTCAACATTGACCCTTGCAAAACCTTTTCTTCCAAATATTCTTCTCTTTTCCTTCACCACCTCTCAGGTGGCAGGTAGTCCAATACACATTAAATATGTTTAAATACATGTTAAACCTAATATAAGTTTACATATTTATATACAGCTTGCTGCACAAGAAAAATTAGATGAAGAAGGAAAAAAAGAAAAAAACTGAGAAATAAAACAAAATGCCATCACTGAACAAGTGCTACTAGTTTGAGTCACCTCATTATTGGAAAGAACCACGTCCATCAGAATTGATCGTCTTATAGTCTTGTTGTTGCTGTGAATAATGATCTCCAGGCTCTGCTGATTTCACTTAGCATCAGTGCATGTAAGTCTCTCCAGGCCTCTCTGAAATCATCCTGCATGTGAAATGTTTTATATTTTCGTTTATGTAGTTTCTGGGTTTGTCTTGGCAGACAGACACCCCCAAATTTAATTTTGTCTACAGTTATTGTACATGTAATTTCTCTTTCTATCTCATGCTGCTGGGTTTTGTCAGTAATATATAGAAACGCTGATGATTTGTGTGGGTTTACTTCAAAGCCTGAAACTTTGCTAAAAGTGTTCATTGTTTCCAGTAAGTTTTTGGATGATTTTCATATTTATTATTTCAGTTTGTTTTCTTTAAAAGTGATTAATCTCTCCTTTGATATTTAGGAATTCCAATTTGGTGTTTGAATAATGATTTGCAATTTATTCTTTTAGTATTTTTTTAATTTATGCTCAATAATTGTGATGATCTTTTTTTTCTATTTTATTGATGTAAACATTTAGAGATATTAATTCTCTGCTGCTTTAGCTGCATCCCATAAATTTTCTTTTGTTATGTCATTATTGTCATACTGTTTAAAGAAATTATTTCCTATGATTTATGTTTTTGATTCACTCATTCTTTGGGATTAGATTATTTAGCTTCCAATTAATTTAAGTCTATATCCCTATGGCCTTTTATTGAATATATTTTTATTGAATTATAAGCTGAAACAGATGCATTTAATATTTCTGCATTTGACTGAAATTTTATGCTCTAAATCATGGTCAATTTTTTGGAAAGATGCCATGTACAGCTGAAAACAAAGCTGTTCTCCTGGATAATACTTAGTTTTCTCCAGAGATCTAACATATTTAACATTTTCTAAATTCAAATCATACCCATAACTTCTTTCTTATTTATTTTATGATTCCACTTAATTGATTGTGAGAGGATAAAGTTGTGATCTGCCTCTAGTAAAACTATATGTCATATTCTCCTGACATGACATTTTTTCCTTCAAGAATTTGGATGTTTTGCCACTTGGTATTTATATATTTAACACTGATATTACCTCAGTGTCTATATTACCTTTTAGGAAGATTTTTAAATGATCGCTTCTTAACCTATTTTCCTATCAAGTGTTTTTCCAAGAAAGTATTTCCCATTTTCTTCTATTTTTTCATTCTTTTGATTTTGTTTTATTATTTCTTTATGTCTCATTGAATCATTAGCTTACACTTGTCGAATTCTAATTTCTAAGGAATGATTTTCTTCAGTGAGATTTTTGTAGCTCCTTTTTCATTTGGTCAATTTTATTTTTAAGGAGTTCTTTTCTGATGTTAATTTTGTACTTTTCATTCCATTTATTCAATTATAATTTTAATTAGTTCTTTTCAATGAATTTTTGAACATTTTTTCCCTGTTTGGTCTATTCTGCTTTGAAGGAGTTTTCTTTGGCAGATTTTACTTTGTGTTTTATGATTTGATGTTAAAGTTGAGTTGTACTTCTGCGATAGAGGAGGCAGTGTTTCTAGTTTCAAATTTTGCTGCTGGTTTCAGAGGTAGCTCTGGGGTACTGTTGGTTTTCAGTGCTCCAAGAGGGTATATAATGGAGGGAGATATTTGGACATAGCTCTTCTAGTTTACACTCTGACTTTACCTAGAAAGGGATCTAGTTCCCTTGTAGCTATGAATATTTGTATTCTTTTTGGCCTTTGGGATTAAGGCCATTTCCCTTTTTTTCCTGCATGTGAAATTGCTATTGCTTCTTGATGTCTGAGAACTGAGACCAGGATCTCTTCTCCACTTGAATGACCACAAGCACTCTTTTCTACACTAGAAACAGGACCAGGAACTGTGTCTCATGTTGGCCATAAATGTTATTGCGCCTTTTTGATCTGAGACTGAACCCTCAAAACTGTGTTTAAGCATTGTAACAGCATTCTGAATCCAATACCATCAATTGGTCTTCTTTAATCTTGTCACTAATAAAGTCACTTGAAGGCATGGCCTATTCGGTACTCCAAAGAGTCAGGCACATGCTGCTGACCTCCTAATTATTTCATCTGAACTTTTGTTGATTTTTGCTGCTATAAAATTCAACTTGAGGTATTATTTCAGAGTTGTTTGGAGGACAATTTGAGAAGACTGCCATTAATGCTTCTCTACTACAATAACTTGGCTCTGCCTCTCCTTAACTTTGTCTTATTGGATACTAAAAAAGAAATCTCAAACACAATCACAAGCCTAGAATCGTCAAATTCCTCTAGATTATTAGGGTAGAAGAATGGAGAGAATGCTGGGTTTGAAGTTAGAACAATGAGTTAAAGTAATGCATCAGATACTTACTAGATGTTTCATCCTCAGCAACTTTGCCTCAATTTTCTTAATTGTAAATATATGGAAAATAATAATAATAACAATAACAATAATTTTAACAGGGATTTTGGGAAGGCTAAAATGAGATAATATTTTTTAAATGTTTAGCACAGAACCTGTTACCTGGTAGGTATTAAATAAATATTTATTTCCTTTCTGGCTTCCTTCCCTCCAATTCTATCTATATTTCCTCAATTCTGTTGCACAGTTGATAGAAACTTCAAATAGCAGTAGACTTCAGAGATTATCTTTTCAAGGGCTTCTTGTGATTTTCAAGTATTTGAGCATTTGTTTTGGGGAGTCCATGTATTTCACCTAGTTATGAAAGGAGTTCATGATACACACATTAAAAAGATTAAGAATAACTCCATTAAAATATCCACAACAAGCTATACATTCTTTTCTTGAAAACTTTCAGTGATGGGAAGTATAATACCTCCCAAGGCAGCTCTCTCCAAATTTGTACAGTTCTAATGATTAGGAAATGTTTCCGTAAGTCAAGCCCAAATCTGTTTCTTTGGAATTTCCATGCATTGCAACTAGATCTGACCCCTGAGAACAAGAATAATGAATCTAATTCTGTCACTCAGATTAATTTTACTTGTCTTGAGAGGGATTATTTCAAAGAAGCCTGAAAGACTTGTATGAAATAATGTAGAATGAAATGAGCAGAACCAGAACATTAATTTATATAACAATAATACTAATGCTGCAAAGACATAAAACTTTGAAAGCGTTAAAAACTCTGATTAATGCAATGACAAAGAACTAATTCCACAGGATCCGTGATGAAACCTGCTATTCACCTCCTGTCAGAGAAGCAATTGACTCAAGATTAAGAATGAGACATTTCAGATATGACAAATGTGGAAATTTTTTTCTGTGTATTTTTATAAGAATCTTTGTTGGCAAAATAAGATAAAACAAATATCTGTTAATATAAAATATAGTTTTAAAAATTACAAGAAAGTGGTAGGTGACATTAAATCCATAGTCAATTTAGGGATTTCTCCTAATGATTTATTAATATTACAGGACTTTAGCCTTTGTTTGGTTTAAATGGGGAAGCTTCTCTCATTGAAGTTTTGTCGTGTCTACTAGAGTTTTTATCTGAAGACATGGGAGTATTCAGGAGACTGGCTAAATAGGTCTTCAGAGGAAACTTCTCTCAGAAGACCTTTCCTTCTCTATAATATATAGGAGAAAACAGTTTCCTTCCTGAATTTCATATTCACCTTAGTCTGTCAAGGAAAAATTAGGAATGAGACATTCCTTTTTAGATATTACCAATGTGGAAATTTTTTTCTGTGTATTTTTATAAGAATCTTTGTTGGGAAAATGAAGATAAAACAAATACCTGTTAATATAAAATACAGTTTTAAAAACTGCAGGAAAGTAGTGAGTGACATTAAATCCATAATCTCAGAAGACCTTTCCTTCTCTATAATATATAGGAGAAAGCTGAAAGACCACTTTCCTTCCTGAATTTCATATTCACCTTAGCCTGTCAAGGAAAAATTATCCACAAACAGTACTTTAAGTCTGAATTCTTTGAGGCTCGGAGGCTAGGAGTCGCATACATTTTTTACCACTAACGTGACTCTCCTTAGAGGAAATTGAAATGGATACATTGGGGCAAAGACACCAGTGAGTAGCATGCATTTGCATTAATTCTGAGTAGAGAAAACTTGAATTTATACCTTCTTGTTTCAAAACATGGCTCCTTATTGGGCACCAGGATTTTTTTTTCTAAAAGCATTTGGGAGTACTCTGGACATGATGCTGTCTATTTGACCAAAGAGCAGAGTTCAAGTAGATTTCAGTACCGTTTTGTGAGCAAAACATGTTCAAAAGTTTGGGGACTGGATGTAGAGAGACAAAGACTTTTCATAATGCATAAAGCTGCTTGTAGAAAGAAAACTTTTTTATTCCTTGAAGAACAAAGCAAAAATGTTATCAGGGAATGTAGTTCTATTGTAGAATGCTTATTCCCCAATGCACAAGTATTTTTGGTTTGTTTTCTAGGGAGAACTCAAACCACAGTGGGATGCTAAGGGTCTAGGAGGAATTTGCAGAATGAATAGGGTGCGTTGATTGGACTAAACAACCAGCTGAATTAGCAAAGGTTTACTCCTGAAAGATCCTCATGCTTTTTTTGAGAGTTTTATATTTCTATATCTATTTAAGGAACCCTATCTGTATTAACTTTATCATCATTTTTTGTGGGGTAAAACTTAATAAAAGAAATTCATTGTATTACCCTGTATGTTTCTATAGAACCCAAATTTGGAGACAGCTAGATTAGAACTTCATTTTGTGGTTTTCCTGGATCAACTCCAGACAAGAACAAAGAACTGATGAAAGAAAATTGTGGATAGAAGCATTTTGTGTGATCCCAGAGCCTGGGAAGACCACTGGTCACAGATTACATATGTCTCTATGAATATAAACAATGAATTAAATAACAATAGTAAATATAGATTGGTGATTATATACCTAATACTCTCAAATATACATTTGCACACACATATATGTATGTACACTTATTTATCCACACAACATATATGTCCTTTAAAATTATACATTTAGATTTTGAGGATAAATAAGATATAAACATACATTATATCCTGAGTTAGAAAGGAATAGAAAATTCTCTCAGATTTGGTAGAATAATTAATCTCTTAATAAATTTATTTTCTCCCTTCTATACATGACCCATGTGGTTGAACAATGGCTTCCCTATCTATGTCTCTGAATTCTATACTAGGGCTTTAGCTATTTTACTTATAATTAACTCCTAAATGGTTAGAGAAGGTGTTAATGTCCCCAAATCAAGGAAATCCATTCTTTGTGATTGATTAGGCTAAATCTTTTTCTCTTAGTTTACTCAAAGGAAGCTCATCCATTGTTAGAATCACAACAAACTAGTCCTCATACTTGCTCTCAATGTTGAACACTGGATATGTACTCATAGATTTAAGAAGGAAGTCAGAGGTTATTGAGTCTAATATTCATGTTATAAAGGTAGCTCTTGAGACAGGGATAAAGAGATTTAAATCAGGGACAAGAACAGAAATAACAGTGATACATAAATAAAAACATGTAGCAAGGATCCTGGAATATTTTATAATGTTGGAGACATTACAAAAACTTGAAACAAAGGAAAGGAATCTTTGGACTTATATGAAAAAGTGCTTCAGGAGCTAAAGGTTTCTGTTGATTTCCTGAGCTGCCACCCATAATGTCTTACAATCTCGTTTATATGGAGAAGCAAAATGATAATCATATTCTGAGCCTAATAAATGTCTAACTCAGGATTCAAAGTGTGCTCAATTTCTAAATGTTCCCATGATAACTTAAGCAGATATCCACATTATCTTGCTCCCTAGAGAGTAAAATTTACAATATATTGATTTAAAATTAAATGCATACTCGTGTATTTCACATATAATGATGATGGATAATTTCCAACAAGCTTAAGAGAGTGTTCTTTTACATGAGAATCTTCCTTGACTTTGAATTTTAGGAACAATAATATTCAGTTTAATCTTCCCATAGTAGCTTTACAGGGTAATTTGTTTCCTTTGTGAAGACCTCATTTTGTCATATCTAATGCTTCCTGATCTCCTTTGGGGTTTTCTTGGCAGAGACACTGGAGTGGTTTGCCATTTCCTTCTCCATCTCATTTTTTCCGACGAAGAAACTGAGACAAATAGAATTTACTGACTTGTTCAGAGTCATATAGCTAGTAAGTGGAGCCATATTGGAACTCATGAAGATGAGTCTGCCTGATGGTAAACCCAGCTCTATCCATTATACCACTTAGCTGCCCCTCATTCTAATGCAAGAATGTGAGTGAGAAATTTTGTTTCATTTTCTCATGTCTGTCTTTGAGATCCTATCCTTTGAATTCAAATGGCAGAATCTTCCTATGGCTGATTTAATTAGGATCAGTTTGAGCAAAGTTCTATTTAGTGATCTAACGATTCACATTATATAATGTTTTAAGATTTAAAAAGCAGTTACAAATCAACAATTTAGAACTATACTCTGAAAATAAATTGAAAGGAACCTTAAAGGTCTTGTCTGACCTTTCCTCATTTCACTATGTAGAAATGGGGGATGATAGAGGTTAAATAATTTGTCTAGTCACACAAGTAGTAAGTAGAACAGGATTCTTCTGAACCAAAGCTTCTGAAACCAAAACCGTGATCTTGCTTTATAATACAATGATGGTAGACTGATTATTATTAGATCCTTTTACAGGTGAAAAAAATGAGTTTTGGAGATAGTAATTTGCTTATGGTCATGTGATTGGGATGAGCCAGGTTTGAGATTATAGCCAGGTTTTTGACTCAAGATCAAATGCTTTCTCTTCTATGCTACATTTCCTCTAACACAACAAAATTAAGTGCAAAGAGACTGATGCAATACACAAAGGACCCTTTGCTTTAGGACTTAGTGGGTATGTTCAGAGTCTTAACTCCTCTGGTATTTTCTCTTATGTTCTCAGAAAATGAGATCAACTACCTACAACACAATAGTATGTACAAAATTATGGTTTTAAATTAAATCAACATCATGAAAACCAGCTGGATTTCTGATTTTTGCAGAAGGAATTGAACTATCTATATTTTCTCATTTGACACCTTGAAATCATCCTATGAGAAAAGCATAATAGCTCTATTTGACAGATAAAGAAATTGAGGCCCAAGAAAACTAATAATTTGTCCAGAAGCATAGACATAATAAATATTTCAGGAAAGATTCAAAATTCAAGTCAAAGATTCTGACTCCAATATCTTAGATATAGGGAACTCCCAGAGAGATTGTGACTTCTCTTCAATAACATAAGTAAAGGCAGCTTGGGAGAATTGATGGCAGTAGACTTTTTGAGTTTATATACCTTCTCTAGCATAATTAGCTTTATAAGCCAGAATAAACAACTTGACCACTAAGTACCTTAGATGAAAGGGTAGGACTTACCCACTAAAAACAATAGAGAAAATCCATAATGCTTCAATTTAACTTAACTTTCTTAGTATAAGGTATCAAATAAAAGCAAACACAAAAATTTTCCTTAGTATAAGGTTGAGTACAAGAGCACCAGTTTTAATATTAATACTGTGTGAAAAAGGATATATTACAGTACTGTTATTTTTTTAAATCAACAATGTTAAATGCCATATGATTTAGGACTGTTTCATGTTTATACTGATGTTTAAAGATAAATAGATTGATGTAACAAACAGATGTATCTCCAATGATAATTAGAGTTATGATGACAAGGTCTATTAACAGAATCTTATTAATAGAATTTTATGTGTTGGGGGAATTATTTTAGGATAATTATGTTTTGATACATCATTAGTTTAAATAGGAATACTTAAAATAATACAAATAGACTTACATTTAAATAGAATTCCATTAAATCAAGATGACAAACCTAATGGAAAGAAATGTTCAAAAGCAATAAAGGCTTGAGACTAATATTGGAGAAATAGGCATGCTTAATCATTTTATTGCAATCCTGTCATATAAATCTGATACTTTTGGGGGATGAAAATTCCGGAAAAGTAACTAATTTTCTGGTCTATGGTATCATTTTTTAAAAATAAAGAATAAAAGTAATGAGGCAGTTTTTCATTACTTTATAAGTAGGAATATTATGAACATTTTTTTACAAAAATCAACTTCTTCACCACTTATTCTCTCCCAGCCATAACTGCCCAATTAAACACAGTTTAAAGAGAATAAGAACTAAAACTTATTATAAAGTATTTGGGGCACATGCCATAACTAAACTTGCATTGACACCAAATTGTCATTCTTATTGACGAAATATTTATCACTAAATTGTTAAGAAATACTTCCGAAATCCAATATATTGAAATTAATTTTTAATAAGAAGTACAAAAAGATAATGTTAAGCGATATGTGCAGGTAATCAATAATTATTTGTCAACAGCAAGCAAAAAGCGGCACATTCAAACAAAGTTTAACTTAATTTTCGTACACTTAAAAAAAAGGCTATAAATTTTCCAATGAAAACAAGGTCACAAATGAAAGAATACTATAACCCCTTAGTTATATCCTAATAGCTATGAAACTTACCAGAGAAGCACCCGGAAGTTTCTGTGCAATGTCACTATTCAAAGGTCAGTGTATGTGCACGTTTCATGCAATGACTCTTCATGTGGCCTTTGCTGTTAATTGGTGAGAAGAAATATAAGTCCCTCTGCTTTCTCTTTTCTTCCCCTTTCCCTGTTAATTAAGTGACTCATCAAAGCATTTTCTAAAGATGTTTATCGACACCCCCAATAGACAATAAAGTTGTCACATTCAAAGGAGACTAGGACTGCTTACCTGAGATTCTTCTCAAACTAAATTGTATTTATTCCCAACATTGTTAAAAGGAAGGTCCAACCAATTTTCCTATCTTAATAAAGTCAATTAAATCTCAATGTAAGTTGAGACATAGGCAGCCATAATTCCCAGCGATCAAGCATTTGGCTGCAAGATTTCAAGCTCATGCTATTACCTTTGGGCTTCACTTTGCCACAAACCTTCAGTTTCATTGAGGAGTTTTAATCTTAGTTTATCCCCACAAAACTATTGGCCCAAACCAGTCAAAGATAATAAGCACCTATTATATCACAGTCCTTATGATAGATGCTACAGAAAATAACCAAAGTAATGCAGTTCTACACCCCAAAGAGATCTGTTTCACAAACTCTTAAAGAGTTATTTATTTCCTTTAGAAAAAGAACAAGATGTTTTTGCAAACTTTGCTTTCTAGTGGGATCAATGCTTAATTTTTTTTTCCATAGGAGCAGAATTATTATTAATACATCATTTTCATTGGAGCAGTGAGAGGTTAGTAAGAATGTGTCCTGTCATCTGTCTGGGGAACTTCAAGTGTAGAAACTCCCTTCACTAATGCAGATCAGTAATTCATCTACTGTGCATCTTAGGATCACAAATACAAATGGTAGTTGCTAAGAACCTGGTGACCAAAAGGATAGTATTTGTTAGAGATAGGATCTGAACACTAGTCTTCATTACCCCTCTGCCCAGTATGCCATAGTAGAGCTAAACCAGAAAATTAGATTTCACAAAAATCCTTTTTACTGAGAGAGATAAGAGGTTGAAATATCAAGTTGAACTCAAGAAATGAACCAAAGAGAGTGAGAGTGGGGGTTCTTCACACCAATAATGGCAGTACAATTCTTTTGCTTTTCTTCCTTAAGTCTCTTATAAATGTAAAAGTACAGTACTGGAATTCATCTGGGGCCTCAGATTCAATTCACGATTGTCTTTTGAACATGATAAGTAAACATAGAGGAAGTATAACAAATAAATTGTTGACAACTTTGTGTCTGAATGAAAAACAACTTAAATGTGAAATAGTTAATAAAGTTTATATTTAAAATAACCTCCTGAATGTTGTTACCAACTTGGAAATGACAAAATTAAATGGCAACACAGAATGAGAAACAAAAACCATAACCTATGCAAAACTTCCACTTAAATGGGATTCTTTTTTTTTTTTTTTTTCATTTCTATGTTCCAAGAAGTAGACTTTGTTTCACAGGAGAACAATGTTGTCTTTTTAGATACTCTGAGGTTGCAGATAGCTGTGTTAATATTAAGTTGCAATATTTAAAATATATTAATATGAGAGCTAGTGAAAACTCAGCAATTTCCTCAGTTTGCGTAAACTAGATACTAGGTGGCTTTAGGCATGCATTAAATAGAAATTCCTGATTGACAACCATAAATACAACTCGATGAGGAGAAAAACCCTATTGGATCTCAAACCAAGCAATTATATTAGCCTTTCCATGAGCATTTGACAATGAGTTGGATACTCAGTTTCTACACACTTTTAAGAATTTCATAAGGGAATATTTTTCAAAATGATCTCTGGCATTCTTTAGGAGGCAATTATGTTATCCTGTTGACTTATTGTAATTAGAAATTTAAATGTATGAGGAAAAAACATATTCCAGTTGGATATGATGGATTTGGGTATTATGACTAATTCCCTAAGGCTTTCTAGAGTCTATTGAAGACAATAACGATGGATATTTTCATTCATTGTTTCTCTTTCTAAAGTTATATCATTTCCAAAGCTAATTATTTGTTGAACTAAAACCATCATGTGAATTAGATCCTTGTTTAAAGTAACATTTTTGGTTTCACAATTTCATATGAATTTCTAATGGCTCATGTTATCCACTTATTTTCTAGGATCTTCATATGTTAATATATGGATTCAAACTTTAGAATATTAGCTAATAATTCTTTAAGAAGAGAAGTATTATAAGGAAAAGCATATGAAATAACTTTTTTTCTTTCCAATTTTGATTATGTATTGACATTAGATCATTTATTATTATATGGTCTATATTTAAATAAATGTATTTCTATTTTACACAAAATAGGAATTCCTTCTTAAAAAAATAAAATTCTCTGAAAAGCTTTTTCATTTTTTAACAAAGTATTAAACCCAAACCAAATGAGATAAATAAATGTTACATCATAATTTAAAGCAAAGCATGAAATAGCATATCTGGGGATGTGTACTGTCACTACAAATTCTAAGCCAGAAAGAGTGTCTTAAAGGGTCTGAATTCTGTGCCTTTGGGTTTAATACCCTGGTTCAAAATAGATCCTAAGTGAAAGGCGCTCACTTAATAGAAAATCAAGGTCAGAACTGGATAGTATTAGGCTAGTTGATTATTCCCTAAAATTATTCACCTTTCTACTCAGACAAATCAAGCAGAAGAGTCACAAAAACAGATTTGTGGTATATTAAATGCTAGTTAAATTACTGGAAACAAAATAAATTACCTTATTTTATATACTTTATTTTTTTAGTAACTCTAGTGGTCATTGTAAATACTTGTTAATATGGATGTTAAGAAAGTTGACTATTCCAAATTAACTATGGTAATTCAGTCATGTGTAACTGACATTGTCAAAGTGCTTTTCCATTTGGGGAAAAAAGCCATTGAGTACAAAGACAATAGAGCTTCCTGGTGGCTCTTTTCCTATATGATTCCTTACTCCTATTGGGTACTCTATAAATGTGAGATGAATGTATGAGTAAATGAATGAAGAAACTTAAGGAAATTGGTAATATGCAGAAAGCTAGCATATTTATTTTCATTCTCTCTCCTCTTTTCCCCTTCTTCTTTGAAAATAGTAAAGTCATGTCAAGGGAGCCAATTATTATCATCTTGTATTATATATGGCAATAATTCATAGAATAAAAAAACCTAGTCTTTACCCCTTCTCCATAACACATTAAATTCAAATGTAGATTGTGAATTCTCTCGTGGCTTTTGAAGCTTTCCAAATTACACATAATAAATATAAGACCTAATGATGTTTAACCATATGAGCAATGGATTTTTATGGGAATTTTGATATTTTTATAAAGCTGAAGAGATAATTCAAGATGCTTGTTAGTGTGATCCTGAGACATGCTAGAAATACAGAGAAATTGAAGAGGAGTATGATCTTAAGTTCCCTTGAAAAAGTTATTAAGACTGACAATTCAAAATTACTGATTTTAATGTATTTATGAATGAATTTATGTTCCTTGTCATTTTATGTTTAAATCAATATGAAATAGAGAGCATAAAAATATAAAACTGTCTCCAGTATTAAGCTAGTTTTGCATATTTCATTGATCATTTTATTTTAGCATCTTATCTAAAGGGATGAGATGCATATTAATTTCTGTTAACTTTAATGTAAATTTTATGAATTAATTTCAAAGCCTGCCAGATAATATAATTATATATATCTTCATCTCTTGCGTTCATATCTTCAAATCTCACATATACACATACATGAAACTGGTATTATGCCAAGCGAGATGCTTAGGGTCTTTAACTTAATTTCCTACAAATTTTGTTTTGTTTTTCTTTTTACCTTGGAGTAAACTATTGATTTCATTAGTATCTATTTTGAGTTATTTTTCTATTGATTGAGCAAAATGTTCAGGCTCATGCCTTTATAATTTGTGATCCTTGTTCTCCATGGAGTTTTCTACTTCTACCCAACAAAATTGCTTCATTCCTCCACATCTATTCAGACTCCTAAAGGATTCTATTTAGGGATATGCACAGAAACACATGCAACAAAGTCAGAGCAGTAACAGAGCATTCTGAAATAAATTATGTGAACATATAATTAGGACAGAAGATCTTCAATCATTGAGACCACAGAAAATAATGATTCTAAGGAATCTGCTCCAACTTACACATAGGACTGATGCCAGCAATAAATCATGCAAGGACAGCCCTTTGCCAAAAGCAGAGAGAGTGTGTGTGGTGGTGGTTGATTTAAAGAATCAATTATTTACAAGCTTTTTTACATAAATACATATTTATAAATTTATAATTTATACCTGGGTAAGTTTGACGTTAAGGACATACCTTAGAATTTACAAACAGAAACATTTTAAACGTATGATATATATATATATGATGAAAAAACAAAACACCCCTTTTTATTGTTTGCCTTCAAACCTTACATACTTTATCATATCATTGAAAAACATATCTGAATTACATGGGAGATCTGCAATGTATACACATATATGTATGAAAATGTTCCTTTTTACTTAAATGTTTGAATAAAGTGCATGTTTAAAAGTTCTTTTTTTTATATATATAAAGAAGGCATCATTAGAAGGGGATTAGATAATCATATATGATCCTTTGGTTTCTTTACTGTCATATCGATTATATTGTGACCAGTGGGACTATTGACTATTAAGTCTGCTTCACCATGAATTCTATTATTAAAATGAATTTATGACCTTGATTTCAATATAGTCATACAGAGCACAGAAGAGAATAACATTTTTAAAAAGAAAATACTAGAAGAAATAAAGTAAAAAAGGCAAATGAAAGCAACATTGTTTGTTTGTTTGTTTTTTTTTGCTTTTTTTTCCACATCAGAAGATATTTCTTTTATTGAATTTTGAACACACCTATTTTATGCACTAGACTCAAATACTATACAAAACTGCAAGAAATGACACTGTACAACTACACATTTCTACAAAGATATCATCGTAAAGGTGATCTCTTGGTAAAGGTCAACTAATAACTGCTAATATATGTGTGAATCAGAAGGACTTTTAGATCATCCAGAAGTCTGGAAGCAAGGGGGTCATACACAATCATTGTTTTTTTTTTTTTTTTTCTTTAAAAGCTGTCTCAGGGCGTAAACGATTTTCAAAACATTCAAAGAAAAAAAAATTATCATTCTTATTCAACATTGATATAAAATTGAAAACGGCTTCTAATCTTGCTACTTGTGTGTTGTGTGTATGTGTGTGTGAAATAGTCATTAATTGCCAGTAATGCTTTAAAGTTTAAGTAAAAAAATGTTCAACTCTTACCAAAACCTTGACTGGTATACAAAGCCATTGTAAAGTTATGTCAGCAAAATGTAAAGTTGCAATTTACAAAAGCAGATTTACATTAAATCTTATCTGAGAGAGCTGCTTTTAGGACAGAGAAAAAGTGTCACTTTAACTGCCTCTTCCATTTGAATTAATGGCTTCCTCAAAATGGTGAAGAGAGAAACCTTAAGGCAGAAATATCTGTATTAGTAAACAGGAACAAAGCATATCTTACAGTTTACATATATATACATATATGTGCATATATGTATATATATATTTTTCCCATGACACAAATGCTCTGATCAATTTCTGAGGAGTGGGAATGTCAGCATTGTTCAACAGCCTTCAGTTTGAAATGAATTTTTCCTGTCTCCAAACCAAGGCAATTTGGATGATCAATCTCAAAACAATACACACTTGAAAGGGTAAGACACTTTCTTTTGTGAAATGGAGACACTAAGATCTTAAATTGCATGGGGCTGACAAAAATAATTTGCAAGATTTCGATGACTGCTTCATTGACAACTTTCCAATAAGGTTTAAAAGGTAAGAAAATAATGACTCTTGTCATTCCAACAATTATTTAATGCTAAGGATAATTAACATCCTGTCAGATTATGAATCATCTAAAGTTTGAGTTCATCATACTGCAATATGTACATGGATAAACAAACTGTACAGAATAATTAGAGGCTGAATCTTGCTTCCTAGCATTCTTCCTATGTGCACCAAACTCCCAAATACATCAGCAGGGATTCTGAGCACTCAGGGAAAGTGTTAAGTTTGCAGAGAACAAACTCTGCTATAAAAAAAAAAAAGGTTTTATAATCCATTATTGTAAAATTAGACATGAGTAGAGAAAAATCCTAACATCTAACTAAAACAAAAGTGTTCCAGAAGTGTTGTATAGGACTCCCATTTTCATTTCTACAATAAATAGAGGTCATATTCAGCATACCTGAAATTGACTTCAAACCAACTTCCCTCGGTACACCTTTGTAAAAGCAATGGCTCAGTTGGCATGGGTGCTATCTGCTTACAGATCCCATGAATTAGCAAATGTGGGCCTCCTTTGGAGACTTACTGATAAGAGAGATTTCTATATACAATCTGTACATATTGGTTCACAAATTAGCAGTTATTAGTCGGACTGTACATAGCAAAACAACCTAGCAGATTTTCATTTTGCAGGAACGATACCAAATGGGAGTTTTACATTTAGGTTGATGGAGCAAACCCTAAAAGCACAGGCTCCCTATTTAAATATGTTGCCCAGTACACTAAATTAAAAGTACCAAATAAGACTGGGAAAACTATTCTAGACATTCTGTCAATCTTGCTAACACTGTTGAATGTTTTCTTTGCTTCTGCTGGTTTTCCTTCTGGTTTCTTGTTGGTTTCTGCTGTAGTAGCACTCTTGGAGATGGTGGAAAGAACAGGGTCCTTGGTAATATTTGGAGCATAATTGGCCACAGCCACAGCATAAGCATTGTTCTTCTTCATGACAGATGCCTTCTCTTTTTTCTATTAAAAGACAGAGAAATTAAAAGAGTGCAGGGAGAAATGGACAATTACTTTAATGGAAACTTGGTCAATGGGAGCCATAAAGTAGATTTGCTCACAAGAATCATTGTTCATGTCATTCTTCTATTATATTTTGCTATCATATTGCTATTTTGATAGCTTTTTTAAGGAAGTAGCATAAATCAGGGACAGGGACCTTGGGGAAGTTAATTTCATTTAAGTTGGATTGTAAAGATATAAAGCTATCATGAATAGAGATTCCTTATTGGGATATCAGTAATCTCTATTGAGCTGTAAATGTGGTTTAAGTCTAATAAAAGGGTCATTTGGTTACAAGAAATTTCCTAATGCTTCATGGCATTATAGTGTATCACTAAGTAACATACAAGGAGCAAAGAATATAGAAAAATATACCCTGAAAATGTGTAATTCCAAAATAAATACTCTCATTGAATTTACATCATTTTGCAATGTGGATTTTTCCTTAAGAAGACAAATATTCAAAAAAAAAAAAAAAAAACAACTTTCCTTTTTTTTTTTTTGTTGTTGTTGTTGTTGTTGTTTTTGTAAGAAAAACAAAGTAGAACTGTAGATGACAAGGTAAGGAAAAAAACTGAATAATATTCAATGAGTGTATATATATATATGAATGAATGTCACCTAAGAGCTAATGGAAAGGTATATAATAGACTGTAAAGAGGCTACTATATGTAGGCAATGAGGAAGTGTGAAGAAAAAATAAGTGACTGCTGTCACACAATAAAATCCAGAATTATTTCACCAAATACCTGAGCTCCTATGCTCAAAAATAGAGCTCAAAACACTTCAAATCTCAAAATTAAATTAAGCCAGAAAAAAGCTAAATATATTTATACATTCAATTCACACTAACTGGATCCTTGGGGGTTAATTTAATTACAGCTCTGTTAAAGGCTATAAATGTAAATACCAATATTCATTCTACTTATTCTAACATACAAAAGCAGAAAGAAGGGAGGAATTCCTTTGTTATTTGTTTAACAACATTGCCCTTTAAGTTTTTAAAACTCTTTCTCACACAAAAAGCTTGGGAAAGCATTCCTTGAGCTCCAAGAACAAAGCTCAGCTTTAAAAGCCATGAAATAGGCAAAAAAGAGAAAAAAAAAAGGAAATTAGCAAGAAACAAAAAAGATTCTTGATCATAGAAACCTACTATGGTGACAGGGAAGATCAAAATATAAAGAAATGAAAGATCTCAAGAGGATAATATCAATAGGAAATTGAGATTCTCTGATTATAGTGAGAGCAAAAGATTTCTGAGCTTTGTTGGTTTATGAGTTCCTTATGATGTCAGAAGAAATCCAAGAAGATTTCCAAGATATTGCAATTTTCTACAATTAATTTATAGAAAGGCTTGCAAATAAATTGGCTAGATAGGTAGAGACTATAGATAGAATGTACCCCAGAAGGAACATTCCTTCACAAATTCCTCTGAGTAATAGCAACAAAAACTACAGGAAGGAAAGAAAATTGAACCCCCAAATTAAAATTGATATCACATAAATTCCTAGACATTTAATACTAATATAAATATAGCATTTTGCCCAAAAGAATGTTTTTGTATTATTAATATGAATAATAACTACCTCTCAAACTTCTATACTTTAGGCTACTCCTTGATATAAAATATCTCCGTCAACATGTACATATTCACAAATAAAACACCATATATTAATGTCATGCAATGTATTTATAATAATTATCTACTCCTGGATGCTCTAGATTGACCTTTTTTAAAAAATGAACTCATGTTTGAACATGTGTCGGAATATGCTACAGGATTGTAGCAAAATCACTGTATTGCTTTAACTCTCCATTATCAAAAAAAAAAAAGAAATCAAATAGAGAAATTAAGCCTTTTTAATATGCAGAAGAGAATAGAGATTCATAAGGAAAAAAGGCAGGCAATAAAGCAGTTTTGAATATCAGTGTTAATATCTTTTAATATATATTATAAATAAAGTAAACTGCATGGAATGGAGATTCATCATTTCTTATATAATCTTTATTATGTTCCATTTTTTTATTTAGATACTCTTATTATCTTTGTTGCTGTTTAATTTCATCAGTATTTCATATTTTAAAAAGACTAACTCTTAGGTAAATAATATCATAAATGTTCTAAATTGGGAAACAAACATTAGTTGTTCCTACCTACCAAATCCAATTCTAGTCAAATCCATTCTTTTATGGCAGTAGAAAGCATTCGGCGGGGAGGTGGGGGGGTGTGTGTTGGTAATCTGACTATTATTGAACTATGATAAAAGTTTATACACATACATGTTACATGTATGCTATATATATATGCATATGTTACATATATACTGACTTCACGAAACAAAGAAAACACTTTTTAAAATTTTTCAGCGTTTTTTAAGTTGTCTGAATCATAGGTATTACTGTTTACAATGAGCATTAGTAATACTTGTTCACTTGCCATTTCTTCTGTGAGTTGACACTGTTCCTCCATATGCCCATATGATTTGAGATTTTATAAAAGATTCTCTAAAATTCTTTTATATAAATCCATAGGCAAACTATCAATTGTAATACCCTTGAAATCTCTGCTAAATGGCAGAATATTCTGTTTTCTCAGTTTGTCATCAGAGTTACTCTACAGAGTCCTCTGAAAAAAGACAGTATTCACAAAAGAAATCCTGCTTAAGGTCTTGGAGATTTGGAATGGATCCATGTCCCCCAAAAATAAGGAGGAGGAGAAAAAGAGAATAAAAACCTCCCTCAAAATATAGAATCAATATTTGCTTTTTGTTTTAACTTTTCAAAAATTTACTAAAAAAGAACAAAAAAAATAGATATTTTTTAAATAACATGTATCACAATCAAACACACAAGCATCAAATAGTTTATATTCCTTGGGGTTTTAGAAGGTATTGGTTAGTTCTCTTAAAAATAGATAATAATAATATTTTGAAATTAAAAATAAGCCCTGTTGGAATTAAATTAAGCCACAATTAAAGCTATATATATTTGTACTTTCAATTCACACTAACAGGATCCTTGGGGGTTAATTTAATTACAGTTCTGTTAAAGGCTATAAATGTAAAGACCAATATTCATTCTACTTATTCTAACATACAAAAGCAGAAAGAAGGGAGGAATTCCTTTGTTGTTTGTTTAACAACATTGCCCATTCAGTTTTTAAAACTCTTTCTGAAATTACAGGATAACCTTCACATAGATATTTGAGAAGTGAACATTTTAAAAACAAATATCCTTGCAATAGAATTTGT